>NW_027210619.1:2192500-2817500 GCF_029030835.1 Brachyistius frenatus | reverse complement strand
GATGAAATACTCAAGGTGATTAAGTTTTGGTAGATACTTGTGCCTTGTATGACCTTTAAAATCTATGCAATTGACACTACCCCACTGAAAATCATTCAGGGTTTCTACGGTTGAGGAAATCGAATTAACCATTTGTTTCTAATAGATTTATGAGCTTGAATATATTTGATTTTATTAACATATACACCCTCATCAGTATGCCTCTGCTCACTGGATCGCTATCCAGTCTCGGATCCACATTTCATAACCCCAGGAAAACCCTGTGATGATTATTTGATGTGGCAGCAGAGCTGGAAAGTTCACCATTATTTCTTGACTTGACATGATCATTATGAGGTCTTTGATTTTGTCCAATGTCATGTTTCACTCACAAAATACACTCACAGTCCTTGAATTTCATCAAACAAGACCTCTGAGTTTTTTTTAAGTCCTTGAATGTGATGTCTAAGTGAGGGTGGAAACACTGGACTGAAACTAACCGAGCATCTCTTTCAGGGTCACACCGTCGACACCAACAGCGCCTTTCTGACACGCACACTTTGGAACCTTGGAGTGTCTGTGCAGCGCATAACGGTCATACCAGATGTACAGGAGGTCATCGCCAAAGAGGTGGCCCTCCTTTCTCCTCAGTATACACACCTCATCACCTCAGGGGGCATTGGCCCCACTCACGACGACGTCACCTTTGAGAGCATTGCCATGGCGTTCGAGGAGGAGTTGCATCTCCATCCTGAGCTCACCCGGCTGGTTGAAGAATTTTTTGGGGCGGTGGACAAAAACAGTGCTGCTATGAAGCTGGCCATGGTGCCTCGCTCAGCCAAACTCAACTATGGAACTGACCCTCTGACTGGACAACCGCTGCGCTACCCGCTGGTGAGTGAACTCAAGACAGAAGGGACCAGCTCAATTCTCTCACACTGTTATAGGAAACAAAATGATGTCGAATGATACACAGCATATAAGGAATCATTACCTTCAACTGAATGACTGCGTTTACCCTTAAAACTGAAGCCTCAAATACCGGCCCTGCTGTGTATTAACTTTGTACTGGGCTTTCAGGGGTATACAAATATTCTTTATTGGACACAACTTTCAGGATAATGTTCCCTCAGTTCTCTTAATGTTCTGTCTGTTCTATCCTTTTCTGGGGTTATTTCAGAAAACAGATTACAATTTCAGTACCTAACCAGACTGAAAGAGTGAAAAACCACTCCTCACGATGGGCAAAATAATGAAACTGAACACTTACAGACACCAGGCGCGAGAAGTATTCACACCTTTCTTGCAGTTTGCCAAATTCATTACATATTGACATTTTTCTTCTTTAAGGGACACTATAGTACACAGGGTGGTTAATGTGTCTGGGGCTTTCTGAATATGTTTTAAGTAGAGATGCCCGATATGACGTGTTCATATCCAGAACTTGAAATGAGCTGTTAAAGTAACTGTACTTCAAACAACATTTATTCTGTTACTTGATATTCTCATTCTCTTCTTGGTACTACATGCTGTTACTCGATGTGTCTGTAAATTCAAACTAACTTTTTGAGGCTGCAGCCATATATCTTTTTATTCTACTTGAGAAACAACTTTATATTCTCAAATGTCACCAGAGTGAATCCAGGAAATACTCTGACACAAACCTGATGACATTTATGGAGACAAAAGTTGTTTGTTAAGTAAAATAAAAAAAAAAGATACAGAAGTAGACTTAAAAATAACAAGTTACCAGAAAATCCACTGTAGTGTAGTAACACGATTGATGCTCAAAAGGGCTAATCCATACTGACAAAAACAAACATCACAATATTTTTACCAAATACTTAAATGCCCATATTGCGACAATATTGTAGGGATGATAATTGGTGCTTCCACAAAATATTTGCAGTGAGATTTTTTGATAAATAATCATTGGAAAAGTGGATCTATAAACAAAGCGGAAAAAGACAATAAGAGAACTGCCAGAGCAGTTTTTTTAAGTTTAGAAAATCACATCCCTTTACTGTAAAGCCAGGAAAAGACAACACTTAATACTATGTCATGATATTATAATATCCAAAATGAAAGACGATATCTAGTCTCATATGAATATATCAATATCATATCAATATATTGTCCAGTCCTAATGGTACAGTAGATGTACAGTAGTTATCTACTGTTGAACCTAAAATTGAAAATACAGATAGAAACACTGCATGTTGAGGCACTGAGCCACACCTATTCCTGCTGTATGAGATATCCACCTTCCTCTCTCAGGTCAGTGTACGCAATGTGTATGTGTTTCCTGGGATCCCTTCTTTGATGGAGAGGGCCTTCAACGGACTGAAGCACCTGTTTGCGAGTTCAGGGACCATGTTTCACGCTCGAGAGGTAACACCACGACCCATCCTGTTATTTACGATGACATCTAAATATTGTGCTTTCAGAGTGCCACTGAGCTAACCAAACATCATTTCCTTAGGTGTTTGTGGATGCAGATGAAACCGAGATTGCACCTGTGCTGACCAAACTGCAGGCTGACTGGGGCAGACGGGTGGCTCTGGGCTCCTACCCTGACTGGCTGAGCAACTATCACAGAGTCAGGCTGGTTCTGGACTCAAACAGCCAGGAGGAGGTGGAAAAAGCCCAAGCCCAGCTGGTGGAGGAGCTGCCCAAGGGCAGCGTGGTGCCCTTAGTCACAGACCCTGTGTCCATCGCCACCGCAGAGGTGTACACATTGGCCAACAGCGGTGCGTCAGAGAGTTGCGGAAGATGATGGTTAAACCTTGTCATCTTAATATGAAGTGACTATTGCAGAGAACATTTGCACTTTACACATGCATTGGGACCAATAAAGGAAGCAAAAATATTAACGTAATTATAGCTGTAAAATCGTAGTGGATTATAAAAAAGAATATAACCAGTGTGAGACTGAGCAGAGATTAGAATGACGCATCAATAACTAAGATATAACAATCCGCACGCTGATATTTTTTACTCTGAATTAGACGTAGAAATGAGAGATCATATATATGGTGTCGAACAGAATTTGACTACACTCACTGTAAAACGTCCTCACACTTTGGATTTCTTCCCACAGGCACAGCGCTGGGTGAGAAAGTTATGTCTGCACTGAAAACAATAGAGTCTGCACTGGATCAGTATTCTACAGAGGAAATCTGCGTCGGATTCAACGGAGGCAAAGACTGTACAGCGCTGCTCCATCTCTACTTCGCCGCACTGAAACGGTAACAGGAGGGGAGAAGACGGGGAGTCGTTGTAATCGGGACAAAACAAACGACCTGAGAGACAAAAAAATGGAAGGGGGATTTGAGTTAAAAACACAATGATACCCTTTGAGCACAGTGGGGTGTAACATTTCTCAGCAAGTAGTAAGTAGGAAAAGAAAATGAGCAGAAACTACACCGAGGAAAATCTTGCGAAGGAATGACTACTTTTTGGACTTTTCTTGACCTGTGCAGATTGTGGGACATGAATCTTTTTCTGTGCCTCTGTCATTCATCCGTTTTTAATGTCCCACTTCTCTTTTCCTGCTACTGTCAGGCAATATCCAGATGGTAAAGACAAGGTGAAAGCTCTGTATATTCGAATTGTCTCTCCATTTTCAGAAATGGAAAGATTTCTGCAGGACACAATAAAAAGGTGAGATATCAGTCTGTCCTTAATTAATGTTTTTATAAGAAACACATTTTAGTAAATTTTCTTTCAGCGTTATGGTTTGATAACTTTCGACTTTGTTGGTTGTTACCATGTTACCAAGGTTACTAAGTTATTGTGTAATAACGTTTTTTGCTTAGTATCCTCATCCTTTCCAACACCACAGCTCATTATTTGGCAATGTGTCTCCCAAAGATATGACTTGGAGCTGTTCTCCGTGGAGGGTAGTATTCGGCAGGCACTGAACGAAGTGCAGGAAAGGAAGCCGGGGCTGAGAGCCGTCCTGATGGGGACCAGAAGGAGTGACCCCTACTCACAAACTCTTACACCCATGTGTCCCACCGACCCCGGCTGGCCAGACTACATGAGAGTCAACCCGTTACTAGTGAGACTGACAAGCAAATTACACAGACACATATATTATGTTGTTGTGTTTATGTCATATATTACTTCTTTTTTTTTTTAATATAGATGGTACAAACCACAAAGCATATCATGAAAGAGGGTCTAGGAGCCTTCATTTGCGGTGAACAGAAAAATACCTGGACATAACTGGTTTCTCAAACGGGTGTTTGGTGCCATATGAACATGATGCAACAATTTTTCTGGGGACCTTTTCTTGTCGTACCCCTTGTCATACTCTGCATTCCAACTTTGGGGGGAAAAGCTACTCTCATTCTTCCCTACATGCCCTCAGGGGAATCTCTGCCGCCATGTTGAAGGGCATTGCGATTCTCCAGAGGGGCGCGGGAAGTTGCTACCAGCAGACCCTTAAACCCTTGGTTTGGCCTGAGGGAAGAAGTCAACAGAACAGTAGACTTCATGCAGTTTAATGTCCCGAAACGCATTTAAAATCTTTGTCCCAACCGAGTAAACCAAAGAAATAAATCTAGAAATTGTAAAAGGCCAGACGCTTAAAGCAAAACTTATAACTGAAAAATAAATTGATTTAGTCTTCCCAGAGAAACAACTCTGTACTTAAAAAGTAATTGCACACACTGCTACACAACAGCCTGATCTGACTCCGTTTGCTAGTGTGAGGGTTGAGTACATTCTATTTTTTTTTTTTTTTTTTTTTAAACATACCACATTTGCTTTAGCAAAGAGCCACTCGTGTTACATATTCAGAGACGCACATGCAGAGCTCTGGAGGGCGAATGGAAGTGAATGAGAATAACAAATTCGGAACGGAGGGATATTTGTCTCTCTCTATGTCCTTATTTCCTGTCTTTCCAAAATGTCAAAATAAGGGTGAAATGCCCAGAAATTTTATTCACTATTTTTTTTTAGTGTCTTTTGGACAGTTGGATACTTGACATTTACTTCCCTTTACTTTTATTGCAAACATTTAGTACAATAAAAAAAAGAGTAGTCCTTAAGTATCCCCATTTTTTTTTTAATTACAGTATAAAGTATATATTGCTGTAGGAGAAACTGCTTTTCTATTTACTGGTAATGCAAATCTGTTTTCGCTGCTCTTGCCCGGAAGAGCAGTTTCCCCTGTTACACTTAATGTTATTTGTCATCATGACTTAAGTTTCTTAAAGCAGATGTTTATGGTGTAATCGTAACACCTGCACGGCTAAATGCAGTCCAACGTTATTTTACTAGCAGCATTTTATTTGTAAAGCTTTAAATGACAATATGCTGTACCTAATATTTTCCCTGTGCACATGTACAATATAATGTTTTCTAATGCAGCACCAACACAGAATGGGAATACAAGTCAACATCTCATGGTGAATATTTAAGATGAAAAGCGTCACAGAATCGAAGTAATTGCGTGGCTTTTGTGCTGAATTGCATTACACTGTAGAGGATTTCATCACAGCTTTTGACATGTTGCTCTTTCATCTGTTTAGTCCGACGGAATAACAGAAGTGCATAGAGACGCAGTGTCACCTGCTTTATCAGATTCTTTTTCATTTTTAAATGTATTTATAAATGTCAGCGGTAGTTCTGCGACAGCTGTAACAGTGCAACACAAGCACGGGAGGCACAGGTACATTCAACAGTTCACCTCAATTCAAGATACATTTATATAGCCCTTCATCATGAGTACATATAAGAGGACTCACTGAGGATGAGTCACCCTACATTAAAGTAGGAGTCAATTGCAGACCAGTTAAATGAGATGTTTTCTACCACTCGACAGGACTGGACGTATCATGACATCTGGTCGTTCTTGAGGACATTATATGTGCCCTACTGTATTCTCTATGATAAAGGGTAAGAATATGTTCATCCTCTCTTTTCATTTTCATTAACATTGGTTTATTCAGGTATGAACAACATAACAGCAGAACTTTTGGCCTTGAATTCCTCTGTCGACCTGCAGGTACACTTCACTCGGCAGTATGGACAACACCTGTCGAAACACGGCCCTCCAGATGGTGGATGGGAGGGGCGTGACGCGGTACAAGCCAGCCCACCTCCTGGAGAATGAAGAAGAGGAGCGAAACTCCCGTGCATGATGTCCTCTCCCTTCTTATTACACCACCTTTTTCTCAAGGAGCCATCTTTTTTTTTTTCCTCAGAAACATGCAAATTTAACTCATAACAAAGACATTTTTTTGAAGTTTTTTTGTGAATATATCCAAAAGACTTACTGCAGAATAGGCTTTCAAAGAACACGTGTATGTATGTGTTTGTTTGTAATGTGTGCTCAAATAAAATAAAGGGAACACTTAAACAACACATCCTAGATCTCAATGACTGAAATATTCCAGTTGAAAATCTTTATTCATTACATAGTGGAATGTGTTGAGAACAAAATAACATAAGAATGATCAATGGAAATCAAAATCATTATCCCATGAAGGTCTGGATTCAGAATCATACTTGATAAAAGTGGAAAAATCAGATCACAGGCTGATCCAACTTCTGTGGAAATTCCTCAAGACAAGTCAAAATGAGTCTCAGTAGTGTGTGTGGCCTCCACGTGCCTGTATGCACTCCCTACAACGCCTGGACATGCTCCTGATGAGACCACGGATGTTCTCCTGAGGGATCTCCTCCCAGACCTGGATCAAAGCATCAGTCAACTCCTGGACAGTCTGTGGTGCGACGTGGCGTCGGTGGATGGAACGAGACATGAGGCCAGTACACCAGGAGACGTGGAGGGGGCCGTAGGAGGACAACAACCCATCAGCAGGACCGCTATCTGCTCCTTTGTGCAAGGAGGAACAGGAGGAGCGCTGCCAAAGCCCTACAAAATGACCTCCAGCAGGCCACTAATGTGCATGTTTCTGCTCAAACTGTCAGAAACAGACTCCATGAGGGTGGTACGAGGGCCCGACGTCCACAAGTGGGGCCTGTGCTTACAGCCCAACACCGTGCAGGGCGATCGGCATTTGCCAGAGAACACCAACATTGGCAGCTTCTCCATCGGCGCCCTGTGCATGGATGAGAGCAGGTTCACACTGAGCACATGTGACAGACGTGACAGAGTCTGGAGACGCCGTGGAGAACGTTCTGCTGCCTGCAACATCCTCCAGCGTGACCGGTTCGGCGGTGGGTCAGCGATGGTCTGGGGAGGCATTTCTTTGGAGGGCCGCACAGTCCAGGTCTGGGAGGAGATCCCTCAGGAGAACATCCGTGGTCTCATCAGGAGCATGCCCAGGCGTTGTAGGGAGTGCATACAGGCACGTGGAGGCCACACACACTACTGAGCCTCATTTTGACTTGTCTTGAGGAATTTCCACAGAAGTTGAATCAGCCTGTGATCTGATTTTTCCACTTTTATTTTGAGTATGATTCTGATTCCAGACCTCCATGGGATAATGATTTTGATTTCCATTTCCATTGATCATTCTTATGTTATTTTGTTCTCAACACATTCCACTATGTAATGAATAAAGATTTTCAACTGGAATATTTCATTCATTGAGATCTAGGATGTGTTGTTTAAGTGTTCCCTTTATTTTTTTGAGCAGTGTATATGTGAGTCTAAAGTAATGGCTATGTGCACTGTTAAATAAAACATCAGTCTGTATCATCTTCTGCTGTCATGTTACTTTAAGAGGGCTCTGGCATACAGATGGCAAGCGGCAGGGGAGTCAATATAGCTCTTGGCTTATCTTCTTCATGGATCCATTTGTCTTATTTCTAAATCCAATAACAATAATCTACTCTGAAAGCAAGCCTCTATCAAAATGTATTAGTAAATAATGTGAAAAGGTTTTATTTTTCATATTGGTGAGAAAATTAGGTTTTAGAAAGTCAGTGTGTACCAGCGTAGAAACACTACTGAAGGTCACCCAGCAGGCTCATCTTTATTAATCTGTCTCACACTGAATATCCAGAGTTTCAGGCTACAGCGTGTTTCACTGAGCATCTCCCTCTGAGCATCTCTCCAGCCTGTCTTCTCTGGAAATCGTTAACCCTACATGTTGTAGTTCTCCTCGCGCACCTCACGGGCGCGTTGTTCTCACGTTTTCCATTTAGCAGCCGTGATTACAATAAATTACCTTCTCTGTTTCCAGACATGATTGAATCCAGGCTCATCGATCCGCGCTCTCCCCTCTCCCCGCCTGGAGATTAGTCAACGCCGCTGCAGCGCGGATCGATACCGGCCGATCTAATAAAGCGGGTCGCTTACGAGGCCACCGCGGGGCTGCACACACTGTTACACCAGCAATTACCACTTCTAGGCCGTCCGCCATACCTCCTAACTTATCTGTCCGGGCTGCGCGGCTTGCTTGATTTATTAATAATAACAGTAATAAAAGAGGCAATGAACAGAGGCTTCATAATCGCAGCAGAAATGTAATGTGTGTGTTTTGGTGCTGTGATAAACACACCGGGACATTGTCTGGAATGATTTTTGTGAGGAACAAAATGATGTTTTAGCCTTAGAATCTATTTCTGGTGGGTCACACGACTCCAACGTTTACCTTCTTGCAGATTATATGTGTGGCTGTAGCATTTCTGACTTTTAAATAGGTTTTGTTTGTGTTTATTGTAACTCTGGTTAAATGTTGTTATAATGTGTCCGTGGTGATATGTCTGCCTACAATGTGTTACTTTGAGATTTAGATATAATCTTAAATCAATTGTGTGAAGTAACTAAGTACTTTTACTCAAGTAGCCTTCTGTAGTCATATATTTTACTTGGGTATTTGTAGTTTATGTTGCTCTATTTTTACATTTTAGAGGGCGATATGGGGATTTGGCGTTGACTACATTCATCTGACAGCTATGATTTACTTTTCAGTTTCAGATTTAAAGAACACATGAAAATATTAACCAAGCAGCAGTGCCAGTCTTTTTTGGTTCTGACCACTTGGAAAGAAGTTGTGTCCACTTCGGGCCCCATTGACTCATTTTAGATGGCTATGATATGTTAACAGTTTCACCGAAGGGCAATTTCCTTTTCCTCTCAACTGGTTTAATTTTATAACTGTTCAAGTCCCGAAGGCACAAAACAGAGGCAGGGATACAAAATTTCCAAAGTTTGTTACCGCTGTCCTCTTTGTTCCATTGTTTTCCAATAACATTGTGCATATTTAAACTTAAGTGCTTCTCCAAAGACAGATTTTAGGTCAGCTTGTGGAAGTATGATCAGAGCAGCCACTTAAGGTGATGTGAGGATAAGAAGCTAATCTTGTTCCTCTCTCAATACACTCCAGTGTTTCTCTTCATATCTCCCAGGTGGGACTGACTTATAACAGAATCCACACAGCCAACAGTGTGTGATATGGACTCAGCATGACTTAAAATCACATTTGGTGTGACTTTGTACAAAAACATGTGAAAAGCTTTGATATCGGAGTGAACCATCCATCAGATGTTGAGATGCGAGCCTGCCTCCGTGACTCTGATGCTTCTCTCTAAAGGAATATGTTCTTAATCCAATTCCTCAGCAGTTCTTGCGGTGTAAAACGAGACTTGAAGCACCATGAGACAGCAATTCAGGCGATGTCCTAAGAGGGATGCTTAACACAGAGGATGAATAGACACTCCGTTGTCAGAAAGCATCAGGAGAGAAGGGAGACCTTTGAATCTATGCAAATTACCAGCCCATCTGCATGTAAAGCCAACCGACCAGAACACGGGAAATAGGATGTTCAGTATCAAAGTGTCACACATTAAAAGTGGATGAAAGTAAGAGAGGAAAGAAAGGAAGGGAGGAACTGGGTGGGAAGAAGAGGAGTGAGGCTGCTTTGCTTGCTGCCACGTGAAGTGTGACTGACTTAGCTCATTTGTGCCTGGTTTTGGTGCGTTCAAATAAAAGCCTGTGTCATAATCCTGAGTTTGTCACAGCTCTCAGTCCGGTACACAGAACCAAGACCCCCTGCTCACATCCACACACATGCGATGCATTCAGAGATGCTTTTCACACGGCGGACTCGCTTTAATGTAAAGGGCCAGGATCTGTGAAGCTTCAGCCAGCGTGCTGAAAACTGATGAGAAATATTCTGCTCGGCTCAAGTCAACTGGATCTCATTTACACTCAACAGCCATAACTTAAACATGGTGTGGGGTGTTGGAAAGATGAGAGATGTTTAACTTTAGAAAGTTCCAGCTTCTATCAACTAAATCCTGTTTTTATATATCAGAACTGGATTTTAAACATTTTAAAATCCTTCTGTGACTTTTCTAAGAGCGGTTTTGTGTATCAACTAATATAAAATGTATTAAAGGTGGCAGGGAATAATATTTATCTGTGATTACCTCTTACTCATGATATCTTGTCAGTGTCAAAATGTGTTTACCCAAGCTGCTCTCAGTTAATGGATGTGAATGACATGAGGCTATTGTACTGTAAGTTAGCATGTTAGCTGACATACAGTCATGAGTACATATAACTACATCCCATGGAAACTTTTTTTTAGACAGGTTTGTATAAACAAAACACTTAAATCTTCTTTGAAACAGTGTCTACAGACAAAAGTGATATAATCAAACAAATTACATATACAATTTACATTTTGCTGTTTCATAATATAATGAATGAAAAGGATGAAAAAGTGAGAGCACTCCTACATTTCTCAGACCTTCAAATTAAGTACTCCTGATTAGGTGCCAATGATTAGAGACTTATTAGTGAGTAGCAGGTGGGACTGGTCTTATTTCAACTTCTGGTGTTCTCTTTGGTATTAAAGTGTGTGGTATCATCATGCCAAGATCTAAAGAACCTTCTTTCCTTCAGAAATGTTGGTTGTTTTTGCCTCTGAGTCTGGCAGATGATTTAAGAAATCTCCAAATTATTTGAAATAAATCATCTCACTGTGAGGAAAATCATCTACGAGTGGCGTAGATAACAAATGGCTGCCAATTTGTCCAGGACTGGGCGCCCCAGCAAATTCAACCCAAGAGCGGACCGTTTGATGCAAAAAGAAGTCTATAAAAAAAAAAAATCAAGTAGCATTCATGAAAGCAGATCTCTCCAAAGCTGGGTGTGTTGGGAAGCAGTATCCTCAGTAATGAGTGTGTAAATGCAAATGTGTTATTTCAATTGGCTCATTTATTTCAAATGATTTACTTTTTAGGTGACATTTCGAATCTGTAATTTGATAAACAATTCAAAAATGAATTAGAAATATGCAAGTTTTTGACTCTCTAGTGTCCATAACAGATTTAATCTTTCAAATGAGCTGACATCATTACATAATTCAACATTGACCTTACTCCAGCGTTAAAATGTTAGTAAGTGCGCATGTGTACACTGACTATCCAAGCCTCAATTATAGTACCATGAACACAATCGCATTCTCTGTTAAGGCAACATGTTCTATAACTTTGGTTCCTGTTACAGCTCTGCATATTCAATTATGTGCAACAGATTGGGCACAACTATGAACTGATACTGCCCATGTCACAGCTTGCAAACACTTTCCGGAGTCAGCTAAGAATCTTTCTGTTCTTAATTTAGAAATTTTCACTCACTCGTCCTTTGAGTTCCCATCCAAGTTTTAAGGTACATTTAGACAGTCTTGCATTGCTTGTTGAGGATCCCTCAGATTTTGGATGATTTTCGAAGTCTGTGAGGGTCATTGAAGCTTCAGCTTGTGTTTCTTGACATAATTGATCCAAACATGCCTTTGGAGAAAAAGTTGAACTTCATCTGTCGACAGAACTTTTTTTCAATACGACTCTGGCTCATCCAGATGTTGCTCAGCAGACTTCAGACGTTAACTTTTCAGATGATGTCGCAGGTCATGTTTCCTTCTAATGCTTCTATGCAGACCAGATCAGAGCTACACAGAGGTGCACCACCACTTCTGTGAAAGCTAAATCACGTCATACAGGTGTTTTGTTTTGTCTTTCTGCCCAGAAGATGTAGATGCAGTTGTAACTGAAAGTTTTCTGGGTTTGGAGATCTTGTCCTGACCTTTACTGTCATTTCTTAGTAACATTTCAGACAGCAGAAACTGTGAGCTGCAACACTTGGATATTTTATTTGGAGCCTTTTCCTGCTTTTTTGGCATCAGTATCATTTTCAGATTTTCAGTCAGTTCTTGGTTGTTGAGTGTTTCCACCAGGTTTGAGGAGTCATCAGCTGTTCTTGACCTGCCTTATAAAGGCCTAATGAGTCCGTTAAGGTTTAACTAGTAAATAAAGTCCTGAGGCTTTACAAGTAGAAGAGTGTACCTTAGAAAGTGTGTACCTAGAAGGTATGTAGGCCTTCGTTAGAACATACCAGTATTTTGTTTTAGTTTTTTCTGATTTTTAAGTTCATGAAATAAGGAGTAACAGTTAGGTAAGCCTTATTTTCATTTTGGTTTTGGGATTAAACTTCTCACTTAAGAAGTCAACAAAATATGTAATTTGCAGAATATTTGGGTGCCCAAACTTTTGCATACAACTATTTGTTGAAGAAAAGTGTGGGAGAACTACTGACCAGCTCTGAGGGCCATTGAAAATACTCCTTAAATATGTCGCTGGGAAAACGAGTGAAGTGAAACCTCTCAGAATAAAATGGGAGGATATCCTTGAATCAGATTGTGAAGAATCTCAGTAGAAGGGTCTACTTGTTATAAGCTACTTCACAGATTTAGCATCTTAAGTCTTTTACTCTCCACTGCATTAAGGTTCATATATTCCCCCATGGAAATATATACTGTATCTGATTATAAAGTATTGCAAAGTAAACGCAACATGTGCAAGAGATGTCAACTGAATTTATCTTATTGGTGGGGACAAAGTCCTTGATCCTGTGTATTATAGTCCAGATATTTTGTTAGACTATAATACACACACAGTTGAGGCATAAATAACACTCGCTGCTGCTTACAGACATCTCACTTCACTGGGCTTTTGCTTCCTTATGCTAAGAAAGCCTCACATGCTGCAGGATGCAAGGTTTTACTTCCAGAGCTGTGAGATTGAGAGGTCAGGAGATTTCAAATTGTAATTCAGTCCCCATTTCCTGATGCAAAAGACGATTGTGTGCAGAAGCTGGCAGATATGGGCAGAGATGACAATTGAAGATTACCACAGGTTGATGAGCTGGAAAAATCATTAGAGCTTAAGTTTTGGCAACTGTGACATCTGTAACTGTCTCCAGCCATCAATAATATTAATAAACACATCTGGGTGAAACCATTTAAAACAGTACTTTAATTGCTAAAGTAATGGAGCATTACTTTAATAACTCCTTTGAAATTAGTTCAGCATCTTAAAATGACTAAAGATCCCCTCCACAGAGGTAAAAAATAGACAAAAAATACTCTGCTTTTGAATGATAATTTGTGCCTGATAGGATTTTTCCATAAAAACAGTTCAATTAACTGAATAGAAATTCCTCAAATGACTTCTACTCCTTCTCCATAGTTTAAAAAAAATAAAAAATAAATAAAAATAAAAATAAAAATCCAGTATCATTTAATATGCAAATATTTTTAATTTCAAAAGTTAAACTACTGGATACCAGATGTCTCCTATCACTGAAATATCATTCTTTGTGTTTGTGCAATGCAGGCTTCAAGTTTACACATCACACTGGTGTAAATTCCCTGTCGGACAGAGACTGGCTTTCAGACTAACTGTCAGGTCTGAAATCTTACTCACAGGACACAGACATCCCTTAAACTCAGAATTTTGGTGAGGTCAGAGAAACTTTTCACTTTCAGCAGAGGAATTTGACAACAGTCTGTAAGTGTATAACTCTGTACATACACCATTCAGGTCGAACATCAAAGGGAAGTAACACTGACCAAAACATGTCTTTGAGTGGAGGGGTGTGTAGCGGTACAACTTCAGTGGCTGTTTTATATTCATGAGCCTCGGGAAGTTTGCTAAAACAAACCTGATGAGGGATTCTGTGGACACAATTCTTAAAGAAAGACAGTTTGGCTATGTATCACTTCACTTCCCAGAAGAGGTAAGGGCTTTTTTTTTTTTTTTTAATTCATGCCCTAATTTTAATAAAAAATTAAGTAAAGCTTACTTTTAAATTCTAAATCTTGAAGCATTTTTTTTTTCTCAAGGACCTCAAGTATTTCCAGAAGGATACTCCCGATGTCTGTTCCTCTCCCCTCTGTTAACCTTGCTTCTGAAATATGTGAAATATACACTGGTCAGAGTGTCGCTGATGATCGAGGTGTTGATTACATGCTGAGAGACTCTTGACTGTGAAAAATATTCTTCCTAAATTCAGGAAAAGGTTACAGAGGCATGTGTCTGAAAATCAAAGATGGGGAATTTCTTTTTCCAAATGTAAAATATTTTTAAAACAATAAATACTATTGTACCCTTTAAATAATGTCTTCAATTGTCTAATTAAAAATGTAACAGTTGCAAAATACATGGATTTTAATTGTTACACATGACATTAATATTGCAGCAAAATACGAGTTGTTTGGTTCTATAAATAGCTTGTTTAATATTCCTGAAGATGTAATCAACACTGACAATCTGAGCCTTAAATATTCAGCTGAGGAGCAATTAAATATAGGCCAATTTGTGACAACAGAATCTACACTGTTAAAATCAGATACACTGTGATTACCGTGTCATTTGTGGAGATCTGCACTATGATATGCTATATGGAAAAAAAATTGTCAGACACACAGTTACAACCTAAATTTGTCACTGGTGAAATTACGATCGCAGCCATCAAACCGCAGAGGAAACTTTGACGTTGGATTTCCATGATCTTCAAAATGTATGATATTGCATCATTCATCTGTAATTATGAAGTTTGTTTTGGAGTTCAGTTACAGCTTTGGCACATCAACACACAACAAACTCAAGTACAAAAAAAATACAGAAAATATGACAGAAGTAAATTTTTGATATAATTTTCCAGTGGTGTCTGGCTGAAATCAGAGATAAAACAAAAACTCCATATCAAACTGTTATATTAAAGCTGCTGGTTTGTGCGTGCTTTCACTGGAATAAACAAACAGTTTAACACACACAATGTGAAGACCGAGGACGTTTTTAAAGTCCTTTTCCTTTTTACACCATTCTAAAAGTATTCCTTCTCTTTCTGACAATTTCAGTGCGCTTTACTTCATCATTCAGAATGGAAAAAGAATGAAAACATAGGCTTTGGAAATTTATATGTGAAGGTCAAAATCAAAGATACTTTATAACAACATGCCTCAACAGTGACAAACATGTCATCAGAAGAGATCATAAGCCATGAAATAGGAGCATTAGCCCTATTATCCAGAAAATTGCCTTTCTGGCTTCACAAGACGTTCTACATTACTGCCTATATAAATGGAAATGCACTTACAGCTTATTTGGACGTACACTTCAATATTTAAGACACAAAACATTTCCTTTTGGGCTGTGTTCAACGTCAGTCTTGTGTTGACTGAAAAAAAAAAAAAAAAAAAAACTTTAAGGTCAATGTATCGGCATGATGCTTCAGAGTCTATTAATACCAGAAGTCTATTGGGTATCCGAGTCTTATCAGGGTTTGGCGCCCCATAGATAAAAACTCAGCTCAATATTCCACAAGGTTACTCACATTACAACGACCTCTTACACCACAAGGTCATTTCAAGTCCCAAAAGTCTCTTTATCTCCGTAGTCCTGTGTATTACACTGGGTGTGTGTACATACGGGTGCGTTGTCACCGAGACCTGCGGTTACATAAAATATCAATACAATCTAAACCTAAATAATCATTGACTCAAACCGTTTAAATGCAATCATATTTATTTTGTTGTTTTGCCACGTAAAAAAAGGCTCAGATTGCAGTTGGCTCTTCACAGAAGAAGCTACATTCTTCACTAAAATGTGAAAGCAGAACACGATACACACAAAAAAACATTACGACCAAAATCCTAGTAGTACATGACCGTCAAACTCTACATCACAGAACAGAATTATTTTGAAAAGAACATTGTTTTTTTAATCACCCATTTTGGAAAGTAATATAAGAAAATAATGACATGATTGGTGTGATTTATACACCATTTTGACACCCAGATATTTTAAGGAAAAAAATATATTAAGTGCTAACAATGTAGTTTTAAAAGCTACAATAAACTGTACAAATAACCTATAGATTTTTGGAAAGTCATTCAAATATTGTGTTCAAATTATTATGTAAATATAAATATATAAACTTCATTTAATTTCAAGGGAAAATACACACCTATATTATCTCTAATTTATTATTTAGGAAAATCTGAAAAATAAATGAATTTCTAATTCATTATTTTTTTCTTAAGTCATTGTCAGTCATTTTGACGTTTCTTTAAAAAAAACAATTGGCAAAATGTTTTAATAAATTCAAGCACCGAATCATTTAACTTGAGCAACTACTCGTTAGCAGGGCATATTTGTAATTACATACTTATCCAGAAAATAAATCACCGTTTATACGAAATGGGTATTTTTTTTGGTCAAATTTGAGCAATTAAATAAAAGAGATAAGTTCTTACTAAAACATTGAATTATATAGTTAATATATTGTACTTTTGCTAAATATATTAACTATACAGCAAAACCTAAGATCAAAGACCCACTGTACAACAACACAACAACAATAGCAAAAGAATACAAAGCTTGTGTGCATATCTGCACACCTGGTCGGCCAACGAGAGAATCAATCAGTCAGCCACCGCAGTGTGAGTGGAAGAAGGCGAGTTGATGTTCTCAATTTACCCTCAAACTCCTCTGTTATGCACTTTGTCCTGAAGCTGAAGAGGAGTGCAGAGGCAGACCATCAGGCTGACCAGCCAGAGAGGACAAACTGTGTCCCAAGTCCCATTATCACCATGCAGCACCAAAATCTAGTGTCCAGTTTCTGAGTTTATGGCCAAACCAGTTCAACTCTAGTACGACCAGTTTAATCCCAGCAGGGGGCGCAGCGGCCCAGTCTCAATAGTCCAGAATATTCCCCATTTCCTCTTCAAATGCTTTTAGTTTCACAATCTAATTAGTTACAAAAGTAGAACAATTGCATCTTAGTCAGATGCAAATGAGGCAGTTAAAAATTGGTCAGTTACTTGTGCCTGATCATGAACAGCAGAAAAGAAAAATCACCAGTTTACCTTCTGGCCTTCACCCTGAGCCACTCAGTACAGTAGTACGTGTTTATTTGGCCACTTTTCAATCAAGGCGGATTCTCAAAAAGCAGTAAATCCAAGACAATTAGTAGAAAATGAGACACGACATGAGAAACAGAGATGAGAAAGTGAAAAAACTTTGTTGGAACAAGTCCTGACAGACTCATTGTTCTTCTGGCATCAGAGTGGGATATCAGTCTCATGACCAGCTGTGTACGTGATATTCTGTGCTACTACTTGCACAACAGGTGGGAGACGAGAGCAAGAAATGAATCACAGTGATTCGGTGAGTCGGTCCCTGAGTCACTGTGGCCCCATTTTTGGAGAAGACACCTGATTCTTTCTGGAATTTCGCAGGTAAACAGCCACAAGGTAATACGTGTCATTTTCAATAGCCGAGCATAGATTGCACTGTGTCAGTCACTGTCTGAGAGCAGATTGCATCGTGTACTTGAACGTCTGAGTAATCATTCCTAGTCCCACAGAGAACAGGTGCGAGGTCAGCGATGAGGATGGACAGGTCAGGTCGTCAGCAGGAGGAGGATGAGGAGGAGGATGAGAAGTGGAAGTGAGGCTGTCGTCAGAGAGGAAACGCTACTTCGAAGTACAGTTTCTGGAACAGAGATGGAAATGTGTGAAAATTTATGTCTGATATCAAATACATGTAAGTATCTGGACAGGAATTAATTTTGATCTGGGTCTGATTTCAAGACTTGGCCCTACCAATTAAGTAAAAAATACAGCATACAACATTACTTAAGGTAACAGTGGGCCACCAAATTAATAGCACCAGTACGGGGGAGGTTCTGGGTTTTCTGAGTTCAGCTGGATGAACTTGATTGACTTTAACAGAGCCCTGAACTCAACCCTGTCTAACACTTTTAGGATGAAATAACACTGATTGTGTTACAGATCTTGTCTCCCAACATCAATTCCCAAAACCACTAATGCCCATGTGGCTGAACTGGATCAGATCTCTTGTGAAAAACTTCCCAGAAGAGGCAAGGCTGGTAAAGCAGCACATTAATGTCCATGGATTTGGAACGAGACCATCAACAATTTCATACTTTTGGATATTCGATTCATTTGAACTTATTTCTGTTGCATTTAAAACATGCTTGAAGACATCTAGGTGTAGCATATACAGTATGTTACAAGCATGCAGACATGGTAGAGAGTTTAAGATGTTGCATCTCACCTTGTATTTGTTTTGAGCCCTCTGATGCTGTAATAGGGGAGCGGGGAAAGAGAAAGAGAGGAGAGAGAAGATTTAGATAAAGTTGAGGCAAAGAAACAAGTTGCTGATGAGTCATTTTTGCATGCTTAACTTTCTCAATAAAGCTACTGCTTTGTGGAACAAAAGGAGCAAGAAACAGACAAATGACCAGGGGAAGGTATTTACCATTACTCAAAGACTAACGCCATGAAAAATGAGTACTGACTGGCTGTGCAACCCTAAATATGTCCCCTATGCAAATTCTCTTAAAGGTCGGATAAAAAAAGAGCTTGAGAAGCATGGAAACAGGAAAAGATAGTGTTATGTAAATTAGAAGGAGTAAGAATGATCGAGATTATACAGAGGGGATACAGGAAATGAAAAAGAAGGGGAAAAAAAAAAACACAGGAAAATTCGAAATGACAGCGCGAAACCAAGAAGTGGACAGAAGATGAAAGGGGGAACAGTGGAGACTCGAGTGAGAAAGTGCGATGAAAAAACAAAAAAAAAGAAGGTTGGAAAGATTGAAACAAGGTCAGACAGAGAGAAAGGGGAAGGAGAGAAAGAGACGGGATAAGGGGGTGTTTGTGTCTGGGCGTCATTTTCTCAGCAGGAGGGGGACTAAAAGGAAATAATGGACGGAAGAATGGATGGATGGTAAGATGGGGAGGGGTTAAAGAGAGGGGGGAAAAGGACAAAAAAAATACAGGTAGTGGGACTGAGAACTGTTAAAATCCCTCCGAAAAGTGAAGCCCCATAAAATTCCAGAGAGAGGACTGAAGGGAGAGGAAACGACGATGAGACTGCACAATTGCAGGTGTTATTAAATCGATCTATGGCCTTGAACCCACCTCTGACACTGCATCCCTGAGCACACACACACACACACACACACACACACACACACACACACACACACACACACACACACACACACACACACACACACACACACACACACACACACACACACACACACACACACAGACAAAGAAGACAAAGTGCGCACTGATGACGCCAGGAAAACTACCACAGATCCACATCCCTTACTCTCACTCTGCGTGACTGTACGACATGTCGTTCCGGCAGACATGAGCCACTAAATCACTCCCAGGTTCTGTACACCTAATGACCATCTAGTGGTTAACGAAGCATTAAATAGCATGCTGGGTCTGAGGCTTGCACTGCCATCATGTGTAGGCATGTTTGTGCGCCGATCGTTGCATGAAATAAAACAAAAATATCCTGAAAATGATCTCTTAATTTTTAATTGGGAAAAAAATAGCATTTCTACAATCACTCAATGTTTGCATACAATTTAATGACCAAAGAATATTTACTTATCAGCAGTCCTCCTTTTACATATAAATTCTATTCTATTTTTATGCGTATTATGTACATACTTTAACATGTGTGTGTGTGAGTGTGTGTAATTCTACACTCTTATGCTTATATTTTTTTCAAACTTAAAAGGACAGCTAATTAGTGGATATTCCTTAATCATTAAATTGCGTTCACATATTGTATTATTGTAGAAATGAAATGCTTTTAAATCAAACATGTCATTTAGAGGAATTGCTTTTGGGAAGTGCATTAACAATCAGTTCGTGTGTAACTCGGCGCCGCAACTGCAAAGCAAAATTCTTCATGTTAAATGCCTTGCGTTTACCCAGCTGTGCGTGATATGCGTGTTTTGATCTGCCTTTAATCAAATCATTTGTGCAAAAGCTAAATGTCGAAAACACTCGTTGGTTGATGGCGAGCTCCGCCACAAAATGGTGTCCATGGTGGCGTGACTACAGGAAGTGTGTCCTCTCTGCACTGCAGTCAGAAACATGCTGCATGTGTAACTGTACATGCACAACTGTGTGTGTGTGTGTGTGTGTTGTGCGTGTGTGTGTGTGTGCGTGCGTGTGTTTTTGTGTGTGCGTGCGCACGTGTTTGTGTGTGCGTGCGTGTATGCCGGTGTATATATGTGTGTGCGTCTGCGGTCGGCAGAACGCCCCACTGCAGAGACAGACAATATTCCTCCATCCCACCTCTCCGCACGTGCCGCCATTTTACACATGCAGGAGCTCAAGCTAACCAACTCTGATTGCTAGCACTTAAAACTCAAAACAAAAATCGCGAAAGGAGACATCGCAGTGAACTAAAAACACAACTCGCTGAAAACGGTGAAAGGCAAATTTTGAGTCTCGAGTTCGGGATCTGCGAGCTCGACTGTGCAAGCGGTGCGTGCATGTCTCTGTTCCAGTTTTGTCCTTGTGTGTATCGAGTTCAGGGGGTACAAAAGGTATTTGGGCGAGTGTGGAGGGGGTTAAGGAGGGCAGTGGTGTAAGAAATGTAAAAAAAAATGGCAGAAAAAAAGGATAAAGAAAGTGGGTAAAATGGTGAAGCTCTGCAAACTGAAATAAATCTAATGGACTGCTCACAGCAGGACAACGACAAAAGGGAAGAGAGACAGAGAAAGAAAGGGAATCAATTAGAGAAAGAGAAGTTGGTCTGTAATGGTTTCTCACAGTGGGACAGCCGAAAAGGAGAAAGGCAGAGAGGCAGAGCGACAAGGAGAACAAGAGAGATAAACACAACAGGATGAGTTTCACGAAGAGGTTGTCGCGTTAAAAAAAAAAAAGGTAAGTATGGAGTGAGAGACGAAGTGAGCCAGTGAAAGACGCAATAGAGGGCTGCAAGGCGCCAGAGATTTCACATGACACCAATCTGCTGGTGCCGATTCAGAGCCCTGTTTTCTGATGCAACACAGGCTTAAAGCACCTTTCAGCAAAGCCCTTTCTCTGGCATGATTCGTGACAGTGTTGCGTTCAAATAAACATCACATCACCGCACACATAGCTCTGCCGAAACACATAACCAAAACCGAAGAAACCAAAACTCACTTTACAAAGCTCACAGCAAAAACGGAGAGGAAACAAAAAAAGGTCACAGTGAGGCACGTGTCCACAGGATGTCATTAGGAGCCTTCTGTGTCACTGGACCTGTCCTGCCCTTTTTGTTGTGTTCTCTGGTTAAATTAAGGAGATAAACACACACATTCACACACTGGAGAGAAGATCGAGGGACTGGTGAGTGGTACCTGACCTTCGGGCAATGACAGCGTACCTGATGGACACTTTCACTGTCACCACGCTGTCCTTCAGACCAGTGTGAGGCAGTGTGTGCGCTGATAATTAATTCAAACATCCACAACAGGGCATCCCCGCAGGGAACTACCTTTTAATCATTCGGGCTGGTTTCTGAAGACAGAAAGAAAGAAAAAGTTTGGGGAGAGAAGAAGGGAGGGAGGAGCACAGTTTGAAGTTTAGATAACAGATGAGATAAAGCTGAAGGACAGGAGCTGCCATCACCAACGGCCACACACACACACACACACACACACACACACACACACACACACACACACACACACACACACACACACACACACACACACACACACACACACACACACACACAGAGATATACAGGCAGCTCCACAGAGCGCCCTGCTGCCATGCTACCTGTCAGATAAAAGGGAACCTGAGCAGGAAGGAACCAGGGAGTATGTGAGGTGTTACCACAGGGAACAACACAACAACAGCTGTGGTAAACCACCACTAATGGACAGCCAAAGAGAGGGAGACAGAGAGCGAGAGAGAGATAGAGACCCTCCAACTCTCCTTCATCTCTGCTCTCATCCATCTAATTTGCTCGCCCCTCTACGGCCTCATGTCTGCTCATCCCAACGCACAACCGCCGCACAGCATGCACACGACAGAGATAGAGTGAAGCAGAGGAACGAGGAGAGAGAGGGGAGTCTGTGAATAACTGTATAGTAGATATGGAGATACAACAAAGAGATAGAGAAAACACAGGGAAGGTGGAGGAGGAGGGGCAAAGTCTGGGGGGGAGGGAATGAGGAGGATGTGTAAGAGACTGCCATGGATGGTGCCTAGATTAGTTTTGCTCCAGTAGCGAAAGATCATAAAAAATGAGGAAGGGAGGAGAGAGCTGAGGAGACAGAGAGAAGGGGGGGATTAGTGCCACTTCAAGAATGACAGAAGACTGAAGAAAGAAAGAGCGGGAGGTTGGAGAGAGAGGGGTGGGGGGGTAAAGACAAGGAGACGGAGATCCTGAAATTTAGTCGGGATTAGTTTTGGTTAAGGAATAGGATGAGAGGCAGAGAGGAGAAAAAAAACTACAAAAGGAAACAGTAGATGAACGTATGTAGGTAGAACTCTTTCTACTATAAAGTAAAGGGATTTTCACTGTAAAGTCAAGTGTGTGTGTGCGTGCATCTCCCAGCATGCATAATCCAGGTGATTCCAAATATTTGGATTATTTTTGACTCAGATCAGGGAATACTGTCAGAAGGTCAAGATTACATTAGCATTTTCTCACCGAACAACTATCTGGTATTTCAAATTAATGACAGCAGGATAATTAGCATATAAAAAAAGTCATCAGCCTTCACTGGTAATAACGCAGCAAATTACTCCCCGTCTCGCACCGGAACATTGATGGCATTTAAGAATTCATTCGAGACGGATGGGGCTCTTCTTTACTCCAGTTTTAAAAAATGTTTTCCCTCAATGCCAAACTGATGAATTTAATCAGGGCTGCAAGATTGGGAGGTATAGTCATTAGACAAGCTTGCAACCAGTTTCCCTGGAAAAAGTATGTATTAGATCAGTCTGGGACAGCAAAACAAGCCCCCTGCAGATAGGACTGGGATGGGAACTGGGACAGACGTCTCAGACACGCAAGGCTACACATGCACACGCACACGCACACGCATTAAACTGCCAAAGAAAGCCTGTAAAGACCCATAGACGGATGCAGGAACGTACAAAAACACAAAGTGCATAGACACAGAAAAATGGCCGTGCACACAGAAATGCTCTCAAGCGAGCATGCACACACACACACACACACACACACACACACACACACACACACACACACACACACACACACACACACACACACACACACACACACACACACACACACAACTGTACAGGGATTCCCACAGTGACTGGGCAACATTCCCAACCGGAATGGGCAGCTCACTGGTCTGGAAGACTAACATTACTCCAGGCGGGCTCTGGATTAGATCAACTCTGGGAATTTCACACTGGGACAGAGAGAGATGGAGAGTGAGAGAATGAGGAAGACAAGGAGGTAAAAAAAAAAAAAAAAGGAGAGAGAGGAGGGATGGAGTAAGATGAGCTTTGGAGGAAACTGATGCTTAAAAAACCCTCAATCCAATTAGGTTTAAAAGCCAATGCGAAGTAGAGTGCGCAGTTCTTGTAGTTTTTATAAGGAGCTTCATCTTACAAGGTTAAAGATAATGGTTTTGGAGAGTCAAGATAAATTTGGTCCACTGATAATAGTGGAGAATTACTAAAGAAGCGAGGCGGAAACAAAGGGCATAGTAGTAGGGGATAAGTAGCAGTCTAAACATGATGCTATACAGCCCTGATAGTGGAGATGTGAGAGGCTCAGAGAAAACTCTCTTGGTGTACAAAGGGGGGAGCATGAAAGGAGGAAGAGATGAAAAGAGGAGTGTACTCACTGGACTCACAGCACACTGTGACACGCAACTTCATACATGGCAGAGGAGGGCCTTCATCTGTGGGTAGAGCTGAAAAAACAAAAAAGGAAAGCTGTAAATAAGCCGCTTACTTATCAAACCCAACAAACTGAGTATTCAGGATGCTAACATGTCAAATTAGCATGTACCCCGCATGAAACATGCGAGTAGATTTTATGGAGGGGTTTCATTCCGTACATGCGGAATGAAACCCCTCCATAAAATCTACTCTGAGAATTTTCATGCTCCTTTTGAAGAATACTTATCACAAGAAAGCTGTTTTATGTGTTTCGAACCATATCAATACCTCATGATGTCAGTATAAAGAATTACATCATCTCCCCATGTCATATAGACTACCACATATCACACTTATCAACACAACTAAATAAAAGCAATGTAATACACCATTGAGAGCGCAACCATTAAAGCATGCTACTGCTTCAATATCAATACTGATTATGGCCCACATGGGAAAACATATAAACATCAGTGGTATTACTTGTCAGTTTAGCATTGCTTTAACGAAACTAATTTGTCTGGGAACTGCAGTTAAAGGGATTTATATTTGAATAATTCACAAAAAGCTGCTAACTCAACAGGGACCCAACACACAAACCGGGAGTATGATGGCCGACAGTTTGTCTCACTTTGTGTCCATAATTTCAACTGATAAAGAACAGCACAGAATAACAGTGGGGATGTAAAAAGAGGTGATATCTACTGGGGATTCATCGCTATCAATATATGGTTCCTAGTTCTATTCAAGTGCCCCAGTATGCCACGACAGTGTGACTGTGATCCAGCAAGCATAACACAAGGACCCTGAAATTGAGCAGTGAAATAGAATTGAACTATTAGTTGTATTATTATTTACAAATATGTTTTTTCCTACTATGACATGACATAATGTCAGTGTTGACAAAGGCCCAGCATGTGTCTGAAATCACTTTATTTATTTTTTTATTTGCAGGAAGTTAAAAATGCAATGCAGTTTTTGTCAAAGTGGTAAACGATGTTCTGTTAATTTGCTTGTGTTCGCGTGTAATTGTTTGCATTTTCCAAAGTTCAAACATCCTGAGCTGTCTTCGCCACCGTTGCCATCCCCCTCAATGGTTCAATGTCAGGAGCAGCTGACTGTCAGAGGAAGTCAAGGTGTTTCCTGTTTGTGGGGCTCCAGACATGGAGAACTAGTGGTGTTGGTCAGCAGGCTGGTCAGTGGTGCAGAGACCAAGAGACAGTGGGTTGTTAGTCTGTGGGAGAGACAAGCTGAGCCCAGCTCAGGCTGAGCCAACTAATGCCATTAGTGTTTCTAATACTATTGTACTGTTCTCCCAGGCTAATGTCATTATGCAGTCTCCAGTGCTGCACGCCCATTCAGTGCACAAACCCGAGCCAGACATTTGGACCAACTTTACGCCTTATCTTTGATGTGGACAAAACACACACAATCGCTGTGAGCCCGATGTGGCCCGACCAGGGGGGGAAAGACCTATTGTTGCGTTTCTGTGAACTGGCATGAACAACCACAGTAGCCCGGTGTGCATGTGTGTACATAAACACATGTCTGTGTGTGTGTGTGTGTGTGTGTGTGTGTGTGTGTGTGTGTGTGTGTGTGTGTGTGTGTGTGTGTGTGTGTGTGTGTGTGTGTGTGTGTGTGTGTGTGGAAACACTCTCTCATGCCCTCACAATGCTCCATTGTCCCTCGGACCGCAACAGTAATTTATGTAAAGATCCTTTCTTTTCCTTCGTCTCATCCATCCCTTTTCTCCATTGCTTTTGTTGTTCTCCCTTTTCTTTCTCCAATGTGGATTCCACACATCCATCCTCTCTCATCCCTTTCTCCCCTTCTCCCCCTCCCTGTCTTTACTGTCAGACTGTGTCCATCTTTTGCTCTTTCTCTCCCTCTGTCACTCTTCCACGCTTCTCTTCCTCTGTCTGCTTCTCTGCCTGCCTTTTTTTCTCCCTCACTGTCGTCCTGTATTGATCTCCATTTCTTCCTTCTACACTTTGCCGTCCCTCTCTCTTTTTGTTGTCGCCCTTCCATACTATGCATTCGCTTGACTCCTTTCATTCTCTCACTTGTTTCATGTCCTCCCCCTCTTGGACTGACACCAGAAGTTGTAAAAGTAAGTAAAAAAAAAAGTCAACTGATTTTGCAGCCACTAAGCCATCTTCTGTGTCTCTGCCTCCCTTTTTTCCCCTCCAGTGGTTTCAAATAAATGAGTGAGGGGAGACGAACACAGGGGGATGCCATGGAGAAACCATCACTGAAATTGTGTAACAGCCTACAGGTTTATGAAAACATCATATTAATGTCATTCAGCATGAATTTATGGAAAACATTAATGGCTTAAGCTGCTGTTTGCCAACACTCAAGGCCTAAAAAAAAAACCCTCACTGGCTAAAACTACTCTTAACCATTTTATCCCATTAAAATGTAGGGCTGCCTCCCTGGCTACCACACTTTCCCTAACACAGGTGTCTTTGCACAGACTGAAACCTCAAATATTGATATGTTTCTCTCTTTTGGGGCTTTATTATTAGGTTGCCTTTGTAAGGAGCCTGAGGGGAATATTCATTGTTTCACTTTGAAAATCCATTTTTCACCAAATGATGAGAGATTATGCATTTTGCATATAAAAATATATACTTTTAAATCATGCTTGAATCACCTTGTGACAAGGGCTGGCCAACTGAACCTTAATACCTTGTAAATATCAACTGTAGAGCTAAAACGTTCTCAAGTACGCCATTGGTGTTTTGACAAAAAAATATATAATTATTATAGCAACTATTTTAATGATCCATTAATCACCCCCAAAAAGAAAACATAAATAATTTAAAAAAAATCCAAGCTCCCTTTAATTTTCCCTACTGAGTCACAAATATTTATTATATTATATTATATTATATTATATTATATTATATTATATTATATTATATTATATTATATTATATTATATATTATACCATTTCATATATTTTATTTTGAGTCATTGACTGCTGGTTGGGCAAAATAAGAAATCTGAATGTAACATCTTTGAAAATTGTAAAGGATAAATTTTTACTGTTTCTTGATATTTCAGACAATGAATAAATCGATTCGTTGAGAAAGTAATCTACAAAATTATACACACAAGTCTGAGTATCAAAACTATTGAAGAACAAGTTTACTTTTGATATTTGTTGAGCAAATATCTCCTAATTTAAACCAGAAAAATCTTTAAAAAAAATTATTATATTTAGAATATAAATTTGAAAAGCTAACTTGTTCAGAATTTGGCATCTTCTGTGAAATGAATAGCCATCAAAACTCAAGCTGTGTATTTGGACCAGTGTCAAACAGTTCCTTATAATACCCTACCCTAGTTCTGACCTTCTTGACTCTCTAAACACTCAGGCTAAATGACACCCTACCCTCCTCACACACACACACACACACACACACACACACACACACACACACACACACACACACACACACACACACACACACACACACACACACACACACACACACACACACACACACACACACACACACACACACACACACACACACACACACACAGAAACACACAGAAACATACCCATCCATACTCACAGCTGTAGTAGTAGTGTCTCCCTGGCAGGAACTCAAACCCCAGCGAGAAGGGCGTGAACCTTTGGATCTTTTCAGAGAAACGCACTGGTCCGAACGGAGCGTAGGGGGTGTTACACTCCCACCTCTTGATGGCCCGTCTGGTCTCCACACAGCCTTGGAAAGTCTCCTTTGCCACCAGGTAGAGGGCCAGCGTCTCCGGCTGCCCGGGACCGAGGGTCTCCTTGTTGGGGTAGTGGGGGCAGTAGATGTCCAGGTAATCATTCAGATTCAGCTGGATGGACAGATCTCCTGCCGTTAACCTGGAAAGAAAAATGACAGCGGCATTAATATTTCACATAACGACTACAGACTAATACATGACTGAAGGGGGAGAGAGGCAGTGATTAAACACAGACAGACAGAGAAAGAGAGACAGATGACAGGTACTTTATAACTCCTTGGTGCTTGGAGGAATGTGGATTGTTCATCACAATTACATATAACAATCAAATCATGTGATTAAAGGTGTGCAGGTCTTCAAGAATGTTTTGGGATTTTAAAAATCACACTGATACAACTCCATTGTATTTTTAGACTAACCAGGGAGTGTTGTTGAAAGTCAAATAGAGAGAACAACAATTCTTCATATGCTAATTAAGACCACTGAAGGGAGTTCAGTGTAAAATAAACTCCCTCTGCTTTCCACTTTCCCACACAGCACAGATAGACACAGGCGTGTAAAAACTTAAGCGGGCGTGCATGTGCATGTACAACCATGTCAGTCAAGGTTGAGTGGCTTTTGGCATAACAACAACTGTGGACAAGACAGCATCATTAGAACAGAAGAGCTGCATAATGTATGCTTCTTCAGACTGAAGAGTCTGACTTCCTGTCAGCTGCAGTATAAAGAGCTACCCATGTACAAACTAATAGGAGACAGAGAGGATGAGAGAGAGGTTGAGGGAAGGAGATGTAGGACAGAGTAACAGAGGTGAATTTAACATGAAGAAATAATTTTATGAATGACAAAGCAGGAGACAAGAAATGAGGAGAGAAACGTGCGACAAATGGACGGGAGGAGTGATGGAGAGACATGAGAAGAGGCCCAGAGAAAGACAGAAGACTGAGGAGAAGAGAGTTGAGGAGACACGATGAAGCGGAGGTGGAACAAAAGAACAAAAAAAACAAAAAAAGAATAAAGAGAAAAGTTGGATGAACAGGTGAAAAAAGTGGTGTAAAGAGAAAAGAAAGTAAAGTGTTTTAATTAGCGACCCCAGAGAGTCCGAGTGCAGACACACGGAGAGGAGAACAACGGAGTGGAAGAAGAGAGGAGACGGACTTTAATTGGTCTCTTCGCATGGAGCGCAGGAAAAAAAGAATGAGGGGCAGAAATGTGACTCGGGCAGAAAGTTCAGGTCCGTCAGTGGGAGTCTTTATAGAGGGGTGACAGAGCGGAGGAGAGAGGAAGGGAGTGCTGGGAGTCAGTGAAGGGGAACATGGGAGGGAAAAGGACCGTGGAATGGGGAAGGGGCGGTGGTGGTGTATGGCAGAGTAGTCTCAAGTTAAGTAGGTGGACAGAGAAGAGACCAAAAGAATGAATAAGGGGAGGAATGAGTGTGGAGAAGGAGCAGCGGGAGGAGGACGAGACAGAACTGATGAAAAGCAAAATGAAACAGATAGACATGACAGGAAGCAGGAGACTGAGGTGGTCCAGCAAATCTGCAGAGTATCAAAGATGGATGGAGCAATGAGAGCAGAAATGAGTGTCAGAGAGAACAGACCGTTGCTAAAAAACTGAAATAGAAATCTACGTTCTCTGTTAACTTGGAACCTGAATGTGGGTGGAATGGGTGTGTATTTTTGCGACAGATAATGGAGCAGAGAAGAGTGTGTGTGTGTGTGTGTGTGTGTGTGTGTGTGTGTGTGTGTGTGTGTGTGTGTGTGTGTGTGTGTGTGTGTGTGTCCTGGGGAGGCAGGTGTGAGACTCTGGAGATGGGTCTCACCAAAGCTGCTTCCTGCTCAATAGCTACCGTGCAGAATTGGCAATCTATCAGCAGGACAGGACACCATCGATCAGGATCCTTTGCTCAGGACACACACACACACACACACACACACACACACACACTCCCCTGATCAATACCCTCTCTGCGAATGCGTGTGTGTACGGCCATGTCCAATAGCTCTATTACCCGTGTGCGCTAATTACAGCTGAACAAAGGCACTTGATTGTCTGGTTAAGAGAACACTAAAGCACGCAAGCTAGCATGAGCATACCCCCCCGCCCCCCACTACACACACACACACACACACACACACACACACACACACACACACACACACACACACACACACACACACACACACACACACACACACACACACACACACACACTTCATGCTACCTGTGGTGTTTTCTCAGGTCCCTCTGAGGCAAAGAGATGTTTACTTAGTTGCACCAGCTGTGGAAGCGTGTGCATGTAATAATATATGTATGCCGTGTCAACATGCTTCGCCCCCTGCTATGCATGTCATTCACTTCATGCTTCTTCTACGCTCCTCAGGTCCCGTTTCCCCCCCACCCAAACCCCACTACGCATTCCTCCTCACTCCCTTATTCTACTCCAGCTCCTCCCTCGTCTTTCCTCTTTTTGGATGACATGCACTCATCCCCCATCTATTCCTTCGGAGACTGCATTCCCTTGTTCTCTCCTTCCTATTTCTGACTTCTCTCTCCCCTATATTACCTCACCCCTACGCCCCGCAAGCCTCCAACCTCGGCCTGTGCCATATGCACGCCAGCAATTACAGAGTCGGTGTGCTGTACTGATGTCAAACTGTCAGCCCTTTTTTTTTTTTTTTTTTCCCCTCTTCCCTTCCTTCCTCCCTCCCTTTCCCGTTTCTCTGGCCCTGGAAGGTTTGGGTACGCCCTAATTACACTCAGCATCCTCCCGTGCTGCCAGCCACCATGCAGCAGAGTGGTGACAGCACAGGGGCATCACGGGAGCACTGAGGAGCTGTGGGTGTCAGCGAACAGAGCGCTGGAGCAGCCTATCAGCGGGAGAATCCTCTGCAAGCAACACAGAGGATTGGTTGGGTCCAGTGCTGGAGAAGAGGGAGCGGGGCAAAGACAAAGAACAGCGCACCTACTCACTGCATTTAGGCACACGTGGGTGTCAGCGCACACACAAACACATGTTCACACACACCAGGACATAAAAGTACTTCAGGAGAATGAAACAACGCTCTATCCCTTATGCCTCACAGTGATCAGTGACACCTTTCTGAGGACTGGTGCAAGCTCCTGGTTGATAATGAGAAATCTCACAGAGGAGCCGAATCAAAAATAACATGCTGGGCTCTTCAATGGAAAACTTGAAAAGGCCAACATTTATCCCTTTATAATCACAGGAAATCGCATTAAAAATTCAAAAAAAAGCACATAGCTGATATCCTGCAGATGTGTCCATCTAAATGTGTGTGCACGCAGGGGCATATATATATACACGTGTGTGTGTGTGTGTGTGTGTGTGTGTGTGTGTGTGTAGTTATAATGAAATGCAGGGGGTTTACTGTGGCAGAGACCTTTGATCCTTTAATATGAGAGAATAATTAAAGGAGCAACAATCTTGCAACACAGCTTCAGGAATACAGAACAGACACTCGATCACGCACAGCAGCTGCATACTACGCATCCTGAATACACCCGGGCACTTAAAATGTACTGCACATAAACATCGGGGATACAAATATTCTCCTACAATAAAAATGCTAATAATATGCTTACAATGTATGATGCACCCCAAATAAATGCAGGAAATAAATACTGTGTGTACAGTAGGTTTAATACACACTTTTTTTTTTTCTTGTGATGGTGTGCTAACCAGCCCACAGTAAAAGCCTTTTGGTTCCTTTTAGCGACAACGGGAGGCCGAAAAGCTCGGTCGAGCCTCAGTTTTTCCACGGTCAGTCGCAGCAGGGCGACCGCTAACTCTGTGCTCTATGCTGACTGGGCACAGCACGCTGTGGTCACCCTGCCTTGGCTGGGCATAGCATGGCACAGTTTCAGCTGCTGTGTGGGTGCTATAGTAACACTAGTGATATGGGAGGATCTTTGGTGCTTTCTAGGAGGATGACAGGATGGTTGTGAAATGGCGTTGTTCACGTCAGGTTTTTTTTTTTTTTCTTCTTCCGCATTACAGGCCGGGTGGGGATCACCAAATGATTAGAGATGAGTTTGTGCGAAGGGGGCAACGATTTCAATAAATAAATTTAAAAAAAAGTCATAGTGTTGACACACAAACATACCTCAATATTTTGGGTGTCACTGCCCTGTTTGTTAAATCCAACAAGACATCACATGGGCCAGGTCATACCAGCAATAACGTTATCGCATTTGAACGATGTAAAACTGTGCCAGGCTTGCTGTATAGTGCAATTCTGGTGAACTTTTGACACAAACAATTGTGTTTTTGACCAGCTGCAACTTGTCTTGCCACTCTCAACCTTTGAGGGAAGAGAAAACCACAGTCATATTGTTTTGTTGCACCATAAACTTTAATACGAGCTACTCTGCCAGAGTATAAACTGGTCCATTAACTGCAGAGCTCACAGGCGGTTGTGACGCTGAAGTTGATGGTAAAAGTAAAGTCTCTGGGACAAACTGTTTGACGTTATTGTTCGTTCGCAACCGAGTCAGTTGGCGAGCTTGCTTGGTAGGCTGTAGTAGCTGGCAAATGCTAACATATTACTGGTTGTCTCACCGATTAGCAAAGCTCACGATATGATGACCCCCCTCATGGAGATGTACTAATGTTTTATACGTGATGTCAAGGCACTTCATCCCAAAGAATTATGTGCAAACAATACTCGACATAGGTGTGACTGCGGGCAAGTAGTGAAGGGGGACGTCTTCCGTCTTCTCGTGAGTGAACAAATCTAAACACCCAAAACATTTACATGTGATGTTGGGCAGGTGAATACGTCCCGACTTGGGAAGCCTTTTATGGTAAGAGGTAGTGCACGGTTGGGAATAGTTGATGGAAAGTACGAGAGAAGTCATGACAAAATGAGCACAAAGATGTTACTCGAGGGAGTGAGGTTGATAACCAAAGCGAGAGAAGAGTTTTTCTTTGAGGTCTACAAAGCTTCAGTGACCTCCTACTCCACAGGCTATCCTATTTTCAAAGGAAAAAAAATAAAAGCAGAATCATACAACCATGAGTTAGAGAATGAGAGGGACAGAAAGAGAGTTCATCTACTCCACACTTCTTCTCAGAGTTTACAAGCCCGGAGCCTTTTTTGTTTATCGCTTCCTCTCTCCGACTCGATCTTTCTCTACATGGATGTGAAATGGAACAGAATGAGGACAACCCCCCGCCCCCTCCCCGTTCACCTAGCAGCCCCACCTCTCCGCCCCCCCTCCACACTCACACAAAGCCATGCTGTGTCCAGAGCCCAAACACCAGTGTTGTGTCTAACCTGGTGCTTACTCCCCTCAACGCGCACAAACAAGGATGTCACCCCCCACCTCTGACCATCTGGGGCCCCCCCACCACCGCGCCTGCCCAGCTGGCTAAAAAAATCCTTTTACAACCCCCTTCCCACCTCCCACCCTGGAGACTCTGCAAACCCCGCCTCTTTGGATTCCCGGTGTCGTCAAACTGTGGCCAAAGATGGTGATCAACAGCTCCTGACAGAGAGGAAAGAGGGACTTAAGGGGAACAAGCTGTTGTGCTTATCTACTCCTTCCTGTTTGGTATGCCTATGAGTGTGTGAGAGTGTGTGTGTGTGCGCGCATCTTTGCTTCCTTCAAGGTCAGCAGGAAGTGTATCTCTTCTTAACACCAGACCTTTTGCTTTCTTTTCATTGACTCCTAATCTCGACATGTGGATGGTATGTGAACTTTCTTGCGACAGTTTCCCGTCTCCTGACTCGATCTGTGTTTTTTTCCTTACATGCGAGTTCTGACCACTAAAATGCATGAAGGCTGTCCACATCTTCTATGCAATTTCCTGGGGGAAACCCATACGCCATCAGACAAAGCAAATGCTTTTGTTCTCATAAATAAATGAAGAATACGAGTACATGTTCACACACATAATGCAATGCATTATACAGTGTGAATATGAATTTCGTGCGTAAGTGTGGGTCACTATGGCTGTATGTGTATAACCTAGATGGAATGATTGGTTGCACGTATCTTGCACCAGAAGGCACGGGGCATTCAGAACCACTACACTCCTCATTCAAACTGTGTAGATCAGCAGGCTGGACCCACACCACCTATCAATTTACAGACACATAAAACACACACACACACACACACACACACACACACACACACACACACACACACACACACACACACACACACACACACACACACACACACACACACACACACACACAGGCGCGCACTGCTTCAGGCCAAAAGGACTCTGAGCCTCAGGTAAAGACAGACCCTATTTTCTGCCTGTTATGGCATAGGTCCTCCTCAGTGTGTGTATGTGTCCATTCTGTGGGACTCAGCAGCACAACAGGATGTATAGCCACGGCCAGCAGAACTGAGGAAAATTGCATGATTCAGACCCGCCGGACCCATCAGTATGGAAACCAATTCATCGGGACCATTTTGATATGGCTGCAGTTCTGCAGAAGCCATCATCCCCTTCTGTGGCAGAGCTCTCTCATGCATAGGCACCACTCTCCATGTGTGGTCTAGTATGAGCTTAAAATAGGCTTTCCAGTGACTTTTCTGGAAGGTATGAAATTACTGTCCACAACATAAATGGACAAGAGTGTGGTCTCGCCGTCTATGGCTTGTTTTTATTTTCGCCGCTTGACCAGAAACGTTGCCTCACGACAGCCACCAGCACTGCAGCAGCTATAAGTCTGATTTGACGTTCTCACCTGCTCTGCCTGGAAGCGGCCACACTCTAGAAATTAGTGCGAGGGGAATAAAAGGGCATAAGATGAAGAGTTTAAGCTCTCATGCAGAGAAGAATGACGGGTAAAAAGTGAGTGCAGCGAAAGAAATGTGCATGGGCGAGAGCGAAGTGCGCGTACGGCGAGGGGTGTGCAAGGGGGTAAATAAGGTCAGACGTGCTGTTGCCAGGACAACAACCAATCCGGTGCTGGGATTGGTGCCAAGCCAATGCCCCACCCATCCATCCTTCGTTCCATCCATCTTTTTCTTGCATCCCTCTGTCGGACAGCCTAAACCTCAGAGTAATGAGTGCTCTCCATGTTCCTGCAGTCTAAATGGAGCTGCAGCATAAATACAGGGCTGATTTGTACAGGTGCCAGGCTCGTATACATAAACTTGAATACAGCTACAGTACCTCACCGCTCAGACAGCGTACGAGGAGGGCGGTGGGGGGTAGGACGGTGACAATGATGGGTATACAGAAAAATCCATGATTCAAACTATTTATGAAATCTATCAAAGTGTATTTCCACAAAGTGGCAGCCGGGCTGATCCACTGTGTCAACATCATTTGTCTCACGTTTATGTACTAACGTTGCTGCTTGGACCCTTCTGATTCACACAGTGCCAGAGCAGATAAATCTATCTAAATAGAGCAAATTAATGTTAACATTATGACAAAAAGCACTTATATTAAGGTTGATATATAGGGTTAATAACAATGGACTGCATGGTGGTAAAAATAGTAAAATAGAGAACTGGGCAATTAAACAATAGGAATTAAAGATGAGTAAAGTAGAAGAAAAGAGTTGGCCTTGTACCTGTATCAGTTATAAGTAATACAAAAAAAAAAATATTACAAAATGAAAATTTAGTTTAGCATGTTGGGCAAAGATGATTTGACAACTTTGGAGGCGACGTCTGCTTTGAAAATTATTAAGGTTTTGTTGCCAAGCCACTTTCGTACACATTAAATGCTGCAAATTGGCATTCAATCAAGTACGACCCGTCTTTGCTTGCAATTATGATACATCATGCTTTTTCCATTAGCTGTTCTTGTCATTTTTCACTTCACATAAGACATTTTTAGTAACATCTTGTAAATTTTGTTCTTGATTTCTTGTTTTCCTTCCAGAGTTCATCTTAACAGTATATGCTCTACACTCTCATCTATTATTTAACTATACTTAACTACACTTATCTGTATCCCAGGTCTTTCAGCCCACCTGTGTAAGTGGGTTAAGGAGGACATGCAAGCAACACCCTTTAAGACGCACGCCCACATAGACACACATTTACTCGGATACACTTGCTGTAGTGAAAAGGGTGCTCGTAAAGCAAATACACTCAGCCAATAAATCAGACTTGGCTTTGAGAATCCATCATTTACAAAGTGGGTCACACTTCTGATGCTGCAGACACTCTTTCTTTTCCATTCGTGTGCTCTGTTTTTATCTCTCTCTCCATGATGTGAAGGTCAATGCTGGATAGGCAGCATTTATCCCAGGTGTGCATTCCCTCTCGCTTTCACCTGTGTCTGATTATTTGGTGGTTGTAAGCTGAGGAATGGCCGGTTCCTGGGCTAGAGCTGTCCTTGAGTCCGTCAGACAGACAGGCACACACAGTTAAGAGATGTCAAGGAAACCTGCCCTAATACGCCAAAAGGCCTGAATTATTTAAACAGACGGAAGGAGAGGAAAGGAGAAGATGGCAGCGAAAAAGATTGGAGAGGCATAAGAGTTAAGGAGTAAATAGAGTAAAACTGGCCACTTTCAGCCCCTCCGACTCCTGGTGAACTTATTTAAAAACTTCTATACTTGGTTTCACTCCCATCTGCTGTTTTCCACCCTATCTTCAGCAGTTCTCATTTCCTTCTCAAGTCGGTATGCCTATACCTTCTCATCCGCTCTTCCCTCCACTGCTTCTTCCACCACCATTTTACCCACTTCGCCCTCCCTTCCTCCCTCCTTCTCTCTGTCTTTCTCTCTGTTTATCTAAGCACTTTCACGGTCACTGCTTTGGAATCCCAGGAGTCTAAACTGCCCCCTTCCCTCTCCCTCTCTCCCTCGCAGCCGATCCATGCCTCCCTCTCCCTCTCCATCTTTCTCCGTCACAACGGTTAAAATTCATATCGCTCTGTGCGTCGGGGGTATGGAAGGTCCCCTTTATTCCCCCTCAAGGCAGCCAGCTTTGTCCTGTTCTAGTCACGCACAGCAGCCTAGCTGCCCCGCCCTCACACACGAGCACATATTCACACCAGCGGTAGGACACTGACACTGATGTCTAATACCTATCAAAAGAGCTAAGAAATAAAATGTATGATTTTTTTTTTTTTTTTTAAGTCTGCATTGTGCGTTTGAGTGGGATTAGGTTTAGGCCCTTGAAGGCTTCTGAATCGGTGTCATTTATAAACTAAATATTGAGCTCTCGTATACCATCTTAAATGAGTGAAATAAAATTCATGCCTCTGATATTTGTGTTGATATAACTGGATGGCATGATGTGCCTTGAAGTCAGATGGCCCTGAATTTCTTAGAAAGGCCAGTTGAGTTCCACAACACTGATGAAAGGTTCAGACACAATGAGAGGGGAGGGGAGGGGGGGGGGGCAGAGAGGAAGGAAGTGGCGAGGGTCAGGCGGAGAGGTGCAGACGCTAGTCTAGCACAGTGCCAACAACAGCCTGACACTCAACTGGGATTATCTGATTAATTTGGGATTAAAGATGACTGGTCACTGCTTTAAGTAATGAACCACAATGACCCAAAATTACAAGATTAACAAAGGAGGTACGGCATGTGTGACTGGTGGCGAGTGGTTTTCTTTAGAAGAATACAAAAATCACTCTAAATCCGAAGCAAACTAAGCAAATACCACAAATGCCACTATAATATCTACCTCTGATGAAGAGAACTGGTCTGAAAGCAAATCCATCTGGATTGTAATGTAAATCAATGTAAAAGAAAAAAAAAGAGAAAAAGGAGTGAGTAAGGAATTTTGTGACTTTTCATGACTATGCAATTGTCACTGTATAGAAGAACACAGATTAATTCCACCATCATAAACACGGAGCGTCTGCTCCAGTGTTTTGAGAAGCGCACAGCGTACAGGAACTCCATTTCCAGCTGAATAGGGGAGCAATGAGATTCATGAGTTCTCCTGCTACAAGGCCATAGCTATGGAGATTTGGGACAAGCCATTTCCCCCCCCTCTTCCATTCAGCACAAAATACAACCACATACTCCGGATGCTCTCAGACTGTAAATTACAACCATCTGATCATTGGTGATGAATTTAACAAAACATACTCTTGCACAGTGATGGCAACCAATTCGCAGGAGACACAGATCAAGCTGAGCATTATTGCACACCCAAAAATCATGTGGTACTGGTTATTGCAACAAAAATAGCACAAATATGCTGGCACACGTACATACATACCTAAACCATATCTCATCATCTTACTGTTAGCCTCAAAGAATCCGAGCGCTGGCATTTTTAAATATGCCTGTGATAGATTATTTTGTTCTTTTTTTTTTTTTTTTTTTTAAACTTAAGGTAAAAACAGTTGTGTAACAAAAACCAGAAAGCAGCGTCAGTTCTAAAAGGAGTGCGATTCCTACTCAGGGTCTCCCCAGGGTCCGAGCAGCCATGTTTGAGTGTGTGTGCAGGCAGAGCAATGGTACTCTTGGTAGTGTGTGTGTGTGTCTCGGTACGACACCTGTATACAAGCCTGCGTCACGGTGTGTGTGCGACAGAGCCCCTGCGTGGGTGTGTGTGTGTGTGTGTGTGTGTGTGTGTTGGAGGAGGCAGGGTTCGCTCCTCACGCCTTCGTGTGACAGTGATAGTAATACCTGCTGACATCCTTTCTTCCCTCTCTCCCTTTCTCCTTATCCCTCCATCCCCGGGGGCCTTCCTGAGCTGTTTTGGGAGTTGAAATCTGTTGACTCTTTCCCTACCATCCTTCTCCTTAACGCATTCTCCATCCCTCACTCCCTCCACTGCAGGTCTAATGTTTTTACCATCTCTAGGGGCTGACGAAAAAACCCAGCGCAGAGGCAGTGTATATATTCATTTTTGGTGTGTGTGGTATGCCAGCGCAAAAAAGAAACGGAAGCGAAATGTGTGTTTCACATCATTGGGGGCTGGAACGTTAGCTGCACAACCATACTTTGGGGAGGCAATGCCAAAATAATATTAGTTTTCTTTCCACCATGGAAAAGCCTCCCAAAAATCATACAGCAGATTCAAAATATCAACATAAAGTGCAAAATTTGTCATGTGAGCTATCGCCTCAGGAAATCCCAAAGTACAGGATAAAAGGGTAAATAATATTAATTGAGAAAAGTGACAAAGTGTTAAAAAGATACAACCGACAAGAGTATACACCCTATAAATACACACATGTTCACATCCCTTCAGGTGTTTTTATTCTATCCAAGTGTCTCTTTGTTGTGCTAAAGTGTAGAGGAGCTATACTTTCTCGAAGGTTTATTTGTCTATAAAGTTTGTTCTGGTGTGAAGATGGCTGGAGCCACCACCGTTCTGCGGGTTTCTGGGTTAGCGGTGTGCCATATCGCATTGTTCACAATAATATCAGTGTTATTTTCAATACGATAAAAAATATTCATATTGCAATAATGGCAGTATTCTGACTTGATGTAATGACGCCATACTGTTAACAGCGTAACTTCTAGCATGGCTACAAGCTGCTTTATTTTATACAGAATCCGAATTTTACTCGAGTTCTTTAGTTTGTCAACTCCAACAGAAACTAAAACAGGTGTTTAGTTTTAACTGAATATTAGAAGGCAAACTTTTATATTTATGCTGGTATATAAAACCATAACACTTATTTGTTGATACTGTATGTTTTTGCAATTAATAATAACATTTTTATTTGGTCATGTTATCAATAATATCGTTATTGCCGAAATACCCTGAAATATCATGATACTATTTTAGGGACAAATCTCCCACCCCTATTCTGGATACACACCATCTTACTCAAGATAAACTGTCCTGCTACAGTATGTGTACAAAAATATATTTTTTGGCATGTCAAAGAAAATATCTTACATAAGATAAACCTGAGAACTTAGCTTAATATTATTTAAGGATTGTACCATTTCCTTTAGGGAATGCAGGCCTGAAAATTCTATTTAAAATACGATTATTTTGCATCCTTCCTTATCCCTTCCCATGGCAACGTGCCAGATCAAATTATTATTACGGGCGATAATCAATAAAACACATTTATATCATTTCACTGAAGACCATCATTTTGTAGTTTTCTACAGACACTTTATCACTTGCAGTTAAGCCTGCGAACAGATTTAGTGCGTCTTTACTTTAATCCACTGACATATTGCACCTGTTAAAGTTAACATGTGAATATTAAACAGAGACTTTAAAAACATCATCCCCACAGACATTTACATCACTGTGTCTCCAAATCTTTTGACTTTTCTTGACTATTGACTGGCTACTTCACAAGAGATTCACTACCAAGGTCAAATACTAACTAGATGTTTAAAAATTCATGATAACACCTTGGAGGGTTTGCTTAAATTTTTTTTCCAAATTCAGCACCAAAATTATATCAATAAAGTCAGAGCAATTCATGCACAGTTATCATGAGCGTGTCCTATCTGCAGCTGATGAAAGCGACACTCATTTAGTGACTAAAACAATTATTTCACAAATTAAATTCATATTAATCACAGCAATCACTAGGAAATGTAATGGCAGAAGCTGTTGTATAGTAAATATAATCTGTAAGAAAAAATAGAAAAAAAAAAAACTGCCTTTAGAGTGACTGTCCTTAAGCACCTTTGAAGAGTGGGGATATGATGGCAAACATGTCTCAGTGTCCTCCTCGCAGTGAGCACCTTGTCTGGTACAATAATCCAGGTTCCTGCTACAGCCTTTTGCTCTGCCTGGGTCAATACTAATTCAATTTCTGTCTCAGGGAATTCCCAGGTTGCCTCTTGGCAGGATTTCTGAGCCGAATGGAAGAGCATTGTGCGAGGTTACATGTGCATGGGAGTGTGTGTCTGCCTCTTTCTGCCTGCACGCATGTGTGTGTGTGAGAAACTCTAATATGCACATATCGGCTAAACAACAAACAGATCGCTTTGTGTTGGTCAAGCTAAAATTAGCAGTGTTTCCCACAGTTTACATATTCTTTTGCACCAGTTTAATTGCCGTTTTGTGTGTCAAAGGAATACATAGTTCACCTGACACCTCCAACAATGACAGCTCATTGTGTGCAGTGAATGAACGAATGAATGCGCTCCCGCTCGGAGCTCACCAACGGCCCTTAACTACTATAACCAGCCTCTTCACACACATACGGCACAGCAGCCATTTTGTGCCAAAGCCAGGCTAACTGTGCCAACTGAGCTGCAGACATCACTAAACCTCATTTCATTCCACAGCTGTTCCACCCCACTTGGAGACATTCACACAATTCAACTTATTACAGCTTAATGCAACCTAATATTGATGTATGTGTGTACACAGAGAAACAGGGCAGCGTGCGGAAAGAAATTGGGAAAGAGATGGGTCCATATGCAGTCTTGCGATAATGCGAGAAGCCAGTGATAATATCTGGGTGTTAAATTGGCATCGATTGACTAAATATCCTGACCAGGAGGAGGGAGCGGCCGTCCTTTCATGCTTGTACACCAGGTCTGCTCCGACGGCTCCAAGCTGCACTGTGACTATCTGATCCATTTTAACACAGATGTTCTCGCTGCCAGGCCTCTGCCCAAACCTCATTTTCAACACAGTGTGCTTGAGTCTTCCTGTGCATGTGTATCTCACCTTTCACTTCAAATGCAAGGATTATTTTTGTTGTGCAACGATTATGTTGGTATCATTCTGAGGGATAATATATCACTAAACAGTGAAATGAAGGATTACTGATTTCACACAGATGCATGCATGAAAAAAGAAGGAAGCAGTGTCAGTAGTAACCTGGAAATGTTTTTGCAAAGATTCACTTGAAATAGTCGATGAAATGAGGCCACGTGACATTTTAGAGCAAAAGACTTGGTTGCACAAGACTCTATCTGCATGCCCCACCTTAAAACAAACTAAGCATCCAAGGGCAATAATACGCCTTTCTCCTCCAACACTTTAGTCACACCTAAAATCAACTATCGAGTGGAAACAAAACAATGACCTATTTAGACAAAAGGCCGGCACAGTGGTTGGTAAATGTTCCCACAGCCGCACACCGCTGGCCGGAATGGAGGATTTTTCCACTCGAAGCCACTTTAACTACTTGCTGTGAAAGGAACAGAAGTTTGAAAACTAATGAAAAAACAAAAACAAAAAAAACATGAATAATGTGCAAGATCACAAATGAATCAGGACCTTGAGTGTTTTAACAGGGCTGGGTATCCTGGTGCATTTCTGGGTTTTGTTTTTCCAGAACTGAAATGTATTACTCTCTATCTCTACTCAAGGAAACAAAGACTTCCCCTTTTAAGCAAACCAGCAGGTCAGTTCCAAAAGCATGCACATGCACGCGCACACGCACACACACACACACACACACACACACACACACACACACACACCTTTGACAGATCTATTGTTCCACTGAAATGAACTTCAACCTACCACAATGGCACCAAAGACAATTCCCAGGCGTACAAATCGCTAAAATCACTGCCTTGCATTGTTTTCCGACAGAGATGAAGAAGCTCAAGTGTACACAAAGTTAATTCATCCACAGTTTACCTCCAGATACTACGCTCAATGCCACAAACAGACAAAGCACATTTACAAAAACAGATAAGGTACACAATTGCACTCATAAACACATCTCCGAATCTACGGCGATCACAGGACGGCAACTTGCATTGACACAGAAAAGGGAGTGAGAGAGACACTGATACAGCCACATGACAGATGAGGACAGAGAGAGAGGGAGGCAGAGAGAGCGAGGGATTGCTTTGTTAGCAGGACAGGGAATAAAGTGGTAATTACCTCACTGTGGGTTTGTTGATTATAGTTCAGCCAGGTTCTCCATGTTAATCATTTACCAGGGGAAGACAGAGATTAGTACAGAGACAGACACAGAGAAGAGCGATAGCAGACAGTGAGAGAAATATATTAATTTGCATGCACACACACTACAAAGGAGGAACAGCTACAGACAGACTGTCAGAGGAAGAAATAATAAAAAAATAAATAAATTAGTCTGAAAGTGCAATCATCTTCCCTGACAAGACAGAATTACAAACACCGTCTGCTTTCACTTTACTGTATGCTGCATGTGTGCCTTCTTGCACAATCACAGATCAGATACGTGTGTGTGTGTGTGTGTGTGTGTGTGTGTGTGTGTGTGTGTGTGTGTGTGTGTGTGTGTGTGTGTGTGTGTGTGTGTGTGTGTGTGTGTGTGTGTTTGTGTGTGTGTGTAGGTATGGTATGCAGAATGTGATTTACTTTGGTATTTAAACTAGATCATTCATGAGTGCACACATAGGGAAATGATGCATAAACAGAGCAGAGATTACACGGAAGACTTATGAGAGCTCCTTTCAATAAAGATACAGAAAACCAATACAAATATTCATCTCCTCATGCACCGTTTAAACATGCTTCAGTGGCTTGGAGCTTCACCCTTAGTCTTTGTCTGAGGGGGTGAGAGATAGAGGCAGAAATAAAGAGAGACAGAGTACAGACAGGTCTGCTGTTTTAAACACTTTAAGGTTCATGTCTAAACTTGCAGATTGAGTTCAACTGTGACCAAGCGAGGATACCGGTATGAAAATTAATATTCTTATTATGATTTTAAATGTTAAAACACAGTAATTTCCATTTTCAAACCCCTGCTAATCTGTCACTCTGCAGGAGAGAAACAAAAATTAGGAGAAGAGGAAGCATAGGAGTTGGAGACCAGAGGCTGAAGCTTAAGCCGTGATCCAGAGGAACTGTTGGGACAAGTTTGCCTCCTCCCATGGCAGATAAGAGGGAAAGTAATAGCACAGGTGAGAGCCAAGAACAAGGATCAGTCAGAGGACAAGGAAACAGAGGAGCTGTTTTTGGGTTAAGGTATGGGTGACATGTATTCTTGTTACAGTTGTATGAGCAGCCCATATACAGAAAGGGCAAATCATCTTTCAAGCCATCTCTTGCAAAAAAGATAATTCAACCGCTAAGAGTAAACTTGCTGACATATCTCGGGTGAATTTATGATGATGAATGTGGCGCAAGAGGCAGTCACAGTTGTATCAGCAAATAGGCTGGTCAATGTGTTTGGTCCAACAGGTTTAAAAGCACACCATGGCCCACAAGAAGGGGCTGAATGTACCAACAAACTAGTCTGAGCTTGCTGCTCACGGAGGTTCACACATAAATATACACACTCAAGCTTTGAGCACTGAGGTTATAATATTTTACAAACCTTTAACTGCTCCAGGAAGTAAAAAAATAATTTCTCATCTAATAAGGAAGTATTGCTCTGAGAGAGGTGCAGTTATGAAATAAAGAACGATCGTAAACTCTGTTCATAAAATCATAAAAGAGGGCAATCGAGCCACTTGAGCCCCACAAAGAAGAGACTGGGGTATTTGATTCCACAATGTTCAACGCTGACCCTGCAGCCAGTCTATCACTTCCATTTCAGAGCTCCCATTTTTCAATCTGGAGGGTGCTAAATGTGTGCCAGTTAAAGTGTTTCACTGAGCCTTTGTTACAAGCATATTAGCCAGCAAAGAACAGAGCAACGAGGCCCTTCAGTCTCCACTTCACTGCCCTTGCTTCATTAAAAGCATAAATCTAGATGTCGTCGGAAAGGTGACGGCGAGAGACTGTCTTCCGTCAGCCATATTAAAAAGAGCCAGTTTTCTCACGAGCTACAGTTATGTTTTATACGACCTGAGCCTTTATTGTAACGTCTGTATCGGCAGCCGAAACAAAACTTTGGCTGTTTTTCTAGTGTCAGAAGTGATGGTAATAATTTCGGCATTAATAAACTGATTCAGACGATTGTTAGTATTGGCAACTTGTTGTGAGTTAAGCAGTCCAAAAAAAACGTTACTGCCTCCATCACAACATTTACAAGGAAGGTTGATATTTGTGAACACAATACTGACATATTAGCTTATAAAGTTGTAGCCTTAGCAAACAGTGGTAGATACAGATATTGACCCAGAAGTCGTATTTCTGGCAAAGTGGTCAATGTAAATCTTTAACTCGCGCTCTTCTGGGTCAATGTTTGTTTTGTTTTGTTCTCCAACAACTCCTGGGGGAAATAAGGCTCTTTAACTGCTAAATGCTCCTCTGGTCACCCACTTCTAACCTTTTGTTTTGTGTGAACGAGGTAGCATACAGTTGATTTATCAGAGCTATTTCATGGTAAACAATTCTGATGAAAACAATGAAACTGAATCAAAACACGTTACGTTTCTGTTTGTTCAACCAAAACAGGGACCTGAAAGATGCTAAAAGGCACCACAGAATGGGGAATAGAACTAAAAAGTTGGATGATAATTCTGTGGGTTATGTCACAAGCAACATGTTTCATATTAAAATACTCCTTAGATTATGTGTGATCCACAAATTACATCAAAAATACATTAAAAAGGCTTTAAGAAAAAAAAGTGCAAATTCAAAAGCTTATTCGTATATTCTAAATTTAGGAAGAACAGCTAAGTTGTAAACTATAAAAATCAAAAGAATCTGATGCAGTCCTGGACCCTGCAGTGCAGCGCTGAGCCAACAAAAGCATGGCTCTCCTGTCCCTGTGCTCCTCTTCCCTCGCCTGGCTACATTTACAGGCCTCAGGACAACCGGGCTGGCTGGAACCTAATAGAAAATATGGTATGGGAAAATGACTGAAGCTCAACTAATCACACTGCCAATATCCATCACTGGGCAGGAGGGAGTCGTGAGAGATAAAGGGGTGGCGAAGGAGGAGCGGGGGGGAGTGCAGAGAAAAAATGAAAAGAAGAGCAGGATGTAACAAGGGAAGAAATGAAGAGTAAGGAGGAGAGGAGAGGAGAGGAGAGGAGAGGAGAGGAGAGGAGAGGAGAGGAGAGGAGAGGAGAGGAGAGGAGAGGAGAGGAGGAGAAAAGGAGGAGGAGGAGGAAAATGAGCCCTGGTGCTAAACCCAGAGGATTCTGGTCTGGGTGCAGCATCACGGCTCCACTGATAGCTTTGTGATTGGGTGGTGTTGCTGATGAGAGTGATTCTCTGCCACAGTGGGTTACCCTCCACCGTGATGCTGATGGCATTGTGATTGTATGGTGTTGCAGCAGTCTGTGTGGCCCTTCCACAGGCTGTGGCCATTTATTCCTGAATCTCTGGGGAACGAGAAGGTGCTTCCTAATCCCTACAGTGTTCCTCCCGAACACATTTCTGTTGGATCCCAATTACATGACCAGGTTTTACCCGCCTCGACACACTGGATATAACCTTGGCCCATACCAGTATAGGAGGAGTCCTGCAGAACTGACAAAGGAGACCTTGGGGAATCATATTTCTATCACAAATTGCTTGTCCACAAATATAAAATACAAGATAAACCTGTGACTGTCAAAGTTATCTCTGTGGCCAACAGCTATTAGATAAAAAAGTCATCATCTGAAAGAGTGTTTGTGAAATCAGGCCTTCTGTGGGGAGCAAGATCATGTGAAAAAGTGTGTAAGAGAATGGCGGATGTGTTTGTCTTGGCTGGTAGCTCTACTGGCCTGCAGGTCTCCCACCTCAACCCTTCAATTAGCCACACTGGAACACCTGGATCAGCAGGTGAGCCTCGCTCTGCCTGGCTAATGGCCCCAATCAAACCATTACGCACAGTCACAATCACACACACACACCTTCCCATTACCATACTACATATTCGCTTATCCACAGCAGCACTTTAGACTCTAATATACACCTGAGTCCTGAGAATGCTATCTAGGGCACAAACACTTAAGAAGAAACCCTTACTTCTGGCTTTCTATAAGTAGCATAATAACTAACTGCAAAAGGCAGCAGACAGGTGAAAGCCAGGGTTGGAGTGTGGTCATTATGATAAAGATAACTGGCTGCAGGAAGAAGGTGAGGTCAGGTAACTGTGCCTCAAATGTGTCCTCTTTATTCAAGGCAAATACCACTCCCATAGCTTTTGGGTTAGTACAGGCTTTACCTGCTCTGCACGTCTCTTCAATTAAGTAAACAAGGACGTGATCTGCGGCATAGCTGAGATTCTTTAAACTAACTAAAGCCTGACTCATTTAGGAGGAATTGTTGAGGCTGTTGCGCAATAGGATGGCAGTGCAAGTTCAAACCAGCTACCTTTGTTCTAAATGCAAATACGGTGGAATGAACTACATTTCGACCCTTAATATTGAGTCTTTGTTTGGAGCCCAGACAAACAAAAATCTAATTTTCTCCTGGAGAGAGGCATCATTAAAAGGCAGAGTTTTCTCACCTTGTGTTTGTTGAATTCCAATACACGACGTTTCTTTTGGCAACAACAGCTGAGATTATGTTGAACAGGAAAATGGTGGTTTTCCAAGCAGGCAGGGCTCCCAGTGTCCTCATCAGGGGGCCCATCCTGGCCGCCGCAAAAAGGTTCTGCATCGGGTGGGAGTGGTGCGCAAATCAGGTGACGAGACACGACACAGGAGCTCGGTGAACAACTTTCCCCAGCAGCTTTTACAACTCATGAACAAACTCACACGTCTACGTCATTTGTTGTTGGAGTTTCGCATCATGCATCAAGGTAAACTGTTTGAAGTCGCTCTAAAAACAAGGTGAAGAGTCACAGGCTGCAACGAGGAAGGTGTGCACTTCTACGGTGAAAAGTTCCTGAGAGTTTGTCAGCATTCCGCATAGTGGTTTAGGACTGAAATATCTTCACTGCAAAGCACAAGACTTATATGAAGAAGGGAAAAAAAGGAGACTAAACCTGAGTTTAAAGGTCAGGGTTGCGAGTACCGTCACAGATCAGAATTTCAATTGAAACTGCCAGCTGGTTTGGCAGCAACAGGCTCCGCGCAGCGCTGGAAGGGCGGATGCGCTGAGTGGAGGGCGGTGCCGGGGAAACTTCGGGCCAATCATATGACAAGGGTGTGGTTATGTATGATACTGTAGTCCAAAGTTAAATCCTAGTGAGGTGCGCCGACTGGTGTGGGGAGACAGCCTGTCAATGTTCCAGTTTTTTATGAAACCCTGTGACCCTCTGTCCTCTTTTCTGCTTCCTGAACAGTCTGATCTGGAACTGAACAGTGTAATTTATTTAAACCAATCATGCAAAAGAAGGCAGAGCTTGTTTTCATCAGTAAGGTGCCTTTGAGTATCTGGTTTATAGCCGTTCAGCTTTACAGCTTACTGTACAGCTCAAGTAGGGCGAAACTGGATGGTAAAATGGTGCGTTCATGTACCCACCAACACACAAGATGACATCAGGGAGCCACACCACCACAGACCGTCTGCAAGAGCCACATTTAGTTCAGCAACACTTGACTCTGTGTGTGTGTGTGTGTGTGTGTGTGTGTGTGTGTGTGTGTGTGTGTGTGTGTGTGTGTGTGTTAATTCTCTGGTTGTTGTCAACCGCCCCAGGGGAGGGTGTAGCGACAGTAATCACTACGCCTCCGTGGGCGAAAGCCACTGGTGGTCCTCTCTAATTATCTGATTCTCTAAGTGTGTGTGTGTGTGTGTGTGTGTATGTGAGACTGCAAACCCTGCAATTGCGCCAGTGCCATCACTCATCCAGACAAAGTAACATTGATAGCTTTGTGTTACACGTTTGCCATTTCCTTTCTGCAGGACCCCCTCCTTGTCTTGCTTTCTCTATCTTTTATCCTGTGTATGTGTGTGCTTCATGGTGTACATGTGCGTGTGGCACTAGGACTCATTAGCTCACTTCCTGGAGGTCCTGATCATTAATTTCCCATGATGCCTCAGTGCTCCTGTGTGGCTAATTTGTCCCTGGTGAGCCTGCACTCCCACAGCAAACGTTGAGCGGACCGCAGAGGAGGAACTCACTCTGGGGTCTCTCTCTCCCTCACTTTGATTGATCTATAGGAGCAGACAGTTCCTTACAAATTTTGTAAGAGTGCCAGAGGTTAAAAATGCTTTGTGAAAATTCATTTTATTCTCCCTCTCTTTTTCTGAAAAGCCTTTCCAACTTTCAATTTGGGATTGTCTTTGGAACAGAACCGTTTAAGTATTCAGTAGCCCTGCAGCTAACTCTTCTGTTGCACACTATAAATTGACCAGACTCCCCTTGACTCAGATTAGATTGGAGAGAAAAGTGGTGTCATTTACCTCATGGGAGTGCCAATTGAAATCGGCAGTTATGATGCACTTAATTAAGAGCCATGTTGATTGCATAGCTGACGAATAGCGCCCGCACTTATGGTTGTTTGAACTCAACAGGCAGAAATAGAAATCTTAGCACCAAGTTTATGGCCTCTTTACTTCTCCCTCGCACTCTCTCTTCCTTATTTCCTCTTTAATATTTGTTTCATCTCCTGTCTGTCTGCTATTCATCATTATCAGCACTCTTTCAAAAATCTTCTCCCTCTTTTACGCTGAGTCTCTATCCTTCATCCATCCTCATCTTCACTCTCATTGATCTTCTCATTACTGGTCAAATATGTTTTTTCCCTGTCTCTTGGCACAGTTTATTTCAGCAAACATTCTTTGTTATACCAGAGTTACTTGTATATCAACATGAACCTGCATCCAGAATTTCACTCTTATTAATGTCAGGTTTCTAAACCTAACTTGCACTAACGTCAAGCAGTTAAACACTTGTTTTTAGATATCTATAAAGCTTTAAATATCTGTGACTGAACATTCAACAATTTAGATTTTTGGGAAAAATATCTGGAATCTATTTTAAAGTTTAACACTCAAAGTTTTAGCTAATCTGCCTAATTGGGTCTGGTCAGATTTGAATGACAGTTTGGCAAGTTTGATACAAATATTTCTGAACCTTAATTGCATGAAAGTACATGACATAAAATATTTCCCAAGTCAGACCTTCCTCCATTAAGCTCAGGAAGAATATTGCTGAGAAAAATATGAAAAGATCTCCCCTGAAAATACCTAAACTGTTTGAATGTTGGCAGGAAACTGCGTTACTGTAAGACTGAAAATCTCATACTAGGAACTGATTGAGAAAAATTGGTTTTCAGGTCATTAAAACCAAATCCAATCACGCTAAAGATGATTCACAAACATATGAAGTTCCCGGCCGATATTGATTTTCTCCAGTTTTCTGCAACATTAAAGTACCATTGTCAGTGCTTCTGGTGGGAAGTTCTGTAGTTTTTAGAGTAATTTCCAATAGTTAATAAGCATATTTTCAGGGATGTTTGTGTCTTTGAATCTAGGGGATTAACTGTTTATTTTCCTCATGCATGCACACATACACCAAAATAAAGTATCTCAGTGAGGCCACTTGGACCTTCAGAAAAACTTCATTCTTCCCTTTAAATCTCTGTGGCAGGGACGAATAACATTCTTTCAAAAAACATTACTTTAAGATGCTGGTGGAGAGTGGTGTAAGAAATGTTGTACCAAAGGGTCCCAAAACTCAGACTGAGATGTGGTGACTGTGAAGGTCACACAGCACATTAACGACACTTCACCAAACCCTTTTTGTGCCCTCTTGTACCCTGCATGCAATCATCTGCACTTGTTATTGTTATATTCTACATTTTCATTTTGCAGAAACCTGTCACTCACTATTTTATATGGCAAAAGTAGTGTTCCATATTTCAGGGGAATAACCCTTTAAGTTCCTCTTATTTTTCTCCTTTCCCCCCCATTTTCACTTCTTCTCGCTGTTCTCTCCTCTCCTCACCATCTCTCCCTCTCCTCTCTCTGTTGCTTTTGTACAGTAGTGTCAGTAGCCTCTTAATCCTGTTATCTCCTCATACACAGACTGACACCAAGCTACTCGCCAGAGCTGTAATCAACTACCCTGTACACACACTCTTGCTTTTTATCGAACACACACACGCACACACGCGCACACACACAGCATGAACACACTCCTCCCTCAATCACTCTGTCTCTCTGTGCCTCACGCACACAGAGTGGGACTGGCCCCATTCTCCATCTACTCTGTAATCCCGCTATTTTTGGTCCCTTACTGTATTCATCAGCCTTATGCCTGCATGTTTCATGCGCAGCTTGGCCTGTCTATCACTCATCATTTGAGCACTGCTTTTTCCCATAACATATCTTGTCTTTGCCTGTCACTCTTCTCTCGCCTCACTTTTACCCCACTTCTTCTTCTTGGTCTCTTTACATTTATCTTCGCAAGGTCGCTGCAAAAAGACTTAAAGCATGTCTGCACTTAATTATTTGTGTGGTTAATTTGTTTATTTGGCTTCATAACCAGGCATAGCTTTTACCTTTCTTTTGATAAATAAATAAACTCACTTCCCCCACACACTTATAAAACAAAACCTTTTTTCACAACTTTCTTTTTTCCTTTGTCATTTTGTACTCTCCGCAGCTGCTTTTCCCTGCCTTTTTTCCACACGCCTACGACACTTATTTGCAACAGTGCCAATTTTATGGGGTCATCATTTTACTTGTGTGTTTTTCATTTCTCACCTTTTCCTTTTGTAAAAGTACATTTTGTGCAGCTCTTTTCTTGTGTGTACCTCCATTCTTTTCCTCCCCCTCTGTCGCTGCGTCTCAGTTCCGTAATTACAGCTCTGGACTCAAGCAGTGATGGTAAATGCTTTTCTATTCCCCTCTCTCCATCACTCTCCCTCAATCTCCATCGTTCTCTTTTTCTCACCAAGCAAATTACATCTTGGTTACTATAGCGACGTGTTTATTGAAAGCCTTTTACAGCACTTTCTTACTTCCCCTGAATCCCCCATTGCCTTCTCTTCCCTACTTTTCCTCAGCTCCACCAGTCTTTCTCTGTTTACTCTTTTCCTGCACTCTTGTGTATTGATGGTCATCTGTGTCAGTTCTTTTATTTCATTTCTCTCTTTTGTTGTCTGGGAAGCCACTTCAACTTCTTTGGTGACTAATAGTTGTTATTTGTGAGGAAAAAATGACAAGTGAGAATGTGGAATAGATTTTCAATGCAGTGGTTGTGGTTATTGTTGTTGCCATGTACTACATGTAAGCAGATAAAGAGGCAAGGACTCCTATTGTACTCATACGGCATGTGCTATCCATAACTATTGACTGTGTAAGTGGCCCCCACTGAATATAACAATCAGAAATATGAGCAATCCGATCGTGACTCCTCTTTCTCCTCATCATCACAGATGCAGTGTCCAGTCTGCCTTTCTTTGTTTCTCTTTTTGTGTTTATCCCTTTTTCAAAACTACAGTCTGTTCTCTATATGTTCCGAGAACAAATCTACAGATACATAAACACAAAGTCATAAAGCTGCAACAAGGCAAGCCCAGGCAAAAATCATGTGATGAGAAGTTGCCAAGCTGTAAGCTCTATACTGATGAAGTCCATGATGTGTGGTTAATAATTTCAGGAAAAAGTATGAACTTTTTACTATTCTAGAAAAATCATTATCACAAAGCTGGAACTAGACTGTCTCTCTGAACTCCGGAAAAGTTGAGTTTCAACTCCACTTCCGAACTTCATGCTCTTCATCGGACAACAATGATGCACAGTTTCAGTGTGGTTTAATAAAATATTGCATGTAACAATACAGAAGTGGTTTATGCCCTTTTATTGATAAAACAGTATATACAGTATTCAATCTACACAGACATAATACTACATTTGTTTTTCCATAGCTGACATTTTGACTTGTCCTCAACGAAAAAAGGCACAGGTGTTACTGATAACGTTAATGCTGTTCTACTTAAGAGTCTATGTAAGACATGACGGTGTGACAGTGAGTCAGCATGCACAGTACCAGGACCCAGAAACCGAAGCAGCTAAATGGAAGTCAGCCTGCATTATTTTGTATAATTTACACCTTGGCTTTTGCTGCTGTAACATGTCAAAGTGTCTTCTGTTGATGCACAGTAATATTAGCTCCATGCTGTTGCACAATGATGCTATTATACCATATGTACAGTTAAATAAATAGGTGTTACAGTGACATTTAACATGTTATAACTTTGAGTTCTAGTTGTGTAGAAGAACATTTTTAAACTCTGTAAAAGAGTATGTTGTCATGGACAACCCCTTGTACAAAATCTGCTCTCATTCTCACTGTTTCCATGTTGTTCATATTATTTTCTTTCTGTCACCTACTTTCTTTCTTCCGTGTCTAACCCCCTTCCTTTTCACAGAATTTGTAGATGTTTAGTAGAGTCAGATGGAAGCAAGAAGAGGACACATGTCCTGCTCTGCATATTCATCTGTCCTTCTGTTCCCTCCGTTCCCCGGTCCACTTGCTGCAGCCCCCTTTTTCTCTCTCTCTCTCCAACCTCTCTGCGTGCCAGCAGTCATCCTCTCCCCATAGCACCTCCACAATTTATCCTCTCCTCTCCCTTTCTGTCCCCTACTGTACTGTCTCTATCTCTGCTCCTCCTCCCCATCCCAGATGGATTGAGTGAACCCTCTGTAGTAAAATTAACTTTGAGATGAACGAGGCTATAGCTGTTTGTGCGTGCAGTTTGATATTCTGCCAAAAAATGCTCTGAAGGTTATGTCTTGATCTATTTACTGCCAAGACACTCCACTTTTGTTTATGCTCTGGTACCTAAAAGAAAACAATTCTCCTCAGTGGCAAAAAGACATTTCTATTTAAATAAAGCTGAGGAGAATAGAGGAGGATAGACTGGTGGTTGAAGTGACTGTCCCATTCCTATCTTTAAACCCCATTTACGTATCTTTAAGGAGGACACAAATCCCTTATCTGCTGAGTCATGGCTCTGTGTGAGATAAGAGAATAGGATGCACATGAATATCCATCTTTTTTAGTAGCTGTAAGTGACAGGAGAGGCCAACACATGCAAACACTGGGTTGTCCTTTTGTGTTTTCATACATGGTTTTATGTGTATACATCTATACAGAAGAGCTCAAACAGTGACACCTTGATGTTAAGTCACAAGTGGATCCATGTTTGTAGATGCAATCACCATACAAACAAAACTACTTTTTATTGTATTTTCGCTTCTGTATATTCATTGATTTCTTCTGTTTCACTGCTGTTTGCAGTGTTCATAGCGTTCTTCATTAAGGGTACAAACCAAATGTTTTCCATTTTGTGTTTTAGTGTGTGTAATCTCTGACTGTCAGTGTGTGTGTTTGCCTTTTTCTTTGTGGGCAGCGATCTGATGGGGATTTGGCAGACATGCTTATGTGGTAGGAACTAAAAGCAAGTTAATTGTTCCCTGAGGAACACTCAAACAGGCCTGACCACTTAAAATTAGGGGCTGAAGATAAAAATGCAGATTTTTTTTTTTCATTTTAATTCCCTGTCAATGACTTTTTTTTCCATCAACGATTTTTTTTTTCCCTGTGAGTTATTACTGCAGAATCAGACACAAGTATTGTGTGTGAGCGAGTGAACAGAAGTGAGAGACTTTTGTGTTTGTGTGTGTTTATGGATCTGCGTGTCATTAAAAAGCCTCTTCTTTGCTGTTCTTACAATATAACCTAACATCATGTTTGACAGATTTACAATAAACACCTGCAAACATTTAATTAAGTGGGAAACACGCGCATGGTTTCCAATAATCCCGCCTCATGCTTTGTAATTAACTCTACATACACTTTAACTTAATTGCTCTTGGATAACACTTCTGCTGTAAAACAACAAACAATATGCTCAGCTGTAGCTGAGAAAATATAATCACCCTGATCAGGTAGATTTACTTCAAATGCAGACAGACAACAAAATGAACAGGAACATAAGCGCTCTGTTAACAGGTTTTCATAACGCCTGATACATTGGCTGGTGGTTTGTGATTTTAATTATTAATTGCTAGTTATAGTCTTATTGCTCAAGGATGTGGATTCTCAGACTGTGTCTGTCTGCTGTGCTGCTCTTCCCCTCATCATCAGAACATGGGTGAAAGTGATATCTTCTAATGATTGTCCTTTCGTTCTCTCCAACCCCTCCCCCCCCTTGCTGTCTTTCAGTAAATGAGGAAAGTGATATGGTTCTCTAATGACCAGTGTGAATAATCACCATCTAAATAAAGGCTCTGTTTGGCACTAGAGATCTACCACTTTGTCTCTCACTATCTCACTCTCTTTAACTCTCCACTGGCTCTTTTCTTTTTTTCCTCTTTCTTGAATTCACACCACTAATTCTACCATTTCTACTACTCTTTATCACTGTGTGTATCATGATCCGAGTGTCGTCCCATTCATATTCTGGTTAGAGTATTTTATTTTTTATTTTTGGTGCCATGCTTTCCTATACCTCAAACCAGATGGTCCTTTTTTTATGTGGTTGTCAGTTTTCACCTCCTCAGTCCATTACAGCTGTTGGGTATGTGTGTGTATGTGTATTTTTCTCTCCCCAGATCAGAGAGGAGCTCAAATTGACATCCATTTCAGCTGCACGTTTAGCTTTTATATCCTCAGCCCAGAGTGAACGGTGAGAGGAACCGGAAGACATGAAAGAGTGTGAGAGTGCTGGGGAGATAAAAGGAAAGCACTAGAAAAACCTTGCTGTCTGTCCACGCGTTTATTTTGTGCTTACTAAAGTTCTTCTTCTCGCAAATTTTCTCTCTCCCTTCGTTCGGGTGAGGAGGAGCTGAGTTATTAAAACGCCAACCTTTCCAACAAGAGGCAATAAATCAAACTAAATATCCAGGGGAGAGAGAAAGGAGAGAGACAGAAAAGGAGAGAGAGGGAGAGAACATGGAAATGAAAAATAGGGAATGTATAAGTCGAGGAGGGGGATTTGATGAGCAGAAGGCTTGGGAAAGAGGGAGAAGAGACGCAATGAGAGAGTGGTATTATAAATTGATGTAGGGGATGAGAGGAGAAGAAAATAGTGAGGAAAATAATGAGAGTCTCATCCGGAAAGTCTGATGCCTGCCCTCGCCTCATCCACTTTGATTACAGACAGACAGGCCGGCCAATCAGGGTCAATTCACCATCACTGCAAATCAGGAAGTCAGCAAGTGACTGATTTTCAAAGCAACCATAAATGGTCTGGTGGTAAATGTGTTGATAAATAGATGGATGGATGGATGTTTATAAGCCACTTGGAGGTGTCAGGCCTCATACTGCGTGATGATGACGATGAACGGAAAATCATTGAGGAGCTGGATGTGAGGCTCAGCTACATATGCAGCCTAACACTGTCTGGACCAGGCAAATTGAATGGTCAAAGAAAAATAAAGGAACACCGAGGATGTCTCTAAAAACTAAAAAAAACTTTTAAAAAAAACTGAGTAAGCTGGCCATTGAAGCGGGTGGACACAGACAGACCACAACCCAGAGAAAACAGATGCTGCGTCCCAAAGGTAAGCACTAATAGTGAATAGTTTGCGCTTTTTCCTTGCAGTAAACTTGGCTGCTTCACCCTCATCTGCAATTTCCTTTAAACCTGTGAAGCTATTGTGAGGGAGAGTGAGTTTAGAAATGAGGCAGCCCCACCTACATATTGATTAGTCCTGGCATTGCTGAGTTACAGATAGCCTATATATTGCGCTCCGGTATCCTGCACACACAGCGCACTGAGAAGTCAACTAAGTGTCATTACCAACATTTGACCTCATCAGCTGCTGCAGGTGTGTGAAAGCAGCGTCGGCACGCAGCGCAACGCCACGGTGTTGGTGGACGGAAGTGTGCAAACCACAGCGTACTGTGTTTGTTCGCTGGTAAGCAGGCATAAGCAATGTTATTAATGCGCACATGTAAGAAGAGGCAGGTGGTCGCAGGTAGAGAGGGAAAAGTCGTGCGTTCATTTTCCTTTAGGTTTGTAAGTTGAGGTGTTGTTTTTAGCCATGTTAGCCCAGCAGCTAAGCTAACTTTAATTAAAATAAATAAATAAATAAATAAATAAAGAATTATAAATTACATTGAGTATTTATGTGCGCATTAATGTGATTAGCTCCCATTCTTCCTTTGTGTATTGGATAGCTGGACAATAATGCCTGTCAACAGCATATTCTTGAAGCTGCCATTTAAACAACAACAACAACAACAACAACAACAACAAAATATATTGTCTATTTTGAGTAGGATCGAATTTGATCACTTTTCCTTTACGAAGATAAATACTCATAACCCATGGATTAGAAAATGACAGAACAGATGAGAGAACTTGCGGCTCGAAAGAAAAGCTTCTGAAAGAGTTAGCTGTGTTTTCAGGACAAAACAAAATACAATATTTACTGAGGGAAAGAAGAGACCATAGAATCAGTAAAACATGACACAGGACGTCACTGGCTGAAGGAAAACCATCCACAGATCCACAAGTTCTGCTTTCTGTTTACTTTTATTGTCTTTTTCTCGCACTGTCTCCCCAATTACTATTACATACAAATTTAAAGATACGAGAGACGCAATCTGTCCCCTTTGGAGTTACCACTCATTAAACTTTCACAGTGCAAAGGGAAAAAAAGTGAGCATGAATCTTGATTTATTGGTTCAGCCTCCTTCAGCAGCAATAACCTTAAACAAAACCCCTCAGGTACCTGCACAGCGTTCAGGAGAAGTTTTGGACCATTCCTCCTTCGAACAGCTCCAGCTCAGTCACTGGATGTGTGGTGTGAACAGCTCCTTTGAAGTCAGTTCACAGCATCTCTGTTGGGTTAAAGTCTGGTCTAACACTGGATTTTTCTTGTGTGAAGTCACTCTGCAGTAGATTTAGTTGTTGCATCACCCACTTTCTAGTGAGCTTCAGCTGACAGACAGCCACCCTGGCGTTGTCCCGTGATACCTTGATAAACTTGGGAATTCCTTTTCCCCCTGATGATGGCAAGCTGTCCAGGCCCAGAGTGCAAATCATGATGCTCCCTCCACTGTCACAGCGTAAGGATGTTTGCAGTGTACAATCTTTGCCCCTTTTACGCCAAACGCAGTAATGATTTTACTGACTTTGGGAGAGCAGCAGCTTCTTCTGTGGTGTCCTGCCATGGACTTGTGTGTGCTACAATCAACAGAGATGTTGACCATCTCAACTGATTCCTTTAAGTCTTTAGCTGTTACTTTTAGGTCCTTTTCCATTTCAGTTAACAGTCTGCATTGTGCTTTTATTTGGCTGGGAGATTCAAGGGTGTAGCCACCGCACTGAATTGTTTCCATTGATAGACAATTTGTCTTACTCTCAACTGATCAATATTTAAACTCTTTGGGATTACTTTGTTTCCACTTCCAGTTTCGTGCAAACAATTCATGATGCCAAGTCTTCTGAGCTCTCTTCTTTGGGAGGTATAGCAGATGGTTTTTGGGAATAGGAAACTCAAAATGTTTGATTATTTTCTATTTATCAGCTTAGCTCTAATCCACACCTCTGCTGTTGTTTCATTGATTGGACTCCATGTTAAATAAACTTCTGACTCCAATTTACTTTTGTGGATGTCAGTAGAACAGTGGTTTACATAGTTTTTCAGCCTACTCTGTGTGTATTTTTATATGATATTAAATATGGACCAGAACATATATATATGACCTTATTAAGAAACTAATATCCTAAAATTGTATAATGCTGGAAAAAGCAGAAGATTGTTTGATAACAAAGTTGATTAGTAATTATTTTTTTTAAATGTGTAGGCTATTTTTTTTTCTGTGTTTGATATCCCTGTAATTTTGAATATATAGACATCATCATGAGAAATTTTAATGTGGAAGTTTCTCTGGATTCAATTTTTTTTAAAAGGTATGTTAACGTTGAAGTGACAAAAGAGTAATTTATCCATAATACAAAAAGTTAGCTGCAGTCATAATTGTGTTCTAATTTAAAACCTAATTGTCTTCTTTTTTTTTTTTTTTTACATCATTATACTCTCATTGAAAACATGGTTTGGCAATATTGTACTTAATTATGACCGTGCCAATAAATTAATTTGAATTTGAATTTACAAGAAGCATTAAGAAGGAGACGGACGACAGGGGAGGCAGTTTGAGCTTGACATTGAGAGGCTTTGAGGTTAAATGGTTTAATGGTTTAGACCCTCTTAACTGTCTGTTTTCTTTTCCTCCTTCATCTCATGCTCCCTTCCTCTACCCCGTTCGTCTTTAAATGCCTAAAAAGAGGAGGAAGACATCAATCATAACTCAGCCACTAACGCACACGGAGAGACACACGCACTCATTATTCCCATCTGCATGTGTATTATGTAGTGCTAACAGAGGGACACTGCTTTTTAGTGTATTTCAGAGATTCAGGAGACTTGCAGGGTAATGAAGGGATTCAGAAAGAGAGATGGAGCAATAAGGAGTAACACTCTTGTTCTTTCCCCACTGGACCAGAAGATGGACTGTATTCCACTATATTGCTCTTTTTTTTTTTTTTTTTTTTTAAAGAAAAAGAAGAAAGCGATTATTATTTGCAAAGTAATTTTTAATGAGCTTCCTCTCATGGCAGTGTGTTGTGGTTTAAAATTGTTGAAGTACTTTTCTTTTATGAAGGTCTGCCTTTGTAATGTATTAAAACAAGATTGAGGAATCACCCCGCTGTGATTTAATTTGAGGATGTGCAGTGATAAAAAAAAGAAGAAAAGAAACCAGCTGATCACAACAGTGTTTTACAAATAGAGCGATACTATGGTGGAATTGGAAACTGCAGTCATTTAGACTGGTTAACGATTTCCTGTTTTATTTTGTAGTTGTTAATCTCTGGTGTCTTTAATACTTTACTTCCTGCCATTGTTCAGTTTGCTGCTGGTTTCTGTTACCTCCTGTGCCTTGTTTACTAATCAGTCTGTTAGGTGCACATATTGTTCTGTCTTCTATACTTCTTAGTTACCAGATTGTCTCTGTATAGTCGAGTTTTCCAGCAATTCCTCATGTCTAGTTTGCCTTTCCTTGTGTATAACCTGTGATTACCTGCTTGGGGTTTTGCCTTTTCATGCTCTGTTTGCCTCGCTGACTCTCTTTGTTTATGACCCTTCAAACATAAAGTAAAGACCTTGATTTTAAGTGCTTACCTGTTCTCCTGTGTGAATAATGCTCTTATGACCAATTTCAGGGTGCTGTTGTTACAGTCATGAGTCTCATTTGACGACTGCCACAGATGTTACATTTTGTTGTTTGTTTTAATACCTTTTGTGAAATACTGTTATATTAAAGTAAAATTCATTCATAAAGGAACACCTTCGACTCAGTTTAATAGTAGTCCACAATGTCTGCTTTAAAAACATCTACTCTGAGAAACTGACTTTGGTCATTTTGAAATATACATGCTTAATTTCTTTAACTAAATGCCCGCAGGCAACACTCGTTTTAAAATACTGAGCAATTAAAATCAGGAGAGACTTTTACGGTTTAATAGCCCGAGATCAGACTTGAGTGAACTTATTGCTTTTTGTTTGTTGTTCAGACTGCAGGTTTGGAGGCAGAAGTTGACCCTTAGAAATGGATTTGAAAGACAGTGACATCATCCTACAGCTGCGAGCGTGGAAAACAAATGTGAGTGCATGAAAACAAGATGATGAATAATAGAAAAGCAAACAGATCATTTGGTGAGAACATTAGCCCAAGACCACGGGTAGACTGTTGTTTGTTGTTCTATCAATTGTTGAGTTTATATTTTTTGTATTTCAAAATGCAAAATCAAATAGTTTGATTCATGCCATCAGAATTTAAATTTACAAGGTGACCTCTCAGTTTTTATTTGACTGTGAATGTCTGTGCTTTCTCTTCAACATGTAAATTGTTCTTCATGCTTGAGGATCTGGAAGAGATGTGGGAAAGCACCTTATATTAATAAATGGTTTTACATTAATGAATCGACTTAGTTCAGCTCTCTACTTTGAGTGCATACATACATGCACACACGCGCACACGCACACACACACACACACACACACACACACACTACCAAGTCATACACAGAAGGTGACTCGCACTATGTGCTGCTACTAATTGAATCACGTATTACATTTCCTGGAGGATTAGTTTAGCCTGAGATACTGGTGACTGCACGTGCTGTAAAACAGTGGGTGTTTGTGCGTCAATGTGTATTCTGTCTATTCATTGGGATGGAGAGCCTATGTATCAATTATTCATCTTGTGTGCTACTCAATCAGGAATCCATCTCTCCCTCTTTTTCACCTGCAGGGATTACAGGAGTTGCAGTGATGGGACACAATACGCTGCTTTCATAATAAATTAGCATGCTGCTGTTGTGCTGGCCAGGAGGGATTATAAACGTGCCACATCCGTTACTGATGGAAGAAAGAGACCAGGTGATGGTCATGGTGCTGGTTTCACTGGGTGATTTGCTGGTGCAATAGAGTCCCAGCTGACTGGGTATAACTCAAGGAATTTCAACCTCAGAAACCTATTGGGAGGGAGGGGTCACATAAATTATAAAAAAGAAAAAAAGATCACTTGAAGGGCATCCAAACTCCCAAGTAGGAATATAACAATAGGAGAATAATCAAAGGTTTGTTGGAGGATGGAACCTAAGGATTTAAGATCAGTCTTTGACAAGTTGGTTTTAGTTTTAGAACAGGATCTTAAGGAGGGGTGGGGGGGGGTCTACAGATTGAAATGATTTCTGAAAACTCCTAATGCAAGTGTCACTCAAACCTATCTACATTACTCTCATCCAAATATGAAATACATCTTGAAAGAAACAGTTCAACATTTTGGGAAGTATTTGCTTTCTTTCTGAGAGTTGGATGAAAACATTGATGCACCTCATGCTCAATCTGTGTACGGTGCAGGTAACAGAATCCACCCACTGGAGGAAACGGGGGCCACAGTGCACCCCTGTTTCTAGTTGTGCTAATTCGAGATGACAGCTACTGGATCCAGTTACATATTTTCTGTACAGATGTGAGAATGGTGTCATGTCACTGCAAGACAGCAATTCAGGCTATTTCCGCAAATGTCAAACTATTCTTTTTAATATTCTACTGAAAATACCTCATTATTAATTAATTCTGATATTCATTCTCAATCCCGAAAAGAATATTTCTTCAACTACTTAATTTTTATGCCTCTGCACTGACAATAGCCGTAAGTCGAGGCATTATGTTTTCAGGTTGTCCGTCTCTACACCTGTCCCAGTGTTGTGAATGCGATATCCCCAGAGCGCTTTGAGAAAATGTCTTCAATTTCAAGGAGGTACCGATTACATTTTAGTGGTCAGAGATTACTGTGACCTCACAAAACAGGTTTGTAGCCATAACTTGTGACAAAATGCCACACAAATGTGATGACATTTTATATCCTGAAGGTCAACTTTACTGTGACATCAAAATGTTCTATAAAATCACTTCTCTGACCATTATTTAACTCAGGAACAGATCGCGACATTGTGATCATACTTGGCTTTTGGTTAGATACCGAATTGGTGACACAAATTTTGGGTGTCCACCTTTAAACTGTGGTGATTGTATAGATCTTCTGTGCTGTCGGGTTGAAGATGTGTGTAAAGCTTGCATGTTTTAGAATTTGTAGCTTCTTTGCAGCAACATTCATATTTTAATGTTATCTGTTGTCGTGGCGACAACTTTGATTCTATCAGAATCAGCTTTATTGGCCCATTTCCTTCAAAGTCCTCTCTACATATGATATGAGTCTGGACAGACGTGGATGTGAACTGTAAATTGAGCGGTCAGCCAAGACAGGTGCTAATTCCAGTTTTTGTAGCTTCTGTTGTGATTATGTGTTTGTGACTTTACATTTTGCCAAGTACATCAGAGAGCTACTAGTGTTACACAGCTTCTCTTACTTTAATGCCTGCATTAATGTGCGTACATATCTTGTATAAAATGTGTAGTTGGTGAATTACTATGCAACAAGTGTTCTTGGGTCACCTAGACATGATGGGCAAGTGGACAGTAGCTTGTTAGCAGGCTCCAGCTGTAAGCGCATTGTGACCTTTGACCTGAGTTTGTAGCTTCAAACAGTTGGGAGACCTCCGCTCTCTCTGTCTGTGACACTGTAGCAAGGAGCTCATACATAGTTCAGGTTTGGGTCTGGGGTTAGGAAGCAAGAAGTAAATAATAAATATTCACAGGAGCCCTGAAATGAGATCACTGAACAACATTTTCCAATATTTATGTTTGGTCCTGCTACGTTGGAAGTTTTTTACCCCACCATTGCGTTTGGTTTAACAGTTAATAGCACCAACTCACTCACTTGAAGAAAACACTGCCACGTCTTCTGTGTATTATTTTGTTGCATGCAGTGTATATAAACAAATGCTAGAAAGAAGAACTAAGATGGACAAAGCTCAGCTCCATCTACACTTATCCATTATTATTCCATCCATCCCTGTCGTCTCAAAAGGGGAGAGTGATGCAGACGACAACAGTGAGAAGCTGATTTGCTCCTCGGTTAGAACAGAGAATGAGGGATGAGCCAGAGGCGGACAGTAAAACAATAAGGACGACACGAATAGTGCTTCCAGCCTGTGTGTAAGAAAGAGAGGGAAGAGAAGAGAAAACAAGATAAGAAGAGGTAAGTAGTTTACAGTGGTGTGTATATACTGTTTGTAGGAGGAGTGCAGCAGGACTAGAGGAGAAATTGACCGGCTTTCCGAGACAATAAAAATAGTGCTGACATTGTACAGTTCATGTTTGTGTGTTTGTCAGCATGTAACAGGGAAGTGGGAGACTGGAAATTAAATCCTTCCCTAAGCGGTGCTGAAAAAAATAAAAGAGGGAATGCCGTGAAAACAAAGAATAGAAATCAAATTGAAGAAATGGGATAGGTTGCTTCGATTACGATTTCAGATGTTAAATTGCACCTGTTTAGTTAACTGCTGATGGGATCAATAGGGAAAATAGAGAAGGGGATGGAAGATGGAGGAGGGGAGAAGTGTGGGATTAAAAGTGGCAGAGGAGGTTTGGAGACGGTGGGGGCAGTGGGGAGGATTGTGAGAGGAAACATGGTTGCCAAGCAAAAGCAGTGGAGAACGGAGGTAAAGAAACAGGAAGAAAAGAGGGATGGAGGGTTGAGATGATGGATGTGCTGCTCTCGTTTCGTGCCCCCTAACGAAGACTCTAATTAGTGTTTGTGTAATTCCACACTGTCTCCTCCGCCTGCTCATCTTAATTAACTACATTCATCTTCCCCTCCCTCCATCCATCCCTTTCTCTCATCCTCCCTCCCTCTGCCCTCCTAAAATAACATACTGACTGTCTGAACCCCACCTGGACCAGACCTGCTTTTACTTACTAACTATCTCTCTTTCCCACCCCTCCTCTCTGCCACCTGCTTTTATTCCCCCCTTCTCTCCATCCTTTTCTTTTGCTGTATGCACTCTTGTAACATATGATGTCTTTCTCCCACTATTCTCTCCCCACCTCACCTTGAAAAACTCTCCAGTCCCCTCTTTTTTTTTTTTTTAATACCCCGTCTCTCTTGTGGCTGACTGTGTTAGTGCTTGGTCGGCGTAAAAGCCTGCCCACCCCTGTGAGTCTCCAGAGCCATGTATTGTGACGGCTCATTTAGTCACCCTGGTCATTAATGTCATCAATAGGCTCAAGAAGTAGCAGCGACACTACCGGAAATACATGGCTACTCCAAGAGAGTCATATATTAAAGTCAAGTGACATCCCCTCCCCGACCAAAACAACAAGCTAAATTCAACTGTACCTCTGAAACAAATTGAGGATGACACGAGGCAAACAAAACAGGGAAACAAGGGAAAAGCAGCCACAAAAATGATTTCACTGAATCTGTCTCTCCTGCAGCTAGATGAGGAGCAATTGAGTTTAAGGGGGAAGTTACGCAAGTTTGAATGGCAGTTAGAAGAGAGGGAGAGGCAGAGGGGGCTGTGTGAAGTGCATTTACAGATGGAGATGACAGGGCTGTCGATGACTAGTCGGTATTGTGTTATTGTAGTGAGCAGCGGATGGATCAGAGTACCTGCTGTCATTTAGCCCCACAGTCTGAAATGGCTTTCCTGCTTCCAGCCTTTCAGCACTCAGTCAGTGTGACAAAGGACTGCTGGGAGTCAGAGCCTCTGTTTCACAAAATCCCATCTCTGCACACACATACACGAACCCACACATGGACTCGCACACGTGCATACAGCGGTTGTCATGAGTACTCGTGTGCTCAAACCCAATCAGACAATCTTCAGTGGAGGGCCCTTAGCACTCGCCATTGCATAAATCAGATGGCATTCCAAGTCAGCACAAGAGGAAAAAAGAAACATTTTATTTGTATTTATGTTTTGTGGTCTATATGTGTGTGTGTGTGTGTGTGTGTGTGTGTGTGTGTGTGTGTGTGTGTGTGTGTGTGTGTGTGTGTGTGTGTGTGTGTGTGTGTGTGTGTGTGTGTGTGTTTTGACATGTTTGGATTCTCCGGACGCAGCAGTAAGCTCTAGTTTGCTGAGAGCAGCAGAAATGGTTTTTCATCCTCTTTGGTTTGGACACCAAATACCCACTTACACCCATAATGCACCATCACAACCCAGAATGCATTTCACCCTTTAAAATTTGCTGGCAGCCCGCGCTGGTAGAGATAGCCATCGTATTTCATAAATCGAAGGAGAAGTCACATGCACACAAATACTCACCCCCCTCATACACACACATGCTACATTGACAGCAATTAGAAGCCAATCGGTGCCACTTCCAGCCAAAGGTCAGAGGTTAATCTACCAGGGTTTCACCTGATAGCAAATTCCTCACAGCATCCGAACAGAGGAAAGGGAGGGAGGCTGAGATGCTCGGGAAAATAGAGATAGACCAAGTAAGGAGGAAGCCCAGAGCAAAAAGGCGACAGTGATAGTAGCAGAGACAGAAATAAGGGGATTGAGATAGAATGACAAAGAGGAAGCTACAGGCAAGGGAGAAAGGAAAGGAACGATAGGGGAAGAAAGAAAAGAAACAGTGAGCAGCAGAGATACAGGTGTAGAGGACACCAATCACAATCACAGAGGTCCAAATAGGCAAAAATCTCCCCACCGTCCCTTCAACTTCCTACACAGATGTGATGATGTCACATTCAGGAGCTCCAGCATGCTCTGCTTGAGGGGGAAGGGTGCCTTTCGGCATTGATCTCATATCAGCTTAGCCACTGGAATACCTAACCTTTAACAATAAAAGGAAAATGCAAATCTGACCTTAGATGACAGTGTACGTTAAACCTCTTCCCACTCTCCTAATCTCGGTGCCCGCTGGGCTCAGCATCACCTGTGCCGCCGCCGCCGCTGCTGCTGCTGCTGTGGCTGATGAAATGTAGATGTTACAAAGAACGGATGGCAGCTGGCTTTTTCAACCTGCACCTGTTCGTTTTCTGTGTGTGTGTGCATGTGTGTCAGTCTAGAGGAGGGGGTTTTCTGGTGTATGTGGTTGTCTATATGTGTGTGTGTGTGCCTGATGTCTTCGGTGCTTCTCTGTTGTCTGCAGAAGTACACTCACGGGGATGATACAGTACTTAGACTTGTGATACATGAGGCTTCCGGAACATTTGTCTAAATAGCCCCAAAGCCCAAACAATCTTATACATATGCTTGCAGCCGTACACGCACACACACTTGCTTGTAAGACACAGATACACACATGCATGCCGCTCTAACTATCTGCTTAAGTGGCCAAAACTTCCCACTTTCTTGCCAAGTCAGTTATATGAAGAGGAGCTTGACAAGATAAATTGAGATAAATGAATGGATAGGCAAAACAAAGGCCCTTCCATACAGGTGGACTGGGTGATAACGTGTATCTACATCCTACCACGGGACATGTGTAAAAATGCTGTGCATACGCGGATGGAATTGGTTTTGGGTGAATATAAAAAAAAAGTCTAAGATCTAATGGGCATGCTTGATTGTCCATTTAGTTAATTATGACACTTAAGGATACAATTAGCACCTTTGTTCGCTTCAACTGAAGCACATTTTACAAGCTTAGTTGAAGGTTGTTTGTGTTGTTTTTTTTGTCTGTGGAATGTTTATTGTAGTCAGTGTGTTTTGTCCACCCATCACTGGGAAACAAATAGACCTGTGTGTCATTTAGGTCAGGAAATATGCGTCAGTTATTCAGCTTTCTTGCAGTTGAGTTTGCTGTTAGTGCTGTTTTGTTGACCTCTTAAGGCACAATTTTGGTTACATTCCCATTCCCCCCCTATTCTCTCCTTTTTACAGAAAGTAACTCATTTTGAAGTATAAAACTTGTGTCCTCATGCCTACTTTTTGCAGCAGTTCGTCATAGACTTGTTAAACAGTACATTGTCATAATTAAAATGAAAATATCATTTTGAATAATGGTGCTCAGAGACCTGGAGAATCTATGCCATGGTGCAGCATTTTTTTTTCACCCTGGTGTGGTCTATCTCTTGAATGCATGAATATAACTGTGATGGAAAAGGTATTTACCGGTTTTGTAGCATTAAATTAAAAGTATCAACTATAAACAATTAAAATATGTCAGTGTCAGTCATCAGGAAAATAATCCCTTCAGTTAATAAATGTTCTTTAAGTTAGCATTCAATTATTTTTGAACATGCTTTCATGTAACTTTTATTTATTGTACTACTTATTTACCAAAAATATTTGTTTTATTTTTAAAAGGAGATGTAAGCAAAACCAATTCTTGTGATTCAGAAGGTAAGCGCCCCTGTGCAGTTATTACTGCACCCCTCCTCCCTCTTTTTCTTTCTTCTTCATCTGTAAGCCTGTCTCTCCCGTCACTGATGCACTCCACCTGATTTATGTCAAGATCTTTGGGAGAAAATGCAGAGTAAGTGAATGCAGGTCTTTGTGTGCGAGTGTGATATTGAGAGAGGGTGGGAGGAAGAGCAATCTGCCACCGTGTGTCATTCTCTCTGTATGAGATGTTGGTTATATGCTATTGTTGAAATGATACACTTCTCAGACTCAGCTGAAGATTAAGATCCCAAGCAGAGCTGCACAGCCTGCATTAATTAAAAAGTACCGTTATTTATAAAAAATGAGACATGATCAGTTTCAAATGATGAGGTGGAGAGAGTTGACTCATCATTTTGAATGTGTGTGTGAATGCCGGGGTCCTTAAACCATCTAAACTTTTCCACTACTTTTCTGAGTGCATCCTTCATTGTCTTTTATTTTTAATCAACAGAGGTTCCCTGCATTGAAAAAAATATATGAAACAGGAAACTCAGCATTTCAGTTTTTTGGACCGATGCTGGTCTCCTTTCGGTGAAATTTGAGAGCATCCCCTCGGAGCTACTGACACTGACTTCTGATGATGTGGAAGTTAAATAAATAAAATCATTTCTCCATGGTAATTTTCGTCAAACCTGCCAAACGCAGCCTAAATATTTGACATGGAAGGAGAGAAGATCAGTGAGAAGTGAGATCAAAGGGAGGGTGGTGGTGGTGGTGGTGGTGTGTCTGTCTGTCTGTCTGTCTGTGTGTGTGTGTGTGTGTGTGTGTGTGTGTGTGTGTGTGTGTGTGTGTGTGTGTGTGTGTGTGTGTGTGTGTGTGTGTGTGTGTGTGTGTGTGTGTGTGTGTGAGGGGGGGAGCATGCTTGCTAACGTGTGTTAGGATGGTGCAAGTTGTGATGAAACGTATTCTTGCAGTGTGATATTTTCAACACCACCACATTCCGCTCCAGCTCCTCCACATATGGGAGTAATCTAAACTCAAAGCAACGACTGTCTGTGTGTATGTGTCTGTGTGTGTGTATGTGTGTATGTGTGTGTGTGTGTATGTGTATGTGTATGTGTCTGTGTGTGTGTGTGTGTGTGTGTGTGTGTGTGTGTGTGTGTGTGTGTGTGTGTGTGTGTGTGTGTGTGTGTGTGTGTGTGTGTGTGTGTGTATATGCATGTGTGTATGTATGTGTGTGTGTGTGTGTGTGTGTCTGTCTCCAGCCACTCGCGACTATTCTTCATATTCCTGTCACCTACTGTTCTTCTCTCTCATCTTCCTCTGTCTCCAAAACAGCACACACACACACACACACACACACACACAAACGATTGTATTTGTCTTTATCAGTCCCTCCATTTTCCTTCTTGTGTTCGCTCTCCGTCATTCAATATTTCATGCTGTTGAGAGCGTATCTATTCTGAGCTCTCTTTCTCTCTCTCTCTCTCTCTCTCTCTCTCTATACGCCCTGTCCTCCCTCTCTTCCTCCATCCCTCCCGTCGTCTTAAAAAAAAACTCTCTCCACACATCACTCTTGCTGTCCTCTCCCTCTTTCTGTACCTCTATAAATCTCTCTCTCTCCCCCTCACTCTCTATATCTCATTGCACTCCTAATGTTCTGTGCCCCATCTAACTTTTTCCTCCCAACCCTGACTTACATTCTCTCCCACCCTTTCATTTCCTTTTCCTCCCCCTCTCCTCACTCCTCTGCGCTCTCCTCCATCCCTGCTGCTGGATGAGCTTGCGTGACTGTTCAAAAGTATCAGCTCCCCTTCTCCTTCCCTTAACCCCTCACTCTTTCTTTTTCCCCTTTCCCCCTCGGATTTCTCTCCAACCAAAACACAGAGAAAGCCCTGTTCTCTCTTTTTGCACCTCTTTCGTTTTTTTTTTTTTTGCTTACCCCATCCCCACGCCCACCCCCTTTCCACCACATCCAATCTTAGTGGCACCTCTCCTCCACCTCTCTCTCTTTTTTCCTCTTTCCTACTCATCTCCCTCTCCACCCCCCCACTCTCCAGCCTCCTCCTTGCTCTTAGCCTGCACCAGTGTTGTTTTAGGCACAGCAGTGAAAGGTAAACAGAGAAATTGAAAATTCGTGTCAGTTAGTCGGGTGAGAGAGGGACAGAGAGGGAGGGAGAGCAGCAGAGGTGGTGAGGGAGTGAGAGGAGGCGGGGGGGAGTGTCAGTACAATTTACTAACACAACAGTGAACAGCGAAGCAGGCCAAGAAACAGAGCGAGCAGGAGGCGGAGTGAGAAAGAGACTCCCAGTTCAAGAATGCCGTTAGAATGCAACGTTCATGAAAGTGGACAAAAATATAGTGTTTGCTATATATTTATAGCATATTCATGCACATGTTAGAGAATTCATCTGTGCACTGTTTACTTCCTGAGGACCCAGCACAGGGATGGGAGCCCGACAGGGGCATAATATCTAATTATCAGTGCTATGAGAAAGCGCCGATTAGATTTTGAGTTTCAAAAATGAGTCCTTGACAGATGTGTTGTTGGCTGACTCTTGGTTGAAAATGTCATAAGAGCCTTGGTGTCACCGCATGCAGTCAGCCCTGAGGTCGTTTCTCACAATAACCCCAATACAAAAGTAATCCAATAGCACTGCAACCCACGCCTGAAAAATCCAACCTGGATGATTAGAATTGACATGGGCGTTTGCTGAAACAGAACATGTCAGCGTCTGTTTAAAGGAAAGCAAATGAAAATGCGAGAAATTGAATATTTGTTATTCCTAATAAGTACCAAAACCCCGCTTTTGTGGCTGCTGGATTTTCAACATTGTCTTCCTGTGCCTGATTTACAGCATTCTTTAATATGTAGCTATACAATATATAATAATAATAATAACAATAATAATAATAATAATAATAATAATAATAATGATAATAATAATACTAATAATTGTTATTTGTATAGGACCTTTCATACAGGAAATGCAGCTCAAAGTGCTTTACAGGAAGAGAATTACATGCAGTGTTTCACATAAAAACAGATATAAAGGAGCATTTAAAAATATAGAAAAGAAATGAGATGCATAAGAACAGATAAAATGCATGAGAAGAGATACAATTCATAAAATTAAACACAAATAGAATTAAAATATAAAATATGCAATATCCATTCTATAGGTACGGTAGTGCAAGTGCAGGCAAGTGCAAGAGAGCTTCAAGAGTAGCTAGTTAAAAGCTGATGTAAAGAGATATGTTTTGAGCTTTCTTTTAAAAGTATTAACTGAGCTAGCTTCCCTGATATCTACAGGTAGTTTGTTCCACAGCTTTGGAGCGTAGTTGACAAAAGCTGAATCTCCAATATTCTTTTGGCTGTTGCTGAGAACCTCCAATAAACCAGCAGCAGATAATCTCATAGTTCACCACAGAGAGTTAGAGATGTAACTTGGTCCGAGCCCATTAAGAGCTTTGTGTGAGGAGGAGGACCTTAAAGTCAATCCTGTGTGTTACAGGCAGCTGGTGCAGAGCAGCCAGAACTGGACTGATGTGCTCTCTCCTCTTGGTTCTGGTTAATACTCGAGCTGCAGAGTTTTGGATGAGCTGAAGTCTCTCTGTGGTTTTCTTTGGTAGGCCAGTAAAAAGTGCATAACAGCAGTCCAGTTGGCTAGACATGAAGGCATGAATCAACTTTTTGGCATTTGTGATTTGTAAACGGCCACACCGTGGCTCTGTTTCTAACGTGGAAAAAAATATGTTTTAGTCACCTTATTAATGTGGGCTTTGAAAGTTAGATCTGAGTCTAAGATTACACCAAGTTGTTACCTCTGATCTTATCCACAGACTTAGTTGTCCCAGATCATTTTCTACTATTTCTCTTTTTGTTTTTGGGCCGACTAGGAATAGTTCTGTTTTACCCTCGTTTCATTTTAGGAAATTATTGCTCATCCATTTATTTATTTATTGCTAAAAGATATTCAGTGATGGAGCGCATAGCTGCATCATCATTTGGTTCAGCAGCGATGTACAGTTGTGTGTCATCTGCATAACTATGAAAACAAACATTGTGCTCTCTAATCATGTTCCCCAGTGGCAGCATGTAAAATGAGAATAGTAAAAGACAGAGGCAGCTCCCCTATCATGTTTCTCTGACACTTGATCTCTAATGCGGACATAAAACTTCCTCCCTTTGATGTATGTTTTGAACCAGTTTAAGACACCGTCGGACAGACCAACCAACTTCTCAAGACGATTAATCAGGACATCCTGGTCAATCGTATCAAAGGCCTCAGGTCTAAGAGGATCAGAATTGAGACCTTGTTTTCAGCAGAGTTTTGTTGGAGGTCGCTGATTATTTTAGTAAGTGCTGTGATTTGCTCTAAAGCCTGACTGAAACTCCTCTAGGATGTTATTTTCAATATTTACAACCAACCCCTTGTAGCCTCCATGCAGTCGTTACTGTGTAGGATGGGATTTAAAAGGTCCACTCACCAACATGGCAAAAACACAATTCCTCACTTACTTCTAAAAGTAGCAATGCAGATAGTATTTGTCTTCTTTGCACATGTTTGTGATTCTCTCAGTATTAAAAAAATTACATAAAAATTCAGCAACAAAATATCTTTCCAGTTGCCAAGTCCACGTTACTCTGGACCTGGATGATCCACGGGCCGCTGTTGTTCCAGATAGAGACTTTATAAATATTCTCACAGCTTATTCCACAGCTTTCCACTATGTCCCATAGCCATGTATCATTGACATAAGTAAATATGGAACTGACATATAAAGTGATCTGTGGAGGGGGAGATTGTGACCCAGCGATAAGCATGACACGTGATCATGTTTCATTTGTTGGAAAAGGCAGCATTTGGAGACAGTTACAATCCCCAGAAAAAAAATAGTAAGCCTGTAGTTGGTGTTGCGTTCACAGACATGTGGCTCAGGAATGAAGTTCCTTGTTCATGTTTATAAAGACTCCGGAAATATACTTATTTGTCCTCTAGCTGGGAGATGGAAGAAAAAAAATTTGATAACTCACACCTGAGTGCTAATTATGAAACTAGAGACAGCAGTCAGCTTGGCAAACAGAGAGGAGACAGCTAGCTTGGCTCTGATGGCGTTTCACTTTGGTTTTGAAATGGATTCAACACACGATATGTATTGATTAAAGGTGCTGATAGGCTACAGTTCTATAGAGCCAAGCTAGCCATTCCTACACTGTTTCCAGTCTTTATGCTAAGATTAGGCTAACACATTCCTGACTGAAGCTTAATTCTTTGCACACTTGCAGACATGGGAGTGATTTTAGTCTTAACTCTTTGCAAGAAAGCAAATAAGAATATTTTCCAAAATGTCAAACTATTCCTTTCATCTTTTAAATCTAAGTGAAGAGAGAGTAAATATATTTAAGTCTGTGTAATATTTAATTGTACCAAGTGTTTGAATTCACTGCTATGATTCTACACAATAGAGTGATTAAAAGAGATCCAGAGTAGACAGAATGAGGAAGCAAGAAGAAGAGAAAAGCAGTGCTCATTAAAAACAAATTGCTTGTCTGATGTAACAGAGAGATAGAGCGAAGGGCAGAGGAGACAGGTAGACCGCCAGAGACCAAATACAGAGGCAAAACAGAAAAGCAGAGCCAGGTAGCGGGGATCACATCGTGGAGAAAGTTTTCATTGGAAACTGGAGAATAAGGTGAGAAGCGGAGGAAGCAGAGAGAGAAACAGAGGGGGGGGATTAAATGGACAGCTCATGAGAGTGCTGGAAGGACTGGAGAAGACAGAGGGATTCCCCGATGGCATCTCATCTCTTTTTCTTTCTTGCTCTCCTTCTCCCCATTTCCCTCCTTTTTTGTCCCAATAAATCATTCTGACTTCTCCTTAACCAACTCATTCCCAGCAGGCAGCAAGAAAACTGTAACAATCTTCCTCCTATCTGCTACTTCTCTCCTTTTCCTCCCTCCTTCGTCCTGTCTCTTTCCCTGTTTGGCCTCTCTCGCTTTTTCACACACACACACACACACACACACACACACACACACACACACACACACACACACACACACACACACACACACACACACACACACACACACACACACACACACACACACACACACACACACACACACACACACACACACACTCTGGATGCATAGTTTGGGCAGTGGAGGTGACAGAGGGGGCAAATTACAAAACATTTTAACCATGCTTCTGCAGGACAGAGCTGCTGCATTCATTTCTAACTCATCAGGCAGGTGAGCCACTCCCATGAGGAGAACTCCAAATCTATTGTAACTTAATAGCTTTAACCCATTTTTGAATTTATTTATGGAATACTATAAATAAAAAGTAACTTACTGTCATAAAGGAAAATGTGTGTCATAGTTAACATGCCCAATATGCAATAGAGTGGGCAGTTTGAATATTTTCTGTATAGTGGATGAAAATGATGAGCAGACTTGCCTTTGCGTTTTTACTCGTGATTATGCTTGTTAATGCTGCAGCTATAAGAGGTTTGCACATGATAATAGTGCTGTATTAGAGTGACTTACACTCTCTGGGAATCCAAGCCAGGAGGTGTAACAGTGGAGAATATACAGTATGTGCGTGAGTCTATGGGTGTTTTTAGCTTTTGTAATAAAAAAAAGTGTGTGTGTGTGTGTGTGTGTGTGTGTGTGTGTGTGTGTGTGTGTGTGTGTGTGTGTGTGTGTGTGTGTGTGTGTGTGTGTGTGTCACTAAGAGGGGGTGGTGGGGGGTACATTGAAAAATAGGCTGCAGACGGTCGCTGCAGACAGAGGGGGGGGGGGGGATTCAGAGATTTCCACTTTTACACCGTCAGTGGAGGTTGAGCAGTTGACAAAAAAAAAAAAAAAACTTCAAGTGGCAGTGATGCCTGATGTACTGCAACTCGGCCACAATATTGGAGGAATGCGCTTTTGTCGCTCGCAGGGGGGTGGAGTTAGGAAGTGAACGAGTGCTGCCTACCAAAGAGAGAGGAGAAGGAGGAGAGAGAGGAGAGAGAGAGACGGGTGGCTGGGCTGCTCACCGTAAACGATGGTTGTCGGAAAGAGTCTTGAAGACCTAATGAAACTGGCTGGTTGAATTCTTTGCAGTGATTATTGCGCTCTGGCGTGCTTTACATCTCTCGGATCCTTGGAAGGAGAAAGAAGAAGAAACTGCAGCAGCACGCAGAGACTAGTTTAAAAAAGAAGAGGACTTGCTTAATATCTATTATTTCACTATCGTTTTTCATTCTTAGTTCTTCTTCAGTAAGCCCTTTTTGCATCTGCAGTGCACAAACTCTTTCCCAGCGCACCGGACTGTTTTATGCCCGGAGGAAGACCGACCTCCCGCTTGGACCCCATACCGTCCTCCGACTCTCCTCCGGCGGGCTCAGAAGCAGCAGTTCCCGGTGAGAAGAGAGGACCAGGCGCAGCTCAGTCTTAAAAGGGGACCCGCTCACACGGACCATAAACCCTCTTGTCTAAAGCCCCAGGATTTGTTGGGGAGGGAGGAGGGGGTTCGCAGGGTCTGTTTTACTGGGGAGGGGGAGGGGGGGTGCTCAGTCACCTCACACCACAATTGACTTTTGAGTTTTACAACACTTATTAACTACATCAAGTATAGTCTTTGAAAGAATCCGTTTGTATGCATGCATGAAGCTTTTGTTTTCCCCCTCTCCCGTCTGTTAGGCATTTGCTGGGATGTTTGAGTCCCGTTGTTTGGTGGGGTGAAGGGACCGAGAGAGTGGCCGGAGAGACCAAAGGGACGGAGGCCGAGAGAGGAGCCGAGAGCATGGCTCTGGTAGCGCTGTCTCTCTGGGTGCTAACGAGTGTCACCTGGGCGAACGTGCTCCAGGTATCAGCCAACAGGCATTCCGTTTACTGGAACAGCTCTAACATACAGTAAGACCCGCAACTCCTTATGTTTGTGTGTGTGTGTGTGTGTGTGTGTGTGTGTGTGTGTGTGTGTGTGTGTGTGTGTGTGTGTGTGTGTGCGCGCGCTATTTTCTTTGATCTCTATTCTCCACCTGTTAAAGGGAAGAAAAATGTCCTGGTATGCTCTCTCTGGGGTTCATACCATCGCACTTCCAGTTCATCAGTGGTTTATTACTGTTGAGCATCGCTTGTATGTGTGTCTTTAATGCACCATAAGATTCACAGCAGCCACTTTCCTTATGTATCTTAATGGAAAAATTATTTAGATTTTTTTTTTTTTTTTTTTTTTATTCAAAAAAGGCCTCCAAACGTTCTTTATCTATTTGGGAGCACCGAACTGCTCTGTCAGATGGCTTCAAACCATCTTCTCTCCATCAACGGTCAGACATATTTAGTTTGTTCCTCAGTCCACCACCAATCTCCGCTTCTAACAGTTTATTCAGTTACTTCCCTCTGTTTCTCTCTCATCTCCTCTACCTTTAGCCATATATGATGAAGGCACAGAGAGGAAAGGAAGCCTTCCTCTGTCTTTCAGGGCTCTTTCTCTCTGTCTTCTCCTCTATCTGGTTCAATTAGGACCACTTCTTCATCCTGACCCCATTGTGTTGTGTTGTTGCTGTGTCACTATTCAATCTCTCCTTCTTGCTCCCTCTCCAACTTGCTCTCTCCTTCTATCCCTCCCTAACCCCCTTTCTTGTTTACACTCAGTCCGTTGGCCTTTTTGTTATCCTCCTAATCCTTCGCTCTCCCGTCCCTATCTCGATTGAAGTGAAAAAGCTCTTTTTTCCCCGACCCCTCTCTCTTAGTTTTTTTTTATTTTTTTATAGCTGCCTTTTTAATACTGTCCTCTTGAGTCCATGGCTCTGCTACTGGATTCTTGAGGATGTAGCATCAGTCTGCAGCAACACACTCTAGGCTTATCTTTCTTGGTACAATTCTCAGAAAAATCTTCTGGTATGTTGAACCAGCTGTTTCTCAACACATCCTAATCTATGCATCAACGTTTCATTTGGTTACGCTCACCTTTTTTTGTGCCTAAAACGCATCGACAAAATGTTGTTAATTTTCCAGCGAAAGTCATATTTTACAATGAATATTGGCGGATTTTCATCAAGTTGTGTGATTTACCGTGTTGGCAATTTCTCGATAAGGTCACAAAATAGCGCATCAGTCAATGTAAATTTTATGTCTTGGATGCACATAAGCGTGCAATGTCACACATTAACACATACCTTCCTTTTCATCCTCCATCTTGCAGTGAGTCCTGTCTTTGTGTGAGATATGTTTCGGATACCAGGTGTCCCTCAGAACATCTCAGCGTGTGGTATTTTACCTCTCCTGCAGAATTTACTGGGCTCCAAGATGAGCAGTCAGACATATAGCGACCCCGTCTCATGGCAGTGCTTATTAAAGTGGTAAAAAACGTGAAAGCTCAGAAAAAAATGCTGCTGTTTTTGCAGTAGGAGGATGAATGAGCCTGTCCCAAACACTAACTCTAGGCCAGTGATTTTAGTTTACAACAGGAAATAAAACTACATCTCACAACAGAATTATTATAGATAAAGTAATAAAAGCAGAAAATATGATGTTATATACAATGCTGCAAACAATATTACCATTCCTAAAAGTCAGAAAATTATCTCCGCCCATTTTACAGAAGCTAATGCATGCACAGAAGCTGCTAATACATTTTGGCTGAAAATGTCATTGTAACTGTCCATGTGGAGGGTGCTTATTATTCAATTTCGATACTTTTCCCCCGCTATAATAAATGCTAATGAAATTCCACCTTTGGTTTTCATATCAGTGACAGAAGTTGATTTTGGTAAAATGTGGGGGAAAAAAGGCTCTAAGGCATGAAAGAAAGGGAAGACGTGAATCCACGGACCTCCGTACAATCAGCTCGGCGTAACATGAGCAGCGTTAGCCTTGGTAGTGTACTCTTCATTAAATAATTTGTCCGCTGATTTCTGTTGTACTTTTAGTGTTGTTTTTATTTCGACAAAGCAGAGGGAGAGCTAAAGCAGTCTGAATCAGCCTAACCTTTAACCCGACTGTCTAGGGCCTGAGTGCTGCCGAGCCCAGCGGTCTCTCTTCTCTCGCTCTCTCTGCACGTTCACTGCCAATACTGTTTTCATCCCAGTGGCAGAATGTTCTTAGCCCCTGCAGTGTAAGTCTTAGTGTATGTGTCTTTTATGAAAGACTGTGGTTAATTAAAGAACACACTGCCTCTCAGTGGACCTGCCTCATCCCTGATCTTCCCATCTCATCCTCCCTCTCTTTCTCTTCCTTACCGCACAGATACACAATGACAATGTATGAGCACTGAGTGGGGATAACTTTTTCAATTCAGCCTACTTAGTGAATTAGGAGACAAAGGGGGGCTATGGACAGTGGCACATAAAAGACAGATAACCTGTTTAATCTACTCTTTCAAACAGCATCGAACCATTTTCCGCCAGCACAGATCCTATTTCCAGCATTTATTTTAATCTCTGCACTCAACACCACAACATCCAACATTTGTAGGGCTGGCTGGCGTGTCTCTAGCCGTTGGCGATCGGCCTCCGTGGAGTTTCTCTAACTCACAGTGTAGTGTGGAGGTTTAGAAGGCCAATAATAAGCTGTAGTATAGCTGTCAGTTTGAGTGGTAAACACATTGTAAAGCCTCAGGACTCTGCAGTTTCTCAACCAGCGCCTGACCCCGAGCCACTCATCAACCACGAGAGACAGGCTGACACTGTTAACAAGAATTAACTACTTCACACGCACGTGTGCACAAACATGCACGCTTAACATTTGTACTTGTGCACATGCTAGCATGCCCACGTATATCCGTGACTGTGTGCGTACACATAAACGTCCACATTTCACTGTTGTGTACTTTTTATTTTTAACTTCCAAAAGATGGATCATTTCCTGCTTTTGCGCGTTGCACAAAGACTATTGCCACTGCACATCAGTCACTTGTCACTGATATCCCTGGGCATGAATGTGTGTGTAATGGTGTGCATTAGTGTGTGTGTGAGGCCTAGTGTATGTGTGTGTTTGCCCCGTTACAGATGTCTCTGTTCATTGATGGGTGACCAAAACAAAAACAAATCCATCAGTCCGTTAAATCACACATTATCTTCCACCACCTGGCAATTAACCACCGCTGTGAGTGTGAGCGTGTTGTGTGCGCGGGTGTGCGTGTGGGTATACATGTGCTTGTGTGTAATTCAATAACACAGCAGTTAACTGATTTGCATAATAGATATCTGATGATATCTCTTAATTTATCAGTTGTATATTCTGCGAGTGATTAGGTAGCGAACAAACACACCCGTAAACACCTCTCGACATTACGTTTGTGTGTGTTTCCGCGTGTGTGTGTTTATCAATGACACTGCCACCTCAACGCATGCCGCTGGAATGAAGCCAGCTGTCGCAAGCAGAATTTTCCCCTCATATGTATGCACACGCGTGCGTGTGGTAATCGATGCCGAGGTGCAACTTGTTTTATATTCATCCAGCTCGTCAGAGTTGCACAGAGACACGTCACGCAAGACGGGAGAGAAATAATGCAAGAATATGAGACGAGAGAGACAGTGAGAGAGAAATACAGTGGGAGTGGTTAGAGAAGGGAGGGAATCTGGACGAATACAGATGGATTTGGTGCTGAATTATAATAGAGCAGGGAGAATAGGGTCATCATAATAATGGTAATAATGCTCAGCTAGTGCCTCAATCCACACGCTGAGTTCTCACACACACACGGTGTTGTAACACAGGCCCGGTTTATGCGTGTATTTGCATGAAAGAGAAGGGGTGAGGGGGGGCGACGAGAGGATTAAACAGGCCAATCAACAATCCAGTTGACAGCAACACAAACCTATCTGTCTCCCAGCCCCACTTAGGACCACAATATTTACATTTATGAATATCTGCACAAAGAAGGGAATTATTCACTCACAATCATAAGACGCATCGGTCCGTCTGTGTGTGTGTGTGTGTGCGCGCGTGTGTCCGTGTGTGCGCAACCCATCAATCGTCCGCCACCACTCTGATGTGTGTTGGCGCGCGCACATGCAACAAAATCTCACACACGGGCTCAGTGATAATCATAACTGTTATAGCGTATAGACACAGTGATCAGACTATTCATTAGTAACGAATAATAAGGCCACAGAGTACGGGTGAATGGATTCTGGCTTGTGGGTGTGAAGGTGTGTATGCGTGGTGTGCAGACGCTCACACAGAGCCGTCATTAATTAAAAGCAATAGGGAACACCTGTGTGATGGATGACTGCTGTTTGCATAATAAGATCCAGTGGTCCTGTCTTTCCCGTGCTGTTGCGTGCGCTCTCTCTCTCTCTCTCTCTCTCTATATATATATATATATATATATATATGTGTCCGTAGGAGTAAATAATTTTTTCTGATTGGACAGGTATTGTCTGGGAGGTGAGAGGAGAATTAAGGGACATGGATGAGAAAGGAGGGAAAGACATGAATTATTTTCTTGTTCTCTGTCTTTTCTTTCTCTTCGGGGATATGCTAGATTTCAGGCGCGTGCTCCCACCTCTCTGTTCTTCCCTCATCCTCCTTATTGTCTGATGGAAAAGCACTCTCGGGGTGGTGGTATTTTGGGAGCTGTATGGTTTAATGCGAATCATGTGAAAATCTTTTCTCTGTCAAATTAACTTGGACTAAATCTTTCCAGTGCGAGGAAATATGTTGCCTGGCTTTGAGGGCTTGTTTTTCTTCACCTCACCTCACCTCACCCACACTTTGTGTGTCTTTTCTTTCCTCCTCGACTTCTCCTCTCCTTTTTTACACTTTGAGGTTTTGACCAAAGCCGTCTCTCATGTATCATTCTCAAAACACGTCTTTTTGCAGATCTTATGAATTACACTCAGACATGAAACGCACATTGATCTTGAGAAAAAGACAAGCCTGAAATATCGAGCCCACCCTATTTTTCTGCATCTCGATTGGCTCTTTCATTTCCTCAAACGCTGTCGCGCTTACATGATCGACTAATCGGAACCATTGCTGTGAAAATGGAGTATTGATGTTAAGCGTTCCTGCTTGCTCATTCTTGAGTCAAACGTTAACTGGTCACTGTAATGGTTTGGATTCAAAGGAAGCCAGTTCTTAGGGATTTTACAGATGTAATTCTGCTTAGACTGAACTTTTATTAGAGTCACTGTGAGTCGGGCAATTCCGATCGAGCCTGACACAAAGTAAGGGTCTTACAGGTATAAATGCCTGGCCTAGGATTGGTATTGATCTAAGTGACTGCTGATTCCATGCTGGCGGCTCAGTGGTTAGCACAGATGCTTCACAGACTGTATTTTCAAGCCTTTCAGAGTCCTCGTTAGAAATCTCCCCCAAATGTTGACTAGGACTAAAAACACTCCTACATTAGAGCAGAATTAATTGTTCTCTTTTCGAATGAAACTTCCTACACAAACTCAGAAAGGAAAATACATTCTTGTTTTAAAAAGAAGCCATGCATTTTGGGACAATCAGAACTATAAAGTGAATTAATGTTGATTAATAGCTGTGGATTCAGATCAGTTCAGGTCACAGCTAGATGATCTTTATGCAGCAGGAAAAATAAAATAAAATATCATCACTAGTGCTTCAACTGGTGGAGAATTTATTTTTGGTAGTCATCCTCAAGGGAGGTGGAGGTGTAGCATGGTGGGCTGCAGTGAATTTGCAAGCTAAGAGAGCTGCACATAAATGTTGTGTTCTCAGTCAGTATTCAATTCCATCTGCATTTTTCACAAAACCTTTAACAGGAATAAATAATGAATATAAAAATACAAAGAAAAAATCTTTTGGGATTGGCCATCAAATTAAATTTAGTTTGACTTGTATGATGACCTACTTTTTTCTCTCTATAAGAACTTTTGTAAATGTTAATGTGCCTTGGTTGAATTAGCCCTGTTATGTGGGTGCAGCTTTTTTTTAATGCTAAAAGTCTGTTTTTGAGGTCTGGGCACATCATGCGTGTCATTTGGCCCAAACGTCAAGGATAATGCATGCAGAACCAATATGTGTTGATAATGTGATATGGATTTAGTTGGAATGTGTCTTCGTCAATGCCTGGATCAATGATTTTTGCAATTCATGACACTGACAAATCCCTGAAGACCACATATTTTCACAAAATCTTTTTTTTCCATCATGTCTCGGTTCAACACTGAACAATCAGTTAGTATAATCAATTACATGTCACATGTACATTCTGTATTTCTTTGTCTTTCGTGAAACTTGAACATTACGTTTGGACGGAGCGCTACATTCCAAACAAAACCAGACTCAATAAATGTGAATCACTGAGTCCAGTCAGGATCTCTGAATATCTTTGAGGGTTGTTATTTCAAATCACATTATCTGCATTTAATATGTATACATCTCCTGAGATGTGAATGCATGTTTATCATTGCATTTGCCACCCACTGGAAACGAATAGCTCAGAGCAGTGTTGCAGCTCAACTAAATCCGTAAGCTGGCAGGGTGACTTTCCTCCGTTATAAATGCTGATAAAATGGTTTCTATCTCTGTGCCTAAAAGGATGACCAAATATGCATCCCTCTGAGACTTTTCGGTCAGTTGGGACAGATTTCCTAATATGAGACTGCAGATACATTTGATTCCAGGTTTGGTTCCTGCGTAGCGATGCTTGGATATCCACGTCCTTGCAGCCATATGCTATATAACAGTTAAGACTGGACAGTCTAAATTACCTGAAGGTGCCACTGTATACTGTCTCAGAAGTGCCGTCTGGCCAGTCTGAAAGTGAGTTAAAGCTCCTCTCAGGTGTTTGGACAAGATGAGTATGGGTCGCCCAATTTAATGCAACTTTCCAACAAACAACAATCTCACAGCCACACCTGGGTTCGGGCCAGGTGTGGCTGCACAGGTATGAAAACTGGGTGAGCTCAAAATGTGGTGCAAAATCTTTTCTCCACATGCTGACTTTCATCACTGTCCACACTCACTGCTTAACTGTTCTGTTCGTCTGTGTTGTCGTAACAGTGGAAATTAATAGAAAAAACAGCGGATTGCAGCCAAACTTGAAAGGTGAGAAAGAGCCGGGGACAGATATGAGTCGATAGACAGGCTCTCCCTTTACCTCTACTTAGTGCCTGATTTACGAGGATCTCAAATAAAGGGTATTAAATTTATTTTATGTTTATTGCAAACGTTTGCACAATTATTTTGCACCCGTTTTGCAGGTGATTTACTGAGAGTAATTGCATCTTTGATATCAGGTGCAAATTGCTCTATCCAAATGAGGTGTTCGAGTGTGTTCAAGTGTTTCCAGCCGTTCTAACAGCACGACTACCAAAGCAAAAGGAAATCTGATCCCATTGGAATTAATAAATATAAATATAACAAGAACAAAACGCTATAGAGGAGATTATCAATGAGGAAGTCAATGCCGTGGGAATAACAAAAAGATCAATAGATTAAATTATGAGAAGATGGCAAGATATTAGGCGGAAGAAAAAAAAATCGATTTATAAAAACGTCGGGAAAATAAAACAGGAGGAACGGTGGATGATGCCTCTTGACAAACACTGAGCAGCAGGTGCAGCTCTTTCTGTGATGAGTAGGTGAATTAGTTTAATTCGGTGCCTCCCGAGTGTTGGGGAACCTTATGAAGCCTATTGCCTACCTGTGAATTCTGCTGGACATCGCCTTCAGGACCTGGGACAGCAGAGCTGAATAACGGGACTGGGTGGGATATCCAAGCAGCGATACACTGGAATGACCCAGAGGCAGGAAAATGCTTTTAATTGCTAGTATTACGTGGCTCCTACTTGTTGTTGGTTGTCAATCATCATTCAGTTCATTCAATAACTTGCAAATGTCATCGCTGAACAGCTGATATGTGTAAATAATTTAATCTCAAAAGTTTTCACACGGGTGTAAAACTACGTACTCTGCGTATTATTTAGTTTCCCGTTCGTCTCCTTCTCACCACAATAAGAGCAACCATCTCTCCTGATGTGCGCATCTCATTAATACGTGTCTTTCAGTCCTACTCCTATTTCTACTTTCAGGGATAGTAAATATCATTGCGGGTGCTAAACGTATGCATTTGCATTTGGTGCATGTGGTGTGAAGTTTGCACGTGATTTTACACAAGCAAACGTTTAGTAAATCAGACCCTTACTGTTTTTATATCACAATGGTTCTGCTGTGGTCCTCAACAAAGGAAGACGGGTATTACAAGAAGAACACAACAATAATACAGTCATATTTTTTATAGGCTATCAATGAATGTAGTGTTCCAAAGACTACTTCCACATGAACTCTTCTTATGTCCTCTAGCTTCTCTTCGACCTGTATAAATAAATACAAAATGTCAAGCTTGACATGGTTCATGTGGCAGTGACTTTCAGTTGTTGTAATAATTCCATCTTTCCACCGCTGACCCATTTAACTATGATTGAGCAGGTATGGATGATTGTCCTTAAACAGATTACACATCTCACCATTGTGGGACCATGGCGGTGTATTTTTTTTATTTTTTTATCTCAGCAGCTTAAGAACAGGGACCCATGTCACAATGAGGTGATATGATTGCATAAGGACACACATGCATTCACACATATCATTATTTCCCATGTTTCTCTGTTGCTGATTTCAAAGTGTTTGGGGGTCTGTGTGCACTGCTTTGCATAACCTGGAGGTCATCTCAGGACACTGTCTAGATGAGTAATGTATCAGCATAGAAAGGAAATGAAGAGCTCACGTTAAATAGTGGCAATACTAAACAGATTTTTAAAGAAGAGCTTGAAATGTAGTCTGCTGTGATCTCAATGATACACTATATCCTTAGAAATCATGTTGAATAACAAGAAGAGCTGTGTCAGAGTCTTGCCGCGTTTGTTGCGCTCTCAGTTAAAATGGTGCCGTCTGAGGCGGATGAGTTGCCTTTTTTCTTGACAGCCAAATTGCCATCTTCCCTTGTTATCTGTAGATTTTAGACAAAGTATGGGGCGAAACAAGAATTTATCTTTCCCACCCATGTGTTAAATTTGAGCAAATTGTCCACAGAGAACAAATCCCACACCAATGGGCTTGAGGCGGCACACAAAAACACTCACGCATACACAGACACTTAATGTTCTTGTTGATATTAACATTATTCTCTGAGCCGATGCCTAAGCTCCAACAGTGTAATCAGGTGCTGATAACAAGTCTGTGATGTTTACAAGCTGTTTCAAAGCGCTTTATATATTTGTGTGTGTGTGTGTGTGTGTGTGTGTGTGTGTGTGTGTGTGTGTGTGTGTGTGTGTGTGTGTGTGTGTGTGTGTGTGTGTGTGTGTGTGTGTGTGTGTGTGCGCACGCATGCGCGCGCGTGGGAGTGGGAGTATTGTCTATGTGATGTCGACTCTATTCCCCGCCTGGGCTCTTGGGACTTTGAGGGGGTTACTAATAATGACTGTCAGTGCTTGTACTGACACACACAGACACGCATGCACACACCAGATGCGCATATGGTGTGTTTGTGACACGGCTAATGACCGCGGCGTAGTGGCAGTCTGAGTCCATATGCTGAGCCTGATCACAGCAGAGCAGAGTGGTCTAGTATTAATAAACTCAACCGACACCGCAATTAGTAAACCTCCACAATAAAGACAAAACAGTCGCATGTGAAAATGCAGCTGTTTTCATCAAACTCACACGCACCAGGAGTCAACTGTCTCCAGCCAGGACAGGACAGAGGAGCAGCAGGGGGCAGAGCCACTGCATTGACAGGAAATCTGTCTATTGTCACTGCTCGCTGGGCAGAAATGATGGTTACTGTTGAGCCTCGATTATGAATATTGTTATCGGATCATCAAGACGTAAACAACATCGGGTACGAATTGTGGGTGTACAGGAAATGTTGACAGGTTTTCATCCGTTTCATTCTGGTGGTAGCTTCTCTGTTACAGGTTTTCATGAGGAACAATTATGGAGAGATTTGAGCAGATCTTGATTGTAAAGGTTTGATTTAGCAGCCAGAGGGGGGAAAAAGTCAAGGCAGAGTCCTCTCTTCAGCAAACGGCAGAGGACACAGAATTATGCTTATTCCATCCACAGAGTGAGCGCAGCAGAGAGGGAGAGAGTCTTTAATTGAGGTTTTATCCATTTAAGCTGTCACTAAGAGGCCAACTCTGAAACCTTTTAACCACTCTCCGCTCAGTAATGACACAAATCAGAGAGGAAATGTGTTTGTGTCTGAGCTTCGCTGTGATTGTGTGCGGTCGCGTGTGTTCGTGCGCGTTAGCGTTTGTGAAGCAGGAGGGTAATTATGCGGAAATTGGGAAATGGCTAAGTGAATTATGACCTTGTTTCAGCAGAAGGCTTTAATCAGTCCCAGACAGGCCAGGCCAGAGAGGGAGGCAGAAATGTTCACAGCATAAGCACTCTCCTCATGGCAACGGCAACTGGTCGGTAAAACTGTCAGCCAGCCAGTCTGATGTATCAGTGGAAACCAGTCAGTCAACCAGGGTCTCAAACAGTAACTGTCATGTCCCAAAACCATTAGCAGAAAATTCCAGTATTAAGATCAGTCTGAAGTGATTTTGTAATTTTGTCGTGTATTTTTTGTTAAGGTTTTCTTCACTTTTTTATTGAGTGTGTAAAGTGAATGGCCACATGTGTAGGGTTGGGCAGAGATTGGGGACGCAACAAGTAAATATTTTCATTATGAGTATCATGTAATAGCTTGGTCTATAAAATGTCTTAAAATGGTGAAAAAACACAGAGCCTAATTCCCAAGGGCAAAATAATTAATTTTTTTATTTTTTAAATTACCAAAAGAAATGATTATACTGCCACAATAGTATCCCATTATATCTGTTGATTGATTAGTTAACTAATGCTTTCAGCCTTTGCAATAATTGACTGGTGGAACCATGTTGTAACAATTAGATAAGTAGTGCTGCAGCTAAATATTTTTTACATGACTAATTAATCTACTGATAATTTTTTGAAGACACTTGTTTGCCAAAAACAAGAAAACTAGTAAATGCTCAAAATTGATGGTCTGCAAACAGAATTCAAATTTTTGGCAAATTAATACATTTCTTAGAATATATTGCTGATTTTTTTTCCCCCTCATATTTTTTCAGCTCTGAAGTTCATGTGTTGCTATTTTTTTAACCAAATTCTGCTGCCTGAATTAATCAGCATTTTGCAAATTTCAATGAAAAAACTAACAACCTGAATGTTTTCTGATGTAATGCATACATGCCCTGAATATTACTTAAATTATTTTCTATATCCTTTAATGGAGTGCTCTGTTGCTTGGGTTAAAAAAAAAAATGTGTTTGAGCCTACTGAGAATTGTCAGCAGCTTTTGTCCTGATCTTGAATAAAGTGCAAAAAAGTCCAACTTATGTCTAAAGCTGCGGACCAATGTGGTTTATTCACACGGAGAGAGAAGTTGCAAATTGTTGGGTTCAGTGTGAGAGAAGCTACAATTTGTCTTATGCTTTTGTGTAAGTGTGCAAATAGTCTCACAATTTAGTTTCACCTGATCAGTCTTGAAATGACTATTAGATATAAACAAATAAATATGCAGCCCAAAGGACTCATGAAAAATGCAACTTATCCTGCCATGTATCCTCTGCCAAGCACGGCCTGTTGCTGTCCTCGGTTGTGCATTTTGGTCTCAAACTGGTCAGTTTGGCTGTGGAATCATGCTAAATTTAACTTTGTTCCAGCACAGTTCCACCTTTAATGCTGGTGTTGCTTACGTGTGGGTGAAGAGTGTGTGTGCTTGCTCATGTATGAATAGCTCTTGCTGCTCAGATGTGTGAAGGGTCAGCAGCACCGCTGTGTGTCAATGTGTCTCAGAGAGCCTCTGTTGCTTCTGGTCTGGCTGTCTATTTCTGCCTTTGTTGGATCTATGGCGTCCCAGAGACACTGCTCTCTTCTTCTGGATGTCTCAGCCTGCTCTTCCTCTCTCTATCGCCGTGTATCTGCTGCTCTGCCCTCCTCTCCCTCCCCGTGCCTCTTCCTCACTCCTGTTGGCTTGGCCTCTTGGCATCACTTCCTCTTCTCCCCCTCACTGTCCTCCTCTGCATCATCTACTACTCTCAAGTCTCTCTTCAGATCAGACAATGAGCTCTCAGTGTGCGTGAGTGTGTGTGTATTTCCTGCACAATTGTTACTGCTTCTTTTTGAGGGATTCCTGATCTTGTCTTCACATCTTGGCCAGTCTGTGCCGGTGTGCTGAATGCCAATATAACGCTGCAGCCCTTCACCGGTTTTTAAGGGATTTGTATATCTGTGTGTGATTTAGTGCTGAAACAGTCAATCCACAGCAATGAATCCACAATTAATTTTGGTAATCAGTTCAGCGTTTTAAATATATTGCCTTATATTCATTGGTTCATTAAAGCTTCTCTTATGTGAGGACTTTCTGTTCCTCTGTGTTTTGTTGTATGTCGAATTATTAAGTTTTGGACACAACAAGAAATTTGATCTTTGTCTGTGGGAAATTAGGAAGTGTTCTTTCACTAAACAATTAATCAGTAGATTGAAAATTATGATACAATCTATGTAGAGATTGTGCTCCAAGTAACTCATTACAACACACAGTTACATATTAAAGTTTAGTAACTTCTGGCGGTCGTATAAAAACAATTACCTGGTGTCCCGAACCAGTAATCCAGTTTAAATGGGATCTACAAAGTGAGATTTTCCTTGATCAGAGGAGGTGGGTTAGATGAATGGATGGTGGATGGTTCGATACAACAGCGGCCTTGTTGAAGAGCGGTGTTTGCTTCACATTTTAAACCACAAGTTAATATTTTTAAAACCATATTTACTGTTGCCACGATGATAAAGGTTGTGTAACTTTAAGGAAGGAGTAACTGTAAGGCACAGCACTGTTCAGGTCCAGTCCATTATCTTCCCCTAACCAAGTGTTTTTTGTGCATAAACTCAACCAGAGGGCTAATACGAAAAACTCCTGTGGGTTGAATTTGAAGGTTGGAGGATGTGTTGTTAAAATAATTATTTGAATTATTGATTAGTCAATCGACAAAAATGTACAAATTTCCCTGTGTTTTATATTCGGTAATTTAAAATGGAATATCTTTGGAATTTGGGTAGCTGGACACACAAAGACCTATTTAAAGGAATCACCTTGGGCTCAAGGAAATTGAAATGTGATGGGAACACATGAATTATTGAGAGATTTACTGATAATGAGAATCATAATTTGCAGCCTTAAATTGTAATTTTACAGTATGTTGGACATCACAGTCTTATCGGCTAAATTTCAAGTCTAACCGTTTCAGTGTTCAGGATTTTCCTGTACAATGATGGTACATCTCTCGATGCAAATTTTTAGTGTGCAAGAGCTGTGTGTACATTGTTAACTGCTGAAAATTGTATTGAGAAACCATCTATGTAGATATCATAACCAAATGGAAATGTCTGTCCATGCGCTCCATCACAGCTGTACAAAACCATGAATTCCATTAAGCAGTCCCAGTCATTGATTTGCCACATTGCCTACAATAGAAATTGATGAATTTCTATTCACTCACTGTATGTAGTATCTGTTCATCCAACATTATCTGAGCTATGTGTGTGTGTGTGTGTGTGTGTGTGTGTGTGTGTGTGTGTGTGTGTGTGTGTGTGAGGGGGGGGTCTGTTTCTGTGTGGGTGCGTGCGTGAGTGCGTGATTCATGAATATCCCCATACTTTTGACCTTTAGTGTGCATTTTAGATATATTTTTTTAGTTCACATGCATTTATAGGAGGGACAGCTGCGTCTCTGTGTGTACATGTTTGTACCGTGAGCAGAGTCAATGGATGTCAGTGGTGGGAGATAGAACGAGGATGGCTGAGAGCTAGCGATGCTGGCTGGCCTCAGTGCCAACACCCACGCTGTCTGTAGGCTCTACGCTCAGCTCCTACGCATTGAGGTGCAGGAATGTGTTAGTGCCGCAGTAGTAAGACTGCATATGAATGAGTGTTTATAATCTCTCTCAGCCAAGTTCTGCGTCCTCTTTGACTGTCTTGTTTTTGATGAAAGCGGGAAGTTCAGGACGGCTGCTGGAAGTTGGATACATATACCGTCTTTATTTCACTTCTATGATCGGGAGGGAGAAAGAGAGTCGTGTATGGGGTGGTGTGGGGATGGTGGGGTGTATGGAGGATGTGGGGGTTGCAGGGTTGTTGTAATGAATGTACTGCAGTTAAAAAGAATTCTGTGTCACTTCCCGGGAGAGAGCGAAATAAAGGTGGTGGAGAGGGAGATGGCAATGTGGGTGGAGATGTGAAATAGGATGTGTTGTGAAATAGGATGTGTTGTGTTGATGGAGCAGAGTTCTTCGCAGCCAGGCGAACTCTCCTCCCATTCTAGTATGTGCGTGTGTGTGTGTGTGTGCATGACTCTGTGGGTGTGTTTGTGTGGTGGTGAGGTGCAGAAAGAAAGCAAGAAAGAAGGCATGTGAATGCCCCACAGCCTACAAGCATACCACCCACACACATTACCCACATGTATTAGACCCATACATATGCATGCTTCTCACTTTCCTCCCTCTCCTACCTCTCTTCCCATTTCCCCCCTCTGCTTTCTCACCTCCATACATTCACATGCACACATATTCACTTATATGTGCAGGGAAATCTCGTTTCATGGGACAATCGCTGTCATTACCTCCCACAGATTCTTCAAAGGACGACATTGTTATTTTCTCCGAGCCCTGATCAAATAAAATGGAGCAAGAAGAGAACACTCGCCTCAACACACAAACATACAGAAAAACACACAGCATGCTGTCCTGTTTGCTAAATTTTGATTGAATAAAACAATGATGACACCCATACGCCCACCCGCTCTGTGTGTTGTAAATTATTGCTCACAGTGTTTTTCCCCCCGAGGTGAGCAGTAAATCCCAGCATATGTGTTGCATCACGCATTGCTATTTTTTACACTATCAGTTCAGATAATCAAAGTCTCCATGTCACCCTTCTCTTAGAGAGCTGAGGACATGCGAGAGGATAGTAAGAGAAACCAGTTTAACTCTGCATATCTGCCATATCTGTTGGCCTCTGTTGCTTCTAAAAAAAAAAAAAAAAAAAGACAGAGAGAGCTCACAACAAGAAAGACCAGACAGAAAAAAAAAAAAAAAAAAAAAAAATCATTGATGGAGGGCAAAAAGGAAGGAGGGGAGGGCACCGAAGAATAGAGAAAGGAGGGAACGGCAGAACAGTACTGCCAAAACCGAGGTCAATTGTGATGAAAATGGCTGTTCACATGACCACAATAGCGACTGAGTGACAGCACTAAAGCAGCATGGACGGGCTTATCCTGATCACTCAGGGCCTTGACTGGGGAAATCACAATGCCCTGGAGATCTGTCCTTTTTGGGCTTGGAGGATCACAGCGCACCCACGGTCCCAAGCTTTGGCCCTGAAACGTCCCTGACATTACCATATCAATGCTGCCCCGGCTATTCCGCCAAGGAGCAGGGTGGCTAGCGATAGAGCCTCCCGGTTAGCATTGCCCTGTGTCTTCACAAGGCTATTCAGCGGGGTGTCAATGCTAACTCAATACCATGCGTGAATGGGAAGAAGTGTAAGCTCACTCCTGTAGCGTGAACCCATGTCTGTGGAGCATTCAGGGCAGTGTTGGTGTGTCTGAGTCTCAGCGCCTCTTTTTCTTGCTTTATCTCTCTTCTCCGATCCATTTTTATACATTTTAGATTACTTTTATACACGTGTTCCAGGGATGAGTATCAAATCTTAATGCTTTATGTTGCCAAATGAAATTAGTACCTAATATTTAGGACGTCCAAAAGCTGGTAGCCAATGGTGGCTCATTTCAGATCACGGTTTCTAATTTGAATCATTTTTGGGCAGTTTAAGACGAGATTGTAATAATTAAAAAAAAAAAAAAAAAAAAAGAAAAAAAAAAAGTATCTCCTCAAAGCAAAATGATAAATTTGAACATTCACAATCCAATTTCAACTCTGCATGTGACTCGTGCTGTGACTAAAAGTTCCAGTACAGCAACTGAATGTTTCTCATGGTGAGATTATCTTCCTGGCTGCTATTTCCAAGCCAAGAAGAAACTTTGTTGCTCGTTTTTTTTGGCAACATGGACAGAGAGTACCAAAAATTCCTCCTAGACTGGTTTGCTACAGCTCTCATTCAGTCTCTGTGTAAAGTCTTTTATATGTTCTTCATAACCCATTTTAAATGAGTCATTTACTGAAATTATTTGTATCTGTAAAATCAATAGTGTTGTAGCGAGTGATGTCATGGTTCTAGGAAAAATTCACAGCAGCCACTATCCAATCAAAAGCTATTAACACTTAAACAGGAAGTTACTATTTGTAGTATATATTTAACTTTTTTGGTAACAACTAATCTCTATGTGCAAATGTATTGTTTTTATTACTGATGCATAAAGTTTGAACTTGTTGTAAGCATCTCCTCTGATCAAGATTAGGTTTAAATGCAACAGAACAGCTCCTGTATGGACTTTTAAACAAATGCGTATTGTTTACATATCAGTTTTTAGGGAACATAGCTGCACTATTATTGATCCTCAACAACCTCATACAGTTTGTCTAAAACAGCACAGTTGAGCAGAGTGTGAAGAACAGGAGGGGGAGAGACCAGGTTACCGCCTCCCTGTAGGGTGTGAGGATATCATATCATATGACACACGGAGTATATGGCCTTTTATATCATTAAAATGGCATTAGAGATAATAATCAGTAAAGAGTACAAGCTACAATGTAGTGTTAACCTGATTATTATGCAACAGGGAGGAAATGGATGATCTCAAGACGAAGGGCTGGTTTTCAAATGATGCAGAAGGGATCGAGAATGAGATCATGAGAGGGGAAGAAAGGAAGGAAGGAGAAAATCGATGAAAGTAAAGTAGAGGATGGGAAACTAAAAGGGCAATGAAGAGAGGAAGATGACGAGGACAGGTGAGATATTGGTCGTAGACTTCTTGCTTTGTCATTGGAAATCAGAGCCATCGGGCAGGACACTGTTTGATTTGCTGTTCTTGTTTTAATCTGTCAGTCAACACCTCCATAGACACACACACACACACACACACACACACACACACACACACACACACACACACACACACACACACACACACACACACACACACACACACACACACACACACACACACACACACACACACTCGGAGATCGCCTCCAGTCTGTCACTGAATATCGGCAGAGAGCTGAGAGGTTATCATGCGTCGTCAGGTGCCAGACCGACTCTTGGTAGCAGGTTTGTCATTTGTAATTAGAGAGCAAAGGAGAGCTGGCTTGTTTTTTTCTTGCCTCTCTCTCCTTTTCTCTGGCTGAAGGCTGTCTGAGTATCGACAGACAAGTGATGGGGCATACACACACACACTCATACAAACACACACACACACACACACACACACACACACACACACACACACACACACACACACACACACACACACACACACACACACACACACACACACACACACACACACACACACACACACACACACACACAAATACATGCACTGACACACACAAATACATGCACTGACACACATTTGATGGGCCAAGTTTGATTCCATTAAGTGGAGTTTGTCAGTTAGTCAGTGAAGTGTTGGACTGAATGCTGATGGCCAGACAGCTAAACAGGATCTGAGGCAGCCTGCTCAGACACGCACAACACAGAGGGTGACTGAACAGTGGCAGGCCTAACTATGACTATTTTATGTCAGTCACACACACACACACACACACACACACACACACACACACCGCCTATCTGGTGTTGTATGGCTATGTGGTCACGGTCCATGCAGCTCTGAGTTCTGGTCACGGTTAAAAAGGCTTCCTTCTGGAGAGGAGGGGGAGAAGAGTCTTAAGACGGAGAAGGAGATTGGGAGGAGTGGGTGGAATAAGAGGAGCGGGAGATAATAGGAGAGGGCTAACAGTGGGGGTGGAGGGCTGGGATGGACCAAAGAGGGAGTGAAAAGGGGAAGATAGAGGCTGAAGGTGGGTTTTCTGAGTATGAATGCCTGCGTGCCTCCATTCCTGTGCCATTGATGTATTCTAATGCTAAGTGTGTAATGCTGGGCCTCCACTGGTCTCTGGGAGAGACGAGCCTTTGATAGGCACAACCAAGCTCTGGGACAGATCCCTCGCATACCATTCATATGCATATCTCTGTGTGTGTGTGTGTGTGTGTGTGTGTGTGCATGCATGTACAAACTGATTTTTTTACAGCCATTTAAGTGACTGTTTTTTAGGCATTTGTGCCAGTGGTAGATTGGTCTAATTTCCATATCAATGTGAGCATGTTTTAGGCTGTTTTGAGCATCGTGCACACTAATCCTAAATTAGCCCCCAGGACCATGCTGGTGGATGTTTTTATGATCTGGCATCCTATGAGTGTGTGTGTGTGTGTGTGTGTGTGTGTGTGTGCGCGTGTGTGCGTGCGTGTGTGCGTGCGTGCGTGCGTGCGTGCGTGTGAGTGTGAATTTTACACGGAGAGAGCATTTGAACTTGCACGGTTTCTTGTGTGGCCGCGGTGTAGCAGACCACATCTGATCATGTAATTGGTCCATCTGCAGAAGAGGGCAAAGTGCAGAATCTCAGAGCCGACTGTGTCTCACCAGCCTGTCCGGGAGGTATTTGTGTGTATGTGTGCAACATGATGCTTGTGTGCCCCTATAAGCTGCGTTGTGTGTGCGCGAAGAGATGGTGCGTCGTTTGTGTGGATTGCTTTGTTTGCCGTGTGTTCCGGTCCCCAACTGATTATAGCATGAAATTCCTCACACATTGTGCAGCAGTGGGGAGTCTCACGTGTGGACAAACGCGCACAAACAAGTGCACACGCACTATAGGAGACCAAAGCGAGAAATCAGAGAGGCCTGTTAATGACTGTCGGGGACAGAAAGGGTGAAGGACTGTGGTGGTGTCAAGGCTTTGTGACGGATGCTGGTTGTAAAATGCCTTGCTCACAGGTTTATTGTTATGAAAAAAAGTAACGATCAGATTCGGCAAGATTGATGCCATTCCTCTTTTCTTTCTCCGTTTTTCACACACACGCACTAGCGCCCACACACACACACACACACACACACACACACACACACACACACACACACACACACACACACACACACACACACACACACACACACACACACACACACACACACACACACACACACAAACACTGCTTGGGTCCTAATCCCCATTCTGAGCCCTGAAGGGTTTCTCCCATCGGTGACCCTTCTTCCTCTTGAGCACTTTGGTTTATTTCCCCTCCTCCACCTTCCTACTTGGATTTGTTCTTCCACTTCAACCTCCTCTCACCTGCATACTTCACGGACTTCTGTGTATTTATCTGCGTGCACGCTCCCCGTGCATGTGCGCATATATGTACTTTTGCTAGAGATACGGGGGGAAGGAGTGTGTCAAAGAGGGCTCGCCTTTATACTTTCATTGCCTCTCTTTCTGCTCCAGAATATGATGGATGTTTCAAAACAGAGCGAAACCTGAATATCAGTGCCATCCACTGATGTTGCTTTCACCTCCAAGTGTGTATATGTGTGTGTATATGTGTGTGTATGTGTGTATATGTGTGTGTATGTGTGCTTAGAGGCACTAGGGGTTATTTGATCTCATTGTGTTGTTGGTGAGGAGGCTGCTCTCTTGCTTTATGACCAGTGCTGTAGGGAGATATTCAGCTTCACCTGCCTCTCCTCAACAATCCATCATCTCTCTCTCTCTCAGCAAACGCACTCCACTCATCTTATTACTTCCTCTTCCACTCTCAGAAACATTTAAGACTTTCTCCCGCTAGCTTGCATTTACACGCGGCGTAATGTATGCACATATTTTCAGACTCTCTCCACAGTTTGTCTAAAAAGTTAAGAGAAATGAGAAAAACTGTCGGCGGGTTTTCACGTTGCGTATAAATGAGTGACAGTGAGTGTGTGTGTCTGTGTGTGTGTCATATTCTGATAATGTTTCTGCAAATGATTATAAGCTGTTGCAGTGTGAAAGCAACGCAGCTCCTTCGTTAAGATGTTGAGTGTGTGGTAAAACGAACAAGGACGACGACTCAGCTAATGACTGTTTCTGCACACTTCATCAGATTGCTCGCCTGCAATATTGCCTCATATCACTCTCTGGCACCATTGGCGCTTAATAGTGCGTGTACGTTTAATAGTGTGTGCGTGTGTGTGTGCGTGTGTGTGCGTGTGTGCGTGTGTGTGTGTGTGTCTGATCACGACGTATATTGCTTTGTAGAGCCATTACAGTTTAATAGGCATAGTAGAATGCGCGGTGCGTTAATGCTTCGGCAACATGAAGTAATGACACAATAAAACAATTAAATATGGTGGAGGAGAATTACTTTTCGAACAAGCCGCTCCTTGGAGCAATTTGAACTGAGACGGAATAAACAGAAAGTACAGATCAGGCTTATTAAGAGCTCTTTCTCTCTCTTTCTCTCTCTTCATTGGCTTAAAACTCTTAGCATGACCGTAAATCTGCTGATTCATAGACTGATGACCAAAAGAAAAATTCTCCTTGAAATTAGATTTCTGAGTAATTATGTGCATGTTTACGTGAGTGTGCTCACAGGAGGTGAATCTTTACTCTAGAACATATTACAGTTTTCAGATTTAGTGCTATTTCCATAATAAATCAGTCTGATTATTTTTAGATGAATAGTTCAGTCCATGAGATGTCAGAAAGTGGTAAAAAATGGCCTTACAATTAATGAGAGCCCAATGTAACAACATCTAGCCGTTTTTTTAATATGAGAAGTCCAAAATCCAAAGATATGCAAATGGCTGTACCTAGATATTTTTGTGACTAATTGTCGTAATTCAGTAATATTTCAGCAGTTGTTGTATAACATTGTACGTTTTACACACAAAAAAGACTGTTATTGTCTTTGGGTTCTCTCTGTGTGGAGCATACAAGTTCTCCCATTTTCTGCACGGGCTCTTGTTTTTGCTCCAGCAGTCCACAATCATGTGCTGTACAAAGTGGACACTTGAAGTTGTCAAGGGGAGCATCCTGTACGAGGTGTACCGCTCATTCCTCCCAATTCCTACTAAGATAGACCGACCACCCCACATTGGATGAGCGTAACAGAATGCATAAATGAAACTGTTCACCTCCAAAAACCGACCCCATACTGTGGATCTGTTGAGCGAGCAGCTTATAACGACCCACAGTTATCTATTTAAGTTGAGCGACCACTCACTGTTGTATAAATAACCACAATCTGGTGTTGCGATGAAGGACGCACTTCAGATGACGTCCATATAATGTGAGGTTTCCTTGTTAGGAAAAGGCTGGTTGGGTGGATGGTATAGTACAATTGCTTCCCATTTCCAGCTACAAGTCAGAACAGTTTTTGTAAACCCGTGTTTACTGTTACCATGAGGATGATGATTGCATAACTTAAAGGAATTAGTAACTTGAAAGCCCAACACGGTTCAAGTAATCATTTCAACCCAAACCATTTATCTTTCCCTAATCCTAAACAAGTGGGTTTTTGTGCCTGAGTTTAACAATGGGTGCTAATTTAGGAATCAGTACTGTGGCTTGAATTTAAAAGTAGGAACAAACAACCTACAGTATATTAATGTGTTGGAGGACTTGTTGGGATAGGTTGTTATTTTTTCCCCTTTACATTTTCTATAGTTTCAGCTTGTTAATGTGTCCTTGTTTTCCACGTCACTGAAGAAAGTTCTTTATGACTGTGGCTGGAAGTTTGGTCCTATTGTCAAACTTCAGGATCAATTTAGAACCGCTCGAATGCCTCTCTAATGGATGGATAAAAATGGAAACCTCTAAAGTGCTGAAGACTTTATAGCAGCACCATAAATTTCAAGGTGCTGAGCCAAACAAATTCATGAAACAAACAGTAATTTCGCTGTGTGTGGTAATACTGCTCCCTTTACAGCCGTCATGCATAATAGTGTCTAGGCTTATATGTGATTGGTGGAGTTTTACCTTTAAGAAACAGAAAACGTTGTAATATAATTTGGGCAAAGAACAAAGTAAAATAAGTTAGTTTGAAAGAAAGTGCATTAGTTTCTGTTTGTCTCATGGAACTGTACTTTTTTAAGCAGAGACTTGCCAAAAAGGCAGCCATGAGCTGTGTCTCTTTTACAGCCAGTCGGTAAGAAACAGTTAGTGTGTCTGTGTAAAATTAAATAATGAGATGCCTCGTTTACGAGGTTACACTAAATGACATCAGTGGTGTCTGGAGTTCATTTAAAAATGGCCACAAATAAGCTTTTAGATCTTTTCCCAAAACACTGAGCACATAAACGAACTGAAGTAACCCAGTGAGGGTCAGACCTCCAACCATATTCAGTGTGGACGACAGTTATATGTGTGCAGCTGTGTTTAAATGCTGACTTGTTTATGTGTTGTTAAGTGTAGGAGTCAGTGTAACTGAAAATTCTGACTCACTGACCAAACTAAGAAACCACCGGGAAATTCTTAGGTGACTCGTCAATTTATATGTACTTTAATAGTCGCTCTCTTCTTCTTCTTCTTAGGCTTCTTCTTCTTTTTCTTCTCTGTCGTTCTCTGTTTTTGTCCTCTCTCTCGTGTGTCTTTATGTAATCGTTTACAGGGATCTGTTGAGAATTAGAGATCGAAAACCCATTTACAGAGGTTACCTACGTAAAGTCAGCCTATTTGTCTGCTGTGAAATCGAAACTTTAGCCAATGCAGCTCTCCTCCTTTCTTCCTGTCTTCTCCCAGCTTCTTAACTTGTCTCTCTCTCAGGTGGGTCACAGATCCACAATGGAGGAGTGATAAGAGGAGAGATAAGATGATTGGGAAGAAATGAGGGAATTTGTTAAAGCGAGAGGGATGGACAGAGAGGTCATTATTGAGGAATAAAGTGGAGTCAGAGTTTATGGTTGAAGCCACGTGATGAAGGATGGAGATCAACTTTTTTATTTATTTATTTTTTTGTTGTCGTTATTCCACACATAGCAAAGGAAGGACATTTTGTCCTGAAAATGTTTGACAGACGTAGTTAAGAACTGAAAATAGTTTTTACATGTAATCAAACAAAATTTGCATATTTAAACAATTCCGTCCATTGTTCTGAAACATTTTATCAACTTGTCAGCGTAAAATATAGATTGAAATTTTTAGAGCTATACACACAATATTGTGCCTTTAAATATATTTCTCTGAAGGAACCTGCCAGTGATGACACAAAATAAAAAATCATAAATCTCAAACTACTGCTCAGTATGGAGTAAACTAATGAGAACTATTAGAGAAGTGAGTGAATAATCGAGGGAGGGATTTAGAATGAAGACGCAGTTTAAGTAAATCTCCCTATCAGGACTCAAATTGTTGAGTGATTGGCATGATTGTGAATAAGTTATATCAGATCATATTGAGCTAATGGTCCTGTAATAATTGTATCTGTATCACTCACCTCTACAGCAGCCAGACAGCAACAGGAAGTAGCCAAGAGACTATTTTTTCTGATTCACTGTGATTGCTTGTAAGCATGCGGAGCTGTTAATGTAAAACAGGTGTATTTATTGAAACATCTTTATATTCATGTTGTGAGATGATGCAAGAATATGAAATATTGTAATTTCAGTGCAGCTCTCAGTCAATCAACCCTAAACATTATTCTCACCTTTAAAAAGTAGCTTTTTTTTACCCTTGTTAAAATTACTGCTTAATACTTGCTCAGTCTGACAACCAAGACAAGAAAATATGAAGGTTAGTCAGGTATGAAAGTCATTTTAGAGTCACGAGTTCCCTACACCTTTTAATCATGTCGTTCCATAACAAATTTTCAATAGTAGGTTTTCCATAAAATAATTTGTTGCTTATTCGTTTAACATACATTAGTGCTTTGAATGCTTGCTGCTACAACTGCTGCCATCTTTTAGAGGTGTAACTTCCTCCTCCTTCCCAGCCTCCTCCTGTATCATCATTTAGTTGTACCTGAATTTTAAGTGTTTCTTTAAATATCATTCATCTCAGGTTCTGCCAGAGGGGAGGTTGTGTGTCTCAGACTCGCTCAGATAGTTCCAGAGCATCACATAGGCAGGATCACACCACAAAAGTAAAATGTGGAGTTTTGCAGTAAATGGTAAGAACCTTGGCATGAGTGTCTTAACTCAAAAATCAGTGAGGATGTTTCTTGTCTTTGGCTCTACTGAAAACCTGCATTCGATCACATAGATGGCCACATGTGACAGAACAGAGCTTTACCTTGAAAACCATGAGGAATATAAAGCAATGTTCATTGAAATGTTATACACGTCTCACCAGACGATGATGGTGAAGCAAAATGAAGTAATTTCCAATATAAAGAAATGGAAGAAGGAATTTGGCCCTTTACTATTTTCTAATATCATAAAAAAAAGGTCCAATGCAGATGTGGATGGACACAAAAACTGCTTTCCAATATATCTGCTTTAGCGTGGTCACGGGAAAAGTGGTAAAGAGAGATAGGAAAAGATGGGTTGGAGTGGGGTGAGAGTGTGTTATTAAATGACGCGTGATGACCGAAAGGAGGGGGGTGGGGGATTTATGATGAGAAATAGCACGATGTTAGTGTGAGAAAAGAGAGGAGGGCGCGGAATGATGGAAAACAGGATTAGATAGACAACGCCGCGGGGAAGTGGTTTGGGCCTGTAGCGAGGAGAGCTGTGTGAGTGAAGTGACAGAGAAAGCCAGTGTATGACAGTGAGGGGAGAGAGAGAGAGAGAGAGAGAGAGAGAGAGAGAGAGTGAGTGTGTGTGTGTGTGTGTGTGTGTGTGTGTGTGTGTGTGTGTGTGTGTGTGTGTGTGTGTGTGTGTGTGTGCGTGTGCGTGCGCGCGACACAGAGAGGGAAAAGAGAAGAGGCATAAATGAGTCAAGGTAGGGAATCAGAGTGGATAAGCTGGACATGGGCGAAGCAAGACAAAGGAGATGTGTTGGGGAAAAGGGGAAAGGAAAGCAGAGGAGGAAGACAGAAAGTCAGTGTAACAGAGTCTGACACAAAGCACTGACCTAAGCTAATAGCTCATCTATTAATATCTCTGCTAATGACTGCCACTCCCTGTCAGAGAATGGCAGAAAGCGTAATCCTTGTTCATCAGTTTTTAACTTTTACTTCCTGAATAATGAGCCTAATGAATTCTTTAAATATGGAGGAGAACAGAGTGAGCTACTGTGGGATATTTAAAGTGATAGCCGCAATAGCTTGGAGGAAGACAGTTTCTGGGTTTAAGGATGCTAGTTTTGTAGAAAACTTTTAAGAGCGTAACCGGTCGGCGATACAGACAACAGTATGTGTGACATGTTGGAAAGTGTGCCTATCTATGTTGTTAAATGAGAAGAATGACACCACTCAAGTTTGTCCCCTAAATGTGAAGCTATAGCCAGCAAACAAATGTGTGACAAAAAGAGGAAGGTGCTGACTTGCAGATATTGTCAGAGCCACGCCAGCAGTTTCCACTTTTTAGTCTTTGTGTTAAACTAAATTAACTGGCTACTGGCTTTAGCTTTATATTTAAGCGAGTCTCCCAAAATGTCAATTTCTTAAAAAACAACAACAACAAATGGAGCTGTGTTTGTGCGGTTTCTTGCCTCAGGTAGCACAATCCAAAAGCTGCTCTAAGTCATGCATCCAAGAGTTTGATGCTCTATTAAACCACAAAACACAGCACAGCAGTTCCTAATACTATAAGAAAGAATTCTGCAACTGTGGAAAGTTATTAAGACAACAATCATTTTATGTTTCATCCCGGTGATCACCATTTAAAGAGTAAAAATACTGTATTTAATTCACAAAGAAATCTACCAAGAATGTGCACTTGAATACATTTGATTAACCAAAGCAGTGAGTTGCTATACGTGACATTGTATTGCATTTAGCAAAATGTTTAGTCACGTTCAGCAATGTTTTACTTTGTGATATGTGGTCAGATGCCTCTGCATTCGCCTCCCTGCATTGTCAAATGAATGAGGGGCCGTGTTAATTTTCCAAACACAGTCTAATGCTCCTCTCTCTCAGTAAACACTGTTTTGATGGTCATCAGCAAGCTAGTTCAGTTTTTTTTTTTTTTTTACTAATGTTTTTCACGTTTTAATCTCTTCATTGTTAATTCTGGTTTAATACGCATGGTTAAAGACATTTTTAAGAACTCCGCGCTATAATTCTCAGGCTCATTAATTCCATTCAATTACAAAAAGCACAGAAAGCCTCAGAGACATCTGATTCAGCCAGTGAAGGTAATCAGTCAGTGAATGAGAAGCTAATTATTATATTTTTTAAAGAGTTTCACACTGACAACAAGCTATAGAGCTCTGCCAACAACTAGTTCAGTTTGCCTTTTCATATAAATCCACACAAATCCACACATTGAGATGAGAACTGACAAAGAATAACAAACGTGATGAGTTTTTTAATTTTTTTTGACTGATTCCTGCCTTTTCGTCTCTAAGTAAATATTAATGGGCCTGATTTAATTTCACAGGCTGGAGGAGCATTAATTGTGTATTGAGAATGTCTTCGAAGTCTCGATCGATATGTTGGAGGCTCTTCAAATCATCCGACAAACCAAAGCAAGACGTTACCAACAGTTAATCAGATCAACATTTTTTTGCTTGTTGTAATATTTTTACGGTGTTTGGAACTGAATGTTAACACTTTTCAAATGAAGCAAAGAGAGAACATGTGACATCACATTCATTCATTTGGCAGGTGCTTTTGTCCAAAGCGGCTTTCATTTTTATCCTCATTGCACACAAATGGGAAGCAAGTAGGGGTTCAAAGTCTACAATCACCTGAGCTACAACTACACAGGAAAGCAACTAAAAAGCTTTTTTAGAAATAGAAGGAGACTGCAGAAAGTGAGCAGAAAATTACATACAGGGTGGATTCCTCCTTTAAGCATGCGCTGATCCTGTAGGACCTCTTGGTGACCATCAGTTGACGGTCGCTGTACAGTTTGAAGGGCACACACTTCAAGTTTCATCTGCACAGTAGATTAGGCAGCTCAACTAAATCATTGCACAAACATTTTGACAAAAAAAATTATGAAATTGTTAATTATATATATATATATATATATATATATATATTACTTTATAATCAAAGGGACAATTATAATAAGCAGTAATAAATTGTCTTTACAACTCTTTATTTATTACCTGCATTCCCTCCGCTCTCATTATTTATCCTCCCTTCCATCATTACCCAAAAATCCCCTGCTTGTCTTTTATTTGGCTTCTCTCTAATTCCCACTTCTGCCTTAAAATGTTCACTTGCGTCCCTCCTACAAAATGAGGACAGACAAGTCTTTGCTCAGTCAAGCATCTTTTCTTATGTCACATGTTCCAATTAAAGACTTGTGCATCCTGGAAAAGCTTTACCCTTTTGAGACCCAATGGTAATATCCGTGAAAATGGTGAATCTTTTGTATTTTCTGCACACAAGCGAAAGAACTGAGTGTGGTGGAGATGAGGAGCCATAGCTCTCCTTCCTTCACTTCCTCTCGCAGTCCAGACTGCCTGCCTGTCTCCCTCCATTTCTTCAGCATGACCCTTGACAAACACACACACACACACACACACACACACACACACACACACACACACACACACACACACACACACACACACACACACACACACACACACACACACACACACACACACACACACACACACACACACACACACACACATGCAAATACATAACACAACACAACACAACACACAAAAGAGTATGCAAAAGCCAAAACGCAAACTCTCTTGTTTGGCTGCCCCACTTTGCTCCGAGCACATTGGTTATGTAAAGATGGTACTAGTGTGTTCTCACTGCGAGCCCTTAACACACACACATGTAGAATACCATAGATGGAGTAAAATTGTTGTGTCATTGTTAAGCGATGCATTTAACCATCTGTAATAATCCCCGATTGGGGAGCAGTGAGACGTATTAACAACATCATATAGGCGCAGTTACACTGGCATGATACACGATGACGTGACATCATCACTGCTCTGCCATAACGACTGCACAGGGATGGAGGTATGGAGCGAAAAGGGGAGAGAAGGGAGTAGATGGTGTGGTAGGGAATAAGTGGAGGAAAGAAAACAAGTTGAGAAAAAAGGGGGCAAGAGACAAGGGGGTAATAAAAGGAAGGCAGAGGCATGAAGGCTGACACCGCGCATTCGTGCTCAAAGGGAGGTCCAAAGTGTTCTGTGTTTCAAACACCTCGGAAGTTTCTTTGTCTCATTTAGTCTGTGACAACACACCGCGGGTGTGTGTGTGTGTGTGTGTGTGTGTGTGTGTGTGTGTGTGTGTGTGTGTGTGTGTGTGTGTGTGTGTGTGTGTGTGTGTGTGTGTGTGTGTCTATGGAGGTGTTGACTGACAGATTAAAACAAGAACAGCAAATCAAACAGTGTCCTGCCCGATGGCACGCGTGTTTGTCCATGTTTTGTTGCACGAGACATGTGTCTGGACTGTCTGCTGCTACATTCACTGCCATGTAATAGAGCTATAGAGTCACACACACACACACACACACACACACACACACACACACACACACACACACACACACACACACACACACACACACACACACACACACACACACACACACACACACACACACACACACACACCTGCTACATATAAATGAACAACAGCCTGTTCCTTGTTACAGCTAGCAATGACCCCCCCCCACACACACACACACACACACACACATATGCATACACACAGCACATTAGCCATGCTTGAACTTTTCTGCTACTGAAAACATCGGTGTTCTTCATCCTCCCCTTCGTTTTCTCGCTGACCTGTCTGACCCCTCGCTGTCTCGTTTTCTTTTTCTGACCAGCCTCACTTCCTCCCTCCGTCCTTCGCTCCTTCGTCTCACATGTCACTCACTCTTCTTTCTTTTTCACTAATTTCACCACCAGAGTCTTCTCTCTCCCTGCATCACACAGAAAATTAGCTGCAGGTCTATTTTGCAGTCAGCACACAAACAGATATATCAGCAGTATGCACACACATAGACACACAGTATAAACAGGGATTTAATTTGTGTGTTTTTGCAAAGCCAGCATTTGCTATTCAAACCAGCAGACCATAACCAATTACAACCAATCCAATTACCTTCAACATGCAACACTTGATATCAAGAAAAGTCTGCTTGAACCTCAGCAAACAATGCTGCGATTCAAACAAGCACATGCCTGATGATTGTGTATGCGTGTGTGTGCGTGTGCATGTCTCTGTGTTCGCTGACCTGCAGGTTACTCCCTGTTGGCTTGTCGTCATGTCTGATTGGCTGCCTGCCGGTTTCATCACATTGCACCAGAGACAGAAACAGACCTCGTGGCCTCTCACCCGCAGGTCTCTCTCTTTCTTTCTCTCCCTCTGTGTCTCCCAGTCCGCTTTGAGCCCAGTGTTGGCTGACTTTGGTTTTGTCTGGCAGGCCGAGCTGTGGGGAAGCACTTTGATTGAAGAGACAGAACAAAAGCTCACACTTCCATCTTTGAAGCAGCTGTCCTCCGCAAGACAGTCTAACAGATAATACACACACGGCAAACAAATCCACGTGAAGACACTAACTAACTGACTTACACACACAGACAAGTAGGCGTATACATAGGAGGACGAGTCAGTCTGCAGGAGCAGCTGTGACACCTGCAAATGTCTGTGTAATCTGTCTGCTGTTCACACATATGAGGCAGCAAACATCCCTTTCTCTTACCACTTCCAACACACACACACACACACACACACACACACACACACACACACACACACACACACACACACACACACACACACACACACACACACACACACACACACACACACACACACCATCTGCTCATCTGCTTTGTTAACCGTTACTGTTGTGGGCACTAAAGTTTTACCTTCATGTGCTCCAGTTTTCAAACACACTGAGTTTCACAAATCTCATTCTAATTTGCCTATTAATGCAAAGACTGTATACAGCAGCAGGTGATAATTCTTTCAGTTAATCAATTCATTGGTTTGATTTGATCTAACAAATCAAAAAACAGTAATAAATGTCATGTTTTTTTTACCCACCACTAGTCAAAAACTCTCTATTTAATGTTCTGCCATGCAGGACAAAAAAAAAAAGCTAAATACTATCATTTTTTACTTGTAAAGTTGTCAGTGATCAATCAAGTACCAAATAACTACTAAATATTTTTCTGCAAATTGGCTGATTTAGCAACTACTCATTACAGGCCTTGATAAAATAATGGAATGTCATTTTATGTCATAATAGCAATAGAGGTTGTTGTACATGTTCTGAAAAGTTAATTGAGAGTTGTAATAAGTCAGATATCGCCATAAAAGAATGGCAATATTAAAATTAATATCGCAATATTAATATTAACAAGTTAATATATGCTATTAATAAGCAAGATAAGGACGCGGAGATCACAACCTTCAAATAATCTCAGAAAAACTGAATGCAGCCGTGAGGGACCAAGACAATGACAACCAGGTAATATTGAATCTTATGGTATTCATATTACATTATTACCCTGCTCTTACTGTATTCTCATGCACACCTGTACACCCAAGTGTTGACCTTCATCACCTCTTTTCTTCTCATTTGCACTCGTTCAATTTGCTGTTTCTCTGACTGGGAAAAATAAGAATAAACTATTGGATGAGTTATGCTGAGAGAGACTGGTTGACAGAGAAAAATGGAGGCAGAAGAGACAGGGGAAAAAAACACCATGAGGGGAGTTTAGAGTTTAATGCGTCTGAGAGACAAACTGGGTTCAGAGTTCAGACAGAGGAGTGAGTGCTGGCTGGCTGGCCGGCCGCTGGTGGTGTTAGCTCAGTGGTAATGATAAACATTACAGCAAACTAATGGATAGACGAGTCGGTGGCCGCGGCCTCTGATGTTGCTTTATCTTCTCTCTTAACACCCAACACCAGATTGCTCACAACCTCCACGGCCTCGCACAGGAATGTGTGCTAAGCAAATCGCTGACCGCGAGAGCCGTCAGTACAGCACGAGTTTGAATTTCAATCAGCCTGTGACCAGGAGGAGGGATGGAAAGATGGAGGCAGGCAAGCAGAAGGAAGGCGCTGATGAGAGGAGAAGAGATAGAAGGACGGATGGAAGGAGGGGAAAGATGAAGGGGTCAGCCCAGTGAGATAAGGAAGGGCTGGGAATGAGAAATGGAGTATAAAAGTGAAGACAGATGGAGATATTTTACATAAAGGCAGATAGATAGATGACAGGGGGTGCGAGAAGGGGACGGGGCGGAGAGATAATTACTAAGATAGAGAAGGAAGTAAACGACAGGAGAGAAAGAGGGAAAGGGATTACAACTTTACACTACGGTGGATAGATTGGTAGTTGCAGACAGAGAGAGAGAGAGAGAGAGCGAGAGCGAGGGAGGGAGGACAGAGGCACAAAAGACGAGAAGAACAGGTGAAGTCAAACAGTCAGAAAAGACGGGAAAAGAAAAGCGTTTGAAGGGGAGTGAGGACAGTAAGTGAGGGAGAAAGTCCTTGCCAGAGGGGACAAAAACGTCAAATAGCAAACACTGTTGATTCATTTCTCTCGTGTTTTTTTTTTTTTTTTCTGTCTTTATGATGTCAGCTGTGCCTGTGCACCAACTCATATGGCACCATTTCATAGCCAGCTGCATACACACACACACACACACACACACACACACACACACACACACACACACACACACACACACACACACACACACACACACACACACACACACACACACACACACACACACACACACACAGACAGCCATCCATAAAGGAACAACAACGGCCTCCCAAGACATAACAGCATCTTTTCATATTCCTGAAATTGGCTGAATCAAAGTGCTGTTAACTAGACAGGGAGTCGGTTTGTCAAAAGAGCTCCACAGCAGCTGAGGTGAGCAGGTGGCACATCTGGTTTCAAAAGAGATATTTTTAAATCTCAAACCAGGAGGCAGCAGTATACCAATGACAGTCCGTGAATATTGCTGCATTCACATTTTGGCAGCATTCAGTACACTGGGGGTATACTGTAGCAAACTGGAGGTGTAGTGTATCCACACATGGGTGGTTAACTCTGAGAAATAGAGTCGTGAAGTGGCAGCACCTGTTTTGGGTATCCAGGGTTCTTTAAGTGAAAGTCTAATTCAGTTTGTAAAGAAGCATTGTGGGGTGAGTTGGAGCTTGTTGAAGACACAAGCCTCTGCATTAAAATGGCAAGGTAGAGATCAGTTAAGACCAGTCATCAAGCCCTGCTGATAGTGTCCGGACTGAATGTGAAGCAGATTTTTGAGATAGATAGAATTTAGGACTTTTACAAATGGCACGATGAAGCACAAAGTCAATCTAAGAATGTGATTGGATATGAATTTGAAGAAGGAGAGAGACCTGAGGGACACAACAGAAAGAACTGGGGATTCTTCTGAGTTCAGTTGGATGCTGAGCAGAACATGAAAACAGACACATAGTCAATGTGTTGCTACCTATCTTACAGGTAAAAACTGCACAGTTGGTAGTTTGGTGTGAAGAAACACAAACAGTCCAGATGTCAAATTTATGTAAATGACTTGAAGTGAAAATGTGCTAAACACACCTTTATGTTCACATTCAGACATTTACAACTGTATTAGTTTTTGTTTTTCTGACTTCACATCTGCTGCTTCTCTGTCAGCTGAGATTCATGGGTACTGTAGTATTTAGAGCCATACCAGTCTTTAAAAAACTAAACTAAACAGGATTTCTCAGATGTGAGCATGAAATATTTGAACCTATCATCTATGATCACGACAAGCTGTCACAAATGTATTGTTAAATTATCCAAGACACTCTTGTGATTCTTTGTGCAGACTGTAGAGGATATAAATTTCAACATTTCATCCATTTTTGCACTTCTACATATACAGAAGTATATAATTACACCTTCAGCTAAAGCTGGCCAACAAAGACAGAACTTTGTTGGAAAATCCCCCCCACACACATCTCGTCCGCCTCTTATTCCTGCCTCATTCTTCCAAATAAAATGGGAGCTTTTTACTGCCTGGAATGGGCTTTTTAGGCTGCAGAGTGAAGTAACAACAGAGCAGCGCCCATTAGCAGATTGATGTCGGGTGCACCTGGGCTGACAACTTTTAGAGGAAGTAGGGAGGGAGGGAAGACGTAAGGAATGGCTGAAAGAGTACAGAGATTAGATAGAAACGAAACCCGTCTTGTAGCTGTCCTGTTTGCATGTGCGCCCATCTCTGTCTGCATGGATGATAGAATATGACGCTGACTTAGTGTCAGACTCCTTGCTGACACATACTGTAGTCGGAGATTAGAGAGATGTGAGAGGAAAAGGGAGGGGGATGAAAGAGGACAGATGGATAGATTTAGATACAGTGGTGCTTACCCAGTGGTAGTCTGTGTGTTTTCACTTGTCACTTCTGTAAAATATGAGTGAATGAGAGTTTCCTCTCTTCCTGAGTCATTCTGATCTTCCTCCTTATCGCCTCCATTTTCCTCTTCATCACTTTCACTTTTTCTTTCTTTTTGCCTTCATCCCTTCCTCTTTTGTTCTTCTGTTATTGAGTTTGTTTGGCTTTACTCTTAATTTGTGCATTTGTTCTATCTGTCAGTCTGTCGATCAGTCTGCCGGCCTGTCTGTTGGCTTGTCTGTCTCTGTCTGTCTCTGTCTGTCTCTGTCTTTCTCTCTCTGTGAGCCTCATATTAAATTTGAATTCCCTGCAGTGGAGGGCCTGATAGTGACAGAGCCTGACAGAGGTGTGGCAAAGAAAATATAGACAGTGACAGCTTAGAGAAGTCGCGTGTGTGTGTGTGTGTGTGTGTGTGTGTGTGTGTGTGTGTGTGTGTGTGTGTGTTTGTGTGACGGACAGAGAAGCAAAGACATACGCTCATGTTTCTCCATGTGAAGACAATTTCATATTGTTGTTATGTGACAGCTGTTTGTAATGTCTTTAGATTAAGACTGGAAATCTGAAGTGTGTAAATGTAAACAGATCAATGTCAACTCACTTCCCTTTCCTGAGTGTGTGTTTGTCTGCGTACGTGCGCGCATGCCTTTGCCTGTCACTGCGTGTGCACTGTCAGCAAAAAGTTGGCTCTGAAACTGATAAACCATTATGCACAACGTGGGAGTGCATGTTTATGTGCCATTTTGTGTGTTCGTGTGCGTGCGAGCGAGGCGGTGTGTGTTAGGTTTAATGATCTTTTTGATGGTTTGGTGTAGCGGATATTGAGATGGATGGTCCATATGCTCTTTATGGTCCATGCATATTTCATATTCCAGCAGCAAAGCAGCGCAGAGCAGGCATTGCTTATATGGCCAGGATGTTGCACTGGGACGTGGGCTGACTTTACGAGAGCTCATATCCACATCCCACAGCTTTGTCCCCTTTGAATAAATGCTCAAGTACGAATAAATACAAGACATTTCAGAAAGACACCTGCATATCCATAAACCTTAATGTCAGCCATCGGCATCAGGTCTTAAATGGGCCCATGTGGCCACCTGCTGTATGATTCACTGCTATTGTCATGGGTGTGTGTTTGCGTGTCACTTACTGCAAAGGACAGTACGTTAGTTTAGCTTGCAGTGTCTTTACATGAATAAGTGCTAACTTTGCTACTTTCCATTCGTATTTAAAAAACATAATAGTGATTCAGCTGATACCTTTTTTCATTTCCTGTTCTCTCTTGAGAAATACCTCTGGGCACAAAGAAAGCGATGTCTTTTATTCTTCTGGCAAGCAGCTTCAGTTTGTTTTAGAATAAACAGATGAAGAGCTCAATAGCAAGAAAAAAAGAAAGAAAAGGGTGAAACCCACCTTCTGCAAAAAGACAGAAAAAGCTAAATTTTTCCATGAACATAATACCATTTGTTAGAAGTAGTTTCACACTTTTAGTTTACTAATTTTACATGTTAATATTCACAAAACTGTGTATGATGTGGACATCATATGTATTATATATTTGTGAGCCACCTGTGTGCAACTTAAACATGTGTAGAACAAAGAAAAATGACAGATACATCACTTCTGATATGTAAGGATCTTGATGGACTGAAACATTTCCTTCTCTTTTGAATAGTAATTGGACAGACTCAGGTTTCTGATGTTTTATTTATTACTCATGTTCTCGTATGCACTCAGCAAAGCCCTCTCAAACAGGCTCACATACACAAGGTCCACATGAATGCACATTTTGCTGACTGTCATATGATGATTGACAGGTCGCCAACACACAAAGGGGCATACTGACTTCATGAGAGTGGGGAAGAGAGAGACAGAGAGAGAGACAGGGTGGAGACGGCAAATTGACAGGCTGGTAGAGGAAGACATGAGGGGAGGAAGAGGTGTCGTCGGAGGAGGAGTGAGAGGACGTCAAAAAGATTGAACCTGAAATGAGAAATTGAACGAGAGACGGATGGAAGGACACTGATAAGAATGGTGAGACAGAGGAGGAGAGTAGGGCAGGGCGAGTGATAGTGGGTGGGGGACGGGAGAGGAATGTTCTACTGATAGACTGTCGGGTCTGACAGAGTCTGCTCATGTTCAGTGGAGAGAGTCCGCCACATCATCAAACACTGACACCCCCAAACATGCACACAAACAGAGATGCATAAGCTCGTAAAAATCACCGGGATCCACGGCTTAATGTTCGTCATCCTACACCATCAGCGTCTCTCAAACTGCACTACAGTTTATTTACATTATAACTGCCCTATGGGAGCATGCATGAGCGCTGATGGCTTGTTTCTAATAATGAAACCGCTGTTCCTATAGTTTAAATTAATAAAGTCAACAGGAGAATCCTGATATTTTTAATGGTGGTTCGAGACTACGAAAGTGTGATTGTCCGATTTTTGTCACAACACGTTCCAGCAAATGTTTCATAGTAAAAGCTTTTTTAAGAAATGAGGGGTTTCTATCTAATAAAACTTGGGACTTTTAATCTTAAATAATATAGGAAGGGTTGAGTTTCTACTAACGTGCAATGCAATAACTTTGACAGCGCAAATGTCAGCCGATCATAACAAGGCTTAAAGTTGATGTCGTATATTAATACATCTTAATGTAATTATGACAAATTTGACCATTTGATTTTATTGTCTCTCTCTTATTGGACTTTGGAATTCCAAACACTTCAACTATATCAAGAAAACTGTGAACACTTTATTTCCTCACTTGGAGAAAAACGAGCATCGTTCCGGTGCGCTCCTGTGAGCTCCGGCAGCACTACACCTTTGGAGGCAAAGCTTATACAGTTGCATGTGTAACAGCAGCCACCTCTCTTTCCTTCATATACACACACAGCTGTCAAATAATTTGCTGCACAAACTCTGAGTTTGTGTCTTGCCACCAGTCACTTGTGATTCCGTGCCGAGTTAAAATCTGGCATTGATGGATTTTTAGCTCATTCATCATCCTGCAAAATCTTTTTGTTTCTGTTATCACTTTGGCCTGCAGAAGAAGGTCCTGCCGCTGAAACATCTGCGCTCTGCCCGTCTTTTATCCTCCGCTTTGATAAAGAATAAAAATAGAAAACTCTCAGGATCAAGTGAGCCTCTGCACTTTTTTTTTTTTTTTTTTTTTTGAGTGCAGGAATTTTTTTTTCCTCCTTTCATTGTTTTGCTCCATTGATTTCATTTTTCCTAAATGGGTAATTGAGCACTTACTGTTTAGATTAGCAATGTGCCTCAATCGGCATGCTTTAATTTCAGGCCTTTGTGACTGAGTATATATGAATACATTTAATTAATTCTCCATGTCACAGAGCATTAATAGAAATGTTAGAGCTCAATGTCATCCTCTATCTGACAAGAATACCCAGACGCATTTAAACACTAAAAGGCTTCAAGCTGGTGCCTGCCTGTCCGACCAAGTCTGCTGTTCGTCTCACCACCTTCAGATGTGTGTGTGTGTGTGTGTGTGTGTGTGTGTGTGTGTGTGTGTGTGTGTGTGTGTGTGTGTGTGTGTGTGTGTGTGTGTGTGTGTGTGTGTGTGTGTGTGTGTGTGTGTGTGTGGGCGCATGCGCGTGCACATTTGCTTGTTCTGTTTCGGGCCTCTTTGAAAGTGTTTTCTCTCTTTCTGTGTAATATTACAAGTTTAGAGACTCGTTTTAAGTAGTTCTAACTTGGTTTTTGGTCATTTCATGGATTTTTAGAATAGTGCATATTTTTGGAGCAGTATAACTGGTCGAACAGTGTCGACACTCCTGACCTCATTTTACCTTTGGATGTGGAGGTGTTGTATGTAGAGGTGAAGCCCTGCGTATCAATCTGGTACATGACTGATCCAATTTTTGCCTGAAGCCCTTGGAAACACACCTTTACTCTTCCCCACTGCTTTTTAGCCTTTATGTTTTGTTCATTTTGCAGCCAAACTGTTATATAAAAAAAAAAAATGTCTACCTGAAAGCAGTGTGAAACAGAGTTGGCCTCACTAATAGCCGATGATTTGTGATAGTGCAGAATCGTAATAAGTGGCACTTAATTAGCCATTACAGAGACAGACAAGAGATGGTGGATAAAGAAGGATGGATTTTTGCACAAAGCAATGAACCCCTGTAGTCTTCTTTTTCTTTCTTTTTTTTTTTTTCACAATAGCACCATAGCTAGGGCTTCTTCTGTCGTCATGGAGACTAATGTTGAAAGCCAGCTGTGGTTTTGTCTTGGAAGCCCATTAGGCCGGAGCTCCGTTGGCACTCCTCTCTATCTCTCTTTTCTTATTGACTTTGCCTCCTTCAACTTACAATGGTGAAAATATTCGGTCTGTGTTTAACTTTAGTCTGTGATATCGGTCATGGGTCAAATAAGGGTTGCAAATTCTTCAGAGCCTTTGTTTTACTCTGTTTGAAGTGCTTGATAGGGGATATTTTTTCTGGCTTTAGCCAAGTTGGCCACACAGCCACACAGCTGGATACAGCAAGAACAGAAGCTATCTGAGTTTTAAATAGTTTACTTTAGTAGCTGATATCTTTTGTCTGGCAGACCCCACCCACCTCGCAGTTCAAGTAGGTTAAAACAAGCAGATAAAGAATTATTTGCAAATACTCTCCAACCCAGGTCTCCTTGATTGATGGCACTACTTCTCATTCTACATTGTCCCTCCGGCTGGCGGGCTCTGTTTCTTGCCCCGTATCCCTTATTAAATGTGGCTCAAGAGAGGGATCTGAGTAATGTTGTTGTTGTTGTTGTTGAGAACGGTTTATCCCAGCGCCGGAGCTCTTTTTCCCCCACAGCACCTGATATTCAAGCCTCCAGACCCTGACCCAAACACATCAATCAGCAAGACGTTGGTGCCATGTGACTCGGCCAGGAAGTGGGCTGAGGCAGGCAGGGCGAATGATTGTTATGCAGCAGATTGATCAGGTTTCGCAGGACACCGCCAAACTATCAATCTGTAGGACTGTACACACAGGCCAGAGTGTGTATGTGTGGGTTGGGTTATTTTATTTTTTTGTGTAGGCAGGGTCACGGCTAGTGTTGTGTGTTTGGGGCAGTGAATGCAAGAATCAATAGTTGGGTCAGAGGGTAATGTCTCACTGAGTGCTGAGTCTATACACAGCCATCAGACAGGATCACTATCAATCATGGGAGAGCTTAGGGAACATACACTGTCTTTCTCTTCTCTGTGTGTCTTGCTTCCTCTGCTGGCCCAGAGTCTGATGGGATCACTATTGCTCATGTAAGGGCTTTGGGAACAGAGACACAGGGAGGAGTGGGGAAACAGAGGGATAGAGCGGCCCGGGAAGGATTGATGGGAGCAAAATGATGGAATAAGAGGGACAGATTGGTCTGTTTTGGCAGATACATGGTGAGCCATACTTGGAATTTGTGAGGCAGAAGAAGCCTTAAAGTGAGGAAACTCTTTGGAGCGTTAAATAGGCTGTGTGGTATAGGATAGAGGTCAAATGAACGATAAATTAGACTTGAAAACAAAATCAATAAACACGCAAATTAAGGTAAAGACCACAAGTCCCGGTCTTACTCAGGTTAAACAACATTGTTCTTAATTGAAGTGTTCTGTCTTTCCTCCTTCCCGTTCCTGTCCTTCATCCTTTTATCCGCCCATGTCTCTGATCTCCTCTTTTTTCGTTTGTCTTCTTATTCTTCGTGTGTTTCTGCCTCAGCTTTTGCCATCTGTTGTTTCATGCCGTTGTTCATTTTAATTTCCTAACACCCATCCATCTGTGTCATGTGTGTGTGGACAAAACACACAAAAAAAAGTCATGCGTGATTGATTGCAGAAACATGCATGTGCAGGAGAACATGATTATTAGGTACATAATGGTTTGTCGAACGTGGCTTTGTGTGGGAGCGAGACAGCTCGGTTCAAAGGGCTAATGATGCATGCCATTAGGTTTCGTGCTGTTGGATCTCTCTCTCTCTCTCTCTCTCTCTCATACAGTCAATCTCCACAGACAGAGAGAGGAAGAGAAGAAGAAAAGTGAGGGAGAGGGGGATGGATGGAGGACAGAGAGGCGTAGAGGACAGAGAAAGAGTGTCTCGGAGCATGAGAGGAGTGAGACGAGGGCAGGAAAATGAAGCAAACGAGCGAGAAGATGTAAGAAAATAGTGGAAGTAGAGAAAGGGAGTTTCGGAGAATGCTGCTCGCGTTATGGGATCTTGTCAGTGCTGGCCCGCTTGGCAAGAAACCCGGTTAGCTGTAATGCTTTGATCAATTACCAATGATGAACCCTCACTCCGCAGGCCTGGACTGTTAAGTGTGTGTGTGTGTGTGTGTGTGTGTGTGTGTGTGTGTGTGTGTGTGTGTGTGTGTGTGTGTGTGTGTGTGTGTGTGTGTGTGTGTGTGTGTGTGTGTGTGTGTGTGTGTGTGTGTGTGTGTGTGTGTAGTGGCTTTGAGAGAAGGCAGCATATTCTAGTCTGTTGGACACACTCTAGACAGGTATTGATTTTAATGGGGAGAATCTAGAACCAGCTCAAGCACTACACCCTATCAGACAGATGTATACACACACGTTCTGTATCAACACCGGTCTGCATGCTTTCGCCCAGGCTAAACTAAACGTAGACAGAAACAGAGAACAAATGGAGACGAGAAGACAAAAGAGAGAAGAGAAAGGGAGGCAGAGTGGAGGGAGTAGGAAGAGGAGGATACAGTGGGAAGGACTCCTGTCTGTGTTTGATGAGGGCTTCATTGATGCTACAGATCTTTGGGAGTCTCCATTCAACGGGGGAGCCATTCAATTATACCTACCGCTCCGCTGACTGATTGGAGTCCTCCCGCAACAATGTTAGCATCTTTGTACTGAACTGAGATGGGATTTAAAATTCTGGCCTCAGGAGGCAGAGTGGCTTTTAAGTCCTGATTGGCAATCATTTGTAACACCGCTGGACAAGTTTTAATCCAGCCCAACCTTGTGCCCATCAGAAGTGTCTCCTTTGATTTCTTTAACCTTGATATACCGTGGTCTTCCACTTTTTTTTTTAATATTTTTTTTTTTTTTATCTTTGAGTACTTACTAGTTGGAAAGAACTAAAAACACACCTCTTCAGACTTTACCTTGAATAGTAGCACTTAAAATGGCACTTACTTATAGCACTTTGAAGTTTGGCTATCTTGAAGAAAATTGTACTTTCTTGATTGTTGTTGTTCTGAATTTGTACCGTCATGGTTGAAATGCACTTATTGTAAGTCGCTTTGGATAAAAGCGTCAGCTAAATGAAATGTAATGAAAGACTATACTGTAAAACTGAGACACCTAAATCCTCCCTGTGTCCACATGTACCCAGTGGGTCAACCTTGTCAGAGAACAACATGTGAGCATTCACTGTGCTGAGCTACTGTAAGCCGAGAAAGAAACTGAGAACTGTTTCCGAAGCTAAACTGTTTTACAAGGTTTTGTCAAGATAGATACAAAACCAAACACTTCACACAGTCTCATTTTGGAGAATTAAATTCCTCAGGAAAACACAACATTGCTGTCCGAGGTGAAGAAGAAAACCATTATTAAAAATGTATTATATATCACATATTACTTTCATCAGCTTTCATAAGGAGGAAGCAGGTAGGATTCACATACTTCATCAGGCACATCTCCTAGCATCTACTATATACATAGACTCTACTGATGCTTGTTCATACATGTAAATCGCCTTAGAACTAGACTGTGAGAGGTTTTCATTTTCACTCCAGCAAAGCTGTGCTGCCTTTCCATGCACCTGGATTTAACAACTTTTATATTAAAATAATGTTTTAAACAACCAGTAACTTGACAGTAGCTTCATAGTTAATTAGTTTTGATGGTAGCAGATAACTTCCCCAAAGTTACTATGCCTCTTTGACTTGTCATGGTTTTACATCAGAAAAAACAATCTTGACTTCCCTACTAATAAAGAATCAATCAACTGGTCTTTTTCACAGTAGTCATCTCAACTTGTCATACTGTTGTGTACAATTGTGACTAATACAACTGGAATAATGAATCCATTCCACGACAATATCACAATGAACCAGCATGCACAACACCAGTAACTGAAACTGAAACTGAAGCAGCAAAGTGGAATTCATGTAACATTTAATATGTCAAAATGTCTCCCATAAAAAGGGCTGCTCATTACCCAAAGTTAATGGTAGCCCAGTCTCCCATCGGCAAACTGTTGCATTGTTACTTGACATCTTTCCTCCTGGATTTTATTGTAGTTTACAAGGCCACTGCTGAGATTATTTTTTTAAATTTGCTATAAAGGGACATCCTCCCGCTGTTGCTGACCTGTCATGATGAGCGGGTTGGATAACCCAACAGGAAAATGTGTCTTACAAAGTAACATTTCCTACTTTTGCTGGAGCACCGGTGAGCTTTCGCATTCTCCCTTGTTTGAAATGTTCTGCCTTAACTAAGAACATTTGCTATGTTTGGTCACCGACTGCATAATAGTGGAAAATAGTTCTGGAACCACACAAGTGGTTGACTACAATAAAGTAACCGTGTAAATAAAACAGAGTGAAATGAGAACACATGGTGTCGCTCAGTATGTGGTAGACTAATGTGCTATTCTCAGATAAACATGGTATATATTACAGTACGACTGTGTAATAACTGAAGGCGGAAACCACACTCTGTGGCTTAAATATTTGTGCTTCCAGTCCCCCTCGGTGCCCTCCCCTCTCCACAAAGTCTCCCATCTAACCAGCAGAGAATAGCAGAGTAAGCCGGTCCTCCAAGCTCTTTTTACAAAAAGGAATGATTGCTCTTACTGTCAAAGGGCTTTATTGATGTACGATGCTGCAACAGGCCAGGCAGATAATAGGCAGGCAGGGGGTAACTCGGTGGCATTATGTTGCCTATGACTGATTTATATAGGCAACATACTCTCTCTGTGCGTCTCTCTCTCCCTCTCTCTCACCCTCTCTGATGTGATTTTACAGTAGTGACATTGATCCAGGCCCACTTTGATCTTGCTCTTAGCTGTTGCTCCATCTCGCTCCCCTCCCCGCTATCACCCTCCAATCCCTGGTGGCCAGACTCAGCTGCTTTTAACCCCAACTATCCCTCGTCTCATCCCATAAATCCTCCCATCTTTCTTTCTATCCTTCCATCACTCCATCTCTCTGGTGGATGTGTATATAAGTGTTCTTTTGCTCTTGGAAGCCTCTGCTCGGCTCCACAGTGTTGCGTTGCTGATGAAACGCCTCGCTCCGGCTCTCGACTCTCGCTGTTAGCAGCTTCAATTAGCCAGGTATCGCTTGTAAGAGAGGAAATTAGTGCTGTTTCAACACAAAAGGAAACGTAGGAAGAATCAGCAACACATCCTGCCTTTTATAACATACTGTACTGTATCTGTTTCCCTCCATCGCTCTTTATTTGGAATTTTCAGGGAGCATTACTATCCAATAAAATCCAATATAATAGAGGGAAATATAAAAACCTCCAAAATGGGGCTGCACATTTTGGGATAAATAGTAAATCATGATTTTCTCAGTAAGAATGAATTCCACTCATGAGTCTTGGGGAAATCGTTTTTTTTAATTAAAATATTTATTGCATTCTTTTTGTCTTGAAGCAGACTGCAGGAATAGTAGGACTGTGACTGCTGTGGGACTGTCACAGCTGCGTTGCACAAAAGAATAGGGCATATTCCCAACACAGTTTTGTATCTAATGGCTGTGTGGCTTTAATGATGGCCATAAAAATTCAAACTGAAGTTACTGTGTGGTCACTTCAAGGATTTAATTTTTTTTTTTATCTGTACAAATTTTGAATTTTTTTATTTTTTTATTTTTTTTGTCATCAAATAGCGTGTTTTACTAAAAAGTAAATTAATCTCTCTGCACATTTATCATTTTGGAGAAAAACATCATGAGTAAAACCTTGTTGTTAAAAACATACATATTCTGATTGCCGAGATATGAAATGAAGTATACAATCATACCCATGCAGTAAATAATATCTATAAAAAAAAAGATTGTGTTGAGATTTATTATTTTTGCTGTTTGTTTGGTGACTGCATTCTCTGGCACATTTTGTCACTTTGCTCAGTGTTGATGTGACATTGAACTGCATTATATTTCGATGTTTTCCAAATATGTCTTCAGACTAACTGTATTTATAGACAGCATGCAGGAGCTAAAATTATAAAAACACCTTACCATACAAAATAAAAAAGTAAAACCGGCTCGTATTGGCTAATATCAATACTCAAGATAATGTAATATCTATTATGAATATGTATTCTTGTTTAAAATGTCTGTATCTTGCTGTGTGATACTGATCTAATGTGAAAGTTTAACTTCACATCATTCGTACCTATAAGTGAACACACCAACATACCTCATTGTAATTATACTGCAATTTAAGGTTAGAGAACTGTTAGAGATACTAAACTGTATTTAATGTAGACTGCTCACGACAGGCCAATTAAAGTCTGTATCAGTGCCTGTATATGTTGTGCTGGTTACATTTATAGTTTTATTGTTGCGTTCACAGAGTCAGTCAGTTAAGACTATTGTGGTAAATTGCATTATGTTGTCCAGGTTTATTTTGTGTATTCTTCCTCTCAGTCTTTTCTTGTCATGCAGTAGGTGATTATATGTTTAGAAGCACAGAATAGATGATAACAAGGACTTCCTGTCTTGTACGCTTCACTTATAGCCTGAGACATATTTTATAGCTATTTTAATGCATAAAGCAACATGCTTTAATGCATGTTTAATGCAAGAGATCTTTATGCTAACGCAAGGGCAGCAGACTTATTGTCACGTATGGAAAGACTGCAGATGTGATATAAAAATGATCATTTGAATGTGTTAATTATGCCATCCATACCTCAACACGCTCACTGCAACATGATCTCTCTGAAATTGGCTTCATCTGATTTCCTGATTATCTGTGGCATGAAACTAAAGCATATTATGGTCTTCAAGGATTCTGATGCCACTTTTACATGATATTGGATTCACTGTTCAGGCACTTACGGTAAATCAACCTGTTTGTGTATTTTATGATTATGTATGTGTCAGAGACAAAGCCACTAAAGATGTCACTCAATCAAATGAAGGGTTGGCAGATTACAGTGAAATATGCTTGGATGTCACACAGAAATGCTTCATTTGCACACACAAACCCAAGCAGGTATGCATGCAAACACACACACACACACACACACACACACACACACACACACACACACACACACACACACACACACACACACACATACGTACACAGTGAGAATCCTAAAACCGTCTTTTATCTCAGAGAAGTGATTTGCTTTCAGATTATTCAAGATGCCCTGAGCTGCCCTCACCCTCATTTTTTTCTCACTTTATTTTCTCCCATTATCCCTTCATCTTGGAAAACTTGTTTTTCTTTGGTAGCGTAAAACTCTCCAACCTTCTCTTTTTTTCTTCTTCTGCCAGCTCCATTCTGGTTCTCACTGCTCTTTTACTCAATTTGCATTCACGCCTCCCTGGTGGAACCAAACTCATCCCTCACTTGTGCTCTTTCTCTCTCTCTCGCTTTCTTTTTTGCATTCACGATACATATAGTTCCCTTAAAGCATTTTTTTTTTTTTAACGCGTTTTTGTTCTACCAATAATATCACAAGAAGGAAATCTCTTCTTCAGGCTATGGGGAGGAGAGGAGAGGAGAGGAGAGGAGAAGAGAGGAGAGGAGAGGAGAGGAGAGGAGAGGAGAGGAGAGGAGAGGAGAGGAGAGGAGAGGAGGATCAATGTTGAACAATTAATTTTCCATTCCTGTTACTTCCAAAGAAAGGCATGAGAGAAATGGAGAGCTGGGAGAAAAAGACAAATTCAGGAAGGATTTGAAAAGAGCAGTGAGAAGTGATGGAGAGAGGGAGACATTGAGAACAGTGTTTCGATCTTCATTTAATAATTGAATAATAATCTCCCTGGAGACATGACCTAGAACTGGCAAAGAGGGAGAGAGGCAGCATTAGGCTGAGGATGACACACTGCTGCCCCCTTGTGATTTTCTGGTGTCACCACTCAAACATCTGTGTGTGAGTGTGGGTGTGTTTGTGCATGTGTGTGCACGCACATGTTCATCGGTGTGTGTATGATTTACAACTGCAACCTGTCTCTGTCACACAGATATGGGCCTGTGTCTGTGATGGGGAGAAAAAGAGGGCTTTTGGATGTCAGGAAAGAATCTATTTCACTTTGTCACACAAACTACACACACACACACACACACACACACACACACACACACACACACACACACACACACACACACTCCCAGACACAGAATCAGACCTTATCTTCCTGTCAAGGCAAGTCTTTTTTAGGGTTGACGCTGATATATGAGCTTTGGGGGGGAAGAAACGTGGCCAGGACGTTGACGGCTGACGTGAGCGCAACGTTGCGCTCAGGTTGATATACGAGCAGTGGGGTTAGGGGACAACACTACGCTGACACCAGGAGAAGGAGCTGTGGCCCTGGGGCCTTGAGTCCATACTGAAGAGCCAGCTCCGCATTCTTTTGCATGCAGCAGCCCTGCAGCCACAAATACACACACACACACGCGCACTCGTACGCACACACCTTTTGTGTTATTAATAACTCGATAACTCTCAAACAAAGACTTGATACCAGGTGAACATTCAAGCAGAAAGCATCCAATTGACAACATACCAGGCAACGATCTGAGGTGTTGTGTTGTCTTTGCAGTGAAATATGCGACAGTGAGAGTGACTGCTGAGTCCCACAACCCGTGTGCGTCTAAAAGTGCTGCACGCTCAATTAGGAATTAGAGGCAGCTAAAATCATTCGTGGAACAAATGAAGCTGCTTAGTACGTTAAAACACAACAAATGATGTAGCTACCTTATGTTGATGTGTGTTCACTTGTATGAACATGTTTAAATATTGTCACTACTAATGGATAGAAAAACACTCTAATGTAATAACAGCACATTCAGTTTCGTAATGACAAAGATTTTGAATGAAAATGATAGGAATTCTTGATTATTTTTGGCTAAAAAGAGCATTTTATCCTGTGTTCTTTTATATATAATCTTTTTTCTTTTCTTGTTTGTGTGTGTGTGTGTGTGTGTGTGTGTGTGTGTGTGTGTGTGTGTGTGTGTGTGTGTGTGTGTGTGTGTGTGTGTGTTTCTTGAGCACTGAGCTGCATTCAATGCATGAATTGCACTACATAAATATTTTACTTTGCTGTTTATAAATCACAAGATTAGACACAAGACTGAAATCTAACTGGCTGTCAAAACCAGCTTCTCTTCCTTTTATTATTTTGAATGAATGTAAACGCATTTGTTGACTGGAGTTTATTTGGAATAGTCAGTAAAAAGTGACAGAAAATGCAAGAATTGTGAAGGACACCTTTGATTTAAAGAAGATTTAAATTGGGATGATGTGTATTCCAACACTTTGTAATTATATAAATTCTAATTGTTTTTGTTGTTTCTCTGTTTGTCCAGTCTGCGCAGGGAGGGCTACACGATGCAGGTGAACGTCAACGACTACCTGGACATCTATTGCCCTCATTACAATGACAGCCAGCGCATGGTGGGCCCCGGGGAGCAGTACGTCCTCTACATGGTCAGTTACCGTGGTTACAGGAACTGTGACCCTCAGCTGGGCTTCAAGAGGTGGGAGTGCAACCGGCCTCACGCCCCCCACGCGCCCATCAAGTTCTCCGAGAAGTTCCAGCGCTACAGCGCCTTCTCGCTGGGCTACGAGTTCCACGTCGGCCAAGAGTATTACTACATCTGTGAGTGGAATCACACCTGCAACGTATCATGTTCATATATATCGACACTGTGTGTTCGTGTGGAATTTTACCTTATAGCAAAATCTTGTTCTCCTTTCAAACAATCACTCCTTGTCGGATTTAATATGTAATTTTGTTTTATTGTTGCCCGGATTTGATGAATACTCAGCTCAGATTAACCAAAATCTGTCCTCGAGTAATTTCTTGATAACAAATTGCGACGTCTCATCTAATCATATCACCCTGCAGTCAAGCAGGCTCATCTATTTTGTTGATTGCCTATCAAATTAACTCGCAACACTGTATGCCAATACGTCACCGTATGAGTGATGAACTCTTAGCTCGTCGTAAAAACAAATCTGAAGCAAATATTCGAGGGCACAAAGTGTACAATAAGTGCAGTACTCATTTAACCTGTATTACTAGATGGGAGACGTTTTGAGAAAGTTTTGATTTGCAGTACCGAAAAAAGAAAGCCGTGCAAAGCTGTCACTACAAAGAGATCACTCCTTCTTTCTTTGGTTCTCCAGGCTGGTGTTTGCAAAACCTCAAAAGTACCTTTTAATTATGAAATCAAAGCGATTTCAATTTTAAACATGAATATTTGGTGCCGTTGTTTGGTTATATTATTCAAATTAAAGATTTTTATGATCTTAAAGGGGAGGTTGGACATATTTGATAGTATACATATGAGGGAAAAGCACGGGTGTTACTAATAACATTAACAGTGGCTCTGTTCTATTTAAGTTAAGTGCCCCAGTAAACCATGACGGCATGCACAAAAGCACTGAAACTGAAGCAGCTCAATGGAATTCAGCCTCAAATAATTGTATTATTCATACTAGTGCTTTTTCTACTGTGACATATCAAACGTGTGTTAAAAAGGACCTATTATATTTCTAAAAAAATATATTTGTATCATATTGTATTATATTGTAGACTTTAATAAAACAAGGAAACAGCAGACTATATAAATTAATGAAGAGCAATGATGTGTTTCACCTCTGATACAAAATGTTGACTCACACCAACCAAAAATATATGAATTTTTAGTTTTTTGATGTTCCTTCTTTACCTGTGAGGTCCGCTTACTCTCCTACAATCGAACCTCATACAGGTCAGGTGAGTAAGAGGACCCTGAAACTTGGTTTGGAGTGTTTGAAGTGTTGTTATTATAATGTCCAGGCAGTCTCTACTAAATTTGTGTGTGTTATGTTTTTTTGGTCTGGTCTGGTAAGATACAAAGGAGGAACTTCTGCAATGGTGGTGTAATGTCAATCAAACGTCTGCTTTCTCAGTTTTATGACCCAAATTGCTGTGCTTTAAACTATCCACTGGGTTTGGTAGCATGCAATAAAACACTTAACATGCCCACTACAGACACTGTTGTAGGCTGTAGATTGCCACTAGAACCGACTGAGACTACATTTTTCACAAATAGTGTTTTTACTTTGTTTAGTTTGGAACGGTCAGGTTAGGCTGGTATTCATTCTGTTTAATGACAGTATGAGTGCTGATACTGATGCAGTGGTTTGATTTGGTGCATCACTTTTGATTTATTGTACATTTTATGTTGTACAGCCACGCCCACTCATCACCACGGACGCAGCTGTCTGAGACTACGAGTGTATGTCTGCTGCTCCACGGGTAAGTCTGTCACTTGGTGTGTGTGTGTGTGTGTGTGTGTGTGTGTGTGTGTGTGTGTGTGTGTGTGTGTGTGTGTGTGTGTGTGTGTGTGTGTGTGTGTGTGTGTGTGTGTGTGTGTGTGTGTGTGTTATTTGACCTGTAATGCAATGCTCGGACATGTTTGCAGACTTTACCTCGACCCATCTGGCCACTCTGCCCATCTGGAAGGCAGCAGGCTCCCCATGAACTCACACACACACACACACACACACACACACACACACACACACACACACACACACACACACACACACACACACACACACACACACACACACACACACACACACACACACACACACACACACACACACACACACACACACACACTGCATGCAGAAGCATACACAATCTGAATACAGTCTAAAACAGGCAGCGCTATTAATACTCTTGCTGAGTTTCCCCTGCAGCATTTTCACTCACAGCCTCAAAAACCCCCACCTTTGCTCCTCTTTTTCTCCTCTTCCTCTTATATTTTTCTGTGACGCTCTTCTGTCTCTTCCTCTCTCTCCATCTACAGCAGCAGAAAGGAGCAGCTCCAGCTTTGAAGGCCCTCACCCTCACCTCCTTCCTCTCGCCCCCCTCTCTCTTTCACCCCTCCTCCCTCGCTCCCTGTCAGAATCCATTTATTGCTCTGTGCGGTCAGTGGGTGGCTATGTATACGTAGTGTTATCCTCTCTCACTCTATTGCCATCCTTCAATCTCTCGACCCTCTCTCACACATTCACACTCGCACTCACACTCTCTCTCACACACACACACACACACACACACACACACACACACACACACACACACACACACACACACACACACACACACACACACACACACACACACACACACACACACAACACACTGACTTTGATCCCTGGCCTGTCCGGTCCTTTTAACTTCCACAGCCCTGTAGTATTAACCTCTCCTCCCTCTTTCACCCCCCACAACTCCATCGCTCTCCATCCCTTTTCACACACTGACTCTCTTCAGTTTGATCTGCCTCCCCTCACTTTCCCTCTTTCTCCTCTCGCTCTCTCTCCATCTCTGTGCCAAGACTGCTGGTGAAGTTATGGCTTGTCAGTCTGTCTGCTCCGGGGGATTTGTTTAACCCCTACACCCTTGCCTTGCTGCTCACTTGCATGTTTCTCTCAAGAACTCAACTTACATCAACTTAGATGTAATTCAAATCCTTGGTTGGAGCAATGGTTTAACCCCTGCTCACTCCCTCCCTGTTTACTGTCTCACTCAATTTCTTTTCTCTGTCTCTGTCAGCCTCTGACGTGGATGATGAGCCAGAGCCTACAGAACCAGACTACACGCTTAGACCAGGCCTAAAAATTGACGATATTGGTGAGTCATACACACCCACACGCACACACCCACTTAAACATATGAACACATGAAGCTGAGTAAGTATGAAATACATCTGTTTGTCCCATCTGAATTCATAAAAGCAGACATGGATTCATTCAGATCACACCAGTCTCAAAATCATGTGATATGATTTACTCTTTTAACAAGCTGACTTAGTCAAAAAGCTATAGAGTGATAAGTACTCTTGTTTATTCTAAAGGTACTTGAAAACAGGTCACAAATACATAATGTTATTTCAATGGATGTCTCAATGACTTCAAATTGTAGTTTAGATTTGTTGCATTAATCAAGGATTATGTTCAGCAGCGGATTCATTCACATTTGTTGCTCCAGTGACTTTTTACAGGTGGAATTGACTCAAGAAAATACAGAGATCATGTTAATCCTACTTGTGTAAAATGTCAGCCAATGTGTGTGGCTCATTGATGTGTGTTTAATGTTTTATGGACATAAATGGAGGTGTATGATACAGAGGGGTAATTTACATCAAACTCACAATCATTACTTGGGATTTTGCTTAACAAAAAAGAGACAAAATATTAGAGCAGATTTTTTTCCAGCACTTATAGGTGTTCAAATCAACTGTGTGCCTGCTATAATTTCTTAATAACTGTTGTTTAGCAAATTCATGTGAAAATTCTGTATTATTGACACCTGGAAATAATATTTATTTATTTATTTTAATTTAAATGTATGGTTTCAGAACTAAAAGATTAACATAATATATATATTTTTATTGGAAAAGAACTGGCCTGTATTGTCTTATCTTTGACTAATGGCTAATTTTAGGATCTTTTTAGTAAAAAATATAATTTTCACATTGTCACCTTAAAATCCGGAATCATTGCAGGTATTTGGCACTAGTGTCTGCAGAGTTTCCTGTCATTTAGTCTTGACTGGCTCAACCAATCTGATTGTCGGGGCAGTCTGTACTTCGCTTCACAGGTGAAACTTGGAGCAAAAAAACATCCCTGAAGCACCTGCAGCTGCACGTAGTAACATGGTGAACTTATTAAATGTATCAACATAGTTTTTTGTTAAAGAGGATACTGATCCCATATCTTTTTCACTGGATTTGTTGACAACTAAAAAAATATAGAATACATTATCACCAGCTTTATCCTTTAAATGTGTCAGCAAAATGATATTTGATGGGACGGTGACCAGGCAGCATCAAAAGTGGCCAACCAACGTGAAATGTGCCGTTTTCAAAAATTACATTCAGCGCAGTTAACTTCACAGCACCAGCTGGCTTGGCAAGCTGCTGATCCTGCTAAACAACTACATGAATATTCATTTCACACATTTCATGCCGTTTTCACCCGTAGGAGCAAAGAACACAGAGTTTCATGATAATTTACTGCAAAAACCTAAAACATTCATTCAGAAACAGGAGGCTTGTTCAGATTTCCTGTAGTTAACTGTTTAAGCAGGGGCTTCTTGTTGGCCTTTATGTTGATTTCATTGGAATTACAAGATGAAAATCATGGTAATTGTGTGGGTCATGCTATATCTGTCAACACTGACATTGTATGAATTCTGGCCGCTATTGAAAGGAGAAGCAATACTTCAACAAATGAAAAACTTGGAGATAATCTCTCGGATCATCATATGGTTGATTCTCAGTGTTATGGCAACAGCGCACCAACACAGTAACGACATGCACACCTAACTTGGCCTAGCTAGCTTCCATCCATTACACAACCAGACATGCTGGTATCAATCAAAATCCTGTCTAACTTTGACGCTCCAAAGTAGATTGTAAAATATGGTGTTGTGTTTCTGATCATCTGTGTGTGTTTGTGTGTGTGTGTGTGTGTGTGTGTGTGTGTGTGTGTGTGTGTGTGTGTGTGTGTGTGTGTGTGTGTGTGTGTGTGTGTGTGTGTGTGTGGGGTGGGAGGGCTCTTGCATGTGTGCACTTGTGTAATAAATCAGCTTGTTCTAATAACTGTCATAAGAAAACTCATCACTTGCTGCGGCAAAGAGCTGCAGGTCGTATGAGTTTGTTGGGATCCCTCTCCCTCCCTTATTTTTCTTCCCATGATTCTTTCACCTCGTTTGTCTCTCCTACTCCTTCTCTTTCCTCCATGCCTTCCTCATCGTCCTGCCCTTTAATTCCCATCTTCCATTTTTCACACACGCACAAGTAGCTATGCAGTGGAGGGGAAAGCTGCGAAAAATCAGTTTATTCACCTTTTGATGTGTGAAATTGAGTTATGTCTTTTTTTTTTTTTATCTTAGGGTTTTATTGTAATCATTAATGCGATCACAGTAGTGCAAGCTATATTAAATAAGAGAAATAACTTTATTTAAAAAATGTTCAGTTGTTTGTAGCATACATTGAGCACAGATGGGAGGGACCCTTTCCTTTGTTTGTTTGTTTGTTTTCCTCACTACTTCTTCATTTCCTGCAAATAAAGTCATTGCAAATGCTCATTACTAAAGCCGAAACTATAAACCTTCATCCTAAATCACATCCAGTACACATCTAATTGGAAGTTAATTACAAGAAAATAAGAGTAAAGATTATTGCCACATAAGAAAAGTTATAGTTATTGTACTTGGACTCATAGGGACAGTGGAGAACATAAAAATACTGTTAATATTTAGTGAATGGCTGACATAAAAGCCGAGCACAAATTAACCAAGCTCCTATGGGTCACTTTCACCTGTAGTGCTATGTTGCCAATTAAATGAATAGGATAACCCAAGTGGTGCGAGAGGAAGTGAGTGAATCAGCAGGGAGTTGTGAAATGAAGTGAAAACAAAGTTGCAGTACAGTTTCCTGTTTCCCTCGCTCACTCTTAGTCCTCCTGACTGCCGATTAGACTCATCACATCATAGTTTTAATTACTGTTATTCAAAGTTCACGTCAGCACATTCACACAAACACGAGGCAACACACAGACTGCTCAGTTCCAGCCCGCCTGATTAATGTGTGTGAAAATGTTTAACTAAGCTGAATGTTGCAGGCTCATATTGTAAACCAGCCGTCTCTCTCTCCCCTTCACTGCTCACAGTTTATTTCCTGGGCGCTGCCCCTTTCAATCAATGTCTACAGCCCAACAGTGGTTCCCTCCTGAATATGGCCTCTACTATTAGATTTCATTTAGAGCTCATTTACAACGCAGATGGAATGGTGCTCGCAGCTCCCTGTGCAGCCATGTGATTACTGATGGCTTTCAGTGGGAGGACACTCATTTACACTCCCAGTTGGCTCAAGTTACTCTCAGGTCCAGCCATTAGTAGAAAAAATCAGATGCGTCTTCTTTAATGGGGTTTATTGTTGCAATTACAACTCCTTTGAGCGACACTGTGTTTGGGTTACACACACACACACACACACACACACACACACACACACACACACACACACACACACACACACACACACACACACACACACACACACACACACACACACACACACACACACACACACACACACACACATTTGCCAGCAACATCAGATTTAAAATCAGAGGCGGAACACAGCTCAAGCTGTTACAAATTGACTCAATGTCACTTGTGTTTTTATTTTATGGTTTGTAGAAAGATGTGTGTCATATGTTATAATTCAACCAGTTTAAAAATACACGTCAATCATATATTGTTTATGTTGTAAAATATATTATTCACAAACTTAGTAGAAGGAAGTCCCATTTGTGTGTTTAAACTTGCAGCACCACAGCTTTCATTCATCATACATTGCACATGCTAATATAACAACATGCTCAATAAGAAGCTGATATTTAAAACGTATAAGAGTTCATAACAGGACACACTGTAGTAGCTTCTTAGATTGAACATCAACACATATAAATGCTTTCAATATGTAAACAACGTTCACTTCCATGCAAGGTTTTTAATTGCTAGTGGCTAATACTTCTTTGTGTATTGCTACAATACGTGCAAATGCTGTTGTGCATATTGTTAATAGAACTTTTTTTTTCATAAGTTGTCCCTCTGATTAAAACAAATACTGTATTCATGCTGAAAAAAATATGACGATCATGCGACGAGTGGACATCAGAATCAATTTATTTTCACCAGCCACAGCCTCCAAATGGGACCTTTAAGGCTTCTGGTTATTTACTTTGTGCCCAACTAATAAAGTATTTATTACAGGACTTATGTATTGAATTGCATGCAACAGCATTTTTATTTTTCAGATTACTCCATTTTTGTAAAATATGGTTTCTGTAGTATTAAAACCCATTTTCAATACAATGTAGTATACATGTGTGCAAAAGTGGCCATTATCTAGTAACCCTAATTAAATTTAAAACATGTTTTTATTATAAGTTATTATGAGTATGTTACTCATATACAGTACATTTTATTACACAACAGACTTGTTTTCATATTTTAGCACACAGAAGTTAAAATATAAGCCATTGATGGCTACTATGTTTACACACACACACACACACACACACACACACACACACACACACACACACACACACACACACACACACACACACACACACACACACACACTCTCTCTCTCTCTCTCTCTCTCTCTCTCTCTCTAATGAACATCTCTCATGAATACAATCACAGTCTAACATGTCTCCTTTTCCTTGTCAACATGACATTCAAATTCATACACGCCTCTGGGTATCTGAGCTCCCTAATTATCAGGTGGAAACTGCCTGCTTTTTGTGTGCCAAAATGTCACGTACAAACACACGCAGTTGTATGTTTGGCCCGGCATGTCAGACTTTCTCATTGTACGTCACATGGCACTCTGTACAGACATCCTGCCAAAAATGCATGCCAATAATTATGTGTTTATCTGTGACAGAGACTCTGTGTGTGTGTGTGTGTGTGTGTGTGTGTGTGTGTGTGTGTGTGTGTGTGTGTGTGTGTGTGTGTGTGTGTGTGTGTGTGTGTGTGTGTGTGTGTGTGTGTGTGTGTGTGTGTGTGTGTGTGTGTGTGTGTGTGTCTGTGTACTGCCACACTTTTGAAGCACTTGTTTGAGATGCTCCACAGTTGGCTGTTTGTGTCTTTAAAACCACAGTCCTCTGTCAGTCAGCACCAAAGCAGCATAGTGAAGTTACACGGTGTCCTGACCCCTCAGCTGCATGCTCGGTTACAGAGCGGTCAAAGCATTTAACCTGAGCTCCGCTCCTGCATAGACCTCATTAGACTGGCCAGCAGAGCATACCAGAGGAGGCCATCTCTAAAACCAGGTGTCAGCCAGTCATTACTCTGCTGTCTGACCCACAGATCAGCTGGAAATAGTGAGCGTATCCCCAACTTCATTCCAAAGCCATCAGCCTGTAAACACAATAGTTGTTAATCAGCATCAGCAGACTTCTGTACAGACAGAAAATTGTGCTTCTGTCTGGTCTCCAGTCTCATTAATCAAGTGACTTCACAGGGTGTGTCTGGCTGTACATGTGTCTCATAGGTGCAGGCTTGCAGGGAAACTGTCTGCTGGCTCGTGTTTTTGTACATCGACTAGACATCAGCGTGTGGCAGGTAGCTCTCAACAAAAGGCCGCAAATTATTTTTAGGATATTACCAGGTGCACATGCGGTTGGGGGGATGAAGGGGGTTACAGTATGTGCAGTGTGTCTGTGTCCAAAGTATGCAAGTGTGTGATGGAGAATGTGTCATTATATTAGAACAATAAGTGCACTCTAATAACAGCCCCAGTCTGCTATGGCTCTGCTGGCGTGTTGTCTGTAGTGGTTGTGAGACTGAAAGCTGCCTTTTGTTCAGTCTGTCATTAATTTTTTATTAAAAGTTTTGCTTATTACTACAGCTCCTTTAGAAGCTCTGATAAACATTATTTAAATGTTCCTTTCAAGGTTTCAAAGTGTTGAAAAATGCTTAGCTAGCATTGTAATAAAAGATTGAGACATCACTCTCACTTATTGTTTGCTTTATTTTTCTCTGTTTTGTTTCTCCAGATGAATTTAACCCTTTTGTTCCCAAGCTGGAGAAGAGCGTCAGTGGAAGCAGCCCATCCAGGGATCGCCTTCTCCTCACCGTGACGATGCTCTTTCTGGCCGCCCTCTTCATCTCCTAGCAACGGCCATCCCATCAGCGTCACCATGCCAACTAGCCTTGGGAGGGTGTACAGTATAAGTGGGCTGAAGAGTGAGGAGTGGGTCAGGAGGAGAGGAGAGGAGAGGAGAGGCAGATAGAGCAGAAGGCAAGAGGAGCAAGACTTTGAAATTAAAGTTTTCAAGCGTCAGTGTTAATGTGTGTGTGTGTGTTTGTGCAGCTGTGTGTTTGAAGGAGTGCGGTTTTGGTGGAGTTGGAAGACCTTCAGGCACTCGGTGACACAGACTGAACTTTATATTGCATTAAAGTCAGCCTGTGGTCACAGGTGCAGCTGCAGTAGACTGTGTGTGAGTGTGTGTGTGTTTGTGTCTGTCTGCATGTGTGTGTGTTTGAGCAGGCCACGGGATTGAGCTTGTTGAATCATGCACACCACACAAAGCATTTATACAACAGGAGAGGCTCGGCGGAAATCCAAATAAAAAGAAGAAATCCAACCACCCAATTGAAAACCATTTGAAGACTTTCCCATGGATCTGATTGGCTGTAACACTTCGTTAGGGCTAGTTGCCATAGTTTCTTGCAACAAGACTTAAACTGAACTCAAATGAACTGGATCAAACCGATTTCAGCAGAATTGAACTGAAATTGCCTTTTTGTTGTTGTTGTTGTTGTTGTTGTTGTTAATGATCTTGATGCTGGGAACTTGTTCTGGTCCACGGAGGAAAAAAAGAGCAACCGGCCTATGACCTACGCTGGTCCTGTGTAGGAGACTAGTCAAAGTAGCTGATAGTTCATACACAAACACACCCTGGGATTCCAGACGCCAGTGTTTTAGTTGCCATCTCCACTATGTTGAGTCATCCTACGTTCACCATCGGTCTTCAGAAGGCAACAGGACTGGACTGTGTCAGGGGAGAATACAGAGCATTTAAATGATGAATCATTCACTTAAATATAATTTTAAATAAATAAAAAAATGGAAAGGGGGAGGAGCTTAGATGTGCCATTGTCAGAAACTGAAAGGGTTTGATGATGTTATAAGTTGCTATGTTACTTTTCTGTCTTGTCCTTGAAGTACTCAGTTAGTCCTCTGTCATCTCCGAGGTTAACGAAGCACACGATGGCTATGGAGCAGCCATGGATACACTCAGCAATACTACCCTCTTCACAACGGGCTGCAGGCTGGTTAGAGGTGAGGAAGAGGAGCACAGAGGAGGGACGAAAGAGGACGGACAGTCGCTCACACAAGCATCTATAGGTCCAGTCCCGGACAATAAGAAGTTCTCCACTGGTCCATGGTGTAGCAGCCTGCTCTACCAACCCCTTTCTCTGTAAACTCATATGTCAGATGCCACATGTAAACAGTTTTCTGTTACTGGATGAGTGTGTTTACGTGTGCCTGAGTGAAAAAACATGACCGAGTGTGCGGCTTGTGTGTTTGAGAGTGCGAAAGAATATTTTAAACGGTACTAACAGCCTGAAAATACATCCACATACTGTACATCTTATAAGTATGAAAATGCAAAATAAAAAAAATAAAAATTCAAAACACAACTAAAGCAACAAGTTATACAAACCAAGTGCTTTGGTGGGGAAGTACGGCAATTCAAAAATGTATCAGTCGGTTGCTTTAGACTAGTGTTTCCATAGCAACTAGCACCTTATTCACCATGGTTACCCTGCCCTGCGAACAACGGACTCTAGTAGGGCACGGCTTACCATAGTAGCTGATAACAATGATGAAGGTGATGTTGATTACACAGATGATGACGATGAGGATGGACTGCGAGCTGACCCTTGGCCAGAAAAGGTCACGGTGGCTCACCCACCGGCATGTGAGACATTCAAGTACTCGTGTAAATGTCAAAACAGACAAAGAATGGAACTCCAATGTCTTGAAATCTGCCGAGGTGAAATGTGATGTACGCATTTTTACAAACTTGAAGCTCAGTTATTGTTTTTTTGGTGGTTGTTTTTCATTATTTTTTATCGCTATTTTGTTGAGTTTGCTGTGGTATATAATTGGTTATCTCGAGGGGGAAGAAGGTGTTTAAAAGTTGGAAAATTGGGTGGGCTGAGCCGTATGTAAACTTGGGCTGCACTCTGAATTTCTTAAGCTGAATATTCAACTTTAAGGTTAAGTTAGCTTGGAAAGTATATGTTTTAAAGATTAATATTTACCTTTTGGCTTTTGCTTCATCTCCTTAAATTCCAACAATTATGAAGATGAGTTTTCTCATCAGTAGGAGTATTACTCAGCCTTTTGGATGATGTCTTCTGTAACTCTGGAGGGACCTGAGTTGCTGCCATAGTGGACTCGGGATTGAATTTGAGCCTCTTCATTTTAAACACATAACTTGTGTAATGATTTAGGGCCATGATGTAGACATTTACTAGACAGGGATTGTCTCGTAGAAAATGTTTGAGTTGCATCATGGGAATTGTAGGACCCAGCTCTTCTGAAAAAAGGACCCTTTAGTAGGGACTAAAAGTTGTGATATTGCAGCCAATGTTTTATCTGTTCTCTGTTACATTTGTGTCATTATTTTTTAATCTTGCAACTGTCCACATGCTGCCTGCAGTATGCATTTTTTGGGGTGTAGCATATGTCAAGTGCAGGCAATGACTTCATTTGAACACTTTTTAGAGGCCTAAATAGGCAAAATTATCAAGAAATTCTCTGAGCAGATTGTACGAAAGTCTGATATAGTAAAACAGATTTTGTGTGGTTTGTGTTACAACCACCTAGACCACCAGGTTGGAAACCACCGATATATAAGATATAATTCTATATTATTATTCTATTCGAAAGAAGTTATTTTTCAAATTATTGTTTGTACTTGGGCAGTCTTTTTTTTTTTCAGAGGTGTGGTCCAAAACCTTGCAACCACCTTCAGACAGCCCAGGCTTAAACAACAAAGTCATAGAAATGTACTAGTTCTTGTCACCCAGATGGGTGATTGTGCCTATATGGAAACAAATAAAGAGTCGATATAATACAATGTGTGATGCAGCCCAGGTGTATATATGGCTCTTGGTGGGAGGGTGAGGTTGGAAAGGTTTGATTTCAGGATTGAAGAGCCGTGCGAGAGGGTTTATCACTCTTCAAGAAGTTGCACTTAAGAACTTAGACACGAGAGCAAGTGTGTGTGTGTGTGTGTGTGTGTGTGTGTGTGTGTGTGTGTGTGTGTGTGTGTGTGTGTGTGTGTGTGTGTGTGTGTGTGTGTGTGCGTGCGTGCGCGCGCGTGTGTGTGTTTTGTTTTGTTAGAGCTCATTTTTGTCAATCACTTCATGGCTGTGTGTGGAAGCAGAAGTCTTTGTGTGTACTGGTGTCAGTGTGTACATCTTTGTGTGTATGTGCGAGAGCGAGTGAGCGACAGTCTCTTTGTTTCTGGTCTTTCCATGTGCGTATGGGTGAGAGAGTGTGACCGATTGTTGTCTGGCAAAACAACAAAAGCATTTAATAGTGTTGGAAACAACAATTACAATCATGTTTACCTTCGACTGGAATGACTTTAAATGAACTTGAAAATAAACTGTAAACTGAACAAACCATAACAGAGGTTATAACAATGATCATGATAACAAAATAATAAGCTTACAAATGTTACTTTTAACAAGATATGTGTTTGCCTCTTTATTTGCCTCCCCTCATAATCCCCGTCCCCTCTCCCTCCCTCCCTGCTCTCTCTGTCTTTGAGGATCTGAAAAAAAGAGGAATAAGCACAGAGTTAATCCAAGACAACAGATGGAGGGGTTGCAGGAAAGGTTTTACCTGGTATATTCAGTTCTCTGTAGATAATGTTGTTTGGGAGCTCACAGATGTGATTTTCCATATCAAAGTTGGTGTGGCGAGGCTCTCCCTCGGCAGTAATACCTTGACACGCTCCGATTAGGGGCGATAAGCGCTTCAATCACCAGCCCAACATTTGAATGACAATGGGACAGGCCAGCAGTGTGTACCTGTGTGTCTGGACCGGCTGATGGCGGGATAAAGCGGCTGCTGGTGTCGGGGTGCACATGAGCTCATTGTCTGTGATCTTATGCAACAGGTCTTTGTGATACAGGTGGACTTGTTCTTCTCTGACTGACAGGACAGCATGAGGAAGAAGATGGACAGATAGAGGTTAGAGGAAGCAGAGATGGACAAAGCAGAGATAGGCATTGCGGAAGTCGACAGATGAGAATGAAAGGCAGGAGCTGAACATGTTATATGTGTCTCTGGGTTTTAACCTTTATGACATTTTAAATAAATAATCAGTTCCTAGAGAAATGATCTAGCAGATTAGTTGATAAAAACCATTAGTTGAAAGCTTGATGACGTCATAGTTTTAAAACCTTAGTGTAATGATAAAACTGCATGCATTGGGTATATATAAGGAAGATTTTGTGCTGCTGAGTAAATTTCCGCTCGGGTTTCATCTTGATGCAATACAATCACAATGTCTGTTTTTGTTCTCCAGCTGATTTGAAACCATAAGGGAGGATGGGATAAGATTAGAATACATTTTGCAATTGTTTGCTTTATTACCACTGCACTGAAATATTATATAAGACGCAGTCATCCTTATCATTCTGTTGCTCTAACGGTTAAAAAACAGCATCATGATTTCCAAAAAAAGACACATCATCAGCCTTCTGGGAGAGGATGCAGGCAATGATTCAGACTTTGAGTAGAAAAGTAGACCAGAGGGATGAGTGCTATGACTGACACCACCCAACAAACAAACCCCTTTCTGCCAGAATTAAATCGGCTTTTCAGAGAAATGCCCTGACTCACTTTTCCGTCAAGCCCCTAGACATATTTGTTGAATTTTTTTTAAATCCTTTCTTTATTAATCTCAGGCTGTGATTTCTTCATCATGCTCACTGTGAATACAGCTTCAGTCAGGTACACGCCTTTCTCTTCATGTATCTTCATTTTGAAACCACAGTTGTAAGAAAAAAAACGTGAGTGACCAAGCTTTACGTGTGAGAACGAGCTTGCAGGATATACATAGTAAAACCTCAGATAACTCAGCGTCTCATAAATCAGAGACCTCTTACAAATCCATGCTGCAGTAGCGAGTGACGTCCACACAATGTCGCTGTTCAGTCACAGCCTTGGTGAGCAGAGGTGCTGCTCTCTAATGCCCCTGATTTGTAATCCTTTATCTGAATACATAAATCCATTAAAGCCACAATGCCTGTTGTGTAACTAGAGTCATTGGATTAAACACGCAGATTTATTCCACTGTTATGATATAACTGCTTATTTTTGAACACGTTGAAGGGGGGAGTTCATAGACAGAGGTTTTGTTGTTGGCTCCTCAATAGTGGAAATGTTGGCTGTGGAGGTCCAGGACAGCTACTCTCACAAACTAAACTTTGAAAAAATTATGTAATGATACCCACCAGAGGCTTCAGCAAACGAATGTGTAAGCTCAAGGTCTTCCAGTCACCGGGCTGAAAGCAGCTTTAGTGTCTGCTTTCATTCATCACAGTGAGTCAGGCTGAAGAGAAAAAAATTCGACCTTCTCTGATTGTGTTTGCTTTACAGAGAAACCAATGTTACGCATGGGCAGGCTTGTAAATATGAAGCTGTTTACAATAATCTTGTTCTGCCAATGTTTGAAACACAGTTTTTGTTCTGTTGTGGGGACCTCTGACATTACAATTAACCCCAAATGTCTGCACTGCATGGCTAACCTTAATCAACTGATCAATCAATCAAACTTTATTATCACACATTTCATACATTTTTGTGCAGGTCCAAAATGCATCACAGATGATTGACAAGCCAATAAAAAGACAGACTTAAATCTTGTCCTACACTGAAAGTATGATGAATTGTAACACCAACACAAAACTTATACTTTTTCTTTCACTCTCACTCATTCTTATTCAATTTTAAATCAGAAACCTGAGTTTTTCAGTGACCTCATGTTAGACCCATGTGCACATGTTGCTATAGCTGAGATGGACCTGTCTTCAGAACTTGATCAAATACATACAATCAAATACACAGAACAACAGTAAGTTTTGACAGATAAGCTCGCAATTTATTTTTATGTTAAAATAATGCTAATAAAACTTAATTACACACAAAGTGTACAAAACTACATAGGGTGTATTGAGTTGAAACAGCTAGGTGGGTAGTCAGCCAGACAAACTGTATTCTATCATCTGATGTTTATTGCCCCATTGATCCTATTTTTTTGTTTATTGTGGCATATTGAGATCTGAAAAATAACATCAGTGAGCACAGTGTGATCAGAACCAGTAGAACTAATGGCAAAGTTGTGATAAGCATTTACTGTTAAACTTTTACTTTAACATATGGTCGTAACCAGACCTCCTTGCACCCATCCATCTCCAAATCACCCAGAGACACATAAGCAGAGAGGCTACAACAGATGATCCCCCTGATGACACACGCCCTGCTCCCCATGTTCCTTCAGTCACGTCTGCGTGGTGATGAGCCCTGAGACTGGGGCCACCACGAGGTAAGGGAAGCCCTCCCACTCTGCCTTATGGTTCCTGTTATAAAAAAAAAATCTGCTGCTTACCACGTGAATGTGCCTTTCTGCCATGTGTTAATTCAGTCTTGAATAGACTAAACATAAGTCATTCCACTGAACATAAGGATGACTGCGTCAACAACCACGTTTTATGGGCGTTCATGTATGAGGCAGGCACTTAATGTGTGTGTGTCTGTGTGTCTGTGTGTCTGTGTGTGAGCTGAGTGAGCTGAGTGATGCAGCATCTTTCCAGAACCTATCCAGAAGGCGAAAGCTAGCTGAGTCAGCGATGTCATGTGGCACCTGGAGGCAAACGTGTCTCACCCACCGTCTTCATCATCAAGTCTAAGTGGTGATCTAACTCAGGTGGAGTTAATCAAGATACTCATTGAGTTTCATTCTCACTTTATTACTACAATATTACTTGTAATATTGCCCATAATACTCCTCTAACAGTCCTTATCAGTATTCATCAACTAGTTTTATGAAGCTTGTTCAAAAGAAGTTTTTCTTTTCTCTGCAAAAACGTTTTTAAGGTCTCTAAAGAATCCAGCTTTTGCACTGGGTCCTTACGGCCCTGTCTGGTTAATGCCAAAACAGCACTCACCCCTGCTGTGGAAGGAACCCACTGGGTTTTACAGATGCAATTTCATCACTGATCACTGATGCTGATCGTTCCATTTCTCAAACCTCATGGCAAAAGCCTTCACGTTGAGGCAATAATCCGTGGGATTTTCATATAAATGCATTTCTGCTTTCTGTTCCACATCAAATCAGCTCTTAACCTGTTTGTGGAACATTGTGAATGATTTATTTATGATCAGTTTAACCTTGTGCCATTCCTGAGAAACTCTTGTAAGCAGGATGTCATTTGTTTGTTTTTGTTCTTGTTGTAGAATCAACAGTGAGTTCTTTGGAGTAAACAGAGAAATAAATCATATATTCTATTACAATGAGTGTTGAAAGTAACCATGGCTGCACACACACTGAAACGAACAACTCAACCTGTAGCACAAAAGAGTTGCAGCTTGTTAGCACTGTTGTACATAGAATATTTTTCTTAACCACTACAAACACTCTGTCGTCTTTGACTTTAACTTGTTGTAATAAATAAAAACAGACTTTTTTTTATACAAGTAAGTGTAATAATATAATAATAATAAGATAATAACAATCAGCTACAGAAACATCTCTCTTTTTACCCTCTGTTCACCTTCACTCTAACCAACACAACAGGAAGCTTGTGTGTCATGTAAACAGCCCACAAGCTTTCCGACTTGAAAGTTTGGACACAGCTAAACTTTTCATTGCCATCAGCCATGACAAGGCAATGCCTCCTACTGATGTGTCACTTCACCTAGCAAGTGCAAAACAGGTGACTTTGTGATCACATGTTTTCAAATCTACCCAGTTCTCTATAGAACCAAGGACATTTTAAAGTCCCTGAAGATCATTATGCTCAAAATGAATAAAGTTAGTGCTTTGTCAATGATACTTTTGAGATATTTTAAGGTCAGTGAGGATGTTTCCATTGACTGCTCGTGAAGCATTATTCATTTTTTCAGTAGTACAATAATTTTCCTGTGAATAGTGGAGTTATTACTTAACGGACACACACAGTAATTTTGTTCGCGTAGGCTACTCAAAGAAATATAAATTAATTTTCTTCCGACAACAACCACATCACATTGGCTTTATTTCACAGTGGATATGTTTAACCAACCATATCTATTGCTGTCATGAGATTCTATGACGGCACTGAATATTACTTTGCATTCTTTGTTTATCTCACCCCATCTTCTATATTTGTACATTTTCTCCTTCTCCCTGATTCCTCATCCCTCACATGGGTGCAGCATGCTTTACTGTCTCTCCATTTTCTCATCCTCCTTCCAAACGGCTGCTCCGATGCTGTCAGTCGCCCCCCAGATTTATGCTTTTGGTGTTAGTCACTGCCTAGCTTCCCCCTCGTCCTCTCATCGCATACCCCCCGCCCCCTCTCCTCCCTCCCCCCTCTAAGTTTAGCACTAATCTTCTGTTTCTGAGACAGCATCTGCACAGACCTAACAGATGGACTGGTTATATTTACTCTGTCTGTCTGTCTTTCTGTCTGTCTGACATATATACACACCCATAGAATACTACCTTTAACACTGCACACATTAACACATAACATTTAAATGTGCACTTGAGATGAAAGACTCATTAATAAAACTCCGGAGACTAGAGAGTAAATACATAAATGTGTAATGTGATCCCTAAAATAATCCCAGTGTGGTTTGTCAGGTCAACATATGGTTAATATACTGTAGCCTACTGTACGAGTCACCATTGCACATGACAGTGTTTTCACATGTCCCTGTGTAGCTGAACTGTGTCAAAGACAGGAAAGTACATCCTTATAATGATGATGATGTGTGTAACTGTGCATATTTGATTGCGTTTAAATGTGTTCATTAATGTAAACTAGTGTTTGAACTTGTCTGTGTGCATCAAATCTATGACGTCTTGTTAAGGTTAGACAAGGTTTCAGATAGACTTAATGGATTTAGATCTAATTGATTAAGCAGAGCAGCGGAGCTGCGTGGTTTAATTGTTCCTGTAACCCGCCTCGTCCTCTTTTCTTATCCTCTAATCACCAGATTATCTGCCCGAAGATATCCGGAGTGACGGCCTTCTGTCTGTGTTGTGGAGTTTTTTTTATATTCTAAATGACAACAGCTTGTTCGTTAGACGTATGACGTCAGTTGCTTTCCTTGTATGTGTTCTTAGATTGATTGTCAACACTGTTACCAAAGAGTAGAAAATATCTGTCATCTGGCACAGTCTGTAATCCAAATGTAAAGAGGAGTATCTCCCTGCATGACACCAGAATTCACTCACTCCCAAACTGACTGAAAGGTCTTAATAACCAACGTAAGCCCTGAGTGTTTTGTCTTAAGCTCCAAATCTTTTTTAGGTTGTTAATATAACTGTAATTAAAAGAAAGAGAAAAAAAAACAACCTAGGTTTTTGAAAATACTTTTGTGCTTTTACTTTTGTGTCGTTTACAAAATCCCTAAATCTAACTGTAACCCAGTAGTCTCTCTTACTGGACTGAAAAATCAATGGGGAAATATCATCATCTCTCGACCCTAACATTGTCATGAGGTGGGGGGGGGGGTTGTTGTCTGATACAGTATGTGTTGTGTTTCATTTAATCTGTTACCTTAGAGAGCACGCTAGTTAGCTATGGATAAAGAGTCAACCACAGCTGCAATCCACACAACGGTTCAGCTTCAGCAATATAGCCAGGAAATGCTGGCCAGCTAGGAAATGTTTGCTGCAGTTAGCTCACTTGGTCACGTTCGCTGTTTTGACTGGGTTTGACCACAGTTTGACAATGCTTGTATACCATAGATGCTGAATTGTGGCTTGAGGGATGTGTACCTGCTGCTGCCATCTTGCAGAGGTGTTGTGTATGAAGTAAGTTTTTGTGTCTTTGTAATATCTGTATGGTCATCAAGGAAAATAACTACCACCCCTAAATTTCCAATTAGTGCAGTAAACCTTTCAAAATTGCACTATGAAACTGAGACACTAACAACGCATGATACCCCTCGTGACATTGGCACCTATGATGTGTGGTTTGTAAAACAGGTGTCAAGCTTGTCTGAATCATCTCTGTAATCAAGATGTCAGATATTCTTGCACATGCACACATGGTTGATATCAGTAAAATGTTAAATGATTACAAATCTTATCCATTGTATGCAATTTTTTTTTATTAATTTTTTTTAGCCAAAAGCCAAAGTTCAATGAAGCTAGGTAATGTGGAAAAATATCATTTTTGATTATTTTTTTAACTATAATCAAAGGTTCATGTTTAAGAAACAACTGCAACAGATGTCAGTGCACCCCTTATAGGTGAGATTGAATTATTTTATTTCCCTATTATTTTATTTTATTAATAAATGTATTGCACAATGTTTGTCTTCTTGGATGCCATCCATAGAGATTAAATTTTCCCCAGATAATCCTTGTGCCAAATCAAGATTAAAATAATACTTCTGATACAAGTATTGGTGATACAATTTGGAAATTATTTAAAGTCCCCTCTATACTAAAAAATGTCTTCTTTTTTTTTCATTTTCATCAGGTTTGACATATTGTGTTATTTGTTCTAATGTGAAGTCTTCAGACCGTGATTGGATTTCTTCACATAGCAACACGTGTCAACTCATTTAGTGCACCTGCAGCACCCAGTATGGCACATGTTTCATAATTTATGTATTTATTCATGCCACACTTAGAGAAAAAAAATAACACGTTTACTTCACAACTCAAATGTCAGGTCAGAATGATGGAAATGACTGATGCATAATAAGGTGCAGATGCTTATTAGCATGTGGATATAACAAACCTGTGCCTGTTTGGTTAAATGTGGTTATTTCCATGCAGAAATTTATTTTAGTGCTTTAAATTAAAGCAATTTCTCACATGTACATTCTCAGCCACTGAAGTTTCACAAATGAATAGTTAAAGTGATAATAAACCCCAAATACAGATTTGGAATGTCAAACACTCCACCCCTGCAGACTTGAAAGTGGCTTTAATTAGATTTTAATTTCCTTATTTGAAGAGAACAGTGGCTGTGATCAGCTTGGACTCAGTCGGGTTTAATGGAATACAATGTTACAGAAGGGTTTGAGCTGCCCTCAGGGATTTCCTCAGGAGGAGTTCTGTTTCTTCATAGTTTTACATTTTTGAGTTATAAATTTAATGGGAACACCCAGACAGTTAAATCCAACCCAGTATGAAAGCATTGTAATATATTGTGTTTGTGAAGCAAATTATAGTTTTGCTATTTGCTATTTAAGCCTTTACGATCGAGCTCTATTGTATCTCCCAAAATATCAAACTATTCCTTTAAAGTATTGTACTTTCAAGCCTCGAGGTTTGTTTAATACTCAAAAGTGAGTCAGTATTATTATTTTTTGAATGAACTGCTGTGAACTCACATGTACTTCCAAAAAAAAATATGCTCCTTTTTTAAAACGAGTAGCAAAATGAAAGGCTTAAAACTGTACTTTACTTGTTGTCGAAGTTGAGCTTTGCAAGTCCACAGCATGCATGTATGTTCAAGCTAGGCTGAAGTGCTGGTTAATGGGCCATGGGGCATATGGTGTGTCGTCTAGCTCCTGTTTTGTCCCTAGATCTCCTCTTAATCTCTTATGTGCCTCATTTCGACTGTCTACTTTTTTTGTTGTCCTGCATAAAAAGCAGACATCTTTTTTTTCCTTTACTCTAAAAGTCCCATCTCCACTTTTATCCGCAAAAGTCCCTCAAAGGCCCAACAATCAGCAGAGCCGTCTGGACAACACACAGACACACACTCACACACATGCACACACAAGCTGATGAGCACGACTGATGCTGTGATCACGTTGCAACTTGCTAAGTACTGCTTTGGCCAAATAGAGGAATTAATGAGGAAATATTTACAGGCTGTCCTAGTGGGACACTCTAACTCTGTGTGTGTGCGTGTGTGACCAAATATGGTCTGAACAGATCAGAGCTCAATACTTCCTGAGTGTATTTCCACCTGTACTATTGCTGACCACTTGTGGTCAGATCACGGCCAGATACTGTATGTCCGGATTGAAGAAGCCAAATGGAAACAGCCTCTGTGTGTGTGTGTGTGTGTGTGTGTGTGTGTGTGTGTGTGTGTGTGTGTGTGTGTGTGTGTGTGTGTGTGTGTGTGTGTGTGTGTGTGTGTGTGTGTGTGTGTGTGTGTGTGTGTGTGTGTGTGTCAGAATCAGATCTCAAATGGCTGTGATACACTGTAGTCTCACGTACAGTACACTGTGTATGATCTGTACGACCTCAGAGTATTTTATCTGACAGCCACAGTTTGAAGTAGATCACTGATTAGGTTCAAACTTTGAACTTTGATTTGATAGTCTCGTTGGAATAATGCTTATCTGAGTTTGAATGACATCAGTCACTATGTCTAACAGAAATATATGTGTAAAAATGCAAGCTGACCGTGAGAATAAACTGAAAAACAGTCATTCAACATGTTTTTCCGAAGACATTTTTTAAAGGTGCTGCGAAATTGATATTGTTTTATACTTTTAAATGAACCTCAGGTCTAAGTAATTCATTAAATTCCTTATCAGTTTTCAGCAGTAACGAGAGGGCATTGCTCTGCTGTGTTTCACCTGCACACACTGTTCTCTATAATCCTTTTTCATTCCTTTTTATTTTAAATGAAGAGCATCGTGGTAATGCTTATTTGTATGTTCAGTTATGACAAGACAAAAATGACATTATTTTCCAAATGTCTCAGTTGCAGTGATACTCGAAAAACCACAAAATCAAAGCCTTGTCGTTGACTCAGAAGTTGACTTTGTTTCACATGCAGACACTGATTACTAAACATATCCCAGACTGTGACCTGCATCATGATATTGTAGGTTATTGTGCATTCAAGTGACAAACAGGAAAAAAATGTATAAATAAAAATGGACTACATGTGTGCACATGCATGCTTTTGTCTTTGTTTGTGTTCTTAATTACACGTGTATTTGTTAGCACATGGAAGCACAGACGGACTGAGTGAAATATCCCCCCATGGCCCCGATGCTCTGAACAGACAGTGCAGTGGCCTAAGCTTGTAAAATGAGTGTATCCTCCCGTTGCCCCCTGGAACACAAATAACCTCTCTCATTTAGTCAAGACATGCGCTAAACCTCCACTCATCTTCTTAACTCACATAATTACACATCAACATTGGCTGAATGTAGCAGGAGCCGCATGTTGAGTTTCTCAAAGCTGTTCTTCTTGAGTCCCAGTGCTCTCTTTCATTTTATAGGGGTAAGTTACCTCAAATCAACCCTCAGAAATAGAATTTTAAATCTCCTCAGGATTTGGTCTTTATCTTGTGCTGTATTGCACATAATCTGTTGCCCTTTTGCTCTTTCTGAAATAAAGTTGTGTTATTGAGGTCAAGACTAGAAGAAACCAAAAATGTACAAAATGAAGATTAAAGCTTTTTTTCTGGTATTGATTATTATTATTTTTACAGACATTTATATACATGGTCTTTAATGATGTGCATAAATCTGTTTATGCATGCTGTTTCTTGCTAATGGGATTACAATGAAGCCTGTGGCTTATTATTTTCTCTGATTTTATAACTGAGCCTGATGGCTTTTCCGCTGCTCTGACCTGCTCCGCCCTGACCTCTGATCTTCACATCAATCAGATGCTAGAAATACACTAACTGTTTCTAATAACAATGAGAAGTTGGGTATTATGATGACAATTGTATAACACAGTTACGTTATTATTGTAATAAATCTCAGTAAATATATCCTCTATAGTGGGCAAATTCAGGTCACAGCATTTTATAATATAGACTCATTCCTTATATTGTCTCATTAAAACAGTGCACTGTAATTTAATGCCACTAACCCAGAGGTCAAATGTATTAGAGAAATTATTATAGCTAAAATGCGTTAGTAGTGAACTTTACATCATGCATTATAGTGCATGGCTATAATATAAAGCATGAGATTATCTAATGGTTTATAATATGTCAAACGAAACCCCCCATTTTGACCTCTTGTATCCGGTTAATGAACATTTCTGCATAATGGTTGTTCATTAAATCAATAAGATAAGTGAATAAGTGAATAAAATAAGTGAATACATCATTATAAATGTGAATTTTGACAGCAATTCTTTTGTAATTATAATTATTTTGTATAAGCTGGTTGCTGTCGACAATAGTTTTTGTTTGTTCTCAAGACGTACAACTTCAGCATGCATTCAATTTTCTGTCTGCCTACCAGAATTATAAGACGAGCACACTACTGCTGTGATGTGTGCTGTGGATCAAAAGATGCACTTCTGCTGATGCCATATTTCTGCTCTGGGCTTCAGTGGCCTGTTTTCATGCTGGTCACAAATTAAATACAGCAGACTTTAACATCAGTGAAGTGGCAAATGTGTGAGGCAGAAACCAATATTTTTCTACCTGCATACACATGCTTGTTCCTTCTCCTCAGACTCGGTGCAACCTCAAAGACCTCTTGTACATATATGTATGTTTTACCTCCACAGGTATTCTTTCACCGGCTCTTACATGCATACTAAAATGTGAGGTAATTCTTACCATTTTTTTCATCTGCAACTGCTGACAGGTTATCTGAAAATATTCTCTTTCATATCTATTCAAAAGGTAAGAGCTGAAGGGCAGGTATTCACTTCTGAAAAGCAACCTCTGATTTTTAATGTACAGTTGTACTTGCCTTCAGTGATGGCAATGGAAGACACACACACAGAGTATTCAAAATGTCCTTGTATTTTCATTCCTTCCTGCCTACTCTACTGCCTCAGTTTCAGATGTTTATATTCAGGTGTCAAACTGGACACATATTTCCATTCATCTTCACTTAAACATGAGGGGAAAATGTTAGGTTCCTGGAGGTGCATCAGCCCAACAAACCATCCCCTTCTTTAAGCATTACACCCAAAAGGCTGGCCTGCAGTATGGCCTAATTAATTTTACATTTTAATTTTGAGATATGTGGATGTTAGAAACAACCTGGTGGTGGTCTGGATTAACTTGATGTTTCCTTAATTCTGTGATGGCAGTCCATCCAATAGTTGCTGAGCTATTTTACTAACTAAAATCCTCATGGTGCCACTCGAGTCCAGGCATGACCAAGTTAACAGGATGACATTTTGTACAGAGTTAACAGGATTCATCCTATTAACTCTGTACAAAATGTCATGCAAACCAGATAATTATGTTGAAATTGCAGCTTTTTCAATCATTTTAAGAGTTTAACAAGCTCTGTTTTGTAATGTAAACACAACTGCTTTAACTGAATGCATCTGATTATTGTTTCAGTCATTGTCTTCAGCTGTGAGCCCGAAGATGTGTGTCACTATGCACAGAAAACATGTTGATAAATATTTCAGTATTTCCAGAAATTTGATTTCAGCTCACAGAAGGACATGAGCTGCCCCCAGGGATGTAATCTGAGAGGATGTATATTTCGGTTTCAGACTCTTTATATTCATATTTTTAAATTAGAGTGCCACATGCTAATTTATCTGGCACACCCACACAGTCAAATACCATCCAATATACCAGACCTGCAAATAGATGAGATGTTTGTGAAGCATCTGTCATTGATGTTTTGTCAGAGTGGTGTTGATTCAACTGTATTTTTACTTACTTTAGCTGTGTGACTCTTTGGTCTGTCGATCCTAATAATTACTTGATGGATTGCCATGAAATATTTCCCACATATTTGTCATCCCAACAATGACCTAACCTAATAAGTTTGTTGATCCCTTGACATTTCCCAAAGTACCACCTTGAGGTTGACATTTTTATGCCTGCATGCCAGCAACTGGTTGTCTATTTGTCAGCACTTACGTATCCACCTTCGAATGTCTCATGCTTGCGAACTCCTTGTTACAGGAAGGCCATGTGGGAGCATTTGACACAAATATTTACCTGGACTCAAGGATGACTTGAATCGATTTTGATGATCAAAGATCAGAGGGAAATTTCACTGTAACCTCATGTTCGTCCCATCTGTCTGTCACAATCTCGTGAACGTGTTATCTCGGGAGTGCTTTGAGGAAAGTTCTTATAAAATGGTGGTGAAAGTGGTGAAAGGTCAAAGGTCTCTGTGACCTCACATAACATGTAACTCAAGAATTCACGAGCTAATAAAGACAACATTTCACACAATTACCTAAATGGAAAAAATAATGTGTCAACGACATTTTATATCAAAAGTGTCAATGGTCAACTTCCTACAGTTTAAAAAAGTATTTACTCCCTTCCACCCATTTCACAGGTTGACTACTGGCACAAGTTTGTTCCGCACAAGAGAGCGGATATTGTGCTTTGATTCATGAAAATAGGTAATGACATTAACGGCATGTTAATGCACATGTCCATTCTAGTTTTCAAAATTTGGTAAAAATATTAACCTGGCCTCAAGGATGAGATGAATAGATTTTGGTGACCAAAGGTTAGAGGTCAAGGTCACTGTGACCTCATGTCTGTCCCATCCGTCTGCCCCATTCACATGAACATCTCAGGAGCATCTTCAAGAAATATCTTATGAATTGCACAAACGTCCACTCGGACCCAAGGTGAACTGATTAGATTTTGATTGTCAAAGGTTAAAGGTCACTGTGACCTCATAAAACACTTTTGTGGCCATAACTAAAAAAAAGCCTTATACTAATAATGACAACATTTCACACAAATGCTTTAAAGGGTTGAAATAATGAGATAACATTTCATATCAAAAAAGGTCAAAGGTTAACTTCCTATTGCATTAATAATGATTTTCCTTCCTGTCAAGCCATTTCACAGGTAAACTAGTGACAAAATTAGCAGAAAAACACTTGCATTAGGAGAGACTGTGCTTTGATTCATGAAAATAGGTCCCTGAAGTTTTAATCTCAGTTTTTTCTGGAACACACATTGGTGATTTAAAAAAAAAAACTATTTTAGGATATGCATAAAGGTTATTTATATAGAACATTTTGCTGTGATATAATACACTAGGGGAGATTTAGTCCTATGTTCTCCGAAATATCTTGAGCATGTTTTGTAAAACGTATTACCATTACACAAGCAGATAAAACGACACAATCAAGGCATATACACACTAAGTGACACATAGTACAGTACGTTATATGGAATCCAAACACCTCATTAACACACATGCTGCAGGCTGACCTTGATTCAGTTTGGCATCAACAGCATATTAACACACATGTTCATTGAGGGGTAATACCATTCTAGCTTACAGGCTATAAATACACTTGTGCCCTCCACAGAAGACTTATACATGACAAGTCCAAAAATACCACTTGTTTCGGAGAAGAGATTAAATGGGAAGAGTGATGGACAGACAAATACATAATGAAGACATAGCCATGGGAGAGATTTGAAAAGGAGATAAAAGGTGGGGATTACACATATCAACAGCAGTAAGTCAGTGGAGCAGGACAGAAGGGGAAGGATGATGGATGATAGAGAAATAATCTGGGAACATCTGGACATGCTGTCTCAGAGGTGGTGACTTACATTGACTAATGTGTGCTCATGTCCCTTTCGATGTCATCATTCAGAGAATAGATCATTCTTATTATGTGAACCAAAGAAAAGTTAAATGTTTTTAGCTGATCTATCTTCTCCCTCTACACTGTCTTACCTAATGTTCTTTCCTCTGTATAATCTGCCTGACTCTCTCAACCCGTCAGTTATGGACTACATTTCACAGAACCACTTTCACCAGGAAGACTCAGGAAACATGCCTGGACTTATCCAGCCATTGTTTATATGTTGGTGCAGACCTCAAAGGTGAAAGCAGAGGTGATAATGATACTAACAGCAAGAGTTTTCCCAGTGGGTAAAAGTGACAGTGGTTGTGTACATTACTTAAAACACAACATGTCTTTTGGCTGTATTGCATCATTGTCTTCGGAGGCCATTGTTTGTGAAGAACTTGACAGTTTTGCTTCTTCAACTATACAGAAGATTCATCCCTTTAGGGAGCATTGAAAGTCAGTGAAAGATGGTGAGTGTCCCTGTTCTTCAGTTCTGAAGGTAAAAATGACACCTTATGCAACTGTGTTTTTTGTGCATTAACTTCCACTGTAGCTTTACCACTTATTTTTTGTGGTTATGTTCACATTTGGCCAGAGATATACAACTAGCATACAGATATAACCAAATGTGAATTATGGGATCTGTTTTTCCAATAGACATTTTGACTTGCCTTTGTATGAAAAGCCCAGGTGTTACTAATTACATTAACAGTTGCCCCATTCTACCCAGTCTATTCATTCTGTCAGTGTGACAGTGAGCAGCTTGCTTGATAGCAGGACCTTGAAACTGAAGCAGCGGAGTGACATTCAGCAATCATTAATTTTATTACTCACACGTGTGTTGTTCCAATAGATATAATACATTTGAACATAACAAGGCCATCGTTCATGAAATTAGTGACACCTGTGTTTTTCCTGCAATGAATAGTGAAAATGTGTGCTGTTCAAAAGACCTTTACCAACTTGTAGTCTTTTTGTTGTCGTGGTACTTTTAAAATTATAAAACTATTTAAAAAAAACATTTTAGAGGAATGTTGAATCAGACACACTATCTATTCATCTACCTCTGTTTATCTATTTAGATACATTATCTGAGTCTGAGATAGATCAGTGGTGTTGGTTAAGTAAATCTGTACACATTTTCTTTCCTGAATTTGTTTGTAATCTGAAAGTTTTTGTATGACTTCAGACCATGTGAATGCACAAATAATGACTGCCTGCTGTCTTAGAAAATATAAACATACACCTTTCAGCATATTAAATCTGCATTCATTAAAAAATAATTTAATAAATGACAATATTGAAAACCATTAATTTACCAATGCATTGACCAAATGTATTCAATAGGCTAACCATTAAATTGACACCCTTTAATACATATTAATTATTGTCTTGATTAAAATATTAATATATTCATAGATAATTGCAAATACCATATTAATTCTGTAATAAATTGCCTGTGGCTACTCTTGCTGGATGTCATCAGTTTCACCCTCTTTTCTAGGACATATCCCGCTTATGTTGGTTGTTGAAATATAAATATCAAACACATAAATATGTATAAATATCAAACCATTTTTATTTATTTTTTTAACCCGATGAACATAGGCTATTTTCGGGGTAATTTCAATTCCTTCATTTTTAGGTTAAATATATTGGTCATTGTTGGGGCTAACCATTCAGCATACGCCCCCGTGATATTGGCTAATACCTCGGTTGTAGTGTAGGCCCATAAATAAGTTGTTATTATTATTATTATTATTTTTTTTTTTCAAACATAGTGGGAGGTAATGTCAGCAGTGTTGGAGACAGTACAGAAGTCACGTGGGATTTTAAAACTGGACTGGCTGAAAACACTTTGATGTCCGGAGAAATGACAGCTATCATCAGAAAGGGTAAGTTCTGCTGTTTATTTTGATATACAGTATGTTATGAGGTGATCAGGACTTCGTGAATCAATCCAATAAGAGTAGTGAGATGGATGAAGCGTTTCCTGCAGAGTGTAACGACAACGCAACTTCAACTTCGATTATCTCTACTACGCTTTGTTACACAGACAAGGGACTGATATTTTTCCCTTTTAATTTCTGGTGCCATCTCTGTCAACTTCTCTTCACTGCTTTCGTCATGAAGCTCCAGACAAACATGTGTCCTTATATGGAGAAAGGGGGGGGGTGTCAGTATGCTAATTGCAGAGCATGGACACATGCCTCTCAATTTAGAATGATTCTGTTTCACTAACAAACGCAAGGTGGTGAGAACAAAATTGTCATGTGTCATGTGTCATGAATCCCATGGTGATTTTGCTTGTGCAAATGAGGCCCATTGATTCCTTCAGTCTTCTTCATATTATATGAGCCTGGACAGACATGAATGTAAGCAGCAACTTGACTCATTACATTTATGCTTTTATCCAAAGTGACTTACAACACACTGATGGTACACCATCGGGAGCAATTTTTAGGGCTCAGTGTCTTGCTCAAGGACACTTAGGCATGTTGACAGGGGAGGGAACCACCAACCTTCTGATTGGTGTGCAACCCACTCTACCGACTGAGCTACAGCCCCCCCAACTTGGTAGGCTGAACTATAAAACCTCCAGAAGAGGTTCCTAATCTTTATTGTGTTTTTCTTCACTTAGTCTTATCAGCGATACCAACAAAAAACAAGTTGAATTGCGCTTAGAAAGCTTCAAGTGTGTGTTTGTTAGCATCCACTGTGACTGCTGACTCAAAAGGCAAAGATTTCCAAACTGACCAAAGTGATCAGAAAATGTTGTGTAATCATGAAACCCAAACAAAGGTTCTCTTTTTCCTCCTCCCACATCAGTCTAAAATCTTTCTCTAGTTTTGTTTTCTCTTTATCTTGTTCAGTCTTGTCTCAGGCCTAACAAACTGCCAGTTAATGAGTTTGTTCAGTTACAGCCTTGAATGCCTGCCCTCCTCACAATGGTACACACACCCAGTAAACCATGCACACACTGAACTAATTGTTTCCCTTTGGACAAAAAACAGAATTCTGTTTAGATCCATCACCGAGCAGAAACAAACTGATTTTTGACAGCCACAGAGAGCTCTGTGGTACAAAGAAACTACAGCGAGACCAAACAGATTGGGTGATGGATGGGAGGGTTAAATGATTGGGAGGACAGAAGAGAGACGAGTGGAGCCTCCCCTGACCTAGAAACTAGAGGAATCACACTGGTTCTTGTGCTGTCAAACTAATAGTCTAAATGACTCTCTAAGAGTCTGACAAAACTTGTGCGAGCTTGTGTAATGAGCTCTGTATTCAATAAAATAACCAACAAACAAAATAATTGTTTGGCATTTGGGTAAATGTATTAGCAGCAGCCAATAAGCTTAGCTACGAATAAGGGTTAAAAAAAAAAAAAAAAGGAGAAATTATAAGCACAACCTTGTCTAAAGTTAAAATCCAAACACCAGCAACTCCAAAGCCCAAAAATCAACACATTGCATCTTATTTGTTAAATCTGTACACAAATCGTTGAAAAGTCTAAAAAAAAAAAAAAAAAAAAAATATGCACCTTTTTACAGTGACCTAAACAATGACCTATTAGAGTTGCCAGGTAGTGAGCAGAAAACTCCTTGACTTGCATATTAAAGCTTTGCAGTAAGCTGTTTTATAAAAGGAAGAGATGTAATGCAATGTGAAAAAACTGGAATGATGACTTTTTCTCTTTAAAACATTTTTGTAATGATAAAACATTGCTGTGCTGATAAAGCACCAAGGTATTTACTTTGGCCTTAGGCTTACTAGCAAAACGATACAGTATAAAAAAAAAATTTAAAAAAAAGGAAATTCCCACTTCTCAGTACGATTCTCAGAAGCTATTGCTTCATAGATTTACTGCAGGACTCTGCTCAGGCTGCTTGTCTCCTAAAACTAAATCAAACCTCCAGCAACAAAGTATATGCAAACAAGAACTGACAAACTACAATTAACAGGTATACTAGAGTGGAAACCGGTATTGTAGACGGTAAAGCTGAGCAGGAGGTTTCCGATTTCAGAGTCTGGAATTATGCTGACCATGGCATCACACTGTAGCACGTTGATGGTTGAGTCAGGTAGTGAGGTTAACAGGAGGGGTGTTTCAGGTGTTGTAAATAGTGTAGTATCAGTGGCCCGTCTTACCAGCAGGCATGATGTCACCTTGTTTGATGTGTGATAAGACAAAGTGCCACTGGGAGTTTTCTTTCTTTCTTTTTCTTTTTCTTTCTTTCATACTCAATATGTGTGGGACATACTGGCATGCCATCCTGCATGTATGCCTACATTCACATGCTTGTACGTACCGATAGATAACACACTCTGATGCACAAGGCAGTATGCACATGCATGCACAAACAGAGACAATGGTGGTCTGATGAACGGACAATAGTGTCTGTGTCAGCCCTGTGAGCATTGCTGTGCCTGTCTCTGTGGGAGTTTAGTGAATTCCACAGGCTCACAGAAAGAAAAGCTTCAGAGCCGAGTTTACAATTCACATTGTTTGGCCAAAACAACACAATTTTCAAAGTCTGTTCTTGAGAAACAGAGGTCAACTTTGCACTTAGAGAAGTAAAATAAAAGTTTTATTGAGTTACAATAACAAGCACAATCATACAGGCTCTCCCACTCCTGTTTTATGTCTTTCTCTCTGACTTTCTTATCTGTTCTGGTGCAAGGTGCGCACACACGTTGGTAATAGTTCTCACACAATAAACAGCTTGCCATGACTGAACGCACGTCCACTTACTCAAGTGACTCAGCAAGGTAATGGCACGTACATCACGTTAACATCAGCATGCAGCGAGGGGTTCTTTACGTACACTTTCCTTTCTATTAATCAACCGGACTAACCATATGTTACTGATTAGCATCTTTTGATTCTCATTAGTATTTGTGTTGTGTGTATTGGCAGCTTGTACCATGTGGATGAATCACTAGTTCTCCATGCCATGGTTCCCATAATACCACCCAGTTGTGTCTGTCATTGCCAAGGTAACCCAGACTGACTGACCAGTAAGAAGCAGGCCCTAATTACAATCTGCCACTTTCTTCCTGTTTCCATTTCTACATCTGTCCTTCTCTCTCTGTATAAACCTCTGCCGTCCTTTCAGCTCTTCACAACTCAGCTTGACAGAAACAAGAAAATGCAGAGACATGCGAGAACGTGCTTACTGTCTGCTCTTTTTCTCTCCCAGGCATCTGTCAATTCAATTTTGTCGTGTCTGAATCTGTCTGATCCTTCTGACCAATCGAGACCATATACAGTCTGACGCAGGTTTGACTTCAATATCCAGCCCTCAATTTGTGGAGACTCCAGTGGACTGGACTTTGCATTAAGGCCACAGGGATCAGGGCTGAATAAACTGCCCTAAATACAGTCAGCCCTCTAACCATCTTTCTCTTTAATTCACAAAGCAAATGCGCAGCTTCATTTTCTCCAACAGCTGTATTAACACTGTCCTAATGGCGCCGGACCAGGATCCTTTGAGCTGCAGTAGGTGTCCGTAATGTTGTGTATAAGTAGGGCTTAGCCTACTGTTAGCTGTCTGAAACTATACAGTAAGATATAGGTCAGGGCAGTCCCTTCGGATGAACACGGACAAGTTGGACATACTGTATATGTACTCGCAACCTTGTTTTTTAATCCAGTCTATTCTTTATTGGGTCAGACAGGCAATCTGAGTGATGCGGGTTGTGTTTAGACTGTTGTACGTCAACACATTTAATCATTCCTTCAGACAAGTCAACAGCAAAAGTAACAAAAAAAAACACAGACAGTGCCAACAAGCACACTGACGTATATCAAGAAACTCCCCGTGGCTCAACCCCAAAGCACATGCACCCCACCCAAAAACTTTGAAACACCGCCCAGACCCCAGAGACCAATAACACCTCTGACAGAGCATTCACTGGGTGTATGCTTCAAAAAACTGTGATTTCATTGACTTGACATTTTGACTTGACATCACATTTTCCATGTAATCATGATTTTTGTTTTGATCAGCTATCGTGTGATTTATGTCGATTCCAGCTCCCCAAACAACAGCTGCTCCTGTGCATTTTCAGTGGTTTCACTGTCAATCATACTGGTTTCATGTGGCAGCGCAATAATTGGTTTGACTTCATATGACCTCCTCAGACATCCCGACAGGCTATCTTAGTCCTTCATTTATTCGGTTCCCTCTCCTTTTTCTTCCTGCCTCTTTTTTCTATTCTAATCATGTCAGTTGTCATATCCCATTTCTAATTTCTAATCTGACATTTCGATTCCAGTGAACCTCCTGAATCTAGTCAATATGTCTCCACCTCACCAGTGGACTCACGAGTGTGTAGCTCTGCGTAGTGACATAGAGCTGTTTCTGTTACCCTCCAAGATAAATTTGGCTTTATCAGGACAGAGATCGGGTTCCCCCGCACACTCTTCCCAACTTTCTTGCTCTCTTTTTTTCTCTCCCTCCTTCTCTCAGTTTCCACCGCTCTCTCTTTTTTAACCTCCCTAATTCCTTGTATCTCTGGAAACATTTCTTCTCCTACCTATTTCCACCATTTTATTTCCTCTTTAAATTTATCCCTCGCGCTCATTTCCTGCACTCCCTGGTTCCCTTGTGGACTGGCACACAGTAAAATGGGTGGAATAATTAGAATCACACACTTTTAATTGGCTTTTCCCCATTTCCATTCATAATAACTCCATTTAAAATCACACCCCTCTCAGGGTGCGGGCATCTGTGTGTGTGTGTGTGTGTGTGTGTGTGTGTGTGTGTGTGTGTGTGTGTGTGTGTGTGTGTGTGTGTGTGTGTGTGTGTGTGTGTGTGTGTGTGTGTGTGTGTGTGTGTGTGTGTGTGTGTCACTGGAGGCAAAAGTGTGAAATTAAGCTTGCCAGAATGCAGTAAAAGCACAGTGAACTCTGGAAACGATGTGCATGTGTTTCTGTGTGTTCCCAGTGTATGTGTATGGGGTGCACTCATTAGCCCATGTCCTTAATGAGAGCCACGGGTGGTTTAACACCTTGGCCCTATAGAAGGAGCCCGGCTATGCCGGGCTGAATCCAGCCTGATTGTAATTATAGCAGTCAGTCAGAGCAGACCACAGTGCATTACCAGCCCTCTCACTACTACGTCCTGTTCTTTAATTAGAAATGTTAGAGCTGACCTATTGTGTATCTTTGGCCATTTCTTTGCCCTCCGTCTACTGAGACATAGAACACAAACAGCTGGTGGGAATTGAACCGGCAACCCTGTTGGCAGCCATCTGTGGTGAGGGAATTATTTCCAGTTCAGCCATGATGGAGCGGAGGCCAGCAAAGAGGTAATGTTAATCTACAGGGATTGGTCCCATGGCCGTGTCTGTGTGTATGTGTGTGTAGCAGAGAACAAGAGCTGTGTGAGTACACAAGTATAATCCTGAACCACAGTGAGCTAACCACAGTGAAGGACTGCAATTAAGATTTTTCTGAGAATAGTGAGAAAACAGCAGAGAAAACAGTCCACTTCTATACTGACCACACAGTTTAGACAAACACACATCATTGTGTGGGGGACCTGTCAAGCTACACTACTTCTCTCTCTTAAATATAACAAAATGTCAAATCAGACATCACAAAATCTACAATTGCAAAGGCAGTTTACCATCTGCTCGCTTATCAGCAAACATACACACCTTGCAGAAGATTGTAACCTTAACTGGAGAGCTTTTATGAGCCGCCAGAGTTCACTGATTAATTTGGCATTCACATTATCCTTCGAGCTAACTTTGATGAAATTTCAGGTTTGCCAATTTTTTCTTCTGCCAATTTTTAACAGGCAATGCAGATTGGGGGCCAGCAGTACAAATCAATTTCAAAAGTTGACATTTCTTTGAAATCTGTATCAGTGTTGTTTAGTGGATCACATTCATGCTAAATTCACCTGTGGCTCCCAATAATTTGGAAATCCTTTTAAGTCAAGCATTAAACATTAAACAGTAATATTTTGCAGTGAAGAGCTATACTTTTCTACAGACACAGAATTCCGCCCAGAAATATATCTGTTAACAGGACGAAGACTTTATTGTTGAATGCAGAGGAAATTCACAAATCCGTGACCCACAGAGACCTCAAATACTTTGCATTGCATTGTATATACAACCAAAGTAAATGGCAATACAAAAATATAGAAATGATAACTATAGGAAAAGGTCCTGCATTCAAAAAGTTACTGAAGTAAAAGTAAAAACATGTTCTAGATAAGTAAAGTGCTGGTTCCACAGAAAAGGGACCTCTATCAATTCCATCAAAAGATGTTTAATACTGATTTAGGTCTCCATAAAGAGTAAGCTGTATACCGCTATTGCGGGCTAGTTTGAACTAGGTTGTATATTAGGTTTCCAACCTAAGGGTTGGACCACTTTAAAAGAGTCATCAGATAAATCTAAGGGGTCTGAAATGTTTAATGACTTTTTTTGATGGTAAATATGAAACGAGTAAAAAGTCATAGATATTTAAAACTGGACAAGAGGCCACAATCATCACAAAATTTATTTTATTTTGAAAGAGTTCAAATGCCAAAAATGGTTGGAAACAGCTGGTCTAATCTTTAATAATGCATGGCTTTTTATAGGGTATATATTTTAATGTAAGTTCATGCCAATGTCAAACAGAAGTAGTGGAATAAAAGATAAAATATTGTTCGTGTTGGTGGTCAATTTGGTGTCGTAGATGTAGAAAGACTTCTTAAGTAAATCTGCTTATTTTCCACCTTTGGACGTCCTAAAAGACCAAAACACTGGAGACAGTAAACGAAGGAAAGTGTGTTTATGAAATGCACATACACAGAATCTAAATGCAAAAACACAAGTTTCCAAATAATATTTTTGCTAAGATGCTGATAAGGGCATAAGCTAGTTTTTTGTGTGCCGTATTCATTTCCAAATCTGACATCTCCCTTTGACTGATTTGGGTCAATGCACTGACGTATTTCACTGTGTCTTCGTACGAAAGCACATTGTAGGGTAAGCTGTACACACATAAACACACACACACACACACATCCCTGTGATAGGCATAGCCACTGACGTTAACCCACTTAAATATACAGTAATATCCAATAATGGGATTAGTCTTTTATTCCATTGACGGAGATCAGAGGGGTAGAGATAGGGGGTCCCACACATACAGAGACTGACATTAAATCAGTCCTACAGGATTCATTCTAACACTCCATTTTTCCATCTATACCTTTTCCAGCTGAAGTCAAACCCCCAAAAATTTGACATTTTAGAAATGAGATATTGTACAGATTAGTGGACAAAAATATTGAGTTCAGAGCAATGATCTGTAATGCTTTGAATCTAATAGCCCTTAACAGTAAGCCTATTATACCCAGACTTAGTGTGCCTCCTTTTCATACATGACCTCCCCCCACTACCAACTTCCATAGACGTGGACACAGTAATGCGATTGGTTTTAATAATTTAAGAGTAACAATGCAGACTTTCAGGAGCTAAGTAATCCACCCTCTACTGTTCTTTGAGTGCTCTTTGTATAACCCCCTGACCTGACCTTTAAGACTATCTGAGCTAATTTGACATCTGGCTAAAGGATTGTATTACATTACACACCTCCACTGTAAAGACATTGTTGACCATGGAGATAGGTTTAAAGTGTAGGCTTGACAAAGTGTTGTTTTAAATTTCAAATTTAACCTTTAAACTACAGATATGAGATGTCTAAGTGAGTTCAAGGTTTAACGCTATAACTGTAGGATTTAAGGATCATACATTTAATATCTGAAGTCTAGGGCTGGTTCTTCTCCCAAATCTGAGTCAATGTGTAAAAAACTGTTCCCAAATTTCAACAGGTTTGGCCAGCAAGCCGGTGCAGATGGTAGTGATCAAAGCCAAATATAATGACAAAGTCTTCATTTTGCTTGAATACACCCATCCAATTTTGATTTTGTTTGGAGTTCCCTTCCAGCTTTACTATCTTTGTCTAAATCAAATATGATTAAGGGACATGATTTCTGCAAAATTGATCACAATGCATTCAGTTTCAGATTCAGTTTTGAATAAGCTCTGATTATGCATCGTGCCACAGTGACTAAGATGTCTTGGATCTGAGCATATTCCCGCTCTCACAGTCCAATAAAAGCCACCATCAGGGTAACATTTTATTTGAATGAACAAATTCCCTAATGAACAGTCTTCTCCAACAGAACCTCCTTTTTGTTAGATCTCAAAAACATCCTTCAGATCCCCATGAGCCTCTTGCCTGCTGAATCAATGTGTTTGTGCGTGCGTCTTATTGAATCATGGTATTTTATTCTGTTAGTCCATTCCAGTTGAGGACACCATCTGTTTGCTGTTGAGGGCTTGGGAGGAGACCATCACCCCAGCTGAACTTTCCCTCAGTGCCTGTTTTAACTCTTCCTATAACGTCTAAAGTATGACCTGACCCTCCCTCAACCCATTACTTACTGTCATCAGAAAACTAGACGAACAACCTGTCCAAACATCGGTAATTTGGATCATTTTAGTGACGGCACATCAATAAATCACTGTAGTGGAGCATGCCTATCTGTGTATATAGATGACCCTCTAGTGATAAGGTTTGGCAGCACTGTGGAAAATCCCACAGGAATATGTTGTGCATGTTTCCATCTGCCAAGGATAAACCATCCAAACCTCCTAGTATACGTTTGTTTGTGTGTGTGGTCTGGTTAAGCGCCTGTCAGGACTGACCAGAGGTCACTGATCTAATGGGGACATTTTTGTTTATGAGAACAATTTGATGTGTCCTCAAACTGATTTTAGGATTCTAGTTGTGGCCACATTCAGATAACTAACATGGTTAAAGGCACATTTTCAAGATATCTAGCCTAAAAATATAAGAATTAGCCACATAAACATAAACCCAACATGTGCAATGTGTGGTGCTGCCAAATGCAAATTCATGTCAGAAACCCTGCCTAAATTCCAGATATATTATCTGAGCAGCCCTGGTCTGACCATTTTTGCCTCTTGTCCTAATGTAGCATTGTTACCACATTCCCACATTTGTGGGCCCACTTAGAACCAACAGGTCTGATACACAATTTTAGGACATGTCAAATGAAACACTATTTAAATCCTTTAGAGAATTATCCGATCATAACACACTGTCAATACCAAGTCTGCACTTGAATATATAATCCAATGCTTGTATTTGTGTATGTTCCTGAGTGTGATAATGTGATAGTTGGACAAGACACTGCTACCACTCACTTGTGTCGTTTAGAAGATACTGGTTTAGGAGATCACCATGGTGACCACTCTTTGGCCAGCGATGCACACAAACATATGCACATTGATTTGAGAGTGCATCCATTATTAATGAACTGAGCTCACTAAATTGATTTCTAGTCTCCCATTAGACAATCTATTCAAGAATCACATCTGCGCTTTCATTTGGAGTGATTTTTCTTTGTGCCCTTTACCATTATCAGTATTTGCACATTATGATTGTAGGGGTTCTTGGCAAAGCTATGCAAATACAAAAAAATGCATATGAAATCCAGCACATAGAAGAGCATAGTGACTCCAGGTGTGTCAGTGGATTTGGTTGTTGTATATTGGAAGTTGTTTTCTGTAAATGTATCAACAGGTGTTTTTGTTTTCGTGCATTAGCTACAGGAGAAAACAAAGGATGCAGAGATGATGGTTAAGATAAGAACGGCAATGGATTTTGTGTGTGTGTGGGTATAAGAGTCTGTGTTGAGTGTGTTTACACGTAGAAGGTAACCAGGACAGGTCTCGGACAAGGCGAGCGCTAGACTGAGTGTTCTTGATATAATTAAGCAACTGTGCAATTATGCAATAAGCGTGACCATGCCAGTGATAGACCAAGAAAGAACAGGGAGACAGAACAGGAGGCAGAGAACAGCGTGACTGGGTTGGACTACTTACTGAGAAAAGAAAGGAAACACGACTGAGAGAAAAAGATGCACTGCAGAGAAAGATTCAAAGATGAAGTTGTTTGTACGTTTTGTTGTTTGGCTGAAGTTGGATGGAAACTTGTTTTTATAATACATGTACAGTGGGATTTATGCCACTAGTGAGTATGCAGTAAACTATATTTGGAGTGGGTCAGGCAATGTGTGTATGCATCGAAAGAATGCTAAGGTATCCATGACTCGCATACATGCACTTTGCCCCTGCACCTGTAACATTGTAACCTTAGCAGACTGTGTGTGCCTGTATGTGTTTCCATGTGTTTGTGTGTATTTGTTTGCACCACTTCGACCTAAACTTGGTTAGCAGCAAGGTTTTAACTTCTTGCCTTCTCTAACTCACTGATCCTTTGGGCCTATGCATAGACACACTTAGCATAGCATAGATGTTTGTGAGTCTAAAAGGGCAGCCTCAAAAGAAACATATTCCTTAATCACAGATATATTGATATGTGTATCTCGAGCATTACTTTAGCGGCATGGACAATAGCATGTGGACACAAGAACAAAATAAAATGTGAACTTTTAGAATTGAGTCTGTTGAAAAGATTGTGTAAACTTGGCTGGACAGATGTGTTTCCATTCAGCCACATGAACATTTGTGAAATTCAGCACTGTTGCTAGGTGATAAGACCTGACTCACAGTCAGTGCTTTAGTCCATTTCAGTAGTATTGAATGAAGTTGAAATCAAGGCTCTGTGCAGGCAGGTCAAGTTCTTTTACACAAAACGTGTTAAAAAATATTTGTTGATGGACCTTATTCTTTCTCTGTTCTGTTCTTGCATATAGTTGCATAATTATGTTGAGGGCCTTGGGCAAAATGTTCTCAAATTTGAAAACACACTCTTCTCTAAAATATTATTGCAAGCTGCAGCTTTTAGAATTTTTTTTTTAATTTTTTTTTTTATCAGAAAACATACCAGCCAAGCCCAAAACATTACAGGAACAGCTCATCTTCTTTCTTGCTGATAGTTAAGATGAGAAGACTCGTGCCACTCTCATGTTTTTACATTAAATACAAGGATGGAACCAGCAGGTGGTTTTCTTAGCTTAGCATACATACTGGAAACAGGGGGAAACAGTGAGCTTGGCTCAATGCAAAGATGACCAAATTCATCTCATACATTTGTTTGTTGAATCTGTACAAAACAAACTAAGGGAAAGGCCATAAAAACATGAAAAACATGAAAACAAACATTAAGATTAAAACAACAACAATAAGAAGTGGCCACAGATTGTAGTCATAGACTGGCGTTTAGAATTGGCCAACAGAGAAGTCAATTGGAAAACCTAAGAGAGGATTAACTGTAAAGAGACCACATGGATTTATAGTGTTTCAGTCTAATTGAAAATTATTTTGTTCCCATAGGTGTGAAATTTTTATATTTCCAGTAAGCAGTACTCAGACCAGCATGACAAAGCTACAAACCCCTATAAGCAATGAAACATTATGGATTTTTTTTTTCAGAGGCACTTTTTAGTTCAGTTTGTCAAAATGTCTTTTTAAATTTACTTTGATTCGACTTTATTGTTAAAGCACAAGAGTGTCACTATCACTAACTATTTTCACTTACTTTATATTGAAATGCAGACCAAATTCCTCATGAACCTTTATTCTTTCTTGACTGTGGTCTGATCAACTCTATTGTTGTCTTTCTAAAAGCAGAGCATGAGAGATGCATATCATCGTAACAGAGCAACCTACTGCCAGGAGAAAAACAAGCAGTGTGCCTCTCACTCAAATGATATGAACACGTGCACCGACACATATGCACGCATGTAGACACATACATGCATGTGTGTACACACAATTCGGCACACATGTACCGACAGCCGTGCTTGCCCCCACACGCACATAAAACCGCCCACACACACCCTTGGAAGAAGCCACTCACACCTCGCCCCCATAGAGTACATGTCAGTCCATCTGGGATCATTAACACTATGTTAATGAATATAGGGCTGGGGCCAAGAGCATGTGAGGAAAGGAGGGCGAGAGAGATACAGAAAGAGACACAGAGAGAGAGAGAGAGAGAGAGAGAGAGGGATAAAGAGGACAGAGGGTGGGAGGATGGAGACGGATAATGGATTCTCTCCTAACAAATGCACTGCTTGAGGTACTTGTCTGGAGAAAAAAAAAAATACAGGGATAAGAAACAAAACAATTGAAAGCGAACGGAGAGGGGGCAGGAAGCAAGAAGAAAACTGGACTACACCAAGACGGGGAGTGAAGGACCTGAAAGGGAGCAATAGAGCATAAAAGGGAGGAAGGAAAGGGGAGATGCTTAAAAGCCAGGCAAGGTGAAAATAAAACAAGAGAAAGTAAAGTAATCAGGGAGATGTAGTCTGGCCAGGGGCTGATGAGGGCTCCATAGAAATAACTGAACAGATGAACAGAAGAAAGGGAAGGAAGGAAAGACAGCAGAGACAACAGATGAGCCGAGAGAACAGGCAGTGAGACAGACAAGGTGATACAGTATAATAAATGATGGCAGAGGCAATGCGAACTGAGTGGCGTAGTTAAATATATTTCACTGGGGCTTGTTTGTGCTTTTGTGTGCTGCTGTGTGTGTGTGTGTGTGTGTGTGTGTGTGTGTGTGTGTGTGTGTGTGTGTGTGTGTGTGTGTGTGTGTGTGTGTGTGTGTGTGTGTGTGTGTGTGTGTGTGTGTGTGTGTGTGTGTGTGTGTGTGTGGGGGGGGTGAGGGTCCCTCTGAGACAGAAAAGAGGACAGAGAGGCAGTGAGAGAGCGAACGAGTGAAGTGTGCCTGTTGACTGGGCGAGTTAATGATTCCTGTGGTCTGAATAGTGAGACAGTGTTAGTCCAGGAGGGAGGGAGGAGGCTCATTTACCCCCAACTGACACACACATGCAACAGTGTTTCAGTTTGTTTGTGTGTGCCTGTCCGTGGCTTGTTTTGATTCCCTGTCAGTTTATGTGCTGCACGTCTGAAAACAGCTCAGCCTCCGTGGCGACTTTCCAGAGGATGCTCAGAGTAGAAACACCAACTTCTGACAAGTTTCTCACTGCGAGAATGAGCATTTTCCCCCCTACCGGGCCAAATCTAGACTCATGGATCATTGTGGAGCAGAAGTGTGCCTTCCCCTGTGTTTGAATTGAGTACCACCTGTATGCAGATGAATGGATGTGAATGGAGGCCGGGAGACATGCCTTTGTGGTGCCAGAGAAGGAGCAGCTTGTCCAAGTGTGCCGCTATGAGCCAGAGGGCCAAGAGCCCGCAGGAGGCTGGGGATAAAGGGACAGAGGGCAGCAGGGTGACAAGCTGTCCATGTGTAGATGAAACAATGCCAAGTGTTAACAAGCCTAAGCTAGCGGTAATGACAGCGATTGGGTGAACAAAAGGTAGCTATTTGAAATACAATCTGTGATCAGCTGGAGTCAATAAGCGGCATAAGATAGTCATTTGGCTCCTTTAAGCCCCATATACCCTATTCATTGTATCATAATGTTGATCTTCCATATGACCTTTGCTTTCCAATGCCCGCTAAGGCTGTTCTCTGTGGGCGAGGATAGGGAGGAGAAGCACAAATGGTACATTAAGGCAGAAGCTCGAGGGCACGGAGATTGATGGTGTGATAAAGTCAGGACAAATAAAGATGACAGAAATGCGATCAACAGGATAACATCTCGGCTCCCCTAATGCAACAACAATACAGATACCATCGGGGATGAGAACACTCCTATGTATCTTTAAACTCCAATAAGAACCTGCAGCAGTGTCTGAGCAGGTGTGTTCAGTCTACGTAGCAAGTTTCTCTACCATCCCTGTTTGGTTGTTGTTATGTTTCAGTGTGGTTGACACCCAGTATCTCCACGTTTGTTTTTTTGTTTTTATCTGTAACACCCCTCTGTCACTGTGTTCTGTTCTGTATTCTCTCCTCTCTATTAAATACCCCTTCTTCATATTTCTCAGTGTGTGTGTGTGTCTGAAGAAACCTCTCCAAATCTTTAGACAGAGATCCCCGGCCAGCTCTGATCCCTGCCTGGGGCCGACAGGAAGAGAGTGGAGAGGAAGGAGTGGAAGAAAGAAGCAAGACTGAAAATTTAATAGACTGGGGGAATCAAGTGTTTTTTTTTTGTTTTTTTACATAGCTGTCTCCAACACATCCTTAACCCCTCTTATCAAAACATTTATTCTATCTGCACCAATACATCTCTTCTTTCTCTGACACCGTGTGTTTTTGTTTTACTGATTACATCACTCCCCCAAAACTCTGCCATGTGTTTTACACCAATGAAAATGATTAATGTTAATGCTATGGTTGGTAAAGTATGAAATAGAAAATCATGTACTGCCAGGTACAGGTATAGTACCAGACGATCTCTGTCAATCAAACCAGTTAGGCAATCGTGAGGTTTCCACACCATGCTGAACAACTTGCGGCAGATACTGTGACGCCTGGAGACGAGTCCTTAGAAAATAAACAAACCGGTTTCCGCTTGCTGAAGGGTTTGTACGGCTGTCAGGTCTTCCCCCGACTTCCTTTCATCCACTTTTAGAACTGTCGAGTTTTCCATCTTCTCAAACACTTTTACTGTGAGTTGCCTTTTTGAGCCATCTTGTTTTCTCTGCCTTCCTGTCATTCGCAGAAACTCCGGTCTTCCCTGTCCGTGTGTGCCTCGATGGGCTGTAGGAGGATTAAGTCTCACTGTGAGAGTCATCTGCGGTTTTTACTGGCAACAAAACTGTCATAAGAGCCTGCGGAGCACTCTTACATGTTTGTCTGTGTTTGTGTACATGTATACTATGCATGTAATACATGTGCATGGGTGTGATGGTGATCCCAGCAATCTGAGTGTCGGCTGCATTAGCAAACTAGAGGTGTATCTGTGGGTTGTGAATTTCTAAATTCGTATTTGTGTCTGGCTTCACGGTTGGTTATGTGTTACATGAATGCATCATGAGGAGCTCCCAAGTATGAGCAGAGGAAGTCTGCCTGGCAATGATGGACACTGTAAGAATCACTCCTAGTGTTATGTATAATTGCGAACTAGGGCATCCTGTTGCTGCTGGTCTGAGGTCGGTGAATCACGCACTAGTTTTGGAGCTGCTGGGACATTATTTGCATTTCCGTCCGGAAATGAATACACGTGTTTAAAGTAGATTCTTATGTCACTTGATCTAAATGAAAGACATTGGAGTCTGCTGGAAAATCTGGTGTTGCATATGGAGATTTTACCAACAAGTGGAATTCTTGATTGAAATGGTTAAATGGGCCTCGTGTGCAATTTCTATCTACTATTTCACTTCCTCTTCAGTTTTCCCTCATTTTTGGGGACACGTTGTGGAATGGAAAAGCTCCCTGAGCTGTGATTAACCCTCTACAGCATCTACAGTGTGTCTGCGTATGTGATCCTCTCAGAGTGCCAGGATGTGCGTTTGCTTGCCCAACCAAGCCTAGGGACAGTCAGACACTTAATACACACACACACACACACACACACACACACACACACACACACACACACACACACACACACACACACACACACACACACACACACACACACACACACACACACACACACACACACACACACACTCTCCATGAAACTCCAGAGCTCTGAACCAGCTAACCCAGGCTTGGCTCCATCCCTGCCCGAGGGAAGCCCTCTCCTGCTGAGGCCACAATCCTACTGACCCTCTATGGTCTGGACTTTATCCATTCCATCTGTGAGGTTGTTTTCTACAGCTACTTGTCTGTGGACGCAGCTAAGCAGAGGCCACAAGATTAGACTCAATGATAAGACAGTAATAATTCTTCACTATCTGACAAAACGTAATCAGTAGAGCAGCGTGCCTCAACAACAACAACCTGCAGGAACAGGCACATCTCTCGGCAGAGGGTTCTCAAATAATTCAAGCACAAACAGTGGGACAACCAGAGCCAGATTATCTTTAATATGCCATATACTGTATATTTATACAACGTAAGAGTGATGTCATTGCAACATTAGTGCAGCAACATGTTTACAGCTCATTTGCACAGCAAGTACACAACAAGAAACAATGCAAAACAATCACATTTTGCACAGTACAAAGAAAATGCAAGTCAACAAACTACATAACAGTTCATAAAACAAACCCAACAACTTAAAACAATGCAGTGAATTGCAACATACAATGCATCACAAATAAAAAATGCAACACTGCACAACAGTAACATGTGACAGTGTTACAACACAACAACCTAATACCGGCAGAAACCAACACAGCTGAACATTTTCAGGAATTCACTTGAATTCTTAGCCCAGTTTTTCCCTGATGGGAGTTAAATAAATTTATACAACTGAGTAAAGTACAAAGTTAATCTTGTAATCTGGAGGTACTTTATTTGGGTATTTCCATTCACTACATCTTTATAATCCTAAATTCTCGAAGGAAATATTGCCCAACTTATTCCACTGTAGTGTCGTAAAAGCTGATTAATTTTTCAACTATGATATTGTATACAAGATGTATTATTAGTAATATTATATTGATTATACCATTCAGTTGTTAAAATAACTACTACCAACTACAGAATTGAAGTGCTGCTTACATGTGCACGGTCCAAATAATGTAATGGTACAACACAGACTGAGTACTTTTATCACATTATTTGGTTGCCAGTATATCTGTATGTGTTACATCATATATATACTTATGTCACCTCTAGCCTACAATTTTCAGAAATAAATATATTTATTTATTGTACAGTAAACACACTAACTCTCTTTCCCTAAACTGTTATTACTGTTTTGTATTATCTTAACAGCCTAATTATTGGCAGCTAACTTGACAAAGTTACTCTTAAATCCTGTTCATTTTGTCCTATATTGGTTTATTTCGCCTCTGAGATGTTATTATGGCTCCTGTGGAGTTGTTTTTGGTTTTCTTGTGTTCCTGGTTTAAAGTGCGGGCAGCTGGAGGGCGCGTCCCCAGTGGCTGTGGTGGGCAGGGCATTTAGATTTCACCTGCTGCTATTGGTTGGTGGCAATTTAAGGGGTGGGGCCACTGGCCGACAAAACACACAAGTTGTGCTCATGTGCACCAGTCAAGACCTGCAACAGTGTTTGGTGATCTAATACTCTTTGATCTGCTTAGATTGCTTCACTAAGAACGTCAAATCCACGATTTGTTTTCGTGTGCTTCTTTACGCGCATTTAAATCTTCAGTAAGTGAAGTCTTTTGTTAATCATCGCCTACCAGTTTAACTTGCTGAGGTTCCCGTGGAGAAGAGGAGCTATGGATTTGGTGTGTCTGGTGTGTTTGGCGCTGACCATCGGTGCTCGGTTTGCCTCCGCGGAGAGACACAGCGTCTACTGGAACAGCACGAACCCAAAGTAAGTGCTCGTCCCTGCTTTTGTGTGGTATTACACGATCTGTGCACCTTGTGACGTTAATGTATGAGTGGATGTAGCCTATAGGATTAATCATAAACTACTCTATCAGTGTGACTGTGGGTCTCCCAAGTGTGTCCAGAGGCGAGCGGCTGTAACTTCCTACTTTCGTACCATTTCTCATCCTGTACTTCGCATTTTTCCCTCCATCTCGTCCTGGTTTTTTGTTTTCCATCATATGACAACTAAAGGTTCACGACATGTGCCGTGAAGTCAGGCTCGTGTGGTCTCCTTTTAAACTAACATGTCACTATAGTGTATGAGACCATTGAGCAGCAGCCGGCTGTAAAAGCAGAAGATTGTGAGCTGATGCCCAGACAGATGGACAGATTCACCACTATATTTAACCGCAACACATAGACACAGACATACTCTAATAGTAAAAAATAGACCGACTAGTTTGAACTTGGCCAGTGCTTGTGTATAGGGGCAGCACCCGTGTGTGTGTGTGTGTGTGTGTGTGTGCGCGCGCGCGCGCAGTGTGTGCCATGGAAAGACGAGTAATGCACGTGAATCACAGGAGTTCATTCCATAACACATCTTTTACTGACACCACATTAAGACTGTCCAACTGTTTTAAAGTGTGTGTTTTTTTCTGAGGGGAAGAGGGGTGAGTCACAGAGAGAGGCCCGCATATTGCTGATTATTTTTGTTTTGAGGTCAGAAATGTAACGCTATCCGACCACTCAGTGGGATCGATTGAGCTTGACATATCGCAGTGCAATTTATTGAGCTTTTAGCGTGGAGCGAGTGATCCCGACGCTTGAAAGACAGTATTGTTTCAAAACCGAGCTGAAACAGAAGGACGGTCCCCGCTCTCCTGCTGCCGAGATAGGTCGATTAAAACCTGCCACCGAGAAGGGAGAAGGGCATTATGGCCTTTTAGTCTTGCCTTTATTACATTACTGGCGCTCTAATTGCCCTTTAACAATGACAATAGACACGGGGCTAAAGAAGAGCCCTGCTACAAGGAAAACAATTGTTCTGATAATTGGATAAGTCTCATGGAAAGTTCTGCCGTCATGAGCAGTGCTTGTGTCATGGGTTAGCCCATGTGTGACTCAATGGCTCGGGTTTGACCCACCTGAGTTTTAAACCTGACTCACCACAGACAGAGGGTAGGAAATCTGGCTCAGGTGAGAACTTCACAAAAAGAAGTGTGTAACCACAGTCTTTTGGTTAATTTTGCAGTATAAAGGAGGGAAAATGGACATTTTGGACAAATAAGAAAGGTTCAGACACAAAATGAAGACAGGCAGAATAGGTGTGTGTGTGTGTTGGGGGGGGGGGGGTCTAAAGTCAGACCTTATGTCTGTTGTCTCTTTAATCCAACTGGGGACTATTTCTGCTGTCGAATCGGAGTTACATAACCACAAGAAAAATTAAAATTTACCACTAATCCCTTTGTTATGGCTAAACATGGACTATGATACAGGCTGACAGACATAAACGTCACATCACAAACAAGTAAAGGATTAAGACCATGTTAATGGTTATTGTGCTTCTATTTGTCTCTCTCTGTCATGAACCAAGACCTTTCACCATTTCAGTGTCTGACACTTAAATCCAAACACATTTTGAGAAGTACAGGGAAATAGGCATCCGTGAAATGAAAACGACATTTGGTTCACCTCCATGTGGCACTTGATTCTTTCCAACAAAATTTTGCTCTACTGTCAAGTCTCTATTATGATAATCCCTCTGCCCCAGACTCCCCATCTAATTCAGTCCCTCCTCTCACTTCTTTCTCTTGTCTTCTGGTCTACTGCTTTCCAGCTTGACTAAAAGCCCACCTGCCCAGAACCATCCCCTGTGATCAATCAGTCACCTGTTCAGAGGATTTCATAGATCCACCAGCGAGCTTTGACGGCAGTGGGCCATGGATAATTGATGCTAATTGATTCCTGGTCTGATTGTGAGCAGCAGTGATTTGTCTTAGGTGGAGGACAGTGACCAGATGGCAGCAGTCTGCCCATTGATGTTTGGTAGTGTAGAGATGTGAAGCACTGGCAGCGGATTAGGTGTGTGTATGTGTCTGAACACAATCTATATATATGTGTGAGTGTTTTGTTTTCTGCTAACTTGTCAGCGCGATTTAATGATTATGGCTTAATCCCGTGCTTCGAGTCCTGTAGGGATTTCATACACTGCAGTCTATTGTTTCTTTACTTGACAGGTGGCGAGGCATGTTTTTTTTCAGACTGGTCCGCTCTTGTTTTTACACTATGTGTCTCTGCCTGTGTCAACTTTATTAGTGTGTGCGTGTGCGAGGGAGAGGTTCAACTTGTGCTGCTCTTAACTGGCTTTTAACAGGAAGCAATTTTATTTTTGATGTGAACTGACAGTACGTGATTTTGCGTGCGTGCGTGCGTGCGTGTGTGTGTGTGTGTGTGTGTGTGTGTGTGTGTGTGTGTGTGTGTGTGTGTGTGTGTGTGTGTGTGTGTGTGTGTGTGTGTGTGTGTGTGTGTGTGTGTGTGTCAGCGTAAAAGGAAAAAAACAGGGAGTGGCCATTACCGTAGGCAGCCTTAGCGAGACATGATAAATGTGTGACTCACACTTAAACACACTGGGGGGCAAGAGGGAGGACTTGGATGTTAATATTAGCTGCAGCCAGCATTCCACCCTGCTGTTACTATCCTCAACTCTGTCAGCTGTGTGTGTGTGTGTGTGTGTGTGTGTGTGTGTGTGTGTGTGTGTGTGTGTGTGTGTGTGTGTGTGTGTGTGTGTGTGTGTGTGTGTGTGTGTGTGTGTGTGTGTGTGTGTTTTTCTCTCTCTGTACCTGTCTGCTCCTCTCTCCATCTCTCCACTCCTACTCCTCTCTTTAACAGCTGGGTCTCCTCCCAGACTGTCCGCCGGCCTGAAGCCCTCCATCTTTTTCTCTGATTCCAGTACATTCAAGACCTCTTCTTTTCCTACACACATGGATGCTATTAACACGCTCCTCCGTTGCATCCTTTATCTCCGAGTTATTTGGCAGCCTTCATCCATCTCCAGTGGCCTGGGTTCATGTCCCATGCTTCTAGTATCTGTGCAAATATCTTTATCAGGGGTTTGGTGTAATGTAATATTCTGTTTATCTCAGCCTGTGTCTGGCTCAGCCTTCCTTCGTTGCTATTAAAGTAGTCGGGCCTGTCTCTACACGCACATGTTGCCCAGAGGATGAGGTGAAGGTGGTCGATGTCACTCCCACCCTCACCCTCCCTTTAACTCCTGCATTTTATACATTTTGTTCCCTCTCTGTTTTTTTAGTCATTAATTTCCCCTCCCTGGCCCCTGGCCCGTCTCGTTGTTGGCCTCTAATCTCAGCAGAATGAGAACGCACACATACTAACATAGATTACAGACTGTTTGTAATCTGACTATGTGCCCCACGGACACAAAACATCACCCTGTTGGCATCATTCTATATTGCACACAGTATACTGTATGTATGGCCTTCTGTGATCATGTGACGTAACCTCTGTTCATTCCATTATGTTATGTCCTCTATTCAGCGTTTGTATCTGGGTTGGTGGATTATGGATAATCATTGTGATGTATAGAACTTACTTAATAAACCTGAATTTGTAACAGTGCCTCATTCCCACCATAATCTCCCAGATGGGATCCATTCTCAGAACAATCAATTACAAGCAGCATCTCCATTGCTATAATTCCTAGTCATTATCAGGAGGCTGGCTTTGTGTTTATTCCCTGCTGATATGTGTGTCCTGTGACCTGACACGCATGAATATACGTACACGCCTTCAAACACGACAACCCATAGAAGCTTATTGTCAACACATAGTTTGTACACTACAGCATGTACATTGTATTTGTGTTTCTGCTCAGTAGACATCCCCCTCCTCCATCACAGTATCCATGTACCTCTTTTTGCTATCTGCTCTTCCTCTCGCTTCCTTATCTGTGGTCCAGACTTCCTCACCCCTCACCCCTCATCCCACCAGCCCCCTTTTTTGTCACAGACCTTCCTCTGTTTTTTGCCCCAGTAGTTTTCCACCATAGAGGAGGACAGGGCACCTCTCAGCCCTGCTTCTACTAACATTAGAGAGGCCTGCTTTCACCCTGTGTGTGTGTGTGTGTGTGTGTGTGTGTGTGTGTGTGTGTGTGTGTGTGTGTGTGTGTGTGTGTGTGTGTGTGTGTGTGTGTGTGTGTGTGTGTGTGTGTGTGTGTGTGTGTGTGTGTGTGTGGACACACACCGCTCATTCATAGCATTTCAGGCATACTTTGTTATTGCTGTCCACTTGAAGCTCACTGTCGCCCCCTAAAGGCAAAATTTGCAACGGCTGGTCCTGTGCTTGTATTTGAGGATGTTTTGTTTTGCCTCAGTTCATTCAAAAGTTATTACATATAATAATAATAATAATAATAATAATAATAATAATAATAATAAATAAATAAAAAAATTTAAAAAAAAGTTGAATATTCCATGTAAAATCTCAGAAGTTGCTGAACTTGTTCCCTCTCTCTCTCAGCCAGACAGGCCAACAGATTAACTCTGTGATCCCCCCCCCCCACACACACACACACACAAACACACACGCTTGGTTTAATATGGTGTGTGTGTGTGTGTGTGTGTGTGTGTGTGTGTGTGTGTGTGTGTGTGTGTGTGTGTGTGTGTGTGTGTGTGTGTGTGTGTGTGTGTGTGTGTGTGTTTTGTATCCCATTCTGTCTGTGATGAATAGAAGAAGGGTGGCTGAAAAGATTTTGGGAGGGGGGCAAAGAGGAGGAGGAGTTGAGGCCTGGGTGCAGGGTGAGAGAAGGGTGAGCTGGAGAAAGGGATTTGTGTTGAGAAATTAGCCTGGATGAAGAGCTCTGGTATATTATGTCAGCGTTAGGGGACAGGACAAAATAGAAGCTGGGGAAGGGGGGTGATGGGCTAATTTTGGAAGAATGAAAGGGAGGCAGACGGAGGGAGGAGAGGGTGGACAGTGATGGATGTAGGGAGGGAAGAAGTTTGGAACTGAATGAGAGTGAAACACCATTGTTGACCATTTTAAATGCTCTCTTCCTGGGGGCTGTAGAGGATTCTCAGTGTCTTAACTATATCATGCATGCATATGTAAACACACACATTTCCAAATACTTGAAACTGGAAAGCTGGAATTGTAATAATGGTTTGGACAGCAGGTGGTATTGGTGCATAGTGGAGGAAGAATTCCCACTTGATTTCCTTTTGCAGGGTAGATTAAATTGGAAGCTAATATAGAAAGACTTTTCATTGTAAATTAGATTGGCTCTAATAGAGCAGCCCACCAGTGAGCAGCTAAACCCATTAGACCCACTGACAGCTCCTCAGCCTGTGTGAAAGGAGGTGTGAATCTGTCTTACCACAGCAAATTAATCGGGTATTAAGTGTACACCTCAAAGTAAAAGTGTGTGAGAGTGCGACTGGAAATTTGATGAGTGCGCCTTGTGAGAACACAGTAAACCGTCCAAACCGCAGCCCCCACCCGTTGTGACATTCCTGCGTGTGCACACTTACTACTGATTACCTGCAGAGCAAATGGAGGTGCATCTGTTTGGTGTTACAGTGGTGCTGTCTCGGTCTATGAGGGTGTTGTGTTTGTGTGTGTGTGTGTGTGTGTGTGTGTGTGTGTGTGTGTGTGTGTGTGTGTGTGTGTGTGTGTGTGTGTGTGTGTGTGTGTGTGTGTGTGTGTGTGTGTGTGTGTGTGTGTGTGTGTGTGTGTGAAATGTATATCTATCTCAGTGCTGACTCGGATGGTAGTGTGTGAAAGAAGTGGCGACCCTGAACTCTAACCCCTTGACCTGGCTGCCAGTTTGAAACTCTCCCAGGAGAGACAGTGAAAGACAGAGTTCCTCTGTCAGTTTGACCAAAACCAGCATGAGCTCAGGGGGCAAATGGAAGGAGGGACAGCAGGGCTGTCAGGCAGAAGGGGAAAAGGAAAGAGGGATGGCAGAAAAACGGAAAAGCGCAAAAGCAGTGCAAGGACAATAGCAAGACTTCCAAGCTTCAAAGTGAAGCAAGTGTTGAACAAGTCACCTACTGTAATAACCACCAGCTCTGAAAGCATTTTACTATTTTATACCCTCACAACACATACACCTTGATCACTGTCACAAAGACTTAGCTCTGTAGTGAGAATTGACCTGCAGAGAAAAAGAAAGATGGCATCCACCATCAAACGTCGCTGTTTTACCCACACCTCTGTCACATGTAAGAAAACACACACACACACACACACACACACACACACACACACACACACACACACACACACACACACACACACACACACACACACACACACACACACACACACAGGAGGCTCCAGCAGGACCTGATAAACAGATGTGCTCATGAGCCCGGGGCATGAGACGTCCTGAATAAGGGTCTTCAGAGAATCTCTCTCCCATGAAAACATGCACACACATTGGAAGAAGGAACTGTGTGGAAAGTAGTTTTGCAACAACACACACACACACACACACACACACACACACACACACACACACACACACACACACACACACACACACACACACACACCTGGCTCTCAGTCTCACAAAGGGCATAGCTATCACGTTAATGCGACTCTCACTCTCCCGAGAACTGTCAGTCAGAGGTGAGTGTAGATGTGGGGAGATACAAGAGCAGAGAGCTTTGATGAGTGAAGACGTAAAGTTAGAGTGAGAGGAGGAAGAGTAAAGAGAAAGTGGAACAGACTTTAGTAGACATGGATAGGATGGGGTTTTCCCAGTTTCTTGACTTGTGGTTTCATAAAGATAATTCAGTACACATAAAAAAAACATTCACTCAACCATAAATGTATTTTAGACAACTGAGATGTTATTGTTAAACTACTTAAACTGCACTCAGCCACATGGGCACACATATTAGACACATACACAGCAGTCAGGGTAGTGAAAGCTCCACAGGGGTTACGGTACAGGGGTTGAAGGGGCCCTGTAGCCTTCAGGCATTCTGTCTTTGGGGACGGAAAGGGTATAATTACACCCCATTCATTCCTCCTCCCCTCCTTTTCTAGAGAACACATTGGCCCCAGACCCCTAACAGCTTTTAATTAGCCCGACCAATGGAGGAGAGGAGGAGGAGGGGAAATGAGGAGGTGAAGAGAAGGATAAAAGGAGAGTTTTCTTAAAAGCATGAGCCGTGAATGAAATTAGCAACAGAATCTATCCGTTTTGTTGGCTTTTGACAAGCCTCTGCTTTCATGGGGAGGTCGGCCAGACCGCTAAAGAGGACACAGTGTGGGAAGAAGGTGTATCCCATACAATTTAAAACTATTTTTCACTTCAGAGGGAACCACTAGAGACCTCCACATGTCTTGTTTTCTTCAACCTTGTTATTACTGGTTGGAGTGAAGAAAACAGCACAGAGGAACAAGATGAGATCAGAGATTATTTGGCCAATTAGGCTGCTGCAGATGTGTCTCTTTTCCTTTCACTGAAGCACTTGCCCTGGCAGACCTGACACACACATACACAAACAAAGATATACACACCTACACAAAAGTGCACACACTTACAAAGAACCTTTTCTGATAGAAAGCACTGCTTATAATATAGGGTAGTGATCAGCCCATTAGCCCCGAATAACAAGTGTAGAGCTGTGTTCAGCTAACAAAGCATGTTTTGACAGGTAGGTTATCACTAACCCCCCCCCCCCACACACACACACACACACACACACACACACAGGCAGGAAGGAGGGGTTAGAGGCCCTCATTTGGAGCCAGTGTGTCTGTGACTTGGCCAGGGGGTCCTAACAGGAGCCACAACAACAAGAGGGGAAGGAGGGGAGGGGGGGGTCAGAGCTACCATGTCTTAGGCTTTGATGACAGGGCAGGCAGACATTACAGCACAACATAAACAGTGGCAGACTCACAAGGGGCTGTTTTCTTGTCACTTTCACTCACTGCAAGATGCGAAACACAAGCATGTACAGGCACTCACTCGGCTCAAGCTCGGGCTGAATTTGCGGATTAAAACCTGTTGCCCCCGAAGATGTAATGGGAGGAATAAGCAAATACAAATATTTCCTCACTTCCTGGCTTGTGACAAACACGCCGGCCAGCTACACGTCACAGGCATTACTTTACTTCGCCTGCATCTTGTTTACTGTAAAGGAAACAATATTAGTTATGTGAAACCAAAAGTTAAAACACCAGGTTAGAGTTCATTAAATTTTTACATGCAAGTTATTTTACCCTTTGCCCCAATAAATCTGTGCCCACCCAAGTTGTAGTTACTTAAAAACTAAAAGTTCTAATGAATCAATCTTTTATTTTCTCATATACAGTGAGCCCTCGCTATAACGCGGTTCACCTTTCACGGTCTCGCTGCTTCACGGATTTGCATCGTGCATTGAAATCACATTACGACTATATGTAACGTAGATATATTTAATGTCCAGTTCTATCTATTTCAATTGTAAAATAAAGGTTACTACTTCACAGATTTCGCCTATCACGGTTTCTATTTGGAACGTAACCCCCGCGAAAAACGAGGGTTCACTGTATTGATATATTCTAATATATCATTACCACAAATGTGCTGTGGGACTGTGCATGATTTATACTTGTTTTTTTTAGCATGTCTCCATACTTCATTAGCACACCGGGGGCGAAACAAGCATAGGAAGTGAGGAAAGAGGAGACGGTAAGGCTAGAAAAGAGCCGTAAAACTAAATGAAGGGTGAAGATGAAAAGCGGAAAAACAGCATGATTGTCTGTCTCCACCCACTCTGTCTCTGTCTTTGATAAAAATCAGAGAGAAATTGAGACAAAGGCATACAGATAGAGATGGCAAATTAGCCTTAGAAGTCGCAACAGGAGCTGCAGTACAGATGGACAAACATCTAGGTGAAGAAACTAATGAGACAGAAATTGGAAAACAGTTTAAAAAGAGAAAGAGTCACTGAGTTTTACAGCTAGAAAAGTGGACAAGCAAAGATGGTGCGAAACAGATTGTGGGGGTGAGCTGTCATTTACAATCTCATATGTTTGTAAGCAGGTGAGAAGGGAAGTTCTGCTGGAGGGGAGAGCGAAAGAAAGGTGTGTGTGTGTGTGTGGGCTGGTCAGGCTTTGAAAGATTCTGGGTGTGTTTCCTCGTCCAAAAACAAAGTAAACGAGTTCAGCCAGATCAGGCTCTAAGTCTGATCGTGGGTTTGCACGAGCATACTGAAACACAACAACACAAACATCCTCACGGGATCTCTGACTGCCACACTACACGTGTGTCACGTATTGTTATTCTTGTGACTAAGAGTGTTTTTCCATTTGCTGAATGTGTCTGTGTGTGATTATCCTTCATAATTATTCTCAGTAGTTGTATTATATGAGCTGCACGGTGTGTGTTGTACAGAAATGACACCAACAGATGATGTCCACCTCTCTTATTCATACTGTTAATCAATGTAGAAGATCAAAACCCTTCTCTTGCTGGGCGAGGACATCTGTCAGTAACCTCCTCTCTCTTCCTGTCTCCCTGCAGCTTCCTGTGGGATGACCATACGGTGGAAGTGCATATCAATGACTATTTGGACATCATCTGCCCCCACTACACGCACGGCGAGGTGTCATCCCATGCAGCTGAACGCTACGTGCTGTACATGGTGGAAAAGGAGGACTACGAGGTGTGCAAACCGCACTCCTTCGATCAGCTCCGTTGGGAGTGCTCGCGGCCCTTCGCGCCCCACGCTCCAGAAAAATTCTCCGAGAAGTTCCAGCGCTTCACGCCCTTCACGCTGGGCAAGGAATTTAGACAAGGAGAGAGCTATTATTATATCTGTAAGTGTCCTTCATAATGATGCCTTTTTTTTCTTTATCTACTGTGATCGAATGAAGGTTTCTGGTATTAAACTTTTCCCTCTTTCTTGACTTTTCCAGCCAAGCCAATGCATCACCATGGTCAAGACTGTCTGAGGCTGAGAGTGGACGTAGTCGGGCATAATGGCTCTGGAAATAATCACGTTGACAAATCCAAAGCAGAAGTAACAGGAAAAAGCCTGGATGGAGGAAAAGTGAAGTTTCCTGCTGCAGGAGGAGTTCACAACCCCTCTAACCGGCTCCCAGCAGGTGAGGGCTCATTAAAAATCTAAATACCAGGCACATAGAAAGTAGTCACAGCAGTGCTGTGTCTAAGATGAGCTCAGCTGGGTGTGTTTACCATTCCTGAATGATGAAATCCTGTCCTAACTGCCCCTCCCATCTCTTTTTTTCAGATGACCCTGCTGTAATGGAGCCCAACGTCCAAAGGAGTATCGGCAACTCTGCAACACATCTGGCCTCTCTCTCTCTCTTCTTTACCATTATCCCAGTGTTATTAGCTCTGATGCAACACTGAGGCTCACCAAGATGCCATAACAGAGACGATGCTTACCCGATGCTGGTCATTGGGACAAGAGCACTCAGAGACTTTTTTTATACAGACTTTTTTTTTTATACAAGCATGGACAGTGTGCGTTGGTCAGTGTGTGTTTGATGTGTTTGTTTGTGTGAGTGTGGAGTGTGGATCGCTCCAAAAAAAAGAGTACCTCAAAGAAAACGTTTTCTATTTTTACTTTATGAGAATGGAAATTCTCAATTTTGACCATTTTTAAGGTGCACACTTTTTCAAACAAAACTACAAGCTAAGCGATCAAAACACTTAAAGGATTTATATCAAATTGAAAATAACAGGAGGATCACGTAATCCTCATTATCATGTTTAATTTTCATACCATTGGTACAGTTATGCATTGCATCACTGAACTATTTGTTTTCTTCCTCTACATACAGAAATGATTGATTTTGTGTATTGTTGTCAGTAACTGCCGAAGTGGTATACATAATGTAGGATTTTTGTCATGTTGTGTAGCACTCAGCTCCTGGTTTTATGTCTTCACATGTATCAAGTTATCAGACATTTTTCAATTGAGTTTTAAAGCAGCACCAGAAAACAAATCCAGAATAGTGGCTCTCAACAAATTTTTCTTGGCTCATTACAATTTACGTTGTACTTTGGTAATGTATTTCAAAAGGGAGAAAATACTACTGATCAAAAAATGTATTGAAAATATTAGGATTCTTGAAATATGTTTTACTTTTTTTTTCAAAGTTCTCATCAGTCACCTATATGTTCTTATGGGGAGGGGGGGGGGGTTGTGATCTGAGGTTGAGAGCCACTGATAAAGAGAACCAATAAAAAAAAAAATCCAAATCTAACAGGAGTTTTAGGAGCTGAGCTTCCTCAGTACTTCTTGTTCACTAATTTTTACAATCTTGAATATATCCTGGTACACTGGGCGATGCTTGCAGGTGTGATCCCGCCTGCACATCATCAAACCTCACATTGAAGGGACTCCCCAGAATACATTTGTTTGTTTTCTTGTTAAACATGCCTGTGTCATTTTTGTAAATGTTTATATGTAAATTTGTACATAGAGAAAACTATAAGAACAGTTTTAAGGTGTGAAATAAAAAACAAAACGTGATGTAATAAAAACAGATGTCTGTCTGTTTTTTATCAGCCATGAAGATTTTTTTTTTTTTTTTTTTTTTTTAATGACCTCATTTGGATCTTGGAATTCCACTGAGTTCATTGAGGTTTTGATGGATGACACAATAGTTTGTCAAAGTCCTCCAACTCACTGATAAAATCTTGTCAGTCAGCCCCCCCCCCCCCCTCCACACACACACACACACACATTTCCACACCCAGGTCTTTCCCAACCCCTGTTTTCTCATCCCTTCTTCTCTGTCCTCTCTGTCTTTCATCCCTAGTGGTACAGCCACTTAGATTTCACAGTCTCAAAAACCAACACAAGAACCAAGAAGGGGATGAAAAATGAGCAAGAGAGTCCAGAGGGAGAGAAGGAGAGAGGCCCACAAGCAAACTGACAACTGGCTGTGAAGGTGTCACTCTCGCCTCCTTGCTCACACTCTTTCACCCTTTTCTTTTCTCCTTCTTTCGCCCTTTCTTTTACTTCTCTGTTAACCCTCTCTTGAAGTAAAGCTGAACATCCGTCTACACAGCCGTATGTTGGAGTGAAGAGGAGCACAGGGCACAAACATTCATACCTGAAAACCTCAGCGCTGACTGAAAACTGTTAAAAGTCACTATCCCTTGTAAAACCACGCAATGTACACACTCGAAATCGATGCATAAAACAGACTTGTTAGTTTTTCCGTAATAACGTCAAGGCTTAAATTCACTGCAAATGATCACACAGTCTCAGAAATCTTGGAGCAATGTAGCACCCATGTACAGTATGTGTGCAGCAGGTCCATGCAGGGCAGCGTTCAACTATGCTTGACGGACCAGACCAAACGTGGCAGTATTTACAATAGTGTGGGCCACATCAGTGTCTCAGTTCAACACGACATGCACTGTGTGCAAAAAAGGGATGCAGGCTATACATTTAAAAAAAAAAAAAAAGTCAACATTTGCCAGTGCTGGTGGAAGTATCAGAGTCCTTTAGTTGTGTAAATTTCCTAGAAAAAAAATAAAAGCTGCAAGTAGATGTCCTTTGAGTAAAACTACACAATCAGCAGAATTCAGAATAAGTGACTCACTGTGACAGATAGTAAAATATTATTTTGAAAAAGAAATACAGTTGTAAGTTATCTTTTGATATATATATATATATATATATATATTTTTTTTTTTGGTCAGCTTGGACCTTTGTAGTAACCTGTCTAGGATGTACCCTGCCTTCGCCCAAAAAACAACTGAGATAGGGACCAGACCGCTGGTAATCTGTACAGGATGAAGTGGTATACACAGAGGATGGTTGTCCGGAAATATGGATCTCTTATTCAGTCTTATAAAATATTTTCAAAAGGGAAAAAGGTATCTAAATATTGAGGCTCAGTGAATAGACTTTAATACTCAAACAATACATTTTGTTTGCACAACACCTGAAGATATTCAACTGCACATAAAAATCCCTGTCCCAAAAAGAAGGAGAATTACAATTTAATACAAGAAAGATCAAATATAGGCCATAAAAATAACTTCTTTCAGAATCGATACAAAAATGACCTTAATTTTTTTTTTACAAATCTTTAAAAAATAATTAAATGTCAAATGCCGAACGTGAACTCAAAGTTACAAACAAAAGTACAAAAACTGAGAAACTGATACATTAGAGACTACTGATAAAGTTCAGGTCTGAGAGAGTTTTGAAAAGTGTAGATTGAAAAAACAGCTCAGTTCTGACAGCTGGACACAGGAGGGAGGCCGTCGGGTGATTGGAAGGTCTGTCATGGTAGACGAGGGGAAGTCATGTGAGGTAAAGAAGGCCAAATAAAGTTAACGAGGACATTTTGGGTAATTAGCATTACATTCATCCCTAACATTGCTACATGTATATGGAAGATAACAATGTTTTAGTTCACAACTTGAAATATGAGCCTTCATTTCTGGATGTAATATGCATGAAAAGACACTATGTTAAAAAAAATAGTTACAAGATTCACGTAAGATTGAATTAATTGAAGTACAAGTGCAGTGTGTTTTAATTGACATTTTAAACAATAAAATCATTGGACTTCGGATTTGAATACCCAGTATATACATACAATTATAGCATTGTAATGATGCAAACCTGCAGGTTTGTGGTTTGAGAGCCATTAAAACAAAGCTTTGTCTGCTCATGACCCCTTATGGATTATCAGTGGCACCTTTCTATTTTAGAACCTCTCTGTCTCCTCAATGTCTTTTTCATTCGAATTTAATAGCCTATCAACTTTGCTTCGTTTGTAGTTTTAAATCTCTCCCACGTAAAACCTATTAGCTTTATTTTTTAAACTTTGGAAAGCTGTTTATAGTTTGTACTATAAGAATAAATTGAAATTCTTACGTAAAATCAGTGCCCCTTTACACTGAGGTTGAGAATCTACTGAAGAAAAATGATATAAAAGTAAGCCAATACATGGACATACAAAATAAAATGTTTAAAACACTAAAAAAAACTGCAGGTTTATTGAAATGTTGCGCCTATTTTGAATCAGCCACTTATTAGAAGCGACAAAGCTTCAACCAGCTCTGGACTCTCAAAATTCTTCAAGCGCGATGACGTCACTTACGACGTTGGGAGTCGTTTCAGCCGCCCATTGGACAAATTTGCCCCGCCCGTTTCATCCCATAGCCAACCAGAGTGCAGGAACTCTGAGCACACTGATTGCAAACACGGAAATACAGAAAGAGCATTCGCGTCGTTATTTTCCATCTTTATCTCCATGCAGTTTAAGAATCCACGATCAAAAGCACACTTTGCACTTAAAATATCTAACCGACTATGGATTTGTTGCAGCTTCTGTCATGGGCCTGCATCGTGTTCACAGTCGGAATGTTTTCGACTGGACTGTAAGTTGAATTGTTCATTAGTGCCATGCATCATATTCACCTTCATTTCCCGCTGTAACTTTTATTAGGTTGGTAGAAAATATAACAACATCGGTTTTGGACGCGAGGGATCTTTCTTCTGTACTAGTTGTACTTGCTAGTCTGAATTCATGCCAGCCAGAGGGATGAGAACGTTATTATGAAGGAATTTGCTGCACAATGATACAGATACATTTACTAAACATAAAGTGAATCATTTATTGGGGTCCCATTAGTGTCTTTGTTTGTGTTGAACCTCTCTGCTCCTCTCTTTTTGTCTTCTAATTTGTTTGTTTGTGTGTTTCTAGGACCGACCTGAAGAAGATGCAAGAATCCAAAAGTGCAGACAACATCCAGTTCCTCCCTTTCCTCACCACGTGTCTCAAGTGAGTGTGTTTTTACATCATCCTCGATCATTCACCGTGATCTGTTCAGTACCATTGTCATCCTGCTCTGATCTGTACATCTAATGGCTCCTCTGGTTTCCATAGTAACATGGGCTGGTTGTATTATGGGATGCTGAAGCGAGATCAGACGATTTTCCTGGTCAACATTATTGGAGCTCTACTCCAGATTGTCTACATCATCACGTACATCCACTACACAAAGCAAAAGGTAAGCACAGCGTCAGGTGTGGACATGCATGAAAAAAACCTCTCTTCAGTGCAGCTGGATCACACACTACTTCCTTCATCCCTCTCCCTGCTTGTTCATTTCAGAGGATGGTGATGTCCCAGACCGTTGCAGCGGGGACGGTGCTGACCTGCGGTTGGCTCTACTTCACTATGTTTCTCTCTGAGGGAAACACTCGGCTCAGCCAGCTGGGTCTCACCTGCAGCGTGGTCACCGTCAGCATGTACCTGTCGCCGCTGACCGACCTGGTACAGCTCATGTGCATTACAGACAAACACAACACACCGGCAGCATGTAGAAAGTCAACTGTATTTTTTTTTTAAATTTTAACTAAACGCATTTAATGTAGAGACTAAATCTTTTCAAAATATAGCTTTCACTACTCTGGAAAACAAATACAGTGGGCTGATTTTCAAAAAAAAATGCCATGGTACTCATAAAAAAAAGAAGTAATATCCGTGTTTTATGAGATGTATGCAAGCAAATTAATATACACGAGAAACAAATGGTCACTTAATAAGTTAGCTGATGGGCAGAATTTTTTAGGGCGGCACGGTGGTGCAGTGGTTAGCATTGTCGCCTCACAGCAAAAAGGTTCCGGGTTCGAATCCGGTCCTGGGCCTTTCTGTGCGGAGTTTGCATGTTCTCCCTGTGCTTGCGTGGGTTCTCTCCGGTTTCCTCCCATCATCCAAAAACATGCACCTCAGGTCAGGTTACCTGGCGCCGCGCTAGTGGCAGCCTGTTGCAGCAGCTCCCCCCTGAGAGCCCCCCTGCTGTAGCGAAGAAATTTCCCCTCAGGGATTAATAAAGTGAAATAAAAAAAGAAAAGAATGATCAAAGAAGTCAGTGATCAAGCAAAAATTCCAAACATTCACAGACCACAGCCTTTAAAATTGCAGATAAGATGCTTTTCTCTGTTTGATTTTACAGTTAATTCACCAGTGAAGGAATCAACCCTCCTGTTCTCTCTCTTTCCCTTTTGTCTCATCATATCATCTTGTGGTTCCTTCTGCTATCCTGTTTGTCTCCTTACCACCATCGGCCTCTTGGCTCTCAATGACCCCCAGTCAGTTTCCTGCCTTTCTTTCCCTCATCTGTCTTCCTGTTATTCTCGGTCTCTGTCTGTTACTTCCTCCGCTCATTCTGTTTCTTCTTACAGTGCCCATAATATAATGCTGACACTGCACAAAATGAGTAAACCTTAATCCATCCTCATAAAGACCATCTTCCGTCTTATCGTCACAACACATTCCAGCAAATAAAAAGTCCAGATTTATACAACATTTGAAGCTATCAATATTAATAATAACGAGACTGTATTCACCACATACGTTACTGACATTTGGGCACATGGTGAAATTTCTAAGAGAAAACTAGATGCAGTAATGGATTTTAAAAACCTGACAGAGAATCATGCAGGTTTTAAATAAACCCTGAGGCTAACAAAACCTATTTAGAAGAAAAAAACAAAGGTGAAAGGTGAAATTACCACCCTAAACTCTCAATTTCAAATATTGATCGCACTTATAGAGGTCAATTTTGACCTTCAGTATTTTCAGTAGTTGTGGGCGCACATTCACTGTTATCAGCATTTTAGGTGAGATCACTTTCGATTTTACCTCCTAAAAAAGTGGTGTATAATGCAACCACATCAGAAGGCTCAGATTTTTATGGCTGCTCCGGACAGCCACATTTGAAAGCAGCATGAAAAGCCTGGCATCGTAGAAACAGAGAGACACAGAGACACAGATACTTTACTAATCCCGTGAGGGGAAATTATTTTGCTACAGCAGCATGTACAGGGTAGAAGCAATCAAAATGACAGAATAAAAATAGAGGTAGTAAAATATTAAACATAAAAAAATTTGAATACTAGTTTAAATATGGGGAAACAAAATATAAATAGTAGTTTAAATATGGGATAACGATACAATGCAAATTCAGTCCTTCCAACACTGTGAGGATTTGAAGAGGATTTCTAAAACTATGATAATCTGACAAGCACTTTAGATGGAGTATACTGGCATCCTAATAAGACTACCAAAAGTTGTACCAAAACAATGAAGTGAAAGACACCACAGTACTGGTTAGAGCAGTGGATAACTACAAAGTAAGTTGATAGACTCTTTGAATAATGCAGCTATAAAGTTTATTTGTTTCCTGATTGTTACTATCATCTCGTCTTTCCTCTTAGGTGGAGATTGTTCGTAGTGGTAATGTGCAGTGCTTGTCCTTCCCTCTGACTGTAGCCACCTTCTTCACTTCAACCTCCTGGGTTCTTTATGGCCTCCAGTTGAACGACTACTATATTGTGGTAAGACTCATTGAATTATGCACCTGAATCAGTACGTGCATATCACCTGTAAACACAGTTTATAGTGTTGTTTCATGATTAAATGATAATACCTATCCTTTACGTCTTTTTCTTATTGCTTGTGTGTGTTTTTTTCAGGTTCCAAACACACCGGGAATCTTCACCAGCCTCATCAGATTTTATCTGTTTTGGAAATTTGCGTCCGTCAATCAAAGCTTGCCTTCCTATAAGCCTATGCAGATATGAGGATCTTAGGTGACAGTTATGAAAATGGAAAGAGATGACAAATCTGTTTTAAGTCCATGGAGGGCATGGCGTCAAAGCTCTAGCATTACTCGTCTTGTTGTTTTAATAGAGTGAGACAGAGTTACATGTTGAGAAGCAAACTTATTGAGTGGCACCACTGAGAAAGTGGAGATTATAACAATTGGGTTTTGGTTTACTTTTTTGAGGAGGTACAGCGAGGAGTATAGTCGCGCAGTTAAGAGGGAAAATTTTGATGTCTTAAATACATTTAAGCTCTTATTTTTCTGCCGCTGTTTGTTTAATACCTGTGTCTCCTCTCTGTCTTTAAGTGCCTTCTGTCAGGTCGCATTTGCCATTAAAGTTCAATGGAATTTACTGATCTGCCAACATGTCAGGAAACTTGCTATCTCTTCACAATCCAGTGATCTGCACTGAACCTCATATCATACTAGCCAAAGATTTTGTGAAGCTGTAATTTTCTGGCTGCTATTTTAATTACATATATATATCTATATATATATATCTATATATATATATTTTTTTTTCTTCTGTTCCCTGGTACTCGTATATGAAACACATAGTGTATAGTTACATATTTTTCTGCACAACCTGGTGTGGGTATAATGAGTACATATCTTGTCAGAGTTGATACCCTTCCCTCAGTGTAACCATGCAGAAATCGTATTGACTCATATCAGTGACGGTCATATTTGTGTATAGATGTTTTCTGAATATTTCAGTCTGAATCTTTTTGATACACGGTGTGTGTAGCTATATTCACATGTGGCTTTAACGTGTCCTGGGTGATGCAAGTGGACAGCTCAAAGTGCATCAGCTCACACCTGACATTAAGATGTTCTTCACTTGTGTCTAGTGACCGCTTGTTATTGCGTCTCACATTCCTGCTATATATGCAAATAAACACGTACATGATTTCTCTTTGCAACAAACAAATGTGTTGTTGTGTTTAACCTGCGAAAGGCCGCTATTCAGTTCTTGTGCCTAGTGTGCCTAAAATTAAAGGAGGAAGAAGAAATCAAAACAAATGGCTTCTTCTTGTTTCGCACTTTAATACGCTGTATGAGTTTGTACTTCCGCTTGCACAGAGAGCATTAATTGAGTTGGCGAACTTTCATTATACACTCGCATACACACTGCTAAAAAACATTGGGGCTATATGCGGCCCAGACCATCTGTGAATGGGGTCTGAAAGATGTGCATCCTCAATGCAGCTAGGGTTTATTTACAGCTGTGCCACTTGTGATCAGATCCCCCAAGACACATTTGGATGCCAGTTGTTAACAGGGTCTATGTTGGGCTTATATTCAGACCAAATAGTGTTTGCTTATATTGTCAATGATATTTTTTTTATAAATACTGGTATATGAGATTGAATAAAATACAAGACTAAATGAACCACAAGGGATTTTTTTTTTTTTTTTTTTTTTTTACTAGAATGAATATTTAATTCTTCGGTGGCTGGTTGTCATTGGTAATAAAGTCTTACTTGTGTCATTATTAAGGACAAGTGCAAATTAACCAGCTTAGTTTCAGTGCTAATTCACTCCCCTCTCAATGATGTTTTATATTAAAAGGTGCTTTTTAAATACATTTTTACTGTAACCATCAGTGATCTTTATATCCTGATTGTTGTTGAGTTGTGTAAATGGTGGAAAAGGTTTTTATTTTAATTTTTGTCCTTGAGAAAGCTGTACAGTATTTGATCTTTTTGAAGTAGAAAGATTTGTGCTTTAGTTTGAAAGTTTTGTTTTGGGTGCAATGATGAGCTTACTGCAGATGTGTGGAGATAAGTGTGTGTATGTGTGTGATAGGGTTGGCTGTATAAGGGAGACAAAAGCCTGTTTGATGGTGCAGCAGTGTGAACGAGGTTGTTTGCGTGAGTATGTTGATACAGAGAGGGCAGTGGTGGGAAAGGCCACGCCAGAGGTTCTCATCCCCTTTGTATGTACGTGTGTGCGTGTGTTACATTAGTCTCTCTTCCTGAGCTCAAAGCGCCTGCCCCTGACACACATAGACAACACAGTATTGTGTTGGAATTGAGTGTTATGTAGAAGCTAAAAGAAGACTGGAGGTGGAAGATAAAGGATCTCCAGTTGAAAGACAGAACAAGAAGGAAAAGGGGAAATTTTAGCAGGAGATGAAAAAGCAGAAGGAAAGCATGTATAAATAAGAACAAGGTAGGAAACAGTAATAAAATAATTCCAAGGAGAGATTTAGGACCGGCTTATTCTGTTCAGCTGCACTTACTGTATGTACCAACAGTACTTTGAGTATTGTTTGCCAATATTTCACAAAGAGACACTAACAGGACGGCTGCACATAGAGAACGGGATGCATCTTGACCCCCCAGCTGCTCCCTTTTTATCCATGTTTTGGCCTTGGTGAATTGATCTCAAAGCTTATTCCACCTTGACTTTCGCATCGTCTGGCTGCATCCATCTGTCTCACCGATTTCTCTTCAGGAATTCAGTTTGTTTTGCGAGTGATTGTAGTCTTGATGCAATTAACATCACAGCACACATTCTTAAATAGTCTCTCCAGGAAGGCAAAGTGTTGCCGTTGGTTTTAAACACAAAAGTTAACAGAAGTAGTTGTGAAACAGTGAGAAAGAAGGAAATATATTCCAATTCATTTAAGACATTAAAAAACAAAAATGTCATCATAGTAGTTCAAGAGGAAATGGCAGTGCTCACCAGGGTGATGAAGCTTTATCCTCTGGGTGCAATGAATGTATGTTCATGTACAAGGTTTGACTTGTTAGGTAATTAAGTTATGACAAAACAAAAGCTTCCATCTGCCCATTATCTCTACCCACTTTATCCTGTGCAGGGTCACAGGGGGTTGGAGCTTATCCCAGCTGAGTTAAGGATAAGGCAGGGTGCACCCGGAACAAGTTGCCAGTTCATCACAGGGCCAACACACAAAGACAGATATCCATGCATGCTCACATTCACACCTATGGCCAATTTAAATCACCAATTAACCTAGCACACGTCTCAGGACTGTAGGAGGAATTTGAAGCACCCAGAAAAAAACTCAAGCAGGCACAAGGAGAACATGACAACTCTAAACACAAAGCACTCGACCCAGCAGGTTCGAACCCAGAAACTTGTTGTGAGTTGACAGTGCTGTACCTAACAATAGTGTAATAGTGAAAAACCTGGGACAGGATAGTGCAGACACGTGAGTCACAGTAGAGCGATAAGGAGAGGCCTTGTGAGTAAAAATTAGTCATTTATGAGGAAAAGGAAGGGGGCATGGTGTGTAAGAAAAATCAGTAAATGATGAGTCCTGGAGAAGATAAGGGAGTGTTGGTTGTTGTTCATTCTTCTGGTGAAAAGAGGCAGACATCAATAAGGTTGGAGGGACAATGTGTGGTGTTACACAGACTGTTCGGACACACCCCTCTTTAGAAACTGGCTTTTTTGTGAAGAGACAATGTGTTAAGTGTTCGGCAGGAAATCAAAGCATGGTCTTTCTACACTGATCTGATGAGTACACTTCGTTGGTGGACAGCCATATGGAAACACAAGATCTATGTTTTGTATATGAGTGTGTGTAGTAGAGTTGCTCTGATGGGAAGGGGTGTAGGAGGGGGTGGGGGAAGCAGCTGAACAATGAGTACAACTCGCAAACAGGATCCCTCTGTTTCCTGTAGTAGAGACTGTCTCCTTAAACTACACACAAGCTGACTCTTGTTCTTTTGTACACATCCTTTTAAACATAGGCTACACACACTGCATGTACAGTATGTTGTCTCTTCCAGCAGACACTCCTACAGCCCCATAAACTCCATGTGTGCATTCACATGTCTATTTTTGTCATTATGGCCGAATTGTGATCTATGGGTTTTGTTTCGCTCCGTAATTACACACAACAAAGTCTCTGCTAACATGCAGTCTGCAGCCAGACAGGGTGCACACTCAGCATATAAACACACACACACACACACACACACACACACACACACACACACACACACACACACACACACACACACACACACACACACACACACACACACACACACACATCCACACAGCACACTGGGAGGCAGTCAGCAGCTTGTGCACTTTCTGCCATCAGTAAAAGCACACCTGTCCCAGCTGCTGTTTTGAAGAGAATAAGAGGGAAAGAGGAATGTGCTTCTCTCAGTTTTCCTGTCAGCCACCCCCCCCCTCCCCAAGCAGTCTCTGTCTTCCTCCCCCCTTGACTTGTTTATCTAATTATTCCCATGGTCAGCTGTTGTTCTCTCCTTGTTTTCCACTACAATATCTTCTTTCTTTCACTTCTTTCTGTATCATTTCCCTCATCCAGATCTTCGAACTTGTTCTTTCTCAGTTTGTTTGTCTCCACCTCTGCATCGCACCCCTCGAAATGGACTTGGTGGCCCTGCAATCCTGGTATATATTTAAAAGATAGTTCACAGTTGATTGTCATGTTTTCTACACATAAATCATCTGTAGTGATAATCAGTCTGCCTCATGAAACTGCCAGCCTGTCAAAGATTTATATAGATTTTACAAGCAGAGAAGAGAGGAGTGCATAAGCTTTCTAAACCAAGAAAAAAACACATCGAGCTCTTTTGATATGCATCAGATTTTACTGACGGACAGAACACTACATATAAAAGTTACCCAATTAACATTCTTGCTGAAGCCTTCTATCATAGTTTTCTATTGGCGTACATTTGTATGCATGCACTGCCCTGTTTGTCAATGCAGTTGGCACTGGAGGTATTTATGGTGAAGCATGTGCAGCAAACAGCCAGTGACTTTCTATTCCTAGTTTTACCAGCCTTTCCACCTTTGTTTTGAATATAATCAGCATTTCTTCCCCTCAGAGGCTCGAGGTTGCACAGCTGAGGGGTTCACTGAAGAGCTCATGTATGGTAGGTTGTAAACAAAGACCACATTCCTTTTTCTTCATACACACAATAACATGCAAAAATGTGACTCTGAAGCTCGTTCACTGTTACCAGCTGGTGTTGAAAGACCTGTACTCTGTGCCTCTGCCACTGAAAAAAGATTAACATGCAGAACCTCTGGTGTGTCTTGAGGGTTTGAGTGCGGCTGGCTTGGTATGTCCTGTCTCAGTCTCCCAGGCTGTTGTTTTGCTTTCTCCTCCTTCCTACCCTCCTTGCCTTTGCCGCCCTTCAGAACTGAAGCAGTGAGTGAAGTGATATGTGGACAGCTAGTCATTAAGCTGTCAGAGGAGAGCCCATGGACCAAAACCCTGTCAGCATGGATGAACATACACATTTCACCTTTGATATAAATCATGTGTCAGGCAGATTCTTCTGTTTTATCAGCAAAACATATGGGAGATTCACTAACAGCAGTCAACCCGACAACAGTAGCAGTACTCATGTCAAATACATCATTTAAATCAAGTTGTATCAATAAAGTTATAATATTTTACCTATAAACTATTATTAATCCTGTGTAGTGACTACAGCTACAAAACATTTTTAGAAGAACACAATTAAAACAAGCCAAACAGGTGGTACAGTACAGTTAATGACTCTATTAAGAGCTAATGTTTTTCCAGTCTAAAAATGAAGCACACTGAGGCAGAAATACTCACAGCACCTGAGGTTTTTTTTGGGTCTTGTCTGAGCTTGCTTTCTCACTTTTGGCATTCATCCAGAACACACATGTGACAGATTTGTGTGTGTATGTTGTCACAGTGGTTTTGGATGTGTTTTTGAGTGGCAACCGTGCAAAGTGGAATTGGATTTCATTACATGCATGTGGAATTCAGTGCAGTGGCACACAAAAACTTGTTTTGAAGCTGCAGGGGCAGGAATTCATTTGGTTTAACAGTTTTTACAAACTTTTTTCTTTTGAAAATAGGCAGGTTGGAACTTGTGGAAGTACTTGGGAACTGAAGTTGCCTGTGTGTTTGCAGGACTTCCTGTATGTTTGCCGGAGTGTTTGCAGGACTTCACATCCACTGTGATGTGCAGAGGTGCAGAGGAAAGACAGGAGACACAGCTGTTCTGGGGACTTGGAGTGTGTGCTTGCATTAGCAAACATTTCTGCTGCTTCTTGCACTGTATGCACATTTGAAAGTTCGCCACATCTCATTGGGTGCGGAACTTATTCTGCCTGGCACTCAGCATTTTTATCAGTTTGTTCAGTCAACTCTAAACATGAAACAAAAACGACAAATGGCTACTGGCTAATTAAATACAATTATTTCAAAGCAGATAATGACTGAACAGACAATCATTTGACATCTAAATGTTTATCTTGAGATATATTAAATCTTTGAAGCAAAACAAAATAGGTATATTTTAGCTCCATCATCATCTGTATTCATCTGAAATTCTAAAACTACCAGGTTATCCCCATCATGGGTAACTTATTTATCTTATCTCTTCACCTTTATTGTCATCAGTATGATTAATGAGTGACTCCATACATAGAAAATAACACAACAAGAGTCTTCTGGAAATTCATGTGAATCACTAACATGCTTGCATGCAAACACACAAACACGGTCTTAACTTTTGAAGGGAGGGTTTTGTTAGGTGAGCTGTAGGTAAGACATGATGTAACCACACAGGAACCAGTGCCCTGTGGAGGGGAAGTCAAGACTGGCAAGAAAAAACACATAAGTAAAACACTTTAGTGGAGACCAGTGTGGTGTTAATGTAAATTTTCTTGTCTTTTTCTGTTGGAGGTTTTCTTTCTCTTTCTGTTCTGTTGTGTGACATGATTGTATTGTAGCTGTTTGTAATATGTCAGACCCTCTGGGACTTTTCACATGCATTTTGTCAAGCAATGGTATTAAGTCTTGACTATTCATTGCACATGTAAATTAAAATTCATATTGATTTATATGGATTAAAATAAGTACAAAAAAATGAAAAAGAAAAACATCAATGAAGAGAGGTGTAACATAATGAATGGCACAAAGAATGGCTTAGATGAACCAAACAGATGCTGAAAGGTGCTCTTAACTTGCAGCCTCTGACATGTCATCACAGATTTGTGACCAGACAAGTCAGTGTTGACACATGGTGCACCTGTTGCTGACTTTTTTTTTTTTTTTTTTTTCTACCAAAGACTGCAGAAATCAACAAAGCACAAACAATGTTGCCCCCTAATGGTGAATTTTTTATATTACAAGCAGGAGAAGAGCCCCTGCTCTGGTTTGTTTGCAACACCTCCCCTCTGATGGAAAAAGATGATGACAAATGCATGAGCTTTTTGGTGTTACACAATATCTACTCAAGTCTTTCACCATTGTGGAACATACCTTTTTGTCACTTTGTCTGGGTGATAATAGCCTGTTTATAACAACTGGTCTAACTTCCAGTCCAACTGGCTCACCTTGTATTCACATATAATGTGGCTGTTGAGCTCTTAACCTACCTTGTTTTTCTGCTGTAGATATCAGGTGTCCCAAGGTGTGTCCTGGGTCTGCACAAAATAGGCCAATTATTTTTAAACCGCGTGACACAACAGATCCACCTCTATCTGTTGGAGCAGCTCTGGCACACTTGAATGATTAAGGCCACACTTGCCCCTACATGCAGGCAGGCACCACACACTCTGAGACACATCTGTTTTTTCATGACATTTAAACAAAGCGGGTTTGTTTTTATGATCCATCTTAGAGTGCTGTTCTCATGTTTACGGTCAATCAAAATGTAACACCTTTATAGCATGCGTTTAATTTAACTGACAGTTTGAAAATAATTTCAGCTGTAGGGCATATACACTAGGTTGATAATGAGAAAAATAAAAGTGGTTTACAATTAAGTGACTAACTGGAGATTCAGACTCGACCGAAAAAAATTGGAAGATAAATTAAAGAAAAAGTTTCTGTCTTGCTTGTATTACAGGAAGGAAGTTATGAATAATATTATTCAGGGAATAGTGTATGTCCACCTCCATGTTTTCAACAGTTTTTATGCTTAAGAGCAGAAAAAAAAGACATGATAATAAACTGATGATACGCTAAATACATCTACATACAAATATTGTATTGATCAAGTTACAGCCTCTGGTGCGCTCCTTATTTGACACAAAGTGACTCCGTGTTACAGTCTTACACTCTTTTATTGTTTTTCTCATGACATGATAGAAACATTCTGCCAGCAAGGCAACGTTTAAATTCTGTTTTTCCAGATGCTACAGTCTAAAGTCATTCAAGTGCTGTGCCTGGAACACATGTAGAGGGGTTGAGACAAGTCGTTCAAGACAGGACGCACACACACATACACACCACAGAAAGCATGAAAGTCACAGCCATAGCTCACATACACACACAACGAAGGAAATCATATTGTATATCAAAATACAGTCAGAGCAAGTTGATTTGAAAATATAGTGATATAAACTCTTGCATTGAAATTATACATAACTGGGCCCTTACATTCCCTAAAGATAACGGAGAATTACATTAGTAAATAAGTAAATTAGTTGTCTGTCTTACTGTCAGACACAGTTGGACTAACACAAGTCCAATTTGAAGTCTATCAGAGTTTATAAAATACATCTTCTAATTCAGCTGATCACCTTCTTATTAATCAACTACCTTTAACTGATCATTAATATTTATGTGCAAATCACTCAAACACCACAGTTTAATACTGGACAAGTAGGCTATCAATAGTTTTAACTTGGGAAATGTAAAACACTGAAATGTATTCACATGTTTATAATTTAACCAGTATAACGAGAACATTATTCCCCCAGAGGAACCTTTTTTACTTTGATTTGTGTTACAATCTGAAAACACTGAGGCAACTGTGAGCATGTTTACCCAGCCGAAATGCCACACGACTCCTTTTGAAATGCAAAACAGTGACTATATAAAATACCAAACGGGGCTATTCAGACACAGATACATGTGATCCTGACAGAGGCAGCAGAGCTTTACAATTCAACGATCAAAGAATATTCACATTCTCCAATTCTGTATTATATTCACATCGTTAACACTTGTTGAAGCTACATAAAAAAAAATCAAGATATAAAATTAGACATAAAGTACATCTGAGGTGTTTTTGACAAGGTGACAGTCACTTATCGGTATATATGTAAGTTATGAATCCTAGTTACACTTGCATGCAACTGTTGCTGCCCAATCAATCTGGGACAAAATAAGCCAAGTGTAAAGGGAGCGCAGATGTTTCTTACATTGCAAACAGATTTTTAGATTCTTAACCTGCCATGAGGGTTTGACTCACACTGTCAACGGAATTCTGCATAGTCTAAAATCACTTCAGCCACAATGTCCATAAGAGCATTGCAAAGTTGAGGAGAACAAAAGCAGGAAAGATTTTAAGTAAACAAAGGCAAAGAAGAGCTTTGATATTTTCAGGCCAAGTGCAAGTGCAAAAGAACATTAAATATTTATAGCCAAATCTCAAAAATTCCATTAAAAGGAAAAACATATTTAGCAGTGACAGTTCAGTCAAGTATCAAAGTCTTACAAGGTCAAAGAAATTAATAATCAACTCACATTACATGGTGATGATAAACCACCTTTAACTCTATACACGAGACAAACTTTGATCTCTGAGTGAACTGCGCCCATGAACTGTCTGTTTTATTTTCTTAGATTTGTTGCTCGTGTTTGGATGGTTACCCTCCGAGGTGGCGGCTCCTCGATGCTCCGATTGGCCACAAGGTCTTGCAGCTGCAGGGCTCCGCCACCGATGAAACAAAAGGCTGGACACACTGGAGCTGAACAATCCACGTGTCCATCCCACAGCATACGCAGAGAGTGGGCATCGTAGAACGTGACTCGTCCTTTGTCACAGTCCAGACACACTCCTAGTCTGGGTGGGAGAGGAGCAGTGAGAGGGTGAGGCAGGCTACTGTGGCTGCTACTGTGGAAGTGCACTCCTCCCTGGCTCTGGCTGTCACCCTGGCTCTGAGTATGACCATGTCCTTGAGGGAGCAGGATCTTGCCCATGCCCATGGTGAGGAAGCAGAAGGGAGGGGAATCCTGGCCATCCTCTGCCCCGCTGTCATGGCCACTGTCTGGGTCGCAGCTGGGATAAAGCAGAGGAGAGGGAAAAAAAGTTGAGCAAGAGAAAAACTAAGCAAAGGAGGAAGATTTATCTGTTTCCAGACTACAAAGTTGAATACAATATGACATGAAGATGGTAAACCCCACTTTTAGTACAGCTTTCCACCTCAATTAATATATTAGTTCCATTTATTTGTAGTTCTTTTCAGCTCTCTTCATTTCTGGTTTTAGCAGTAATTGGCTTTATGGACAGTGGCTTTACTGTCCTGGTTTAGTCTCTTCACCACCCTCAACCCTGTTCCCAGCTGCACCAAGCAATATTATGTCAATATTTTTGTACACGTTGTCATGCTGCTCCCAAATGGCCAAAATATACCAGAAATCTATTAATGCTGCTTTTAGTAGGTATGTAGGAAGTGACAATTCTGGCCTGACTCCCAACCATTTGCATAGGAGGCATGACATTGAATGTCCTTACATCAACAAGAGATCTAACAATCAACATGACAGAGGGTAATTTCATTTGCATTATCATTTGTGGTTCAATGTATTATAATTGTTGTGAGAGACTGGTCCTTGAAATGGACTTATGACTGACAATTATTTTAAAGTCAATATTTAGAAGAATGAGATTAGATTACCGAGGGCTGGCCATGTCCTGAGGGAGATGGAACCACTCTTGTAGCTTGGTCTCCTGCCCAACTCCTACCTGTAAACAAACAAACAAAGAGGCAGAAAGCTTTGGGCATATCCATTCTGAGTCAGCATGTAAGGTAAGGATAATTCCATATATACAACCTATTATCATATCAGACAAACTGACCAAAAAGACTTCATCTGACCTTTACCAGGTAGGAACCAGGCTCCACGGAGCATGCCCAGTAGTGTCTGCCTTGAGTGACAGCCAAGTCCGCCACCAGCAGGTCAGAAGTCAGGTGACAAGAAGTGAGTGTGCGGTCGGCAGCCTGCAGAAGGGAGAGGCCTGGCACACTGCGGGCGTAGGTTTGGCCTTTGCCCAGAGCCAAGCGGTCAGCATGCAAACCCCAACGAGAGTCCAAGGAAAAACTCAAGACTGGGAGGAGAGAAAAAGGAGGCAGATCAGGAGGAAAAGGAAAGGTAAAGAGCGAGCAAGACGGCAAAGAAGGTAAAGGGAAAGAGTCAGAAAGGAGGACGGGTTAAATCCTGTAGCCTGGACAGTCAGAATAAAGCCACAGTAGTCAAGAGAAAAAGAGATAACTTTTACTGTGTACGTTAATTCAACTGATTAGATGATCAAATTAGATTAAATGTTTTTTGAAGGGATGACTATGTAGAATAATACCAAGAGAAACAAAGGACAATATACACAAACAATAAATAATTTTAGAAAGTGCAGAAAGACAGACCTGTGGCAAGAGAGACAGAGGCAGAAATAGCATGACTGGGATGACACTGGAGTGAAGAGCAAAAAAAAGGAAGGCTTTGTGCAGAAAGTAAAAAAGTAGGAATGGAGAAAATAAAGGGATGGAGAGAAAAGAAATATCAAGATTAGTCGATCAATTGAAAAATGACAACACTGGAAATATATCCAACTTAAAATACTGTATCTACCACCTTTTTGTTTTTACTTTGTTATCAATGCAATCTTGAGGCATCTTATTTACAAAATTCTTAAATTTCATTTTTAGAAGAGTGGAAAGACAAAGATTTTTTGCACTGAATGAAATATGCAAATGAAACAACTGATCATGTGTACATATCTTACCAGGTGCTGGTGGAGTGTGGAGGTAAACTTCCTCACTGTATTCTCCAAACCCAGCCTTGTTGCAGCCTCTCACCCTCAGCACATACACGCTGTCCATCTGCAGTCGGTCAACCACGGCACTGGTCCCTTTCACTTCATCGAGGCGATGCCAGGCTATTGAAGCATTAGGGGATCTGGTGCCGCCCCACGTGGCTGCAGCTCCTCCTGCTCGTCGCTGGTATTCAACAGAAAAGTGCCACGCCGGGGCTGAGTCCTGAGGGAGGCGCCAGCACAAAAACAGCTGGTCATAAGCTAGTGTCTTCTGAGTGTCAATGACTGGGGCCACTGGGGCTGTGGAGGAGACAAAGAAATGGAGGTATGAAGGCTGCTGACCTTAAGAGAGTATAATTTTATTTTTACAAGGTTCATAATACAGGAACAAATGGGGTGACAATCCACCTTGTATAAACTCCAAGCTGTTGATGATCTTGACCTCTTTGGATGCATCAAGGTGAAAATGTCTGAAGGAGGGATCAGCAGCGAGAGAGAAACACTGGAGGTTTTCTATAGCCTTCACTAGCCTGAAGAGAGAGACAGAAACAGTGAGGAAGAGGAAACAAAAAAAGAAAAGGTGAAAATGTTAACAAGCCATACCTAAACATTTAATTCCTCTTAAATTTAGGATTCAGCTGAATGAGTATCTGTTACCTGTTGTGTGTTACTCTTGCAGCCTGAACAAAGCAGGGTGGATCTGTCTCTTTGAGCAGCTCATGGGTGTAGGCTATCAGACCTGCGTGCTCCAGCAGGCCTTGCCTCTCAAAGACCTGAGCGGACAGAGCATCCTCCCTCCTGCTGCGGGACCCCTCCAGGGCCAAGGCCAAAGACCCCTGACGCTCGGCTACAGCCGCTCCCAGCTCTCGGATACAGTGAGTCAGATGCTGCAGAGCCACTGCACTGTTAGCCTGCAGAGAGGGGACACGTACGAGTAGGAGAAATAAAGAAAGATAAGAGAAACTGTTTCTACTGAGTGAAACAATGACAGATTAGGAATGACAGAGACATAGACAATGGCTCAACTATCACAAGCACAGAAGTTTGCCATTGTACGAAAGCCCAGGGCCTGTAGAGGGTCCACCAATACTATGTGTCCTTTCAGTTGCAATTGTAGTTACAACAAAGTGGCAAGTTAGGCTCCAGTTGGTTTCCTTGGCAAAATACTGTAGCATCTGAGTTCATCTAAACTGCATCCAATGTCAGAATTTAAGTTTTATGTGGGAAAAATGTAGTAAATTTGAAGAAAAAAAACAATGTTTGTTTGGTTGTATAAATCCCAACATAGTATTGATTCATCAATGACATAATTCCTGCTAACTAAGGTGGATGGTTAGTTTCGGTGAACCAGACAAAATATTGTAGTAGGTCCTCTTTGAACTACTGTTGCACCTGTACAAATATATGGTGAGACAAGCAATACAACACAGTGAAAAGATTACACACCTCCATCTGTTTAATGGCAGCTTCCAGTTGAGTGATTTGACTCTGTATTGTTTCCTGGTTGGCCAGGATGAAGTTCGCTTCCTTGGTAATCTTGTCCTGTAAAACCAAACAGAAAAGGAACATCTTAAGGCTGCTAGCATCAGGACTTTTAACACAGCAGAAACAGACTACATCCAAACTCACCTTGAGAGCCTGGTAGGCCTGTGCAATGGGCAAAACTTTATGTCCATGGTGGACACGGCGTAGCTTACAGAGTGGGCACAGCAATCTCTGGCAGTTACGGCAGTACCACTGCAGTCTCTCCTGCTCGTGCTCAGTGCATGTCAGGACCTGCAGCACAAAGAGGGATTAAGGCACGACAACAGAGAAGCTACTGTATGTCATGTGCAAAACACACAAGGACACAAACCTTTGGCCTGAAGTTGTTGGTCGGCAGAATGTGTTCATGCTGAGCTCGAGGGGTTCCCCATGGGTGGTAGAGTTTGAAACACTCATTGCAGAAGTTGGTCTTGCAGTCAGCGCAGCCCTTTGTGGCCTCCAGAGACTGAGGTGGCTTACAGAAACCACACATGATGGCTGCACTGCCCAGACTTACAGTGTGCCTGTACCTAAGGGAGAGACATGGGTTGCAGGGAGATAAGGGCAGGGTTAGGACGTTTCTGCAGCAGTAAAGAAGTCAACTTAAGAAAAGAGAAGACTGGGCTCGTCTCAGTGTGCCCTGCTCTCTTTTCAGTTGCTAGGTCTCTAACTCTTTAACTGCCTGACCTGGATACATCACCAGCAACTGCCTTGTTAGTGCATCCTGCGCAGTAAAACATGCACCGTCACACTTTTTTTTTGACCACCACAACCACTGCCTGGGGAGGGAGCAGCTGCACTCATCAAACTGCTGCGTGTGAATCTGCCTATTCCCATAAATATCCCTCCCAGTTTCACACTCTTTTTTGATTCTTAAAAGCTGCTCCTCTCACTTTGATCTTCTCTGTTTGAACTGATAAAAAAATTTCCCCTCGGGGATTAATAAAGTAAATACCTACCTACCTACCTACCTACCATAAGAGGACAGGATGATAACATTAGAGAATCCAAGGAACTATTTTACTCCAAACTTGCTTACATAACTTTGGTTAACTGTTGTTGTCACACAGTACATCGCAGTTTTTGAGCTGGCCCTGCAATCTGCTTTTAGGCTTCGCCTTGGATCAGGAGTAAAAGAAAGATTCATTATTGAAACTGCTTCCAGTAAATGATTTCCTGTCTCGTTTATAAAGCAGTATTGACTTAACTCTTAGTTCACTGCCTATCGTCATCGCCTGCAGGATTGGTTCAAGTTTTTTTTTTTCCAATCATCGATTGTTCCTGATTTCTGTTAATAAGCTGATACATTCTCATAGGGAGACGAAAAAACACATCATAAGTCTAGTTTAAGACAGCATGCTGACATGAGATTCTGTCTGCTACAGTATATACAGTACAGTAAAATATGTTTATGTTGTTGTTAAGACGTGTGCGGACCTCTCGACAATGCGCTCCAGAGTGAGGTTGCGGAGGCAGTCTGTCAGGCCTCTCTCTCCGAGCTCCACGTCCTGCTGACAGGAAGGACAGGGAAACAGCATGGGGGGAGGGGCCGGGTCCTTCCGCCTTCGCCCCGGGTACGTTCCACACACTGGAAGAAGGATACAGGTGTAGAGGAGATGAAGGAGAAAGAGAAGCAGACAAAGACATAGAGTAGAAAACACGAGTCCAGGATGGAAGATTTGAATGGCGTTGTGATGATAGTTTATGAGAATCTTCACGGAGACACACTGGTGAGAGAAAGTAAAGCAGAGCTCTTGTTTGTCTACACAGAGAATAGTGATAAATAAGGTTCAGTTCACTGTGGATGAAACGCTATTTGCTTACACACCCTTAATACACACCTGCCCAACAGATGCTTACTGCCTTTTTTGCCTCCTTGACTCTCTCTGACTGTGCGGCCCTTGCTCTACATGAACTTAAATAAGTCCTGGGATGAATTCATAAAGCTCCCAATGAACAGCAGGATACTGATGTGTCAGCTACATCATCTATGACACTCAGATGCTAAGAGGACAGAGACATCATACTGCAGAATCATCTCTACATTTTAAAATCCTGACATTATTGTTTGGTCACTTGGATTCTGAGGTCATTCAGTCCTTCTTTCACACTTGAGCAAAGTCACTCGAAAGCTCCAATCATTTGTGCCCAACACACGTATGACACACAAACCATTTCCTGCACCTGTTCTGAGGACCCGCTCCAAACGGTCAGGAGTCCTGGGTGTGTGTCTCCGTGCCTGTCGTGGGGAGCGGGCGTTGGGTGTGGAGGCTGGTGAGTTGGGCTCCGGAGGGAGGTCCGGAGGAGGATAGCCTCTTTGTACCAACACCTCAGCCGCACACAGCAGACACACACTGTGCTGGCATGGCAGAAGGATGGGCTGCTTCACCATGGCATCACACACAGGGCAGTGCAGCTCCTGTTCCATACTCTTCATGTTGGACTGGAGAGGAGGAGAGGACGGAAGAGGACTGAGTGAGTAGTCACATAAAATAAAGGCTGAGTCACTAGAATAAATACAGAATCCACTGCTCTTTACAGTCTGCACCTCTTGACACCTGAAAAAAAAAATGGATGCGAGATGTGTGGGAGTCAAAAGCAAGAAGGGGAGATGAACACTGGTTACACAGGCTGGTGTTAGATATAGAGAGCAAAGGGAGAGCAAATGTGAAGGAATAAATAGCATTTCCTGACTTGTGGTTGGTGTTACCCTGCCTCCTTTATGGAGTCATGTAGCTTCACCCTCACCCTACATATTCAGGTGTAGAATTGTCTTGAAAACCTCTGGTATAGGGTACAATGATTTTGGTAAAGGAGTAGGAGGTCTACATCAAAACCCAGCCTTTTCATGCTGACTATGTGGCTGCCGGCCTCGGTTGTACTGGCTGTGGAGGCCCGTTTCCATTGCTGCAGCTATACTAAGCGCAGCATCCCGTTTCTATGACAACGTGCATCATCTCTGCTTTCTCATCATGCGTTTGGCCCTGTTTTTATGTTTCCAACCACAGATTTGCCACCGAGCAGACCATCTCTCTGTTGAATCAATACATGCTCAAATATTTTTGCAGAGGAGGAAATGCCGCTTTCATCGCCTTACGTTTTCATTCAGAGGGGTCGAGAGGTAATATGGAACATTTCTATTGTTCAATTTACAGGTGGGATACAAAAGACGTGTGCATGACACCTCGTTCAAAAACAGCACACATGGTTTTGAAACGGCGAATAAAATGAGCGTCATACTTACACTAATGCGAACCAGCGCGTCCATGATAGAGGTAAAGGTTTGCAGCTCTGCTTCTGCCATGCCTCCTCAATACCAGCGACTCTGCGATGCCAACAAAGTCCAATTTTTCTCTGGAGAGCCAGAGCAGGTTACCGTGCCAAGGTAAAGCGAACCCGGGGCCTTGGCTGGAGGAGCTGTGCTGAGGTGCGCTGTGGCACACGCCGATTCTGTGCTGTCTGTCTCGAGGCAAGAGTCGACTCGTTGTAGAAATAGGATGGGATGGGAGGGGGGGGGGGGGGGGGGATTGGACGTGTCTGGTTTAGGATCTATCACAGCCGCATTGCTCAAGCAGCGATTAACATTGGTCTTCTTGGCAGTATTATGCTACTGCTATAATAATAGTATTTCAATTGATGCATATCTGACAGTAAAAAAAAAAAAAAAAAAAAAAAACATCCTGTCCAATCTCACAATAATCCTATAATAAATGCTGACGAACACTATTCGTTTTCATTAAAAAAAAAAAAAAAAAAACGATATTATTAAACCCATCGCGTCATTGCTGTTTCCTCCAAACAGATTAAATAATCGGCGTCTCAGTCTTTCGGAGTAAACCTCCGGGTCGTCGTTTTCAGGGGTACGTGCGGCTCCATTGCCGAAAATTTCCATCAATTACGTGTGGCCGAGTTTTCCCTGTGTAGCCTCTAGATGGCAGCATTGTGTAAGAGTCCCCTCTCGGTTGTTGTTCGCGATACCGGAACCCTTTGAATGTTGCTTGTTCGTCCGGTCAGTAATACTGAATGCACTCGGTAGGTGGTTGTTGTAGCAACCGTCTTCAGCGTTGTAATCGCAACAACGTGAACGTGGTTGAATATTTGTAGATTTGGAGTAATTACTCTGGTTGAGAATGCGGCATTTAAGATATATATATATATATATATATATATATATCTAAAAAAAAAAACAGTTAATCTTCATTTAGTGAACTAAAGGTTCAGGCTCGAGCAATGTTTGTGTTTGTCACTGATAGATTAAGATCGATCTTCTGGCTGTAGCTAAATGCTAAATTAGCACTTGACAGTAACCTCACACTACGAGGGCGCGTTTATATTACAGATAACGACGACATTGCCGATCCGTGTGACTGCCCGGTGCTGGATGCACATCGTATTTGATTTGTGGTTGTCTGTACACTTTCAGTAAACAGTTCCAGCCGCAGCATGTCGGCTGTCGACAGCCTTGTCCCTGCACGGTTTCTCACCATCATAGCGCACCTCGTCATCGTGATCACCATCTTCTGGTCGAGGGTAAGTAAATCAGGCAAAACGTTCACGTATGATTAACCTTTCTGTTAAATTAACAGTACATTGAATGCGCATTTTAATCTCTGACGTGATGATAATGATAAGATCGTTCCTGCCCACCGCAATAAGACTGTACAATAACTCACATCTGGCAAAATCCATCACACAACAATAACACTGTTGACTGTGTTTCTTGGTTTGTTTATATATAATATATATATATATATATATATAGATATATAATGTACTGTATATACTATGCATTTTATATTTTTTTACTGCTATTTTATTGCTTTTCTATTATTATATTCTATTATTTCTATTATTATCTTATTGCTTCTGTATGCTGCTGTAGTGAAAAAAAATTTCCCCTCAGGGATTAATAAAGTAAATACCTACCTACCTACCTACCTACCTAATTACATAATCAAACGTTTCCTTTTTTTTTTTTTTTTTTTACTGTAAAGAACTTTGTGTTACATTTTAATTTTATTATAAAGGTTTCCCAAATATATTCTAACTGTTTGATTGATAACACTTTATCCACTACTGTTATCGTATGGCGTGTCAAGTTGTGCTAATTTGTAATGTGTGTTTCCCAGGAAAATAATGTGAGGGCTTGTTTGCCTTTGGATTTCACACAAGAGCAGTATGACAATGAAGACAAATGGTAAGTAAACGTTTAATAAATGCTTAGACACACACATACTCGCGTACACACCCTCTACTTTCTGTTTCTTTTCTTTCTTTTTTTTTAGGTTGGTGGTGGCACTGGCTGTCACCCTCGGTCTGTTTGCTATAGAGCTGGCTGGGTTCTTTACAGGAGTGTCCATGTTCAACTGCAGCCAAGGTCTCCTGTGTATCCTTTACATTGACACTGCGGGTCTCTCAGTGATGACGATCAATATACACCGTGATGACTTTTGTAATTTATATATGTACAGGTGGACAGAAATTAACATCCATAAGTATTGAGCTCAACAATGGATCAAGCTTTGTCAAAAGATGTTTCCATTGTTTGCACGTGGAGCCAGAGGGTCACAGAACAGTGGTTTGACTCAAGATGGGGACATTTGTTGCTTGTTAAGCATCTCTCTCCCACTTCATTTACTGTCCGACTCTTCACCACCAACTTTCAAATAAATGCAAACATGCCGGAAAAATATAATTAAAATAAATCATAACCTCTGCAGTTGTAATTTAGGGGTTGGTTTGTGGTACCATTGCAGAAAAATTATAAGGCATGAGATTAGAGCAAAAAATGCAAAGGCATATTTCTCCTGGACAAAGAATTACAAGTGGAAATGTATTTTGGCGTAGAACAGTTGACAGCTAGCTACCCATAATTCTCACACATGGGTCTTGTCGCTCTCCATAGATAATTGTTTCCAGTTGTAGCATCCTAATGGGCAAAGACCTCGGCTTAATTTTGAAACCTTTGAAGCAGCCTTTAACCAATTGGCATTGACTGACCACCATATGCACCAAAACTCTACCACCGATGCAGCTACATTTAGAAAAGAAACGTTTTACTTCAGTGCCATTGTACTTAGTCACCCCCACTGGTTGCTGATCGGTCCTCCCTTCAGAGTAGCAAAACTAAAGCTATGAGCAATAGTCTGGCATCTCCAGGCCAAATGGCAGCCTCAACACAACCCATGAAATTCGTCCCAATTGAAACATCTCTTTAAAATCCCTCTGAATATATTAAAGTATAAAAAGAAATAAAGTCATCAGTTACAGTTCCATGACTACAAACTCCCGTATATTTGCCTCGTCGCCTACCATAGCAACAGGAGTCCATGCCAGTGCCTCAGTGGCTCTACTTTTCTTTCTGTTTGAGCAGTGGGAGTGTGAAATCTACTGGTGGATCCTTGCCATTTGCAGGTTAGTGTATATTGTATATGCTCCGTTGTGTGTGTATGTTTACAGAAGTGCATTTCCCTGACAGAAGTTTCACCCAGCACTGGCTGTCCACTGCAGCGCATCCGTGTCCTTGTCTTTCTTTGTGTTTGAGAAGTGGGAATGCTGGACATATTGGGTTATTTTTGCCATCTGCAGGTTGGTGTGCATGTATGTTGATGTGAGCGAATGTGTTCTTTTTCAGAGGGCAAAATGATAGAATCTCTATAAACAGTAAATTACGAGTGCATGTATGTACTGTAGTTTCGTCCCCAATGGTTTGCTTTTCATTTCTTTCTCTGTCCGACTCTCCCTCTAGTGTGCTACCAGCTTTTGTGGAGGTTCTTCTGTTTGTGGCCGTTTTGGGACTGAAGAAGAAGCCATTGTGAAAACCAGTCCAGATGTAAAGTGCGACAAATACTGTTGATGTCAACATCTGTCAGTGCATCAACAGATATTGTTGCTACAGTGCAGAATAATGACCTGAAAAACCATGGCTAGCAGACATATGTGGATACAATGTACCAACAAACATCAAGGGAGGATAAAAAATGCTCTTCATGATGTTTTTTTTTATATATATATATTTTTTTTTATAAATTTTGAATTAAATAGATGCAAAAAGATGTTGTTACGATTATTTTTAACATGTGGGAGTGCTTAGTTTAGAGAGAACATGTGCCAAGAATGTCCGTTGTAACTTTCTTCTTTCTAAAAACTGTTGATGTTGTTCTGTTCTTTTGGCCCTCTGCGCAACTTTAGCCTCATGTCCACACCTATTTCACAGTTGTGAAAACTGTAAATATACTCTCCTTCACCCGGATTTACATGCTTACTACGTGGCCCTTACTGTGGTCTTAACGCAGTAATATCTGTGTTTTCCCAGAACATTAATAAAGGCTTTGTGACAGAAAAGTACAGAATTGCAGGGTCATATTCAGATGCAAAAACAAACATTATAAATGTAATGCAATAAATAAAGTAGGAAATATGGATGCAAGATAAAGAAAATACAAATAACAGAAAGAAAGACCTTAAAGAACCACTTATCGACAGCCTTCTTTTAATGCACATCAAGTCATACCAGGGTTGAATGATTTTGATGTGTACAATTTTAACAAACATCAAAACAATTTCAAAGGAAAAGTATGAAGGAAGCTTCCTTTAGTGTGTGTGTGGGGGGGGGAGGGAAGGGTATAAAAACACTATAACAGGAAATGTGAAATAAGAGACAAATTAATACACAGTAGATTATTCTGATGACCGAAATTTACATTTATCTCATCAGGTAAAACCATGGGTGCAATTAAGGTCAAATCTAAATACAGTCTGGATCAAATGATAATCAAATAATCAAAGTCCAACGATCCTTTTAACAAACCCGAAACTCCGCCCCCCGGTGTTACCTTATATCTGGACCGGGTGGTGAGCCTTTTAGTTCCTAGAGCAACGGCATTTAACTGGCTCACCGAAGTTTTAAGTTTTATTTACCCGTGTTTCATCACGAATACTCTTAATTTGACGTCAAATCATGGGTAAGTATTTCACAGTCAATTTATGTTCAGGTAATATTAGATAAGCGAATTTGTGGATGTGTAGATATTATAAGACGTCAGCGTAGTGCTGTGGGTGGGCTAACTAGCCAGCCAGCTAATGTTTGGAAGTAAACCAGCCAACGTAGAGGGATGAAAGCAGTTGAGCAGTTTTATTTACTTCGTGCATTGACTTTACTTCTTTCCATGTTTGATTTATTTATGTGTGTAGAGGATTATGTTAGCGAGAGTGCGTTGCTGATAACGTATATTGTTTAGCTTGAAGCCAGCAGCTATCTGACGGAAGCCTTTTTGTGCGAACACTGACGTGTCGTAACGCTGCAGTGGTTTAATATCTATTGGCCAGATGTTTTCTAGGTCATGTAATTACAACTTCAATGATGTTTTCAGGCAGCAAATGTTATTATTTATTTAATTTTTTTTTAGAAAAAGTATCAAATAATAATAATATGGGAGATACTTATTTCTAAAAAGGCCAAGTTTCAAATGTTTTTTCATGTCCCCTGTACTTGTCCCTTCTCTTTTATAAGTATTTTAGTTTTTCCCCTCATGATACTGTATCTCTCTCTAAGTATTTTAGTTTTTTTTCCTCATGATACTGTATCTCTCTATAAGTATTTTAGTTTTTTCCCCTCATGATACTGTATCTCTCTATAAGTATTTTAGTTTTTCCCCTCATGATACTGTATCTCTATAAGTATTTTAGTTTTTCCCCTCATGATACTGTATCTCTCTCTAAGTATTTTAGTTTTTTTTCCTCATGATACTGTATCTCTATAAGTATTTTAGTTTTTCCTCATGATACTGTATCTCTCTATAAGTATTTTAGTTTTTCCTCATGATACTGTATCTCTCTATAAGTATTTTAGTTTTTTTCCTCATGATACTGTATCTCTCTAAGTATTTTAGTTTTTTTTTTCCTCATGATACTGTATCTCTCTATAAGTATTTTAGTTTTTTTTTTCCTCATGATACTGTATCTCTCTATAAGTAGTTTAGTTTTTTTCCTCATGATACTGTATCTCTCTGCAGCGGTGAACACAGGCACGTCTCTGGTGCTGTCCAGTCTGCTGTCAGTGCTGGTGTTTGCTGGGATGCAGATGTTCAGTAAACAGCTGGGCTCTACTGAATGGCTCACCATCTTGGGAGGTTTCCTGGGCTCAGTCCTCTTCATCTGCTCCCTAACCGTATCCTTTGGGTGACGTCGAGAATTGAACTGCTTTAACCCACAGTGTAAATCATTAAACTATGAGGTTGTTCAGTATTTTATAGGGCTGCAACTAACAATGATTGTTTTTTTAAATTTTTTTTTATCAAATTGTTATGTCTGTATAAATGTGAGAAATGGTGAAAAAAAAACCAACAACACTGGAGCTGCAGCCTAAAATGTCTTGTTTTGTCCTGACCAACAGTTCACAACCAAAAAATACTCAGTTCAGTATTGTAGTGGACTAAAAGAACTGGACATTTCATAAGGTGGAATCAGTGAATTTGAGCATTTATTTAATTAAAAAGGGGCTCAGGGTGATGAATTAACTCTAAAAATAGCTAGCAAGTAACTCTTTATTAGTCAACGTGTGGAATAATCATTGCACTCTAGTGTTTTATTTTTGTTCGCATATATGTTTGTGAAATGAACCTCCAATGCTATTGTTGTCTTAAATTCTCCAGCATCTGATTTTCTGCCTAACCTGATTTCTCTTAGTAACCTGTATCTTTGTGTGTGTGCATACAGTTAATGTGCAGATACAGGAGTGCTCCTCCTTAACTTTTATTCTCAGGCATTTAATAATCTGGAAAACCTGGTTTTTGGGAAAGGATTCCAAGCCAAGATATTCCCAGAGAGTAAGTGTCTCTTTTGTGCTTACGTGATGTTTAACTTAATATCATTTGCTGATTCAACTGTCAGCTCAGCTTACTCTTGAGACAGCAGCATTGTTGATTAGTAAAGCATATTCAGAAGTCACTCTTCCAGCCTCTTCTAAATCGAAGTTTACACTTTTAATGCACAGTAGTTCAATTATTTAACATCCAATCTTATTACAAGTGTGTGCATTTTAATTGTTATAAACCCATAATATTAGTTGTCTGATGATTTATTTAGGCTGTACTCCTCACTGATCAAGTATCATTGTTCTTTCAATTTCCAGTTCTCTTGTGTCTGTGCCTGTCACTGTTTGCCTCGGGTCTGGTACACCGTGTCTGTGTCACCACATGGTAAGTGCCTCTTCTGCCGAACACGCATACCTTCTTCAGCTTCATGCTATATGGTTAAAGGTCACCTCTAAATGTATTTTATTTATTTACTTACCGGTTACCGGTATTGGGAGTAACTTGCATGTAAAGTCGTTGTGCAAATACATTACATAATAAATGTAATTGTAATCCTTCACAGTCACTGAGATGTACAGTATGTATTTAAATTACAGCTACTATTCAAAATATTTTTGTTTACAAAGGGGTTGCATCCAAATTGTTTTTGGTTAAAAGCTTTGATCTATAATATATTGATTCTGTTGCTTTGCATCCCTTCGCTGCAAGGAATTCTTTCTGTCTGTGTTTAGAAATGCGGCATTCATTTGACAATATGCCATTACATTTAAGCGTTATTATTGATTGGTACTCTTGTTTGAACTGCTATGCCTGTCATCTGCCAAACAAATCAATGTGCTTCGCTCTAAGCAACTAAGCCAAGGCGTTTGGCCAGGTCGTCGACAGGAACGCTTTACTGCTGGAAATTCCGAATTTATTTTTATTTTCAAATCGGAAAATGTCTCTGTCACTTGAAATAAAGTTCTTCCCACCTACCATATTATTTTTGTGGGTTCAAGACTTTTTTGAACCTGTACATGACTTCAGAATTTTCTCTAGATAAAAAGAGTATTGAGGAACCAGTGAAGCCAACCCTGTTTATAGCTCTATCGTTACTGAACATGGAGTTGGGCTCAGGTTATGGGAACACTTTTCCTTTATTGCAGTTGTGTAATTTGTTTTGATGGTTTAGATCTAAATTAAGTTATAGTTAAGACATTTTTAAGTTTCACAGTAGTCAGTGTTAAGTACATTTGTGGGATTCACATTGCCTAATTCAATTTATTTTGTTATTGACTAGTTTAAAATATTTGTTGGAAAGAAATAAACAAACAACAAATCTAATGTAATAACTTGGATTACATTGAAATAAATTAAAAAGGTTACATGTCTTTTTTGAGAAGGTGACTTGTAATCTGTAACCTATTACATTTCAAAAGTTAACCTTCTTTTCCTTTCTTTCTTTCCAGCCTGATATTCTCCCTCTTCGCCGTGTACTACATCAACAAAGTGTCTGCTGCCCTCTACCAAGCATCTGTACCTGCAGTAGCACCAGCCAAGACTGCCAGCAAGGGCAAACGGAAGAACTGATCAATCATTTTCATCACACTTGCATCTATTCAATACTACCAACGTGCCAGGTCATTGTAATACACCTGTTTTTGTCGGTTACTTCTTAAATCCATGACCCCAGGGTGCTTCCTCGGCCAGCAGGTTTTAAATTTGGTTTGGGAGAATTATTTAAGAAGTGATTATTTCATTTACTACAAACTTATAATGGTTATATTGCCATAGCATTGTTTTATTTTTATTTTATTTTTTTTTACCGTGATCCCAAATTTGAATCATAAAGAAATGTCCCTGATAGATGTCAAGCCTTAAAATACATAGCTAAACAGAACTCTACATTCCATTTATCCCCTTTTTTTCCCCCCTCAAGCTGGTTGCAAGTTCATGTCATCTGTTCATTCGTCGCCACATCAAGTGGCTTTTTTTTGTGCAAGCCATTTTGTAATTAAATTTTGTGAAATACTTTAAAAATGTTGTTCTTCTGTGAACCATTGCTCAGTTTGGTGTGATAACAGACTAATAGAAGCTGCTTCATCAACAGTGGCAACATGATTGTGTACTTTTCCTCTGTGTGAATTCGTCCTTAGCCTCGATGAGAGAGAACAGGCATGATGCACAGCTGTTTTACATCCATTGTCATCCAGACCAGGTACAGTATATCAGAAATTGTGTAAATGTAATGCACACCTAATTCTCTACTTGTTGATTTTTATGCAGAAAATATTGACAGGTGTTTGTTTAGAGCCGATATGACCACCAACTGTTTTAAGGAACGGGCACAATGGTCAATCTTGTCTTCTCGAGGTGATCAAAAATAATTAGAAACAGGTTTTTATATTAAATATGTATTACATTTTTTACATATTTGTTTTAATTGAAATGTGTCTTTTAAAAGGGGAAGGAGAAGCATAAAGTTTATAGTGAAAGCACTGAGAAATAGTCTCAAAGGCCAAGTTGAGTTTCATGTTGAGAAAAACTTTGTGCAAAATGGCTATTACAGTGTTAAAAGTGTGTCCCATTTAAAAGCTCTGGACTTCTTCTGTGTGGGGAAATGTGGGCGGGGACGGTGTTTGCCTCGCTGCCTCCCTCCCTCTCACTTCCATCATGTTGGGCGTTGCCTAGACAAGCATAAATTCTTGAAAAAACTTTCAGTGAGCCCCAGCAGTCTTCACTCGAGCTCAGCCGTCAGTTTGCACTTCTTCTCGACCTGATAAGGTAATTTTAGTCATTTTAACACTTAATTATCTGGTTTAATTGCTTTTTAAAATGTGTTTAAGCATGTTAATCCAAGTTTCTCCAACTAGTTTGAGTCTTGTAGACTACATGCATTGAAGTTTCTTTAAATCCTCATGTTGCTGTAGGGTGGGGTCAGGCGGTGTTGAAGCAATATGTGCTATTTCCTCGTTTTTTTTTTCCAAAACCCAACCCGAAAAGTGTCTGTGGAAGCCATGAACATTTTTTTTATTGGTAGCCAGGAAAAGGATGTCTGGCCAAAGAATTTGCTTTCAGTGCCAGTAAAACCCAACTCCCACATCTGTGTTTGTTTTGGATACAGTACTGTAACCTAGTGCCTAACTGCAACATTACCAGAGTGAATGTAGCAATCTTTCAGTGTTGATCACTATAGTAAAAAAGTAATAGATAATCAAGTTATTTATATGGTGGCTGTTTTTAAATTGTAAGTGGTCTAGTTGCTGGGTATGACTATTTATGCTGATTTGTAAAATGTTATTTTCATAATAACAACTCTTTTCCCCTTTCAGAACCCATTTCTGCAGCCATGGCAAGTTTAGAGAAATCCATGGAGAACATCTTGTTGATATTTGACCGCTATGCCAAAGAAAGTGGAAATAAAAAGACCTTAAACAAGAAAGAATTGAAAAAACTAATTGAGAATGAGTTGCCCACCTTTATGATGGTAAGGATCTCTTGTCAAAACTGATTTCTATCTGCCGTACCGGTGAAAGTCTTTCTATAAATCATTCAGCCTGCTTTAGTTTTGCACCCTGAAATTAACTCTATTTCATTGCCAGGGAAACCCTGATGCTGTTAAAAATATCATGAAGGATCTGGACCAAAACAAAGATGATGAGTTGGACTTTGAAGAATTTCTACCCTTCATCGCAGGCCTCTTACTCGCCTGTGAGAAGTATCGCTCCACGCTCAGTAAGAAGGGCGGGAAGTGATGGGCAGATTGAGGGAAAATGTCGTTGATTTTGTGCTTTTTAAAGTAAGAGGAATTTGTATCACAAACATGTGCCATATTTACAAGTAAAAAGAACATCTGACAAGATTTCACTGGTTTGTCTGGTTGGTTTAAAATCCTTGATGATGATGTCTGCTGGTTGCATGAAGTGTTATACTCTAAACGTGATAACTGATTTCTTGAACACATGGAACTAATTTCGTCTAGAGACGTTCACTCAACACCAAAAAAAAATCCTGCCAAATACTCAGTGTACTAATGACTTCACATCTGATACGCATCATTTCTCCCAGCTGAAGCAGAACTTTTTAAACAGAGTGAAAATGGCTTGTTTGAACTGTGCAGATGTGTGTTCTTGGCCTGAACTCTGGTGCAGCACATGCCTGTATGTCATGTATTCATGAGTTAAACTAGGGTTGTGCCAAATATCAGTCGAGACTTTTAAAGTTAAAAATAAAACATGCTTCTTGTACCACTAGTGATATTTCTTATGTGTAAGGCAAAGCTTCAATTAAAGTATCCGTATTTCAGTGCACAAAAGTACTATCAGGAAACAAGATTTAACTTTGAGTAAATTGAAATAAGAGAGGTGACAATCTTGATGTATTGCTTGGTTTAAAGCATTTAGATTCAGAAATTGAACACTCTTTTGTACTTGAAGTGTTTTCTTACAAGTTAAGTTTAACTATTTAAGATAATTTGTTGAAAATGATACTCTATTTCACTTCATTTTGGTTTGGTTTGGCATGTTTTGATTTGACCACAAGATGGTGCTAAAATATTTGTAGCCATGATAGATAGCAGTTCAAGTGACACAGACGATGGCAAGATTACTAAATGATGTAATTATCCAGGAAGGTTCCTTATGTGATGTTTGAAGATGTATTACAATCGTTGAGGTTTGATTGAGCATCCAGCTGAATGAGTAAAGACATTTATAAAATGAGTTAATATTCATGTAGGCAGTCTCCTTTAAAATGTTGAAACATAACCCAAATACATTGTCAGTTTAATAACAGTTTTTCCATGTGTAAATTGTGACTGCTGAAAAATATCTATTTAGAGTTGACTCTGCAGAGGACATCTGCAGCCCCGTGACAGTTATTTAAATTTTCTTTCATTTCACAATTATTTTCTTCTATTTCATTGTTATTGAGGCCTCTGTGCTCCAGGGAACCTCAAAGCTTTAGAGATTGTTTATACCCTTGAGTGATCTGTGCCTTGCCGCAGTTTATTGCAGAGACTTCCTTGCACTTCGTGGCTTTGTTTTTACATTAAAGGGTCTGAAAATGACACTTTTTTTTTATATAAATTTGCAAATATTTAAAAAAAAAACCATGTTTTCACTTCGTCATTAAAAGTTATTAAATGTAGATTAAATCTACAGGACAAAAGATGAGGAGGTCAAAATATTTTCGGATGCGACTGCATCTTTAATAAATCTACCTTTACCTTTACTAACTTTAAACATTGACTTCCAATACAAGATGATTAAATACATTTTAAAAAGTGAGTTTCAAAGCTATTTATGTGTAATAGGCTTTTTAAAAATAGTGTTCATTTCCATGGTGTGCACCAGGGAAAAGGCACAGGGCCTCTCCAGCAGTGAAACTGTAATGCATATCCCAGCCACCAGACTGGCAAGATACACTTTTTTGTAATTAACAACACATGATACTTTGTCTCTATTTTCTTTTCCTCCCCTGCAAAGGGAATCCGATAGCATTCATGAAGTGAAAGTGATATCACCTAAGTGAAGAGAGCGAACTGACCTATAAAGGGAACCTGGCAGGGGGCAAGAGAGAGGAGGAAAATGCTGCCTTTCTGCTGCCTGGGAACAGAGGAGTGGAAAATGGAGAATGAGTTATACAACAGCCGCACAGAATGAACTGACATGACTTGTGACAGAATCCAACATGTTCAAACACAGTCAAAACACTCTCACTGGCATATTTTGAGCCTCATTATCCAGACTTGTAACTGCTGCTGTGTTTATTTCGTTCAGTTGAATTAAAGTAGAGCACTCACAGATACACTTAGCTTGACTTTAACCCTCGTGTTGTCCTCGGGTCAAAATGACCCGCAGCTGTGTTCAACCAAGTTCTATTTTATTTCTATATTTTCATATTTTTTGGGATCGTTTGTGACAAGTATGCTGTGAGGGTTTCTTTAAACCAAAAAAAATCCCCAAAAATATAAAAATATAGGAATAAAATAGAACTTGGTTGAACACAGCTGCGGGTCAAAGAATAGCTGAATAGCTGAATAAAGTATTCACTTAGATCTGTTCAGCCATCACAGATCAATCAAAGGTATAAACATGCACCCAATAGTGTATTCAACACTATTCTAATAGGACTAAAAACTAAAATACACGTTTAAAACTGTCAGTTTTTGCTAAAACGGATTTCTTGGCGGTTTCAAGTTAAAAAGACAGATTTTTAACACTTGAATGGTGGCTTGAGCAGTGGGTTTTGATCGTCACATCACTGCAGCTATTTGAAGAACATCCGAAACATTGCAAAAATGAAATGAAATACAGACCTATTTTCATTATCCCAGTAGGGGACACTCATTGACATAATGTGTCCCCATAATGTAACCCCCAGTTACAACATTATACTAACTTTAGGTTTTACGCTAACCTAAACCTAATTTCAACCCTAAAACCAAGTCTTAACCATCAAAAACTTTGGTCCCCACAATGACAGAAATCCCCATGGTTCAGTGTGCATTCAGGTTAAAGTTCCCTCAGGGATATAAAAGCACCCCCCCTCCGCCCCACACACACAAAACCCACTCATTGTAAACTTTCCACTTTTTCTGACATATTTTCTTCAAAAGGCTATACTGAGCGGTTTGAAAGAAACCTATTTTCTTTCCTTAGATGAATGTCAACAAGTGAACCATTTCCTGCGTACACAAACATAAATATTGTCTTTTGACAAAATGTTTTAATCTTTACAGCACTGTTTAAGCTGTCATGAATGAAGTAGGGTAGTACCAGGGCATGACTCATTGCTGGCGTGGGTGTGGTTGGAAACATACCTCGGTGTGTGTGTCAGACAGCCTGCCCACTCTTTAAGAGGAGGCTTTGCCCCTAAGTCTAAAAGCAGTCTCAACTGGGACCAAACTGGTGAACACAGACGTGATCGCTCTTCACCTGGTGAACGCAAACTCGAAGGTGAGTACTGATGAAAAGCAGGATGCGGGGGGAGAGTTTTGTCGTAGAGAAAATGGTAGCATTTAATCCACACAATGAGGATAGCAGCTGCAAAACAGCCTTTAATGATGAAATAGAAGAAATGGTGAAATTATTAGTAATTTGAAACTGAAGTATTTCATGTTATTTACTACAATTTTAATCAGTGATACTGCAAACACAGGTACCTCTGAGCATTTGAACTACTGCAGTTTACTTTGAACCACTGACTTTTATATCTTATGCTTGAGCATAAACATTTGTCTTATAACATATGTCTCAAACTACTATCAATGCTCTTAATAAGGTTTGACCACACAATGCCTGTACATATTACTTTCTGTTCATCCTGTATGTTTTAAGGGTATTTTCTCCTGCCTTTCTGTTAATCACTCTCAATCAATTACAATCTCTTTTTCCACCTACAGCCATGGCACGTCTGGATCAGGTCATTACAAACATTGTGGACATATTTCTGGAGTATGCTGATGATGAAGGCAAGAAATGCAAGTTGAACAAAGATGAGCTCAAGAAGGTGTTGGAACAAGAAATACAAAGCCCTGAGTTAAAAGTAAGCATGATATTAACATGTATTTATAAAAAAAAAATTAAAAAAAGAAGCTGCTTCTTCGCAATGCAAATGCATTTTTGTTTGTTAATGCTGTTCTTTAACTGTAAACTTGTATTCTCCAGAGTGAAATCAATGCAGGTGACATTGAGGAAGCCATGGCTCATCTGGATAAAAACCATGATGGTGAGGTGAACTTCCGTGAATTTTGTCGGTGTGTGAGTGACCTCGCCAAAAGCTACTACCAAAAGAAGACAGGCAAGGGAGGCAAGAGAAGCAAGGGCAAACAACCAGAGGTTGAACAAGAAGAAACTGCAAACCCTTAAAATGTTTGTAGCACCATGTATTAAAAAATATATTCTATATATGACACATACAGTATGTACATGTACTGTAAATATGTGACACTGCCGACTCTGAAAACAGGTGCTGTGCAAATCCTTTGTGTTTTAAACTGGAAACTTCTTTGAAAAAGAGTATGTTTTTGACAATAAGTTTCCAGTCCATACTAGTAAAAGATGAATAAAAACCTATAAAGTTTGAATTGCCTCTGGCTTCCTCTTTTGCTTATGATAATCACTGCATTTGTAGGTGCTGAGTCTGGTGTCCTTTCAGGAAACAAGCGCAGACTCATCAAACATTTAACAGACATCACTCGCTGCGTTCTCCAGTGCACATATCGCTGTCAGTCCCTCCCAAGTTAAAATGATTGTGTTGTCCACCCTTATTAACTGAAAGTCTGACACAAGTTAAAATGTTTACTGATTAGATCATTTATATGTCATTCATTCATTTGTTTCAAGCCACATTTGTGAATAAATTTGTGCATCCCTTATTCATCAAGATGAATGATCTAAACAATGTCTATCCTCATCTGACAGATATTAAACATTTTTAAATGAAGAATTTCTAAATGCCTTAATGTCCACTGACATAACAGCCATTTACTTAAACAAAACAGAAGCACAATGTTTTTGTTTCCATATCAATGGCTGACGTCTTTCATAGAATTGATTTTTGTTGTCCATTAATTCCTTCAACAATTTGAGTGACTATTATGAGATAACAATATAGTCAAAACAGGTTGTGCAGGTGTACCGTACCCAAAGCAGCATATCCAAAGAATTTAAGCTTCACGGCTTTGTGCCAAAACACAGCCTACCACCTGATCCTTTAATTGGTTAGCCAACAAAAAGATTGGAACGTGTAACTTGTGCATTACGAAAGTTGTTCCTGATTTTGATGTATGAGGTGTAAAATCTTAAAATGTGTCGTTATCAACCTTCATTTTAACCCAAAATATCAATAGGTAATGACAAATGTTTTATTCACAGGGATAAAGTTTGTTTAATAGATCGGTTAACTGATTCAAATGTTTCTTCCCCACTTCCTAGTGCAGAGTCACACCCTTTAAGCAGGTGCCATCTTAACTGCCTGCAGATATGACTATAACTGAATTCTCCCTGTTGCCTGCCAGGTGGAGCCACTTGTACCGTGTATCTTTGCTAGATATAAGCATGTGCCAGAAACACTTGACCCTAAACAAGTATACTGGGATGTAATCCGCTGTTTCAAAATTAAAATATATTTTAGAAGGTTTCTATGAACATAATAATACTGTTTGTAGATCTATGTTGACAATGTAATTTCTTGTGCAAGGGACCCCAAATTACCAGCTTCAGAAGGAAGGCTTTACCTGTTGTATAACTAAACTGTAAGAATAAATGAGCAGCAGTCAGACCACTGGAGGATAGGGAGCGTCACTGGCTGTGTCACTCAGACAGGTCTATTTTTCCCCTCTCTTTTCATTTGTGAGTGTATGTGTTGGAAATCCACATGAAGCTTTGGCCAGTACAAGCAAACTAAAGACAACACACCTGGTATGATGTCTACGAGCCAATCAAGACTTGGTATAAAGGGTGTGAAAAGTGAAAACTGTCATGTATGTAGATCAAGACATGGTATGAAATAAAGCTAACTTATTTTTTCTTCTTCACTCAGAAAGACTCAATCTCAATTCACAGTGGAGTTATGGCTCAATGTTCATTACAAACAAAAATAGGAGGCACTCTGGCTTTGTTTGTGTGGTTGTCTTTGTTTATGGAGTTTTTATGTCAGAGTTGTTTGTAAATAGAGAAAAGGTACTATTCAATATTCTTAACCTGTAATCAGTTAACACTTTGATAGTCAGTTGGGTTCACTTGTTGCCAGCAGTCTGTCACAAAGTTTGAATAACTCTTGCTCTGCTCAGAGGATGATCACTATTATGGAGGAATATCATCAGAGATGTGTCCATGTTGTCTCTAATGAGACTAAACTGTTCTTAAACTATGTTTTCAATTGAGTCTAGTGACTTTGACATGTTGACTTACTCTTAGACAAGAGCTGCTGCAGGCTGGCATAAAGAAATTAACGATGAGAATGGTGGCCTTGTATTTGTGAGAGCACCTGCAGTCAGTACAGGTTTTGTAGGTTTGTTTTGTGTTAGTTATTTGCCTAAAGCAGTAATGGTGACAATGCTAAACACATATATCACATACTGTATGTCATGTATGAATGAGAAGCCTTTTGCAGTATTCTTTATTGCAGTATTGATATGGCGTACTTCCCTTAGCACTCTCATGTATTAGTGCTCTTACATGTTATTACATTGACTAATGTACTTAAATTTTTGACGGGGTACTGAAATCGTACACTGCAGATCTGCACTTACCAGTGACAAGTGTAACGTTTGACTGCATTACCGGCAAAAATATCTGCTGGTTTAAATTATTTTTAGCCCTAATCTTAATCCTAGCCCTAACCCTCTAACCCTCTAACCCTAACCCTCTAATCTTTAACCATAACCCTAATCCCCACCCTCACCCTCTAATCCTAACCATCCAGAATTTCATGAAAACGTCATGAACATTTATTTTGTCCAAAATTTCATAAAAACGTCATACCATGGTATGTGGTCCAAAATTTCATGAAAACATCATGAAATAATTTTAACCCTAATCCTAAACTAAAAAAAGACAGCTGCTTAATAAAACTGGACAATTCTAGGTATGTATGTGAGTGGGAATGACTGACAACCCGTCTAGGAGTCACCTTGCCATTTGCTTAGTCTGAACTCGGATATGCTGCAGTCCCCCAGGATCGTGCATGAGATAAGCGAGTATTGATAGATGGACGCAAATAATTAACAAATAAAAAAGTTAAAATATTTAAATACTTGTGAATCCGTAGAATTCACAAGTATAGAACGTAGAACGAGCAAAGATACATGTGTATATTGTAGGCACACGTTATAAGCAGATACACACAAAAACACATGGCTTTGATCTTTGGTCAACATTGTTGGGCTGTTCACTGTAGATTTCCCTTTACTCTGACATACATTACAAACATTTTCTGCACCTTGTAGCTTCTCAATGAAAAGAAGGATTTCCTTCCTTAGATTGTCTACTCCACCCGCTAAAAAAAACAGCTCACATGTCAATGTAAACACAAACACATATGCACAAAAGCAATGTTTTACAATGCAAACATTAATCTGTCTAAAGATTTACATTACAGTGTTTCTAAAAATCTAAGTTCATTTTTTGTTCACATTAAGTTATTATAAGGCCTTTAGGTGTTTGTTTTTCTTGTTACTACTGAAAATTAATATCACTCTTTTTCTCCAGCTACCTCTATGGCTCGTTTGGAACAGGTCATTAAAAACCTTGTGGACATGTATATGGAGTATGGGGCCGGTGGCAAGTTAAGCAAGGAAGCATTTGAAAATTTGATGGAAAAAGAAATTCAAGACACTGAGACAAAAGTAAGACACATATTAAATGTACATGATATAGTTATGTGCAAGCACATCCATACATAACACATGTACCTGTTCTCCTACCTTACTATTGCTGTTATTAAACTACTTATTACTCTAACTAAATATAGTTACCTGCAATAATGTGTTCTCCAGGCTAAACTCAGTGAAATTGACTCTGGCAAAGCCATGGGAAAGGACAGGAATGGAAAGATGGAAAGATCAACATCAGAGAGTTCATGAAATGAGTGGGTTTTATGGCCAGATGCCACCTTCACATGAAGACAGGCAAAGATGGAGACTAAACAGAAGATCAGCTGTAAAGCCCTAAAAAAAAAAAATGTGTAAACAATAATGGTCGATGTGAAGCTACACGCTATGAATCTGTGTAAACAGTTTTCTTTAAGGTAGTGTCCATTCAATACTGGGAAAATGAAATAAAAACTTTGAGGTTACATTTGATGTTGGCTTTATTATGTTTATTACAATCACTGCATGTGTAGTAATATTCAATGTCTTTGCAGTAGAGGGAAACTATAAGCAGTCATATGAGTGGAGCTTTTGCCAATTATATTATCATATTATTGGCCATTTAAGCTGTGTTTTCACACACATTGTATGTAACTGTTAAAACTGAAAGGTATACTTTTTTAACATGAAAGCCCCTAGAAGTCAATAATTGGTCTTCATTACTGACTGCAGAAGCAAAGCTAACTCCATAATTTTATGAGCATAAATTACCCCTCTAATGCTTATTCTGCACAGACACATATACATCTTTAACAGCAGAGGTCACGACATAAAATTAAATGAAGTGAATGCACATTTTACTCTGCCTGTCACTTGTAAACTTCCCCTGTCTGTATTGAACGCATGCATTCTGGTCATTTTCAGTTTGTAACTCATAGTAGGACTCGGAGCTAAATCTGTCAGTGAAGAAGGTAATTAAACTGCAGAATGTGGCGAAAAGCTCCGGGTGGCTGTGTTTTGTCGGTGTCATGTAAAGTAAAATGGATGACACTAATCTGTGGCAGTAATAATTTAGTATACTGAGCTGATTGTTTACATACATCTGATACCATTTTTGCAATAAGATATGCATTAGAAAGACTACCTCAAAGCTTTTCACTACTAATGAGTTACATTATCTGCTTGAGGGAAGTTTCTCCTGCCAGATTTTGCCACATCTTCTGGATGTCACTTTACTGCTGTCAAAGTTTAAAACTCGTCCTTTTTCTGCTGCAGTCAGCTGCCATTTTATATTGTCAAATCGATGCAATAGTACCCTTCCCAAATCACCTGCCTTTTATCAGAATCAGTGTCCAAATCTCCATCCACCGACCTCATCAAGAGTTTCACCACCACAAGTGTTCAGTCTCATCTAATTCACTAAAATACAGGCAAAAATTACTGGTTGCAGAATTAACTAATTTAATGATGCTTAGTTGAAAATATTTGCTGTGATTGCTGCAGGATATGCAGTTACTGAATGTGGAAGAAGAAAATTCTACTAAGATCCGCAAATTCTGTAAAATTTCTTAATGAAATGCTGCAAAACGTAGCTTTACCGACAGTGTGTTGGATTTCCGAGAGAATATTGTCAATATCAGTGGCAGCATACAGTAGGAATTTGAACGCAACATTTTTAGGCAAAACAATATGCATTTGACTTAAATAGTTAACATGTATTATGTAAGGCTACTATGGTTTCTGTTAAAACTATATACAACTCAAAATGTTGTTTTGAAAGATTTACAGACATACACTAAGGCTAAAAAAAAACAAAACTAAAAAAACTAAGAATTGAAAATTATTGAGTGAAGCCAGTTTATGACAGTGTGAAAATGCTGACCCAAAGTATCTAAAAAGAAACAACCTGTAAAGTGATCAGGCAGGCAGATTATGAAATGATAAAAAGTAGCTGTGAATTGTTTTGGAAAAATGCAGATTTACCTTCCACGCCAAACTACCAATTTGCTTCTTTGTTGTTTCACCCATGTGATCATGTCTCTTGTTTAAATCCAGTTGGCCCTAAATACCCCTGGGCTAAGCAAAACAACAATGTTTTCTTGTTCCAGACACCATGTGTAGTCTCACGGAGTCAGTTACTTTCCTCAAGGAAACCTTCGATAAGTATGCTGGAAACAAAGAGACTTTGACCAAGCGAGACCTGGTTCAAATGCTCCGCAATGAGGTCCCTGGGGCAGAAATAAGTAGAAAAGATGTTGTACTGCCGCAACAAAGAGCTGTACAAATATAAAAAAAATCCTCCTGTCTGCCTTTTATTAGGTCTTGAAGAAAGCTGATGTGGACGAGTACTTCAGCTCACTGGATGAAGATGGTGACGGTGTTGTCGACTTCAATGAGTTTGTTGTTTTTGTAGTAACCCTCACCATGCTCTGAGATGTGCTAGATTTGGCCACATTAATTCAAATCATTCTTGCATTATGTGATGTGCGCTAAATGAAAATGCTGTCATAATCCTGTGTTCTGTAAAGGAGAATTTTGTTAAAAACAACCAGATTAAACAGAGATGACTGAACACGCTTGAAGAATGTGAAATGTTCTGACAGGAGTGTGCATTTGTGTATGTGAATGTCAGAAATAACTGATAGAGAAACAAAATGATATAAATTCACACTTTGAAATGTGTCGTCTGTGTTTCTCGAAAAAAATACCACAAAACATCAAAAACAACAGAAGAACTGCATATTTATAAAAACAAGAATGCTTTTCAAATCATCTTTGAAAACATGATATTCCTTTACAAGTAACAGGCTTAATTAATACAGCGTCCTCTTTCCACCTTGAAGTTCCCGGCCGAATCTGTTGTTAAAATGCAACCTGATGCCATTTTCACGTCATCTCAAGAAAAAGACATCAAGAAAACTTTGTTAAACACACTGATTAATCATATATGCAATAACATGTAAGCCTGGGGGTCTTGACATGAGTGTATATCACTGATGCTTTTTTAAATTTTAGACTTAGATTTGCATTTAATTTTTTTAAACAGTTGTATGTAGCATTGTGCAGCGAGATGTATGGTGGGAAGAGTCGGGTAACATGTCAATCGACATTCAGCCTATGAATTAATTGACATGGTTATAAAAAAAAATTGGATGGATGGCACAGAGTGAGGGCACTAAATATTTTGGCCTCACTGTGTCAGACCTTACGTCATTATCATGTGTTCTGAGAAAAAAAAACTTGATTAAACACACAGATTTATCATATGCAATCAAATGTAGGCCTGGGAGTTTGAATACTTATAATATGCTACCATAAGTGTGTATCACTGATTTTGAATGTCAGAGGTGACTAATAAAAAAAACAACTAAATAAATGTTGTCACACTTTGCAATGTTGTTTTGTCTATGCTTCTGAACAAAGTACAAATACAATGAAAAATCAAGAACCTGACTCGCTCTATTTCTCATCTACTAAAGCAGGAATGCTTTCAAATCATTTTCAAAAATATGCTCCACCATTTTATATAAAAGTTTAATTAAAAAAGGCAGAGCTGACCTAACTAACCTTTAGTTTAGTTTGTCACTGTTGGATGCTGTAGAACAGGAAATAACATTAAGATAAAGTAAACATCTTTATATCATATCTTTAAATGGGATTCCTCAAAACCTCAGTATAAATTTAAAACTACACAATTCTTGGAATAATCTTAACACACATGTTCATGCAGATTTCAGTAAGTGTTCCGTGTTCAATGTTTGGTTGTCCACTGCAGATGTTTTATGGTGCTTTTCCAATGCTGCCCTCTTGTGTCTACTTTTATAGTTTTTTTTTTTTTTTTTTTATGATTACACTGTTGTAATGAAAGTAGCCTATAAATAAAAGGGATGTGTAGTATTTACAAAATGTTCCGAAAGAGGAAAAATAAAATAATACACAATTTCATTTAGAAATAAAGCGAATGACAAAACAGCAGCCATAGTCGGACTAATCTGTGAGGGAGCTCTTATTGGCCCCTCACCTGCCACCCCCTGAACACTGAGTTTGGATAACACCTCCAAGGTTCAATAAGAACTGAGCACAAAGCAGACTACAAATGGCAACTTACCCATCGCAGACACCCAGAGCACTCCCAACCAAAGCTGGTTCTGGTATATAACGGGATTTAACTGAAAGAAATAAATGTTATTTCAGCAAATATAACTTCTGTCAGAGTACTACAACTGTTTACCATTTATGTTTCAAGACTGACTAGGAAAGATTTGCTAATCAATTATAAAAGCAGATGGGGCCTATTTTTAAAAAAAAAAAAAAATTCTGTTGATGCTCTTGCAACGTCAATTCATGACTCGGTTAGTCTTATAATTTTAGTTTCGAAATGAGTAGTGAGCACTTCAATCAGATAGTGATTCTTTTTTTTTTAATCCAATATTTCACTAGACACGTTATGACCTCTGAAAGTTCCCTTGACATCCCTGGTGGGTTTGCAAGCCACATGCTAGGAATCACAGGAATAGAGTCAAAATCTATTTATTACTTTGCAAGTTTACTACACGCACACAAAAACCAAAAAAAAACCCACTGCCTCTCAATTTGTCTGAATACAATTGGTCTTCCCAGAGTACTCACCATCAACGCTGAAGAGGAGCTGGAGCGATCCACATGGAACGCGCCCTCGGAATCCTCGGACGGTCCTCGTGAACCATCGGACGTTTTCGGCTTTTTCCGGCGTACCTCTTGTCAGTTAGCTAGCCAAGCTGATTAGCCCGCTACTACGAGCTAATGTTTGTAGGATATTTAACGTCAGCTTGACTCAGAGCGGATGATACAAATAGTGTAGAAAAATGGCGGACGTCGAGGGACAAGGAGTTTGTTCCTCGGTGCCTCCGTTACCTCACCCTTCCTCCCGTAACGGCTCCGATAGCGGTAACGTTACACCGGTCACCGGCGGCGGCGGCGGCGGCTGCCAGACGGCGACCACCGTCACTTCGGGCCCGCGGCTTGTTCGAATAGTGAAGTCCGACTCCGGCTACGGTTTCAATGTTCGGGGACAAGTTAGTGAAGGAGGGCAGCTCCGGAGCATTAACGGGGAGCTGTACGCACCGCTGCAGCACGTCAGCGCTGTCCTCCCCGGAGGTGCCGCCGACAGAGCCGGTATTTCTAAGGGGGACCGGATTCTCGAGGTGTAAGTAGCTTCTCGTTTTAGCTCGACTCCAAGCAGCTTATAGCGTTAAATGATGTACAAATAACTCTTTTTAAAATATATATATATATATATATATTTATCTCCTAGTGATCATGTCAATATAAACCAAGACGTGCAGGACTTTTGAGCATCATTCACGACCCACCGGGACACCCAAAGTGTGTGCGTTACTGGTTCATCCCCATGAAAGGAGAGTCTGTGTGTGTCAGAGGAAACATCCGAGGGATCATTAGAAATTCCCGTCACACTGAAATCGATTCCTCTCATCCACAGCTCGCCGGTTATTCTCAAGTCACCCCCCTCGTACACGTCCATGTCCTCCTAACCAGACGCTGTGTACTATTTCCTCGCGAGTCGCATCGCCCACTTTTTGTTTACTTTAATCGCGAGTGTTTACGCAAGTCGAATTATTATCATCAGCATCAAGGAATCATCCGCACACCGATCCGGATGTTACAGGTGTTTTTTTTTTTTGTTTTTTTTAACGGTGCCTGCTGCGGTTTAGGATGGTTGTCCTCACTGGCGTGTTAGTATGCATGGAGACTGCTTGCAGATGTTAGACTCTGTTGCTATGGAGAAGAACACACACACAGTGTACAGCTCAGCATCACCGCTGGTGCTTCAAGTGTGTCTGTGTGCACGCAATGAGGGGATGCGGAGAGGGAGGGATGCCTTCTGTTCAATTTTGATTGGCTTTGCTCTCTAAAATTCAGTGTCTGATTGGCTAGCTTTTGCACACTGCTTTGTCAATGGATGTCCTGCAGTAACCTGGCAGTTTGTTGTTGACCCCATTATTCCTGTCTGCAAACATGTGGATGTATGGATGTTCATTTTTGACATTGTATACAAGAGACAGCCTGTACAATTATTATTAGTTATATTATATTATATTATATTATATTATATTATATTATATTATATTATATTATATTATATTATATTATATTTTTGGCTTTATTTATTCAGATGAATGTAATATTTGAATTCATTTTCATGCCTATCCTTCACGTTAGTTTAAACTGCCTCATTTGGGACTTTGTCATCTACTGTGTCTCCCATGCAGAGGTTAAAACAGGCCCAAATTTACTCAGATCTTTGCACGTTCATTGTTATATTCAGCTGAGAATTTGACATTTGGTCCATGTGGTATTCCTGCCTTCCTGTCAAGGCTCAGTAGGCACACAGCTACCTGCAACAATATAGTGCCCCCTCTGTTCTCTGTACAATCAATACTTCTTTGCACATTTATAAACAGCTCCTGCTTTTCAGGCTTTATTGCAGAACAATCTATACTGCTTGACATTTTTTTTTCAGCATCCTGCTTTATGGCATTCTCCTGTTCTACATTTTGCAGAATTAGCTTTTAAATTGTGTGTTTCCATGTGTGTGGGTGAGTGAGTGTGCATGCATACTTGCAAAGAGTTAAAAAAAAATAGATAACACTTAATTTGTAATAACAACAAAAATAATCAAACACATTCATTATTGGATTGAATTACAGGCAGAAGAACTGGAAATATGACACGTGGGGAAAATGTCTCTTGTAAACTGTTTACCACAGTCAGAAGTGCTGATAGTGGCAGTCAGTGCAAAGGCCACTATGTCAGGTGCTTATTATATCATCATAAAGCTGCAGGTAGGAAAGAGCTGCCGAAATGCTTCGTCTGCATTTTGTTTTGCGGGAGATGTTTGCTCTCTCTCCCACTACACCTGCAAGATGGTTGCAATTATGTCTCCCTCAGAAATCTTTGCTTACTTTTACTTCCAAAATGACTGTTCCTCTCAGTAAAGCTGAAACTGGTGCCAGTGTGTATGTTGGTGTGAACTGGTTTAGAGGGCCTCCCTTGACTTGACTGCGTGTTCATGTTTAGCTATCACGTGCCACTGTGTGTATTAAAGAGCTTTAGCCCTGTGCCAAGCTGCCAACATAAGCCCTGCCATGACATAATGGCTGACATAACGGATGAGCTGAGAAGTTCTAAGTGAACCATCTCCTGTTCAGAGTCGCCAGGCTTGTCTTAGAGTTGATAATTGATTATTCTTCCCCCGCCATTAGCATTTTCCCCTGTTCTCCCTACCGATTCCACGTGCACTATGGTCGTCACTGCTCAAGCTACTATTGACCTGTAAAAGTTGTAAAAAAACAAAACATGCTGCTTTTCTTTTTTCAGCAGTGACAAATATGTTATCTCTGACTGGCTTCCCACTTGTGAGCATTTCCTGCTGTGTTCATGTGCATTGCACACTTTAATAGTTGTCAATAGGTGTACCCTGCCTTTGCCCAAAGTGAGCTGGGATAGGCTGCCCCCCTGCATCTCTGGCTAGGATGGCTGACTGGGATACATTAAGGTTATGCAAATAACATTTGAGGCCGTGTTGGCTTCTGTAGTCTTTGGAAGTTGTTCAAATAGAAGTTTGGCAAGCTTATGCATTCAGGCTAATATTTCCAAGCTGCTGTTTAACGTGCCCACAAAACATAAAGCACAGAATCATTTAATTTATTGAATCTCATTTAGGCAGTGTTCAAATTCTGCATTTATTTGCCAGTCTACCCATAACACTGGAATTTGTTTTTAAAATATGTCAGAAATAACCTGAGGTGATGCAAAGAGCATTCAGAGGCGACGATGTGGCTGTTTTGAGTAAAAGTTAACTACAGGTGATGTTGCTGCAGCCCTGTCATTAGTGCTGTCATGCCTCTGGCACATGACTGCCAAAGTGCACACACCCTGTGTTGCTCATGCTCTGCTGTGCTTGTGACATAACCAAAGGTCTTGGCAGATGTGAAAGCCAAAGTCATTTTTAGTTTGGAAAAGAATCACTCCACCACGCTTACGAAGAAGCTATTTCTGAGTTGTAGCCCATTTACTATCTATACTATTTGTCTGTCTGCTATTTCATTCTGTTTACTATTTAGGGTGTTTCATAATTCTTTCAATGTTGTTGCAAGAGTCTCATTATTTGATGTGTTGCCCTTGAGATATGAGACGATGAAAAATAATAATGAATTCAACGTTTCTGAATAAAACGGAGAAGAATAAGTGCTATTTTAGTGACATTTTTTGTGAATAATTTTTCATTTTTGCTCACAGTGTGTCACATTGGTTTTTCAAGTGTATGGTCATTTGAAACTGGCTTATTATTGTATTTTTGTATTTGGTTGCATTATGATGCAGTTATAGTTTAAACATATTTTTTATAATTCAGTCAATTACAAACTAAAACCTCAAATTGTGCCAGAGACAATCTAAGCTGTACTCGTATTAAAACCAGAACATTTAAAATATTTGTTTAGGAAGATGAAGTCATAAATAAAATGCTCAGCACCTTAATGTCTACATATGTTGTTTTATTCCACAGCAATGGGGTGAACGTCGAAGGAGCGACACATAAGCAGGTTGTGGATCTGATACGAGCCGGTGAGAGAGAGCTGGTGCTGGCTGTGCTGTCCGTCCCACCCCAGGAGGCCGACTGCCTGGATCCCGGAGACGACGGATCAGCCCAGTCCTGTTATGACTACTCCGACAAGCAAGCCGTCCCCATCTCTGTTCCCAGCTACAAACACACCGAGCTCAACCATGAGAAGTTTGTGGTGGGTGCACCTGTGGATTAATACCTAGGTGGCTCATTGAAAGGGGGGAGGATGAATTTGGAAGCATAGATGGATGTATAAGGGAAAGCTGTGATTGGCCAGTGAAAAGGCGTAGCGTAAACAGAAGTGTGGATTCAAATAAGAAAATCATGATTTTCACTTTGACGTGAACTCTGTATTCAGATCTGTGAGCAACTATAAATATGTCAGATATTAATATGTAATTTTCTAATTTTTCTTTTTTTACACCTTGACTTTTACTTTCTCTCCTCCAGGTATATAATGTGTACATGGCAGGCAGACAGTTGTGCTCCAAGCGTTACCGGGAGTTTGTGATTCTCCACCAAAACCTGAAGAGGGAGTTTGCCAACTTTACGTTCCCCAAGCTGCCTGGAAAATGGCCATTTTCACTGTCGGAGCAGCAGCTGGATGCACGACGCAGGGGCCTGGAAGAATACCTGGAGAAAGGTGCGAGAGAAAGATATGTAGAGAAGGGGGTTTTGTAACGGTTTTGTTTAATATCACCCCAGGGTTTGTAAATTTAAGTAATACATTTTAAAGTTGGAGAAAGGATGATGCTGTTCACTCCAAAGTACATAACTACACAGTTTATGTCATTGTATAATCACTTTAATTTCACATGTATAAAAATCTTTTTTATTTTATTTTCAGTGTGCTCGGTACGGGTGATTGGAGAAAGTGACATCATGCAGGACTTCCTGTCTGAATCAGATGAGGTAAAAAAAATAAAAAGTAGAAGAAAATAGGAAAATCTTACTTATGTGTCTTCTTGCCCTGCCTGGGACTCATTGCACAGTTTACGTCTCTCTTTCCCATGACTAAGAACTATAACGGCGTGTCAGATGTGGAATTGAGAATAGCCATGCCCGATAAAACTACGCTCACTGTCAGAGTTCGCAAAAACTCTACGACAGACCAGGTCTATCAGGTAAACACATACACAAGCCCATATAACTTTTAACCATTATAATCGTGACCTTACAATCATCAATGTTTTTCTGTCTTGTTTTTTTCTTTCCCTTTTCTCTCATTCTGTCTCAATCGCTCTCTTTTAGGCCGTAGTTATGAAGCTCGGGATGGACAGTGTAACAGCCAGCAACTTTGCTCTGTTTGAGGTCATCAACCACACCTTCGGTGAGTACGGACACGTATCTGAACCATGTGTTTGCTCATCTTTTCACACTAAACTTCCACGCCTCTTTGTTGGAGCACAACTTGAATGTCTGTAGCTGCAGCCTGTATTGACTTATAAGTAGCCGACAAAGAGAGTTATTTGCATGTTGTGGGGATTATTAGGATTCCTCAGCAGCCATCATTATACCTCCGCGGTGGCGACAGCAGTGGAGTCATTTGGTTTTCGGGTTGTTTGTCCATCCCATGCTCGTAAATGAGGGAATTTCTTCAGATTTGGCACAAAATGTTCACTTGGACTCAAGGACGAACTGTATAAGATTTTGACTTTCAAAGGTCAAAGGTCTGTGACCTCACAAAACACGTTTGTGGCTATAACTCAAGAATTCATATGCTAATTATGACAACATTTTTGCAGAAATGTCGAATAGGCTAAGATAATGAAGTGATTGCATTTCATAACCAAAAGGTCAAAGTTAAATTTCCCTGTTACATTATATTATTCTGCAAAAATGCTTTTCTGGCCATTATTCACTACCATAACTCAGGAACAGACAGGGAGACTGTGACCATATTTCACATTTTGTCAAATACTGAATTGAGGACTTTTGCTGATTGTATCCATCTTCTATGCTGTCACGTTGACGATGTGTGTGAAACATCCACTTTTTAGAATTTGTAGCTTCTCTGCAGCAACATCTGTATTTGAAGCATTTTCTGCTGTCATGGCTACAACTTCCTGTTCTATTAGAATCAACTTTATTGGCCAAATATGTAAGCACATAAGGATTTTCTCAAAATCTTCACTGTATATATTCTATTTGTCTGGACAGACATGGATGTAAACTGCAATTTGACTGGTTGACAGAAGCAAACCATAAGACAGTAATTCTAGTTTTCAAAATAACATATAGTAATAAATACCTCAGTAAATGTTCTTCTATTTCTGTTCTTGTTTACAAAAACAGAGAAAGTACTGAAAGTGATGTTTCTGACTGGCCCTCACGTCTACAAATCTGTTATGTGTCCAATTTTTTTTTTTTTTAAAGCACCGAAATAAAACTATAGCAGAAATGGTTCTTTCCAGCCCACGCAGCACGGCTGAGTTTATTCTCTATCAACTGTGTGCACTGTCTGTTACTGCAAAGATATAAGCAAAAGTACAGCAGCAGTAAACACAAGAGTCATATCCGTTGAGTCTTCAAGTTTTACATGCAGGTCACAAAAGTTCAAACTATTATCATTCAGGCTATGAGTAAATACAATTTTAGGCATATTTTTTATTCCTATAGTGATGTGAAATAAGTCATCCATGTTTTATTTATCAGCTGTAGATTAGAATATTATGATTGTTTTTATTCCTTCTACCTTCTGAAGTCTCTCTTATTTCCAAATGGGAAGACAGCCAGTAGCTACACTTCTTCTTAGGGCAATAAGCATGATGATGGACTGCCACCTGTGCGCTCACATTTTTTTCACAGTGATTACCTTTTAGTTTATTGGTTGACTTTAAGATATTTTTCAGTTGAATCTAATGTAATTGAAGTTTTATCACTGACCTTTTAACTCTATATGCATCTGTGTTGGTTGCTTTATAAATTAGCCAGAGGTCTTTAGTCTGCCCCAGAAGCTTCCACTGAATCAGTTACTCCTGTGAGATTACTTCTCAAAGCCCTGCTCTTACTGTAACACCTCTGCCAGCTGTTTTTTTTTATTTATTTATTTATTTGTTTTATCTTATTTTGTTTTCTTTTTCTTCCTTTCTGTTCTTTGTTGCATTGTTTTGTAGTGCTTGGTTATTGACCATTTTTGTGTCTTAACCAGTCTCTCAATTTTGAATCTGAACAAGCTTTAATGGCAAAGCAGTAATAAGCAACTTTGTGAGGCTGTACTGCTAACACATCCTAGTTTAGCATGTTGGCTTAATAAGATTTTGTAATCGGCATCACATCCACAAACTTCCACTGCACGTGATGTGAATCACTGTGGTTCTGCTGGTATTTTCTTATAAACCAAAGGAGAGGACAAATAAAAATGTTTGACCTGATGAAGACAATGCATGACTTTTAGGAAATCACGTTATTGCAAGTTATTGCAAATCTTCCTGAGCAAGACAATGTTTGTAACTAATTTCCTGGCAATTATTTCAGTAGTTACATTTTACAAAAAACACAATCATAAACCTCTTTGTGAGGCTGAAGAACAGATCGCCAGATTGGATTGTTGTCGACGCACTTTGCTGTTGAGTGAAGCTCACCAGGTTTGTCAGGTTGGCACCCGTCTGTTCAAAAATTCTAACTAAATTATTCCAGTAAATAATACATAAACTATTTATTACTGCATACCAACAGCAAGTCGAGGCAACTCCTCAAATATGACATTAGATCTGTTATCTTTCCAGTGTGAACATGGAGAAAGACAACACGTGTTTTGGAAGGAATTTGTAAATATAGGACCAAAATTGAGGCATTTTGATGTTAAATGTTCTACCCACACAAGAATCAGGTGTCAATCGTTTCTTCCTTCCTTCTCTCCCTCTTTTAACCTCCCTTCTATGCTTAGTGCGTAAACTTGCCCCCAATGAGTTCCCCCACAAACTCTATGTACAGAACTATACCTCAGCCATTCCAGGGACCTGCCTCACCCTGCGCAAGTGGCTCTTCACCACAGAAGAAGAGATTCTGCTCAATGACAACCAGCTCGCTGTCAACTATTTCTTTCACCAGGTGTGTGCATTTGTCTGTGTTTCTCTGGTGCGATGTTCAAGTGCAGTGTGTGTGTGTGTTATTTTGTGTTTGACAGTGTCCCCTCTGTGGCCCCTTTACAGGCTGTGGATGATGTGAAGAAGGGTTTCATCAAAGCTGAGCAGAAGTCTTATCAGCTACAGAAGCTGGCAGAGCAGAAGAAGATGTCCATGGTCAGTCTCTCACACACTGCTGTTCCAGAGACACATAGATACGTATTGTAGTTTAGTGTGTCTTATGTCATCCCCTCTCTTGCACCTGTTCAGTCTCCCTTCACTGTGTTTCACATAACAAAGTGGAAGAAGAGTTCTCTGGAGGTAGAGGAAGTCTTACAGTGACAGTGTAGTTTTGACTAGAGAGTCTCTGCAAGGAAAATATGCATGGACGAATTGAGCGACTCCCCCTCTGTCTGAAAGCATAAATACATCACCTTAATTTTGGAGAGATTAAAGCTGCCCCAGCAGGTACATAATCACACTGTTTTTAAATGTGTTTGGCTACAGGGAGTGACTATAGTATCTGAAGTTTTTATAGATCCTTTATAGCTTTGAAGATTAGTTTTGGTTAAACATCTGGAAGTGCACCCTGCATCAAATCCTCAGTCAGCTGCAGAGCTCCGTCTTGTATTACAGTTTATAGTAAAAACACTGTCCTGCATCTCGTCTCTTCTGTCCTCTGCCACTTTCTCTCTCAGTACCTGAGTCTGCTGAGGAGTTGTGACGGCTACAATGAGATCATATTCCCTCACTGTTCATGCGATTCCCGACGTAAAGGCCACGTGATCACAGCCATCAGCATTCACAACTTCAAGCTTCACGCCTGCACTGAGGAGGGGACACTTGAGGCAAGGCCAACTGTTTTTTTGTGTGTGTGGGTGGGTGCGTGTGCGTGTGCGTGTGCCTTTTTTATACACGTTTTGTGCGTGCAGTGGATTCAGTGCACTAAAGCCCCCACGTTGTTCCAGAACCAGGTGATTGCATTTGACTGGGGGGAGATGCAGAGGTGGGACACGGATGAAGAGGGCATGGCCTTCTGCTTTGAATATGCACGAGGAGAGAAGAAACCTCGCTGGGTTAAGATATTCACACCCTATGTAAGTATCACACACATATTATTACACAATAAGATGTTAATGTTCTAGGGTAAACACAGCTCCTGCAGTCATACAAGTATTACAATTTATTACTGGTGGATTGTTTTTACACTGCTCATTTAAGTTAAATTTCTTTTACATTTTAATTTCTGTTAGCCTCTCTGTTTTAATTATCTTCACTGATGATTGTGTGCCTTTTGATTAACAAACATTCATAATGGAATTTTGCTTAAACAAACTGTAAGATAAAAAAAAAAAAATCTTGAATATAGAGGTAGCACAAGCAGCCAGTTAGCTTAGCAACTCAACTAGCCCAAAAAGATTTGCCCCCGAGCTCCTCTGAAGCCCATGTAACATGAAACATCGTTGGGCGCTTCGTTTTTTTGGCTGAACTAAACAAACATGATATACCTGCTAATTATGAAGCTTAAGAGGTGCTGGTCGGTATTATTTTGTAACGATTTCTACTTTTAATGCTAAGGTAAGGTGAACAATCTTCTTATCAAACTAAAAATAAAACACATAAACAGAAAAGAAGAAGAAATAAATATTTTCCTATTCCTGCTATTTTTTTTAAAAGCAAAATAAAACATCAACATCAGTCTAAATCTGTTTCTCTTTGCATTTGCTGCGAATGGACAACGTTTAGTTTAACTACATGCACGAGTGCTTTGAGAGAGTCTTCTGTGAGCTGAAGTGGAGGAAAGAGGTAAGAACCGTTCCTTACAGACTAATCAGCTTTATTACAAGCCGTTTACTTGTGTCCTTTACTCACCGCTGCTTGTTGTGTCTGTGTTTGCAGGTGGAAGAGGAGGCGACAGACAAGGACAATAAGAACTGCAGTAAAGATGGTATGTGTGGCAAGGTAAGGCTTTGCCTGCCTCTGTCCAGTCTGATATTAAGTAATAGCCTGGGTGAATTGCTGTTTCTTGTCTTTGTGTGTTTTGGTCCTGATTGCTGTTTCTGTTGCAGAATATTTTCCAGCTGCTGAGGCACAGAAGGGATGGGGGCACCTAGGAAGGCAGATCGTTACCTCTTAACCACACCATTGTCACCGATTCTGCTAAATTTTGTCCCTGACCTCACCCCAGATCCAGCAACACTCAGCTATTAACCACACGGACATCATTTACACTCTATCAACTACAACATGAGAAGCTACTCCCTACATGCAAATCAACAAGCATCTGCTGATGACCTCATCAAATACACAGAAGCATCAAAAGCTACAGACTCTTGAACCAGAACTCTTGAATCCAGCACATCATAACCATGCATTAAGCAGAGCTTTGTCAAAAAGAAACGAGGCATCTATGGACTCAAGGTGACGGATTCGTGCAAGCCTTCTTCTTATTGGCAGGGACTTAAAGTGGAATGTGACATGCAAATAAGGAGGGTTCGAACCTCCTTTGAAATAGTCCTACTTGAAAAAGAAGGCTGAAGTGAATGAATAATTATTGGTGGACTAACAAGGGAAAGTGGAAGCTGTTAATGCTCACAAAGGGGAACAGATAAAAGAGTACTCAGCGATACTGGTGGGTTGATCAGAGGAAGACACTTAGCTTCTCAAATTACAGATTAGACCAGCAGTGTCTTGCGCATCTATTTGTGCGTGCAGGGAGCCCCAACAGACAAGGGGCAAACAAGAGTGAGGCACTCAGAATGTAAGTCACAGCTGAATCATGTCGCTTAACATCAATTTTCATCTGTTTGGCGCTACATAAGGAAATCATGGCAAATGAGAGAAGGTAGAGAGAAAGCTGACATTTTTCAGGGCACTTTTTTTGGGGTCATTTTTGGGTCCATAGTTCACACAGATCAGGAACATGATAGACTAATGTTGCACTTTATCCAACAGTATTAACAACCTCCAAATGTGCAAAATGTAACCCAAACAGCAGATAGTGGGCATAATACTGGAATGAGCTTTGACTTCCTTCATAATCATTTTTGAGTGACTGACCACAGTATGATTCTATACTGCATCAACAAATGGTATGTGCAGTGTGCAAAGCCATGCATTCAACTTTTGTGTATTTATAATATTATGTGACCACTCCATGCAAATGTTTTTATGCCGATGTGGAGCACTGCAGGCAAGTGAGTGTAGTTTATTGTGCGTTATGCTGAAGAGACAGCAGGGGTCCTTCTGCTCCTGCCTGTTCTCTGTGGCTCGCAGTGATTATTTTGTTTCTGAGAGAGCTCCCACAGGATTTATAAGTGGCCGGTAATTCAAATGGCCTTTCCATGCAGCACTGGTTATCTCTGTAGCTCGTACTTTGCTGTACCGTTAAAGCCGTTAAAGCACTCATGCACTGCAGGTTCAGGTTAAGTGAGACGAGGATCTCTTAACAAAAGGAATGCTTTTCATCCTTCATGATATGATGATTATTGGAGATCACAGTGTGCAGTCACTAAAGGCAACTGATCACATAACTAGTGTCATGAAATAAATAAATCAAGTGTAGTTTAACGTCATCTCTAAATGAGCCCAGCTAATTTTCAAAATCTCAGATTAATGTAATGACAAAAATTGTGTAATAAGGCATAACCTAATTATCTGATGATGCAATATTGAAATCAGCTTGATAAACAAATCAGACTGTAATTACAGGTTATTACATTATACATTACCAAAACCTGAATGTCATTTTGCTGATATTAAATATTTATCATTGCCCAGTGGAATATTGTGAGCTTATTAATCAAAGCTAAATTATTTGTTTGAACTAATAACTCATTTAAAAGGGCATTTTTCTTACTCAATCCCAAAAATATGGCGTGGGGAGTTGCTACCACCTTTTACAAGATAAAGTGTTATAGTTGAATACTATTATAATAATAAGAGTATTATTTAAAATCACTATACTACCATAATGATTTATTCAAAAACCTATGTAAGAATTACTGATGCTCAAAGCAAAGACTTTTTCTTAGGTTGTATTTACAGCTTGTTAGGAGTCATCAACAGAAAAAACAATACCACGATAAGGTTATATAAGCAAATTCTGATGCCACTGGATATCATCAAATGATAGTATTCACTTAATGCCAAGCCCTAACTCCTGTTTAGGTAGTAATTAAAATATTAACAATTTTTTTTTTTTTTTTACTTACAAGCCGGGTTAGAGGATTAGATTTACATCCATGGCTCTTACAAGAAGTACTTGTTACAAGGTTGCCGTTCACAAAAGCCATTTTGGGTGATTAATGAGCTTCGACAGACCTTACTGGGTGTGAAAAGGATGGTTAATTGAATGTGTTGAGCCTTGAATTGAGAAATTGAATGTGCAACCCTAAAGGCCGAACAAATTTCCAAGGATTCCTTTCTGTTTTCTGAACCATGTCTGACATAGTCGATTGTCTGACATCGTCTGATCTGCCTACGTTCAGGTATGCGCTCTCTTTAGCTCCCCCACCACCGCTCCCTTTCCCACTCTCATTCTGACTAAAGTAAAATTTCACCTTCATTATTTATTTCAGTAAGATACAATGGTAAATTCAGCTGATAAGGTATGGCTTTCAAAGACTCACTCTAGAGGAGGAGGATGGAGATTGACAACCTGCAGATCCACATGTTGAAATGTAAAATTGAAGAGTGTTTGGTTACATTGCTTACTGTAATAAATTGTAACATATTCTTTTAAATAAACCAATTTATTGATGCAAAGTTAGCCCTTTGTTTTGTTTTTATTACAGTTAATATTGTGTGGAGGAACCTGAGAACCTGAGACACGGAACCAGTAGGTGGGAGCTGAGAATCAAGCACTGCCAAAATCATAACGTTTCGCACAATGTCCTCAGTGAGCAGAGTATGATTTATCCTGTAAAGGTGATTTTACACTCACTCTCCCACTCTCCATCTGTGTAACCACATCTGTTTTCCTTCTTCTTATATCCCTCCTATTCTCTCCCCAACCCCAACGTCTCTTAATGAGATGTGGGAGACAATTACCCAACAGGCAGTGAAACGACCGTTCCATATCGACCTGTATCGAGTGTCTGCACCCAGTAATTAATAGCTATTGGCTGTTGGTGGTGCGACATATTATCTTGGAACATCTGAATTTTAATAAGCTCCCATCTCTCAGCCATAGACCGGAGAGACGTCATGCTATTGATCTTACTTCCTGATCGGTTTCTTACCACTATCATTACATGTAGGGAGGAGGTAGAGCTAAAGATACTTTGATTAAGAAAAATTATATTCTTAGAGTATAATAAGTCAATCTCTCTGTCTCTCAGTTGTGGAAAAAATAAGGTTTTGATACTGTCCATCCAAATTGAACATTTTAGAGCTAAATTATTAAGAGTGGAGTGTAACAGTGGCCTGTACTGTATGTTTGTGTGGTATTTGCACGTTCTCCCTGCACTGGTGGGCTTCTTCTGTTTCCTCCCACACCAGAAAGACATCCAAGCCAGGACTGTGATTATCTGTGGAAAACCTATTATGGCTGGGCAACCTGACTTCAATGTTCCCAATCCTGCTTCTCAAGCCGACTGATGGAAAACCTGATGAGTAGGTGGGTTATGTAGTTAAAGTTTTCTTTCATTTCATTGGTTATTTGGCATTTTTAATCACCTAAACTATTCAAATCCAACACATTATTTCAGCAATTTACTGCCTTCTCTACTGGTTTAAATTTTTTTTCCACATTAGCGAACAATACAGAACTGTCAGCGCAAAAGAGACTGCTTCAAGAGTGTGTATTACTGCAGGTCTGCAGCAGGGTCCTTACTTTCCCACTTGATGTGAGTGGGTTTGTGTTTGCACTGCTCCCCGTGTCTGTGGATGTGTGTGTGTGTGTGTGTGTGTGCCAACTGCAGCCACAGATTGCGGTGGCCCCTTGATACCAAAGACACGTTTTCTGCACTCCAGTCTCCTCTGTCTTATATGAATGCGCTTACTGCTCCTCCTCTGGACAAAGAGCACCGCATGAGCTGTCGACACAGAGCAGGTGGATGACGGAGTCAGTGGAGGAGGAGTGTCTTAGATTTATTACCTGCGCCGGATTGCATCTCTCTGCTGCCGCACCAGTGGCACAGACAAAAGGAGTTCAGTAGGCCATTGAAATGCACTGAGAATTTGTCGAATAGTGAACTACCCTCCCGGCACATACTGCACCAGCATTGAAAAGGTTTAATGTCAAATCAATAACCTCTTGGGTAAAGGTATGAATACTACTGTGCCAAGACACCAATTAGCCAAATTCAAACACCATGAAGTGTTTGCATTATTTCATACTCAATCATTTTAGATGGGAGTGTTTGCCAAGATCCGACACATAAATTCTGATAAAGACACTCGCTTCCACTTCTGAATATATGTCCAGTCACCCCTAAATTCTGGTCTAAGTACAGTTTAGCAGCAGCAGCATCCAAGACGAGGAGGATAAAGAGGAGGAGAGGTTTCATTCCTCCTCCTCTCCCCTTCCTCCTCTCCCTCTCTCATTAATGAGCAATCAGTTAAAAACTTTATTGGTCCCTGTGTGCCTTCTCAGCACATTTTTTTGCACCCTCCTTTGTGTCTGTAAATCAAACCATGCAATCACTGTTCTTTCTTTCTCTGTGCATTTTCTCTGTCTGTGTTCATCTGCAAAGCCCCCCCTTCCATCTCTCTTTCTTCCTTGTGCCCTCTTTATTGCTGTGCTTCATTACCTCTGTCTTCCCTTTCCTCTCTGGCTTATTTTTTTTTCAGCTTCATTCCCCCTGTCCTCTGTTTCTATGTCCTTTTTTAAAACTTTGACCAGGGGGAGGCGAGTCAAAGAATAGAAAATGTGATACATGTGTAGCAAATACAAAAGACGAGACAGTTTATTTCACAATATTTACTGTTTCTGTCACAATCTATTGGCAATTAAGTGTCCAGTGCTTCTATGAAATATATGTAATGATTTGCATTCAAAGTTACAGTCATACAGATTGGATTTTTTTGTGTTGATACATGAGTAAAGGTGGTTTAAGATATAAAAGCTCTGTGAAAGCTGACATGACCTATGATTTCTTCCTTCTCTTTCACAAGCCGCAATTTAAATCTTTGACGCTTGCACAGAAAAACAATAATATTCCACATCATGAATAAAAAGAGGGTCTTTAAACTTATTTTCGCTGCAGCGGGCTTGTATGTATAATCACTGTGTGTGAAACCTTTTTCTTTCAGATATCACTACTGAGTGTAGTTTTATAGAAGATAAATTGCAATAGACAGAAAAGATCCCTATGGCAGTATGCTAGATAATATTCCAGGGATACTAGTATGCTTTCTATGTAAGCACCACGGTATTATATCAACATGATTGGTAAAAGTGAAGCACAAATTGATTCCCACTATCATCAACTCATTACATAAATGACTTCCAAGCATTATTTTTGTGAAAAAAGTTTTTCTCTTACTGTTTTTGATTTCTGGAACAGAATATTCACGCGAAAAAGAATTGATCACAATGATTTGGGGCATCCTATTGAACGAAAACCTTGAAAATATTGGAACTCCTACATGACGGAGAAAATAAGCATTAGCGGTGATAAAATGTGTTCACTACAAACACCCAAAACAGATTCCTCTCAAAAGTAGTGTAAGAATATCTGTATGCAGTTTAGTTTAATTTAACCCTGAACTTTGATAAAGTTGTTCAATTTTGCTTGAGTTTAAAAACTATTATTTGACAAGCAGCACAGCGTTGCCAAGTTGCTTTCAACTGAGAATCTTTCTGTGGTGTCCCAAATAATATTGAGTTCCTTTGATGCTCATGTTCTATTGTTAAATGTCAAGCAATATAGTCTGTTAGTCCAAAGAATATCACTGAAGCAAACCATTGTATGAATGTGTGATTGGTAAATGTGAGCATGATCAGAAAGAGAAAAAAAAATTCTGAATCATTATTCACTCGAAATGTGCCACAGTCCACTCCAGTTTGGTCAATAGGAAATATCTGCTTTTCTGTGTCCCATTGTCAGACAACAATTGTGCTTCCAGCAAATCCGTATTTGTACTATCTTTTAACAGCTCCCACCTCTCAAATCTCTCACTTTTTTTTCTTCTCACAGGAAGTCTTTTGAAAGTGCTTCTCCAAAGTTGGGTGCAGCCATGAGGATTGCAATGGTACAGATGATGTTGAAAACACTGAATCCTACCAGGCACAGACGGTCGATGACAGCTGCAGCAAACTGCCACTGCTCCGCCAAACTCAGCTGACGGTCCTGCTCACGAACACGTTCGACTAAGAACTGCACCTCCACCAGAAGAGCCTGAAGCTGGTTGTCCACTGCCACAGATCGAATCATCCCACTATGAGTATGTAAAGCAGCTGATCTCCCTGCCTCGAGCCCGCAGGGTCCAGAGGATGTGATTAACGGGTCAGGGTCTGGGCACACTGGAGGTTCCTGTGGGGGGCCCCCAAACTTGGAAGGTAGGTAGTGATATATTGGTGTATCTCCAACTGGTCCTCCTCCTCCTGCTGCTGCTCCCTCTCCTTCTTCTCCACCTAGCCCACTGTTACTCATCCCATGACTGGTGATTCTGTTCCTCTGGACTGGTTCCAGGTCTGCAGCGGTCTGGAAGGTCTGGAAAGTCTGGAAGCCCATGTAAGGCAGGTGACCGTTAGGCTGAGGGGGCGGATTGGGGCTGGGATCTCGGTGGCTGGGATTCAGGAGGAGAACAGCCTGGGAGTTGGGCCGGTGAGGCAGCGGGTGAGACAGAGGGTGGCTGAGCTGTGCCAGGCTGCCCTGCAGAGAGTTGAGGCTCTGCGGGAGGACAGAGGGCACCGGGGTGGGGATAGTTGTGGTGGTAGTGGTGGTGGTGGTAGGAGAGGAAAGGGTCTTGCTTTGAGAGTCTGCCTGGCTGTTGGAGAAAGTCGGCTCCGCTCCATCCCCTGGACGTTTCATCCGTAGAAACCAAGGGACCCACTGCAGCAGAACCAAGTGCACCTGACAATGAAGAGTACAACAAATCAGACAGTTATGATAAGGTGTCACATTTTCATAAATAAATACACATCAGATGAACATATTGTTAAGTTCTTTGAATTCTGATATAATTTCAGACGTTGCGCAAATTAAATTAAAATTATGATTATTATTTTTTTTTTATCATAATTAACTCATTATTATAACTCACCCAACGTGGCATGTGTCCACTATCGGGGTTGTGGTGATGGAACTGAAGGACGATGACTGTGGCCACCACTGACATCCCGACAATCACCATAGTGCTAGCAAAATACTGACCTGAGACACACGAGGTTGTGCTGACAATGTGTATGCTATTAAAAATGTCAGTATCCCCAAAAGCCACCAATACCAACATACAGATGCACACACGTTCACAGAAAGAAATAAAAAAAAACTGACCAATCAGTGGCACTGAATCTGAAGTGGCGGGCATAATCTCTGCAACCATCAGCATGAAGACAGTCAGAGAAAGCAGAACCGTGATGCCTGGAGGCAGACACAAGACACCAGGGAGTTGTGGGATGCGAAAAAATAAAGGAAAGAGAACCCTTAAGAGAAGAAAGTACACAAGTAAACTTAGTAGAACTGTATATTTGGTATGCTGCACACGACTTCTCACCACAATCATCTGTCTTTTTGATACTCCAAGGAAAACATTTTCGATTTCACCCTTTCTCATCTTCCCTCCCACCTTTTCTGTCTTTGTCTCTTCCTCCCTCCATCTCAGCCCCCCTGACACTGTACAAAAGCTCCAACTGAAAGTTTTCCAGTAATGTTAACAGAGAAAGATAGGAAGAGAAATACTGGAGTGAAAAGCCAATACTTTCACAAGGAGAGTGGGGAAGAATATGCATCTAGAAGGTATATTTGATCTTATAAGCAGATGCACCTCTTGTTTTCCAATTTGTCATTCATGTCCCTTTCTTATTGCCACTCCATCCCTCACCTCCGTTCCTCTCCTCTCTAATCTTATTATTCCTCACCCAGGCTGATTTTCTCCCCGGAGTTGGCAGGGAGCAAGAAGACCAGCAGGGTCATGGTGGAGAGGAGCACGCAGGGTATGAGGAGGTTGAGAGCATAGAAGAGGGTTCTCCTTCGTAATGTCACCACAAAGGTAACGTCAGGGTAGGGCTCTGCGCAGCAGTCATAGAAAACCTCATGACGAACTCCAGGGACCTCTGAGGAAAGACAGAGATGCAGCAAAAATTATTTCATAATTAGATCATAATGCAGCAAACATGGGTGACAGGTGAGAAAGCAAGAAAACATAATGAAACTCAGAAATTCAATTTAAATAATACAACTTACAACCACTGAATATTTTTGACAGTGTGAGAAGATAATGGGATGTAAGGTGCTTTGAAGTAAGAAGCAAAAGACAAATCTGGCATAGGACTGTCATCATTAAAACATGTTATTGAACAGTGGTGAAACAGAGTGTAGAAAGAAAAATCTGACTTTATTTACTTACTGTACTTTAATACTAAACTGTTTTCCCATTTATACTATGGCAATGTGTGCCATACTGCCCTACTAATGTATATACTGTGAGCACATAAAAGCGTACAAAAACATTCTTCAAGGAAAGGATTTAGAAGACATACTTCAACTTATACTGTTACAATCTAATTGCTCATCTAAACACAAATGAATTAACCTATGGGTCTTTAATGGTACAGTACTGCATGGCAGTAATGTGATCACTGTAACTAAGCGACACAGTTTTTCATCCAGGATTTTAACGGGCAATTTTACCCAGTAGGTCCCACTCTCCATTGGTCATGTATCCGGACAAATCTGCCTCCTTCACCTGGATGTCCAGGAGCCAGCCATCAAATGTCCACGAGCCAAACTTCATTTCACAGCGCTGGATGTCAAATGGAAACCATCTCACATCCACATTACATGTGCTGACAAATATTCCTTGAAACACAGAAATAACAGGGAAAATAGTTTACAGTGAAAAGCAAGTAAATATCAGAGTCAAGTAAACTCATCCCAAGATGTAATGAGGGAGAAAAACTTGATTAAAGATGTTGCTTGGTGCAACCATCTGGAAGTAATGAAAGAGGATAATATTTGATTGCAGTAAACAGTTTTAAATGTAATTTGCTGCAGAACAAGTAACATTGCATTTATAGAGAATGAACAACAGACAAACTTTGACTTTGAGGCGAACACTCTGACTGATAAAAACGTACCTGGAGGTAGATACTCACAGAAGCCACTGGAGTTGACCAACACATTGGTCTTAAAGGTGGCATCAAATTTGTCATGACCGCTAAAGGATAGTAACAAAGTGATAAGAGAGCTTAGAGATAAGCAGCAGCACTGGTTGAGTAAATGTGTGTTTGTATTTTCACACACCTGTTGTACAGCAATATGTCAGGTGTCCAGACCTGGTCAGGTGTAAAACGAAGGTTCTTAACTCCCGGATACTCTGATTGGTTCCACTGGAGGTAGTGGTCGTACCACTGCTGGGAGGCACAAGCACAACACTGGTTAAACAAATAACACTCAAACATAATATCCACAAATACCTACAGACACACACAAGGCACACACTGATTTTTTCATACTGTAAATCTACTGTTACTTGGTTAATTTGTACACACAACTTGTGTGTACTACATGTCTGTCCAGGAAGAGGAAACGTTCTTCTTTTACTATTGCTCTTCTTGTAGTTTCTTCCTTTTTGCCCTGTCAAAGGGATTTTATCCAAGCTGTCGATGGCAAAGTCCTTTGAGGCAAATTTTTTATTTGGGGCTATGAAAGTAAAGCTGAGTCATTTGGCCTAGATTCATCCTGTTTTCATTATTCCCATAATGAAGCCATGTTTGGGGCTGAAGGAAGAAGCTGTCACCCTGCTGAGGTATCCATTAGCATGATACTGAAACCCGACCAGCATCTTGGGTGAAACTGCATAATCTCGCAAAATGATTTCCACTACACAGATCAATATCACATTATTAATGTTTTCTATTATACTCACCATCTGCAGCCATGCATTTGTGGTAAGGATCTGGTTCTTTTCATCCTTTCATAACACAATAAAAATGACAACATTTGATGATTTTAAGGGTCAGTTCATACTTTTTCAAGTTCGTCTGAAAACAATACACTTAGGCCTATATGTGTAGTTCAATAGTTACTGGTTGTTTGTTCCTCTTGTCCATACTTTCTAATTTAAATATAGTGTAACTGAAAAACATTCACTACTCTCTTGGTGTAAAAATGTATTTTTAAGATAAACCTAAGGTAATATTTTCAGCAGTCTGAAAATCATTTGGATATCTACTGAAGTATTAACTTTTTAGTTTGTAAGTCAGTGGTAGGTTTCGTCTTTGTGTTTATGTATAAACACAACAGCTAAAGAAATAAACACTGTCTGGGGAAACATATGCTCGGATTGTTTGGAGTTAGCAAGATACGCACTTGATTTGACTAAATCAGACTGATGAGACCTCTTATTATTTATACAGAAGAATGACTATGAATTTGTGGCCCATCTCAAACAAAGATATCTCTTGATAAATAGTATAGATCAGAGGCGAAATTAAATTGATCAATAACTCTTTAAATTAATATTAATGAAGATAGAATCGGAAAAAATGTGAACCAAACCTTGAATTTTCTTTGAGCATATTGTTTAAATCTATTGCACAGGTGTATAATTGTGTTTATGATTAAAAAAAATAAAAATAAAAAAAATAAAAATGTTGCCACACGTACCACATCCATGACCTGCATTAGAGTAAAGGAGAAGTGAACAGTGAGAGTCTGGGAGTCGTTGGCCACCGGTCTCTCCATGGGGTTGTAGTCCCTCAGCAGCTCCCTGAGCAGAAAACGCTGGTGAGGACCCTGCACTGATACTGAATACAGGACGGTAGGGAGTTTAATGGAGGGGAGACAAGGGGATAGAAAAATTGTAGAGGGTCAAATCACCACCAAAGAGTGAGAGGACAAAGTGACACAAAAAGAAAGCTGTGTCTTCAGGGAAGACAAGGAGAAAGCACTTTAGAAAAACGGCATGATTACGATGATAGAGTTTGGGAAAGAGTGGTAGAGAAATTGTAGGTGAATGACAGAAAAGAAAAAGAAACACGGTAACAAAGGGACAGTGGACGCTCCAATTGAGACAAAATATAGGGTGGGCTTATCGGGGTATAGGAAAAGGTAATGTTCTAAACATTAAATTGCTTGCGCAGGGGCTCAAAGATATATAGGAGATGACATAGGACCTAAGAAGAGAACACACGAGGGAAAAGAAGGCAATGGGGAAAAAAAGAGAGGAGGGCTGAGGGAAAGAATCCTCCTCTTCCTAATCAATTACATCTCTGATGGATCACCAGTAGACAGTTAGAGTCTATCCACTGTCATAAAAATGTCAGTTTTATTCCAGGCAGGAAATGGTGAGGCCATTAAACACTGAAACACCCCAGACAGACACACACAGCACTCCCAACGATGACAACAGGCAACTTTCTCTCTTGGCCCTATATTCCTCCGCCAAGAGCTCCAAATCACTCTTGATTGATCCTGTACAAGTCAATCCCATTGATTTGGGGGGAGCTATCATAGGTGGATGGGAAAACGCTCACTGAACAAGTTAAAGACAGCTATTGTACATTCAAAGTAGGTGCATCAAGCCTTTTCTGTAGCCAAACAGTGCATGCAACTTTTCATAGCATACAGCAGGAGTGCAACAGTAAAGGGCATAAGATTAATGCGCTCACCGTGCCGTGTCAGATTTACAGTATATTCACTAACTACACCATAATTAATATCAATATTACTCTACAGAAGGAATAATTCAGATTCATAGCCCCTTGGTGTGCATAATGTCCAGCTGTAGTAGAGTAACCTCTGGGAACCTCATAATAACCCTTCTCTTTTACTCTGCACAATCTATCTATCTATCTATCTATCTATCTATCTATCTATCTATCTATCTATCTATCTATCTATCTATCTATCTATCTATCTATCTATCTATCTATCTATCTATCTATCTATCTATCTATCTATCTATCTATCTATCTATCTATCTATCTATCTATCTATCTATCTATCTATCTATCTATCTATCTATCTATCTATCTATCTATCTATCTATCTATCTATCTATCTATCTATCTACCTACCTACCTACCTACCTACCTACCTACCTACCTACCTACCTACCTACCTACCTACCTACCTACCTACCTACCTACCTATCTATCTATCTATCTATCTATCTATCTATCTATCTATCTATCTACCTACCTACCTACCTACCTACCTACCTACCTATCTATCTATCTATCTATCTATCTATCCGTCCATCCGTCCATCCGCCCATCCATCCATCCGTCCGTCCGTCCGTCCGTCCGCCCGCCCGCCTCTCTCTCTCTCGCTCGCTCTCTCTCTCTCTCTCTCTCTCTCTCTCTCTATCTATCTATCTATCTATCTATCTATCTATCTATCTATCTATCTATCTATCTATCTACCTACCTACCTACCTACCTACCTACCTACCTACCTACCTACCTACCTACCTATCTATCTATCTATCTATCTATCTATCTATCTATCTATCTATCTATCTATCTATCTATCTATCTATCTATCTATCTATCTATCTATCTGTCTGTCTGTCTGTCTGTCTGTCCGTCCGTCCGTCCGTCCGTCCGTCCGTCCGCCCGCCCGCCCGCTCTCTCGCTCTCTCTCTCTCTCTCTCTCTCTCTCTCTCTCTCTCTCTCTCTCTATCTATCTATCTATCTATCTATCTATCTATCTATCTATCTATCTATCTATCTATCTATCTATCTATCTATCTATCTATCTATCTATCTATCTATCTATCTATCTATCTATCTATCTATCTATCTATCTATCTATCTATCTATCTATCTATCTATCTATCTATCTATCTATCTATCTATCTATCTAAAAATCACCACACTGGATAATACCTATATCTATACTTTACATTATAGCAAAGAAATGTACTGCTCAGCTACGTAATCTGCAGTGAAGATGATTACACATCATAGTGTTGCTGGCTCATCAAAAAAGATGAATCAATTCTTTTCTGTGTGGTTTCACACCAATAGACACTCTTGAGTCTTAGTGAGCTGCTGAGTGCACAGTTATTAAAAAACAGACATGAAAGAACACATACAGCATACATATAATACAGCACATGTAGAAAACACACACTTGTTCGAGCACAGTCTCCCATTCAAAGCGCCAGTGAAAGTAACTCACCCCGGAGCAGAGTCGCGAGTATCAACAGCCAAAGAACCACAGCATGCCTCATACTGCATTCCTCTGTATCAGCAGAGAAAAGAGTGGCAGAGGAAGAAAAAGAGAGAGATGAAACAAGATTGAATAAGGAAAGTGAGGTGAAAGAAATAGGGATCAGTAGAGAAAGAGGGGCTGTAGAAAATAAGTGGAGAGAGCTTAATACCAGTAGTGGCAGAGCAGGGAAAGGAGGAGAAAGGGGGAGGAATAGAGCGCAGGGGAGACAGAGTGGGTGACAAATGCAGTGAAATGAATAAAGAGGGAGATGCTGGGTGTTGGAGTCAATCAGATTCTGAAAAAGGCATATACCTCGACCTGTGCTCAAACTCGTCCTTCATGCTTCTCTGGTCATTAAGACTTTATGATATGCAGTTATCTGCCACCACACGTCAGTCATACTCCATCATTTTACAATGGACTCATTCACTGTTTTTCTGGGTTGCTGGACCTCAAAAGCAGTTTGAAATCTGTGAGGGACTCCATAAATATTGGACAGCCATCCAAGTAATGGGATTTTAGAGTAGCTGTAGTGTGTCTTTAAGTCTTTACCAGAATTTTAGATCAACTGAAATATATACATCAAAATTAAGCTTTTCTTGAATTATTTTTGCACTTAACAGCCAGCAATAGTTAAAAGCTGTTTCACTATTAAACCTGTTAAATTTGACATTAGTGCATTCATAGAGTAACGCTGACACCTAATGGATATTACCGTAAAGTGCAATACACTGTTTAAATACAGAAAACACCTTTATTGTAAACAAATGTATCATAAGTTCCAACTTCTCCATAGGTTCTTCAATTTGTTTTATTTATTTCTTTTTTTCATTTACATTAATAGAATGTGTCTGTTTGTAACAGATTTTTGTAACTGTATTTAAACATTAAAGGCTACGTAAACTAAAAAGATTTAAATCTAAATCTAAATCTTTGTTGTGAGATCATAATTTATTATCGCCAGTTCACAGTAGTGTTACAAAGGATAATTTGGCAATGTTAATATACTTTCATGTTTGCAGTCGACCTTTTTCTCAAAATATAGACCCACTCATTGACCTCTCTTTTTAATTCATCTAAATTTTTGTGTCCATTTCATCATTTTTGGATTGTAGTCTTTATTATTTCTAACAGTATTCCTTGCAGGTGAAGTACCTACATTGTACTTTGTCTCTTTTTGGGGTTTTATAGAAATACACAATATTAAGCCAAAATTAAAAAAAAAAAATTAAAACTAACATTGCAACAAAGGACTAAGACAAACCTTTTAGGCCTTGCAATCTGCTTTAGTACTAGATAATGGTCAATTGACCCAGTTAAGCAAATATCTTTTGAATAAGAAGAGTGTTGCTCAAGCAATATAAATGTGTAATTTAGGTTAGGTGCATTTAATTTAGACAACACATTGCAGTAAAATTGTGATAAATTTAAATCTGGGTGATCGCCAACGGTGGAAGAAGTACTCAGATCCTCTACTGAAATAAAAGTAGCAATAACGCAATGAAAAAATACTCGTAATAAAAGTAGAAGTACTGCATTCAAAATCATACTTAAGTAATAGCCTATATAAAGTCTGTCATCAAAATATACTTTAAGTGTCAACTGTAAAGCACTCATTTCGCAAAAGTAACATTATAGTGTTTTATTTATCATATATAAATTACTGGAATATTGCTTCATTGATATGTACTTGTGAGCAGCAATTTAATGGTATCATGGTAGAGCTAATTTCAACACGATACTGTTAAAGCGTCGAATATATGTAAATCAATGCATGAATAGAAAATTATTATATATTTTTGGTGTATAAAATAACTACTAACTAACTCCTTTAATATTTTCCTCTGAAATTTATTTTTGTGGAAGTTGAAATAATATCAGACGGAAACACTCAAGTAAAGTGCCACTGAATTTGACTGAAGAACAATACTTGAGTAAATATATTTGACGACTTCCCACCACTAGCCCTTCTTGTGCAGCTCGCCAACGTGTATGCGTAGGAAACAGCTGAAAATGGCTGGAACCTTGCCGGTGTCCCCTACGTCACTCACATGCGACGCGTAGCTGGGTTTTTTTTTTTTTGTGTCCGTCGCACACGCGAAAGCGTCACGCACCAGTTCTTTGATTGTTTCCATCACCGCATTAAAACACCAGACAGGAACAAGAGCCCACAGTGGGGGAAACACTGCGAGTGGAGGTAAATGGCCAAAGCTGCGAGTTGTCTTTAAATCGCTTGTTAGGGGGGCTCGGGTGATGGGCGGTGGAGGTGGAGGTGTTTCTGCATGAGCAGACAGTGAACTGTGCTGGAGGCGATAGTTGGAAATGGTGCAGTGGCGGTGCGCGTTAGCAGGCGAGCTAACGTTAGCCTTGGGGGGGGGGGAGGGGGGGAGGAAACGGCGTCCAGGTGGTTGTTAGCGGCACATTTTGTTTCTCCCCCCCCCCCCCACCCCCTCTCTCCATCCTCTCCCCCCCCCACGACGTCGCTTTACTGTAACACAGTTGAAAAGTTAAAGGGCTCTTTTGTGTGTTTTGTGTTTGGAAAAAGAGAAACAGGTCGTCTAACCTGTAGCTGTTAAAAGTTTAAAGGTTTGTGTTCCCATAAAGATGAAACCGCCTGCCTTGATTGGTTTCTTCAAAGTCTGCGTCAAGTGAAAATGAAGAGTTTGAATTCGTTGTCCTCAATAACTCCTGGATTAATCTGGACCTTTCCGAAAGGGATAGTAAAAGGTATATATTATCCTTGACTCGTAAGCGACAGTAATATATGTACTCGAAGCGTCAAATAGCTTCTTCCCAAGTAGAAATAATCTTCTGAGAGCTTTTATCAAACTTTTGTTTCTGCCCGAGTTTGTTTTCCTGTTTTAAGTTCATTACCGTGATGTGAAGTCGGTTTATACATGCTGACGAAACGTGGTTAAATCGCTTTTGCAATACCAGCTGCATGTATTCAATATTTCGTCATCCCAATTGTTTGGCCGAGAGAATAGACTGAACGCATCTCAATCATTTTTAATGGAATAAAATAAAATAAAAAACATTCATGTCATTAAATCCCTTCATTCATGAGTAACCTCATTTATGCTTATACTCAATTTCGGAGCAATTTCTGAAACGTAAATGTCGGGCAGGTGAATCCAGTAATGCGACACGTGTGAAAAGGGGTTATGGTTTTTTTTTTTTTTTTTACTTACGTTATATTTCCATCTTAATGTCACTCAAATCTCAACTAGTTAAATGTAATTGAATTGTAAAAATCAATGTAATTGTTTCAGTTTGAGGGGGGGGGGGGGGGGAAATGCTAGTTCCTCTTCAAATTGTACGTGATTACAAAGGGGTTACATCCAAATATATTCTTTTCAGTAAAAAGCATGTCGTGTATAACATTTATTCTGATGCTTTGCTTCTTTTCTCTGCACACCTTTTTCTTCTGTCTACATCCATTCATTTGGCAGTATGCGCTAAAATTGTGAGCCCTGTATTTGATTGGTTGGAGGGGAGTTCATACGTTTCCTTTACTGCGGTCAGTTGTGATCTACATACTTGTGATTTGTTTGGTGGTTGCGCTTTAAAATCAAAACACTCCGATCTTAATTCAAGTTGTATTGAAGAACCTTTTAATTAAAGTTTGAAAGTAATCAGCGCTGTTGCGAAGGTTCACGCTGCCTAGTTCGCATTTATTTAGGACTTTGCAGCTTTATTGCCCATTTTAAAGTATATGTTAGAAGAGTGATAACAAATGAATGCAATGTAATAATTTGCATTACTTCGCAGTACGTTTTTAACAGCGAATTTAGTGATCTGTGACCTATCACATTTCAAAAGTAACCTGCACAACACTGCTTATCACAATCCTTGTTACCTGACGCAAGGCTCATAGCAAAAACTATCACGAGTTGATGTGTTATTTGTATCTCTCGCAATATATTACATTACGACCAGACTCCATCGTGTTCTCTATTATTAATGTGAGAATCTGATCTGACATCTCCTCTGCCTCGGTGTGATGGAGACGGCACTCAGGAGAGGATGTCCTTGCGGGCCCGCAGCAACACGGGCACTTTGATTGTGTGGCGCGACGTCTTTAAACATGGGACAATAATCGACTCAAAAAGAGGAGCTCTGCCTTTCTGTTACCTTTTTAAAGTTCCCTATGAGCATGGCTGACTGCGCAGCTCTCCTGGTCACGTGACTCACAATAGAAACTTTCCTCAGAAATGAAATCGAAACTTGGTCCCGTCTCTGTTGACACGGCTTCCTTTCTCAAACACGAGTCAGGCTCCAGGATTTCCCCCTCACACTTCGTGGTGTAACAGTTTAGAAACGTGTTTTACAACAACTCCGCGGTGCCCAAAGCGTTTACAGGAGAGCGACCTCGCTGTTGTTTTCGTCGTGGAGGCTGCGGACAAAAGGACCTTTTTCATCTAAATCGGAAGACTCGGCGGGCAGGAAAACTCGTTTACCCTCTCACAAACTACTCCTCGGATAGTTTCATCGTTTCTATTTTACCACCGATTCCGTGCTTACTTTGTGATTACCTATGTTAAATTTAACTCGCCTGATCCTTGAGAAGAGCAAACGCGCCGACCTGTAAACTTCCTGCTTTTTCCACACCCGCCACTTTCATTTGAACTGTAGGTGAGATCCACAACACCATGGGCTCTGACACTACCACTCGATTTAGTGGGCTGTTTTGCATGCACATGTGAAGGCACCGAATTTGGGCCATGTACTAGGTTTAATTTCTACAATGCTTATTAAACAGGGGACATAAAGGTGCCAAGTGATGGAGGAAGAGTGAATTTGAATGGCAAGTTGTGCATTGGTGGTATTTATCCGTTTCTCCACATGACGGGATGAAGTGTGCAGAGGAGTTGATTCGTCAGTTGTCAGATGGATAGTCTGCCTCTGCCCAGGCTCACAGCAGATGCGAGCATAATGACTGCAGATTCAGAAAAACACAAGAGTTGTTGTTTTGGCTGTCAGACGTTGCTTTGCATCATGGTCGAGATGAGTCGGTTTCAGCCCCATTTGGCCCCTGGGCTGCCGGGCTTGTCAGCCCCTGGGCTGCCGGGCTTGTCGGCCCCTATTACTTTGATGAACCAACACTATGGTGTTCTCCATTAGTGTGGCAGGGTTTGGGCCTGCTCAGCTCTGTGATGCTGACTGGGCCACAGGGAATGAAACCTGACTCAGTATTGGGTGTCTCCTTGTTGTCAGTCTCACTGATATAGACATTATTGGATGTTGTCAGAAATGACACTTGAGCTGGAATCAATGTTTGTTTCTGCCATAGAAAGATGTTGGAATTCTGGACTGTCGGGTTCAAAATCTACATTTCCATTTGCTTAATATCTGTATGTGTCTAGTTGTATTAGAAGAAGGGAATTAATCTAGCTCTGCAAAAACTTGGTATTATAGCCAGGATTGTCGGCTAGCAACTGCAGGTCCACCACCACCCAGGTCCCCCCCACACACACACACACACACACACACACACACAGCCTGTCACGAATGACCTTTGATGTTCTTGTGTCCTTGAAACTGTCTTTTTTTTTTTTTTGTCTGCATCATTGTGTCACTTTTCCCCTCTGGATCTCCAGATCCAGCAATAATTTGGAAGGCCAGAAATAATACAGAATGGTCACAAGAAGGTTTGAATTATTAATCAGCTTCCTTTTATCCTGGAATTAAGTTTCAGTGTGACTGGGAGAGATAGTATATCACCCTGCAATATCCTTGTAGACTGACTGGGTTATAATCTGAAGATATGCTCAACAACATTAACCGTGTTGCTGTATGTCAGAGTTTATCCTCTGCATAAAATCTCCAACCTTTCATAATAACTACATATTTCATTGTTCACCCAGTTGTATAGTGCATTTCAGGAAAGCAGTAGTGTGGGGTGATGCTAAAAAACCGTCCTTGGAGCTGGTATAGATTCACTGACTTATCCAAGGACACTTTAGCAGGTTGGAAGGCTGCCAGCAGGCCCTGAACTTATGCTATTGGCTGGGAAGACAGTTTCTTCAAAACTCCTGGCTGCTCCTGTTTTTTCTACCTTTTAATTATCTCACTGTTATTTATTTATATTTATTCATATTCTCCTGACATTGCCCTTTGTTTGTTTTCCAGGTGCTCTCGGTGTGTAACTCGCCTGCCCTGACTTTCCTTCAGGGTATTGTGTTTGTGCTGGAGGACGCACACTAATACAGAAGCTGCACAGCCAGCTTCACGGGCCCCCTTCGTGTTCAACCCCTGCGCTATGAGCAGAGGTAGAGGAGGGCCTTCCAAAGAACACTACTACAGGAATTTCCCACCCCACTTACAGACCAAGGAGAATTACAATAGACCTGGCCCGGCCCCACTTTTCCCCAGAGCTGGCCCACAGCAGATCCCACATCCAAGTTACTACAGCAGTCCTGCCCATCCTCTAGTGCCCGTACAGCCCCCATCTCCTTCTGTCACCCCCTCTGCTCCCCCCATACCACACCACATTAACGTGGTCCCTAAAGTGGATGCCCTCAATAGCTTACATAATCATAATCAGGGTGTCAGTCCAGTTCCTAATTCCTTTCAATATAAACAGGTAGAGTTCCTGAGAGGACAGATTTCTGAGGCACCACAATTCAGAAGCAGTTCGCCAGGAAGAGGGGTACCCAGCAGGCCGCCAAGCTCCTTCTACCAGCCCCACTCAGGGTACAGTAGATCTCCAAACTTCAACAGCAGCCTTAGGGGTAGAGGGGGCTATAGCCAAGACCAGAGTTTTGCATACCCACCCAGTGCAGGAGGCTCAAGAGGCCCTCCAGGCCCTCGACCTCTGAATAGAAAACAGTTACACGGTAAAAATCACAACAAATACTCTAATAGACAGTGGTGCATCCAAACAGACTCTCTGTGTGACAGTTTTCAGAGTTGGTCTCCTTATCGAGAAAGGCCCAACAGAGGAAAAGAGAGGTTTGACAGATATTCTTCATCCCGCAGTTCAGCATATAAGAGCCTTAATAGCGGTGACATCGCTCTCACACCTGACATACAGGACCAGGTGCACAAGGCTTTGGCTGCTTTGAAGCCAAGTGAGTGTATTTCTGCCAAAGTATTGGCCAGGAAGCTACATCTGCCAAAGAAGATCGTCAACCAGACTCTCTACTCTTTGGAACGCTCACATAAAGCCTTCAAGCAAGGAGAACTGCCTCCTGAGTGGACTCTTTACAAAGAACCTGTCAGAGGTGAGGAAGAACAAAACTCTCAAGTACAAAGTCCACCTTCTCATCTGTGTGTCTGCTCTGAACATCTTCACAAACCTGAAGCCAAGGTCGACTCAGAAACAGAAAGCAGGAGACAGCTCAAAGAAGAGGACTCTGACACAGAATCCAGTCCTTCTTACTCCTCCTCTTCAAAGTTATCGGACTCTGAAGAATCCGAGTCACCAGCAGAAGGTCAACAACACAAAAGACGACATTCCAGCACTGCCAGCTCCCCTAATCCGGAGCCTAAAGTTGCTATGATGGCTGACCAGAAGGAGCTAATCTTGAAATACCTCTTGGATTCAGGGACGGCAACTGCCCTCATCATAGCAAAGAATCTGGGATTTAGGAGTGCCAAGCAGGTCAATCCCACCCTCTACGACCTGGAGAAGCAAGGTGAAATCATTAAGAATAGTGACGTCAACCCTTCCAAATGGGAGCTCTCTGCCCACCGCAGAGAGAGGATGGAGAGGAGCCTCAAAGCCGCACAGAGCACCCTAGCTGTGGAGAGTCGGATGGAGGTGGAAACCATTAAAGAGGAGGATGGAGGAGGGCCCATCTTCACACCGTCACCACTACCACAATTACCAGGCCTAGAGCCGATGCCACTTCCAGAGGGTTGGATGCCAGAGAAAAGTAATAGTGAAGCGGTAGGTAACGTTTTTAGTGTTTTGCTTTGCACATTTTTTATTATAATGGGATTAAGTTGAGTACTTTGTTATGAATATGGAAATATACCCTAACATGGCATGGCAGTCATATGCTAAAAAAAATATGAAAGGGCAAATATTCTTTCAAATGTGGTTGCTCATATTTACATAAACAGAAATATTGTTGAGGTGTGAACTGAAATTCAAAACATAACATAAAGTTACTCAAATGGAAACTCGTTGCCCTGCGTAGGTCAGTGGATACCAACAATTTCTAGGTAATCAAAATATGTCCCCCAGTATAACACAGCATGGCATCTAAAGAGTTGAATAAATAATTAAACATTTTGAGAAATAAGCTTATTCACTTGTAACCCCTGTTTTCAGTCTTTATTGTTACATTACATAACATTTCATTTAGCTGACACTTTTATCCAAAGCGACTTACAATAAGTAAATTTCAACCATGAGGGTACAAAACCCAGAACAACAGGAATCAAGAAAATACAATTTCTTCAAGAAAGCCAAACTACAAAGTGCTGTCAGTAAGTGTCATTTTAAGTGCTACTAAAGTTCTACTGTTCAAGGTAAAGTCGGAAGAGGTGTGTTTTTAGTTTGCTGCGGAAGATGTTCAGAGTTTCCGCTGTCCTGATGTCGCTGGGGAGCTCATTCCACCATTTAGGAGCCAGGACAGCAAACAGTCGTATTGTAAAATAAAACAAGCATTTGCTGGTTGTAGACTTACATTTCATACCCAGCATGAGAGAAGTGTCTGTCTTTTCATATAACCCAGCAAAATGCTGAAAATGTTAACTCCAGGATTGCGCCAAGTTATTGTTTTTGTACATGTTGCGATCACAAATGCTTGATTTCGCAACATCTTTTTTTTTTGGGTGGGGAAGGGGGGATTTGATTCGATTTGCATCATTTTTTGTCCTTTTTATATCGTGTGTGTGGTTGTCGGGGATGTAAAATTGCAGAATTGGCAAACATTGCAGGAAAAAAAATACATCTTTTTTTAAACTACTACCTAATAAAGAGGGAGTTATATGATAATAAGCATACTGCACATCACAGAAATATTTGTGCTCAAATACCTTCAGCAGAGCTTTTGATTCAAAACATTTTTTTGCTGAGAAAACACAGGAATTTGGCAAAATTGCAAGCTCCTGCAAATATGACGGACACCAGTCTTGAAGATCTACCCTGATTTCATTGACCTTTTCACCTGACTTTTCCTTCTCATTTCTCCCTTCAGCCCCCTTCCTTTACTTCATGTAAAAGCGAAGAGGCCAATGAGGAACTGTGGGCTACTGACGACATCCCAGAATTCCTCAATGCCATTCGCAGAGAGACAGATGCTGAAAAACTGGCAGCAGAAAAGGCCAATACGATAGGAACTGTTGCTGTGTCACTGGCCGCCCCGCCTCCCCAGAATCTCTGGGCCAAACTACAGGAGGTGCGACTGAAGAACCCCGTCAGTGGCCTCATGGAATATGCCCAGTATCTGGGCCAGAACTGTGAGTTCCTGCTCCTCGATCAGTCGGGACCTTCCCATGACCCTAGGTGAGTGACGTGATCTAATTTGTTTTGATTGATACGAGAGATAACGAAAAATAATCTGTGATCATTATCCATGTATTCCTTCTGTAATGTAGAAATGTTACTAGGTGGGCACCAGGGTCCCTATTTACTAAGTGGACCATATATAAATACGGTGTCTTTGTCAATGTCATTATATAACATCAATTCATTATATCATGGTTATCAACTAACTCAGTTTAGAGTGCCACAGTAATCTTTTCCTTAAATGTAACCTTACATAAAAATTACCTCACTTAGTTTCATGCAGATACAATTTGTGAAAAAGGGAGCACTGATGTCAGATCGGTAATCTGGATCAGCACTTAGTTGATCTATTAGGACAGAAAAAGTCCCTGCAGCATATTCAAATACCAAAGCTTTGCCCTCTACTAGATAGATAAACCCTCACAAATTGAGCGTATTCAATGGTATTGATTGTTTTATTAGACAACACACATCATTTTTGGTTTTTCCACCTACATGCTTGTTACTGTATGTAAAGCACCTGTTGGCAAACCTGTGAGAAATGCCACTGCCTGAGTGAGGTCCAGCTAAGAATGATGCTTGTAATGCAACACGGTAGTCTAGGTGTGTTGCAGCTCTTTAATTCCTAATTTATTGACATCTCAATTCATCTCGTCTCCTCTGTAAATGTTTTCTACATCTGTTAGATTCCGTATGCAGGTGATGCTCAACGGGAGGCCGTTTCCTGTCGCCGAAGCGTCTAGTAAGAAGGTTGCAAAAAAGGATGCTGCTGCGGCCACCCTGCGCATTCTCATCGGAGAGATGCAGGGAGGGGCGTGCACGGGGGACGAGGGAAATACTGCTGGTGTCGACCAAGTGCTAGATCTACTTCCAGACACCAGTGTAAGATTTTTTTTTTTTTGTCATGTGTGAATACAAGCCTCCTTTTGTATTTTAAGAAAACAAATCAATCACAGCGTGCTTCCCACATTCGTTTGCGGTCGGTCATACACTTGTTAATAGGCGGTGCGGGGTTTTATACACGCTGTAAACTGTGTAAAAGTTGAATCAACTATGCAGATTAAAGCTGTGCTCGTGAGAACGATGTCATTTTGCAGCCACAATGAAAAAAATGTCGCCAAGAACCGGCTTAAATATATGCCATGTTGTTGAATATGTTTTTGTCTCCTTCGTCTACCAGGGGGCAGTTGAAAACCTGGGGGGTGGGTTTGGGTCCAGTAGTGTGGAAGGGATGGCAGAGGTACCTCGCCAGCCCCTGTCTCGCTCGCTGCCTGGTGGGAAGAATCCTGTGTCTGTCCTGATGGAGTACAGCCAGCGCAGTGGGAACCCCATCGAATTCATCATCACTGGGCAGGCAGGCCCGCCACACGACCCAAGGTACTGGCTCCTTCATGTCCCTCTGAATCTGTCCTTTGGGATGTGCTTCTCCCCCACACCACATGTTCATAGATGAACGCCCTCTGTGGCATTTCTGCCTTAGAGAAGCAGCTATTTTTGTTCAGTATGTCCTCAGTGCTGTAGTCATCTAACAAAAACACAGTACCATCACTGTCCATTCACTCTTAACCATTTCTGTTCAATTCATCCCTTTAGGCTGACTGGTTTGGAGACACAACACAAACTTGTGTTTTCCTCCCATCGCTTTCTAGAAAAGCTGCATGCATCTGTCTTCATGAGTACATCAAATGTTCTCGTGTTACTGTAACCCTGGCACGTCTGTTCATCTATCTAAATGTGAAGTCAGGAATCTGAAGCAAACAAAACAAAGTGTGCCATGTGTGCAATATCAGTTACAAACCAAAATAATTCTCTCCCTTTCTCTCTTGCACCCTTTTCACCTTCCCCGTCCTCTGCTCAGGTTCATGTACAGGGTGAAGGTTGGAGAGAGCTTGTTTGCAGAGGCCTCAGCTCCGAGCAAGAAGGCAGCTCGCCAGCTGGCAGCAGAGGAGGCTGTCAAAGAATTAATGGCCGATGGAAGACTGCAGCTCAACAAGGTGTGGAGTGAGAACAGAGAATAATTCGAGTTGTTTGTTTGGGAGGAAAGAGAGAGGGTTAGCATATCTTCAAAAGGAATATTTTGAAAAACAACAGCTTACTCAGGCTGAAAGAAATAATTTTGTTACCGTTGTCACGCTCCGCTCCCTTTGCTTAACTATTCATGTCTCTTTTTCCAGCCTCAGTTGCCCCTGGGCCCTTCCAGTGATAATGATGGTGGTGCCTCTGGGACAGCCTGCCCCTCGTTGCCTCCTCTAACAGCAGATGAGTTGCGAGCAGCACATGAGGCAGGAGTTGGGGACCTCATCAACCACCTGAACAACAACGCTGTGTCAGGTCTTCTGGAGTATGCCAGAGCCCGGGGCTTTGCTGCTGAGATCCGCCTGGTGGGACAGTCTGGGCCACCACATGAGCCTAAGTATGTGTGACCTGCATCATTGTACTTGAGAATTTGTTTTTCTTTTTTACTTTAAAATCTGGGCCTTTTTTTTAAGTGTCTGCCTTGCTGTTCTCCTGACAATCTTTGATTTGCTAATGAAAATGTTCAAATAGATTTTTGTATATTCTTTTTTTTAAAGCAGCCATGGTCTCTTGGTACTTGATCCTTGGTCTTTGAATTAAGGATGATAATCCAGTCAAATCCTCCACTGACTGCCTTTCTTTGTGTCACTCAGGTTCACCTACCAGGCCAAGCTGGGCGGACGCTGGTTCCCTCCAGTCTGTGCGTCCAACAAGAAGCAGGGAAAGCAGGAAGCAGCAGATGCTGCTCTGCGAGTTCTGATTGGAGAAGCTGAGCGGGCAGCCCGCACCGGGGAGCTTATTCCAGCTGAGGTACAGACTTTCAACGCTTTCACAAATTTCCTTTTCAAAGTTGAATATGCATCAGCTTCAAAAGAGCTTTCTGTGGCTCAACATGGGATTAAGGCAGTACATAATGGAATGAGAGAAACAGCAGAGCGTAGCAGCAGGTTTGGCTCACCTTGAATACCTTTGCTGAAAGATTGAGCTTAAATACAATAAATACCCATGAGGTAATCAGTCAACCACTTCACTTGCTGTTCTGAGATAATAACAGTATAAAGTAAACTACACACAGTGTTTAACTCGGCACATCAAGAGTTACTGCTTCACAGTAAATGATTTAATCACTTCTTTGGAAATCATCAGTTTATACTGTTCATTTGAACAGTATAAACATACTATTTATATGTATTTATTGTTTTAACCTGTGGTGTCAGTAAATCAGGTTTTTTTCAGCAGAAAAGCATTTTCTGTTCTGTTTTTTGTCTCTAGTACAGAGTACATAGATATGCAGAGAAGCCTGATTGATATCAAGTGTACATAAGATTAAATAGTTCTTGTTTTCTTTTCATTTTGCTGGTCTTGTCCTGTATATGCATCCCTCTCTCTAGCTACCAGTGAGCGGCAGCACATTGCATGACCAGATCGCAATGTTGAGTCACCAGCGTTTCAATGCCCTGACCACACGTATCCAGCACAGCCTTCTGGGACGCAAGATTCTGGCCACCATCGTCATGAGGAGGGGGGAGGGCCTGGGGACTGTTGTCAGCCTCGGAACTGGTAAATCCATTACCTTAAGCATATAACCTATGAAATGAGCGAAGGGCTAAAAACGGGGAGTGTAAGAAATTGTGCATCAACAGATGAAAATCTGTTGTCACTGCATTTTTCCATGATGTTTAATTTTTCATGGATTTCTGTGCTCAGAGGTACGTACTGTCACAAAGTTAAAGCAGAACTAGGTCACTGCACAACCGAGAGGCGTTGCATTGTCATGTTCTTTGACATTGGATGTGTCTCTCCTGTTTTGTCTGTTTGTATTTTTCCTGTCAGGAAATCGCTGTGTTAAAGGGGAGGAGCTGAGCCTTAAAGGGGACACTGTCAATGACTGCCATGCTGAAATCATCTCCAGAAGGGGATTTGTTCGGTAGAATTGGATATCTTCCTCCTTTATCAATGCTTCTCCTGCACTTCTAAAAATAACCCCCTTTCTCTCAGACCCAGTCTGCAGGACATTATTTATAAGTCTAACTTGCTGTCTCCTTTCCTCTCAGGTTTCTGTACATTGAGCTGCTCAAGCACTATGAAGGCACAGACGACAGTATATTTGAGCCAGTGGAGAAAAACAAACTGCGGATCAAATCTGACATCACGTTTCACCTCTACATTAGGTGGGAGTATCAGATGTTTTCTTTCATCGCCCCAAAGCTTTTCTTTCTTTCTGATATCCGGTCCATTAGATACATCAGTGTTGTATGTTTAGATCCGTGTGATACCTCCTCTTCTAGACTGCACGTCAAATTTGGTGTGATTCGTATTAATACCATGTCTGTTCATTTTATTTTGTCATCCTTAGCACGGCACCGTGCGGGGATGGTGCTCTGTTTGATAAGTCATGCAGTGAGGCGGGCGATGAAACCGATGGCCACCAGCCTCTGTTTGAGAACGCTAAGCAGGGCAAGCTTCGCACTAAAGTGGAGAATGGTGAGACAAAAGGCTCACACAAAACTGTCCTCACGTACTTTATCGGTCACGAAATGTGTCTGAAAGCAAATGATTCCAACCCCAGGTTTGTAAGGAAGAGACCTGACCTTTGTCAATGCGTGTGTTGTTCCTTTTGTCAGGCGAGGGGACCATCCCAGTGGAGTCAAGTGCCATTGTTCCCACCTGGGATGGCATCCAGCATGGTGAAAGGCTACGAACCATGAGCTGCAGTGATAAGATCCTGCGCTGGAACGTGCTGGGCCTGCAGGGGGCGCTGCTCACCCATTTCGTGCAACCCATCTACCTGAAGTCCATCACGCTTGGTAAGACATACTGTCAGATAAAGAAAAACAGGATGAACACCCTATTTTGCATTGTTTCTACTACTCAAATTTCTGTTTTACAATATGCGTGTTTGCTGCTTCCGATCTGTCAGGCTATCTGTACAGCCACGGTCACCTGACACGTGCTGTGTGCTGTCGGCTGGCCAGAGACGGGGAAGGGTTCACCCAGAGTCTCCCGCCGTCCTTCAAGTTGAACCACCCTGAGGTAACCGCACAAGTTTTTGGCGATGTCACACTTGCACATTAATCAGGAATATTGAGGTCATTCTCACTAAATTCATCAATTAAGCTGCAAACACTCCTACTTGTGCCTCCACAGCTGTTTTATCATTGCTCATCTTGTGTAAATTTGGCCCATCCATCAATTAACAAAGGCAAGTAGGTCACTATCGCACCGCTGAGGAAGGAATACAATAGCTGGCAGCCACACCTAATTCAGTTTGTTCCTGGTTTTAGGCTGTTTTTTAACACTTCGTTTGGTTTCTTTCTGATGGTGTCATCATTGATCCATGCAGTCAACAGCTACTTTTACATGCTGAGATTTGAATTGCAGATTACATTGAAGTATAATTGAACAAAATGAGCTCTTGTCTTTCTGTCCCTTTCCCCACACCGCCTGGTTTGGACTGTAGGTGGGCAGGGTGAGTGTGTACGACTCCACGCGTCACACAGGCAAGACCAAGGAGTCCAGTGTAAACTGGAGCTTTCCAGACCAGCACAGTGTCGAGGTGCTGGACGGGACCAAAGGAAAGCTAGATGGGTATGTAGTATGTAATGTCATTATACTAAATCCTGTCGTTCCTAATGTGTACTCAGCATTGTCTATTGATACAGTAGATTGTTTGTTTATTTGACAATGTCTTAATGTTGTGCTGCTGTTCAGTGCTTTTGTCTTTCTTTAGATTCTAATAATAACTTTGTATTAACCCAGAACACCAACAAGTCAACACTTTGCCCTGGCTGAAATCCTCCTAAATGCTTCTCAGAGACTTTTTTTTTTTTTCATTTCTGTGCATTGCTGATAAGTGTGACATTAAACAAAGACTAAGTCCTTGTGAAAAGACATCCCTGAAATTTGTTTAAAAAAAAAATCATTTGAAGATAGTCAAATAGAATTGGTTGTGATAATTCCATTTTTGTTAGTACGGTTTCTTCCAAATCATCTTCTAAAACTAAAACCAAACCATACGGTACCAGCAATAAATAGAAATGTGACCAGTATACAAAACACCATGATCTCATTTCATTTTCAAGTACTACCAAAAGCTTTATTTAATTTGAATTAGATCACCCAAAACAGAAAGCAGCAGGTAGCGAAGTAAGCTAAATAGGAAACACGGCATGAGCATGATGTTATTCCAACTGTCACGCTTGTTTTTTATATTGACATTCAGGCTGAGGCCACACTAATAACTAATGTTCATTTCAAATTGAAACTGATCTCTGTTCAGCACGAACCTTTTAGCACTATTTCAGAATTAAACTCCATCCATACTAACGTGCCTGAAATGCGTATTTCATGACCATTCACGTATACAGGACATGATACCCCAAACCAGTGACGCACCCAACTTGGTGAGCAGTCTGATTCTGTGAGCTGTGGTGCAGATTGTGTTGGTTGGTTCTGTCGGTAGTGGGGAGGATAGTTACAGTGAGAACATCAGGAAAGATCACAGAATCTGATGGGTGACCAGATACCTTGCAATAACAGCTTCTAGCATAGACAGCGAGGTCACGCCTGTCGTTCATTATTCAAGCGGAGTTACTGATTGTTGATGTTGTTGGTTTTCCTCGGGGGGGGGGGATAAGTCATGTGACAGGTGTGTGACACATTCTGACTGATAAGATCCAATCAGCAAGCCTGGGTGTCGACGTCATTGTTTCCAAACGTCTCAGTGTTTCCCCATCCAGAGTAAAACGCAGTCCCACTAAAGGACTACCGCTACCCACTAAAAACGCCTCTGCAGTGTGGACGCTGGGCGTAAACGCGGCAAAGGTTGTGGGTTGAAACTGAAAATGTACGAGTGTGACTGTTGCCTCAGTTAAAGCGTGCTCAAATGTCTGTCTTCCAGGAAACTGGCCGTGTCCCGCGTGTCCAAGTCCAACCTGTTCTGCCTGTTCCGCTCTCTGTGCCAGCGGTGTGGTCGCACTGACCTCCTGTCCCTGCCCTCCTACGCTCAGGCCAAGATGTCGGCCATGTGCTTCCAACAAGCGAAGCAACACTTCTTCAAAGCTCTCAGCGTCCACGGCTACGGAGCCTGGATCGGCAAACCACTGGAAGAGAAGAGCTTTGAATCAGGGGAGGGCGGCTGGAACAATGGGTCGAGTGTCCCTGTGGGATACGGAAGCAGTAGAAACGGAGGAGCAGTGGAGTACAAGCAAGAGGAGGCGTTGGACAGTGCAGCATTCTTTAATAAATAAATGATATAAATCTGATTGGGGTGAAAAGCACAAAGCTTGGGCAGATTGAAAGGGGTGGATGTCGTGAAGGAAAAGGACAATCAAACAACGCGAGGCCTCTGGCTAGAACTGTATCTTCTGATGGAACATGGTTAAAGGCTGCAGAAGAAGAGTGATGGAAAGGGACAGAATAAGTGGGAGGAATAAGTCAAGGGCGAAGCCTGAAGGATGAGTTAGGCCACAGTTGACAAGCCAGAGCTCGGGAGAGATCCACAGGGTGTACAGAATATTGTAAACACTACATGAAAAAGGATTTAGTTTGAAGTTAGTAAATCACCATGACACACACTGCTCCAAAGCTCTGTTGCATTAGTTTGCTAAACAGTTGCTGTATGTCTGCATCCTTCTTACTGTTTTTACCAAGATTAGCTTGGGGGTGGTGGAGGGGGGTGGGGGGTTTGGTCGTTACTTTCCCACCACTCTACTTGATATGTAAAATCTTTGACTCTTGCAAATGCAGTCATGAACCAGATGATTTGTTCTCGTTGGACCTCTCTTTGTTGTCTAATTTTACTGCCAGAGCTTGAGTAGATGACGAGAGCAGCTAATTGGCATTCAACCTAATGTGACCCTGCTTTGTAGCAGTGTTTGTAATTGTGATTAAGCTAGTTTAGAGGTTAAGTGTTCTGTCTTGAAGTGCTTATTTTCTTCTGCTCCCTATGTTTTACCGTGTGGAAATACAAGTGGCTGCTTTTAGGACAGCAGCTGAGACAATGGGACGCTCTCAGCAGGAATCTGGATTTCTTTTTTCTTTTTTTTTTTTTTTAAGTGCAGCGACTTTAATCAGAAGTCGACCGTACACTTGAACATCAGTCCCTGCTTGATACAGACACAGCTAACAGTGTACACAAACCTTTACTGTACATAAGAGCATTCACGCCAACTTTCCCGAAGTTCTCTGTCCAACATTTAGGGATTTGGCTCCTGTACAAACCAAAGTCTTCGATCAGGCAGTTCTGATTAAAACTATCTGTAAAATTGACTGTATGCCTACAGCTGTCCATCTCGCCACATGTCATTGCGATGTTTTCCAATCATACAGCATAGGTCAGAGCCGCCCTTTGATCTGTCCTATAATTTGTGCTTTTGAGCTTTTATAGAGAATTAATGATGTCATGACCCCCAAGAAGTAGAACATTTCTGTTCTTATTCCTTACCTGTTTTTGAGTATTTCATCTTTCTTTTTTTTTTTTTTAACTTGGTGGACATCAATAGCTGGCCATGCTAGAACGCCCGGGGAGCCTCAACTGTCCTGCCTGTATATTGTTTTTTTTTTTTATCTCAATAGAAAAAAGGCTCTGGAGAACCACAAAGTGAGAACAGTTTTGTTGTCTTGGGAAACTTATGTTTTGTCTGTTCATGTTCCAGATGGATGATGCAATATATACATCAAGTATATACAGATACATGAACGCACAGATGTCCAGTGGGGTCCAAAAGTCTGAGCCTGCTTTCAGAAACTCATTTATCTTGTGCTGTGTGAAATGATTTATTTACTATTGCGGTTTTATATTTTAGAAAATTGTATTTACAAGTCAGCAATTTTCAATACTTGCAGTATCCACTGTTTTCTTTAGCTGCTGCGCAGGTGCAGGAAGGCCTCAAGATTTTTTTTAATTTTTTTTAAAGAATTTGTGAATTCACAATAACTGAGCATGACAGAGATGTAGTATGTACCAGTACGTCTGTCAGAAATCTTTATTTTGCTGAAGGTATGATAGCTTCAGAGGAAAAAGTTATGCAAGTCAGCACTCAGTGATACGTCAAACGGTTTGGTGTAGCTTTGCATGTACACAGCCTTTTCTGTATTGTCAAATGAGTGTTGGTTTTTTTTTTCCGTTGGTCTCAACTTTGTTGCTTCTATAGAACAGAGGCGCACCTCTCGGCAGTGTGTAGTTTGCTCTCTTGTTACAGCCCTCAAGTTCAGTTTTAGTTCTAACTGTCTTCAGCAGTGATTTACAGTCAGGTATACTTGTGTTTGACCTTTTATAAATACTCAGACTGGTGAGTTACAGCATTTACTGCAATATGACTTGTACATAAAAGACATGGTAATATAGCAATACAGATAAATCGTTTTAATATCTGTTACATGATTTCTGTCAGCTGAATGTGTTTGAATAAAAGCTTTAAATAAATACATTTTGTATTAGGTTGTTTTTTGTTTTTTTTATCATTAAATTGTTGTGGACTCAGACTCCTGGACCCCACAGTACACAAAAATGGATATGCAAGTTTAAAGATGTATATACAGTCTTGCTGGGTGTGTATGTATATGTGTAGGTTTAATGTATATATTTTGTAAATCATCTACAATCGCTTTTCTATATTTTTTTTCCCAATTCAATTAAATTGTAATGAAATAGACTGTTTTTTTTTTACAAAGTTGAAAAAAAAGAATAAAACAAGTAGCAGTCTGTTATATTCATCACCTTTGTGTTTCTATAGGAGTACTTGCATCCTCCGAGGTGTCTGAATGATACAGAGTCATTCAAGATTTTCGTGGGGATTATATATATATATATATTATTGTGTCAAGAGTTGCTGTTAAGTTGTTTTAAGAGGACTGGAAATTAACTTGCAAAGCTTCTGTTTCTTATTGTGCACTCATGACAAAGCTGCAGATTACACAAACAATGAACACAGAATTTCTGGGCTGAAAGTTTGAGTGAGCAGAAAATGCAAATTTTTTTCAGCAGGTACTCCTTTCCTCAGGGCGGCTGCCTCCCAGAACCTGCACAGCTCACTGCAATGCTCCAAAGGATCAGCAGATGGAAACGTGGGCTCACCTTCAGCCTGCAGGCCGTGTCCGTGTGTACGTGAGGGAAATCAGCCACGGATGGCCTGATAGACATGGTGGATGCGAGCCAAAATCTGTGAGTAGATATCCTTGTTATGATCTTTGAAGTGCTTACATTTTTTTTTTTATTTATTCACGAGCACTTATGTGGGATTCTTACATTAATTACATGTTGAGGTCCTTTTTTTCTCTCATTTTCAGGCTCTGAGTATGTTGATGTTCCTGCGAGTCTGTCTTCTGTGGACCAATTTGAGTTTTAAACCTTCAAAGTGAGGACATTTTTGGATTGTGGTCACAATTAGTTTCACACAGTGAAACCACCACCTTTTATACAAGGATGCAGCCCAAAATGGCTTCTCATTAGAGCAAGAGCGCGCACACATACAAAAAGCAAACAAATGAACAGAACAATAACCTTGAAATAATGTAATAATAGTAAAAATGTTGATGAAAGAAAATACAATTCAGTAAAACAGAATAAACACCAGGGATAAAAACAATATTTGCGACTAAAAATCCAAGACGATAAACGTTACTCCAAATTAAAAGCCAGATTAAAAAGATAGGTCTATAGTTATAGGTGTACTATATACAAAGAGAGACTAATGAGCTGTGGACTAGTGGGGAAGTGATGATAAAAAGTACATCTTGTGATATATTCCCATATAGAAAATGCAAAACAGCGATGGACATAAAAATGAGGGGTAAAAAGAGATATTGGGGGTATTGTGGAAGAAATGTGTTTCTTGCATTCTGTTAGAGATGTTAATTATGTATTTACACATTTTTAATAGTGTCTTAATGGGATGCAGTAGTACACTGAACATTTGAACAAGCCATTTAGAGCTGTTGCTCTGTGTGACGTTTCACTGAACAAATAGTGATGTAGCAGTGTGTAATTCTCAATCAGTTCAGTGTCTTGTTAAAGCAGGTCTTGGCTCCAGTTCAGCAACATTTATTTCTGTCAATGGACAGGACAATGGCTGCAATATCACCAACCAATCAGTGTAGTACTCTGTGAATACTTTTATTGATATCCCCCCACCCCCCACCCCCCACCACCAAACAATCTGTTTCATCAGAGGTCCATGAAGACAAGTAAAATCCCAACAAGCTTTATAAAATGAATTTAAAAAGACATTTATGGTTTTACCGATTTACATGTTAATACTCCCACACTTAACTACAGTTAGGAGCTAAGAAATCAATCAGAGAGGTTCGCTGAAGTTAGTATTAGCATTATGAACACGTTGGTACACATAGATACATGTTTGTGCTGCTCAGACCGTCTGTGTGCAATAGCAGGGGCCTGTTTAAATCAGGATCTCGTGCAATCGAGTTGGATTCATACTGTGTCTCCGGTCAAGTATTTGGATGGTGGGAGGGCAGGACTAATGACAGAGGGAGAGGAGTAAAGCACGACAGAGGGAAGAGTAGACGAGTGGAATTAGGCCGCACAAAGTGAAATATTAGTTCAGACCAAAGGGCTTAAACCAGCCAATCGATGCTCTCCAATGGAAATAAATGAGAGCGGGGAAGGAGGGAATACATGAAGACTGAGTGGAGAGAGGAATGGCTTAGAAGCTAAGCTAAAGACGCACAAGATCATGGTCATCCAAGGTGTGACAGGATGGAGCAGCAGAGAGGAAAGGAGGGGACCTGGAAAAGTAGCATAGTACTGTGAGCGCAATCGACGGTAGTCTCAGTTTGTTTGCCATTGACCTGAAAATTGCACAGTTACACGACCATCTTGCTTGCCTTCATACAAAATAATGTGAATTGGCAATAGAGCAAACATGTGGGACTTAACAATGTTACTGCTCTTGTAAAAACAGGTGCCATTACATGAATATCGCTGTCATCATGTGTGAATCTTTATAGTTTATATAGTGTATGTCTTTATAGTGGGTATTTGGATTGTCTAAAACCCTGAAGCATGGCTCTTTATTGCGAGTAATGCAAGGCTGGGTTGACTATTACAAACCCAATGTGTCATTTTAGGTGAACGATAAGTGACCTATTTGACTCCCAAAAAGCTTAATTTTCCCACACCCCGGGGTTGGGAGAAGTAAATGGATTCTGTGCAATGAGTGTAACCAGGAAAGCGGAAACACAATATAAAATGCACAGCTGGACGTTTAGTCACTCTACAAAATGCTTGTGAAGGACCTGCCCTGCCAGAATTTTTGGAAAGTCCAGAATGTACATCATGTATGTGTGTTCTCATTGTTGAATATTGTTATTAGAGAACAGAAACAGCAGCAACACACTAGATGGACTGAATAAAAACAGTCTGTACCTGTTTTAAAGTAAAATTTAATGAGAATTATGGAAGGATTGAACATCTACAGCTCTGAGCGATCTCACTCTGCTCATTAGGACCCTGGTATTTGATCTTAAGGTCCCAATCGAACAAGTTTGAACTTTGCTATCTATGCTTTCGTAACTACAGCAAATAATTGGAACCAGTTGCTACAACAATGTCAATTGCAGCACCAATTATTAACCAAAAAACATTCGAAGTAAAGTGGCATGATTGACAAAGCACCTTAAGTAAAGCCTTATAATGGTACTTTATTTTTAAGAAAGTGCCAAAGAAAGCCTGGCAAAAATCAGCCCGTGTCACTCAGCTGAGAGAGAGGAGACAGCTGACTCACAAACACCAACGCTTCATAAACTATACTATCGTGCTAACACTTTAAAACCATACTTGGCTCATTTGATACTTCTAAATATTAGTATCAGGACAGGTGCAGGCATTCTCAGTCAATTGCCTTTTCAATCAAGGGTGACACAAAGCATACAATATAGCATTCCTTTTGTCGAAAGGCTTAAGGCCTTGACTCCCTGCTGCCTCTACATTAAGAAAGGCCTAATTTTGACAGTGCCTCTTAGAACTGAGAGGACACCGAGGTCACAAATCTGTCACATCACTCCGTTCCTTACATCACAACAAATATAACCATCATTATCAGCAGGAGAGGGTGGTGTTAGCTGGGGAGGGAAATCAGAAGAAAGGTAAGGTTAGTGTGTTTCCAGATATCTTAAATGCCTCCTACAGTACGTCTCTCATTTGTTTAGGGGTTCAGCTAAACGCTCATTAATGGCTTTTTCTGCTGGCTGGAGACACAAGCGAACAATCAGAGATTAGGAGAAAGGATTGAGAATGGGAACGTCATGTTCCCGCATAACTAAGCAGCTATCTACATTCAAGCCCAGGGGTTTAAGGCGCCAACCATGAACCGCAACATCCCCGGTGTGAGTCTGGCCAGGTACCTTTGCCTAATTATCATTTATCATCTCCTCCATCTTCACCCAGCATTTCTCTTCTATGAAATTAATAGGATTAATGCAGCTGTCCAAGTTGTTGTAAGTCCAGATACAGAAATAACAATTCTATAGTCAACACAGCTTCTACTTCCACTTACAATAGCACCCGATTGGACAGTAATGTCAACTCTGATTGGTCAAAACTCTCAATATAATGATGATAATAACGGAATGGAATGAAATGACAATGCAGTGTTATTATCAGCCGACGACAGGAGTGTTTAGCTCACATCTTTGGCAGAATTTGTTTTGTGGCTCTGTTGAAAGCTCCTGGGGCAACAAAACATGGAGAAGCAGCAGAATACAGACATCACAACATGCTTGTACTCGCGTAGAAAGTATAATGTTGCATTTCATTCAGCAGAAAGAGTGCAGAGATAGTGACTTAGACAGAGACAACAGTGTGGAATGTAAGGTCTCAAAGAGGAATGTTGAAGGTACTACAGCTCCAGTTGATATGATCTTGCCATCTTACCTGGTGTTGTGATACAGTTCTTTAACAATAGCCAAACTAATCACAAATCAATTAACCACCTGGTTTTGGTACCTTCATTCAAATTCACCTTAAAGTCACCCTTCAAGTGTGAGAGGGAAAAAACTGTTCTTGAATGTTAAAGTGTCAGGAAAAGTGTGAGAGTAGAAATCCGGCCGTGTCACTAGTCTGCTGACTCATGTTTTGTTTTTTTTACTCAGTAGACAGCTGACACAAACACACATCCTGTACATCAGCATCACCACAGCATACACTTAGCTATCATGCTGACACTGTGATACTGCAGTTGCGCTCTGAAGTCTTCACTTTGAAATATTTGTAGCATGACAGCTGCACACACTTGCGAGCAGCCCACTTAACCCACCAGCTCAGTCCGGGGTGAGGATGAAGATGATGCCCCACGTAATATCTCATATCTTATAAACCCTGACGTAGTGGCTCTTTAGGTTGCAGTTGGTGCAGTTTGTGGCAGATATAATATAGCCGTGTCAACATGCTGTGTGTGTCTGCATGTTCATGAAAAGGGCACAGTTGTTTGGAGGCGAGATGTTCTGCACTGTTTGCTCGCCATTTAAATAGGAGAGCGGACACACTGCTTCCAGCTTTCCTCACGATCCGCCATTCACTCCCGCCACTCCACAACCCCTCCTCCTGTATATATTTTACCCGCTGTAGCCTCCCGCTCTCTGGATTTGATTAGTCCCTCTCAGGCAGTAGGATCCGAGTGCTGTTTGCTGTGCGGAAATCCATCTGCATACAGCAGTTGGCTGCGGTTTAGACTGCACACCTCCCAGGCCCCGAGTGCAATCTGAGCCATTAGGATACAATGGAGCCAATGTAGGGCAACGATTAGAGCATGTCTGATAGAGTGGGTCCAGCCCAGTGCTCTATTAAGAAGACCCATGCAGCTGCGTGATGCACTTACTCATCACTTCTCTGACGTTTAGCATAAATGTGGCCTACAACAGGAGTTTGTTTTGGCGAGGGAGACAGATGTACTTCTGCATTTCCTTTTCTCCGTTGAGTTGCCTTATAGTTCAGTCAGAGTGGAGGGGGTTATATTATTCTGTACAGTATTCAAAACATTTCAAACAGCTCCTCAGTTTTAAGGCACTTGTGCTTACAAAAGTATTTCATTTTTATGGAGCTTTATATTACTACTCCACTGAATTTCATAGAAAGATATTTCACATTTAGCTCCACCGTATTTGCCTTCCAGCTTGAGTTTCTATTAACTTCGCAGATTAAGTTATTACACATTAAATTTAAAGAATATGATGCATTGTTATTCACTCAACCGCCTGCTGGTCTATGAAGTCGTTCAAACTAAATAATTAAAATGCTGCCTATACATTGCTGCATCAGTAATACTGATTCAGTCTAAAGTTGTAGACTGGAAAGGGACATTCTGTATGAGCAACACTACATTATTTCTTTTTATTCTTACAGTAAATATTTCTACTGATATATACTTTTCTGCTCATATATTTAAACTTATTCTCTACTAAAATTTTGAATGCAATTACTTGTAATTTTTACAGTGGTATTGTTATTTTATAATTAAGGGAAGACTATTTAATGTTTTAAAGGAGAAATGGTACTCTCACTAATGAAAAAATTAACATATAAGAAATAAAAACCCACCTTGTGTACCAGAGCAGAAGTGTTAGCTCCTGTCACACTCCATCCCCCCATTTCCCTTCTGTACCTGGCTGCCACACCCACCTCACCTGTTCCCAATTGCCCTGTCAGCCACAGTGTATTTATACTTGCCATCTTGCCTTTGCTCTCTTCCAGATTCTGTTATCTTGGTTGTTGATTCCTGCTTGCTCCTGTTTTCTACCTGCTTGCCTGCCAACCTCCCTGTATGTAAGCCTCTATATTTAAATTTGTTTAAATAAACCATCTACATGTTTCATGCCTGCCTGCCTGGTCAGGTCAGCACTTAGGTTCACCTTTCTGCTCTCGTTGCACAAATGTGACTCAAAACTCTTTTTTTTTTAAATTTATTTTACTCATTTTGTCTGATATGACCAGTAGTTTAATGTTAGCAACCTTTAGATGGGTGCTGTACATTATGTATAAGGCTACTGAATCAGTCTACTCACTTGACATAAACCATCATTGCATTCAGCAATCATAAGCCTACATAGTCTTTTAAAGGAATAGTATTCAGGAGAGATGTTCATTTGTTTTGATGATTGTTAGATAAGTTGTTCAGTACCACTCTGACATGAATACTTCTTCCATCCCTCTTGTTGTTCAAGGGGAGATTTAACCGCTAACATGATGTAGAGAGAAAAGCTAACTAATGTTTTCTGAATGGGTAAACATGTATAATTCAAAGTTAGAAAATGAAATATGTAGTAAACCTGAATGGTTTTGGGGGAAGGGGTGACTGGAGGAAATGCATTGATTGTGTATGTGTGTGTGTGTGGGGGGGGAGAGGGGGGGGGTTATTATCCTTTCAGTCAGATAATCGGTCCCTCACTTTTCATTCATGAGCCTCCTTGTCCAAATTCTCACATTTCCTCTTCATCTCCTTCTCGTCTACCCGATGCACATCATCCTCTCCTCCATTTCCTCTCCCTCCCACCTGCCATGTTGTGTCACTTAAAGTTTTATGTGGTTACACTGTATCATTTCCTGGCGTCGGGCTTTTATGTTGCTTGAAATTTAGAGGGAGACCACAAAGAGAGATAGATCAGGTGCAGCGAGAACTCATCTGTGTACTACAGTGTTGGCATAGCAACTCTCAACCCACAACTTCTTTGTATTCTATTTTTCATTCCCTCGTTCACATATTTCTCACACCATACGTCTGACGTATGCTGCAGGGCAAGACTGTGGACTAACCTTTTCATTCAAAGCGCCCATCATTTCTCTTCTCTGTCACTCCCCTCTGCTTTCAGTGCTCCAAACTCTCCATCTTTTCTGGCTGCCCCCTAACCTCTGTTGACAATATTAAGACTTGTGAAAGATATACTGCATGGCCCGCCACCATTCCTATTTTCTGTCATTTCTAATCTCCCGCTGGGCCTCCGCCACCCCCTTTTTCTTTTTTTTTCCATTTACCATGCTTCATTGTGTTGTATTGTGTTTGTCAGTCTCTGTTTCCCGCTTGCTTTTTTTTCTGTGCTTTACTGACACTGTGGAAAAAAAAACGCTGTCAGAGCACTAAAGTTTAGCAGAGATTATGTTTCTTTAACATATTTTAGTTGAGAAGTATTATCTCACGAGAAAAAATAAAAAATACAACTGAGAGGAATGTACCATTTGTTCAGGTGAGATCAAAACTCCATGGCCTAACCCTCCGTAAGCACATTTGTATTGTGAAAATCATCAACTGCATTTCTTCCTGAGTGTGTAGCTAACAATTATTTTAACCATATATTTATCTAATTTTAATTCAAATTTTGTTCTCACCTTAACCAAAACAACAAGACTATACTCTAATCCTAAAACCCTTTTCTCATCCTGACACTCATACATGCATTTTTCTGTCTTTTTCATCACACTGTCCTTCAATTTCCACCCCATTGTTCTCTAATAAAGATGAATAAACCGCTTTGACCTGTGGTGGATGTATGTGTAACCTTTGACCTTTCCCCAGGCCTTCATGTGAAGACTTCACATTTTGTTGAACTCTCCATCAGTGACTGCATCATGGCAGCCCGGAGCAGAAAACAACACATCACTGTGTTTATTCCAAATCATGAGTAAGAAACAGATTAGACAAACATAAGACACTACAAAACATAGGCCTACTAATAAATATTGACAGGAGATTAAAACAAAGATGAGGTCACCATCTTTTCAGACTTCAATAACGGACCATGTCTGTCTTCCTTTCACATTAATTTAGCGATTGAGGCGTTGGCTAATGGCTGGTGTTGAATAAATATTTGGATTCATCCTCCACACGGTATGATTTGCTTTATTGATGTTTGTCAGGTTGCATAATGGCAGGATAGGTTGACCGAAACCGTCTAATCCGCTCCCACACAATCCCGTGTCTGCTTTCATCCGATTATGGTTTGCTACGCAAAGCAGACAATCAGACATCATATTAAACCGATTAGGCCTATAGTCTAATTATGTAGGATCATATAGGCTCAGTTTGAATTATACCATAATTATTGTTGTCATGCTTGTTTTGTTTTTCCACATTATTTCACATATAAATGTGGGAATAATTCTCTGAATGTGTTTTTGATATGGAGTCGTGCGTCCTTCCGGGGGGTCCTTCAACAGGTGCCAACGATCAAATGGAACATGTATTATGGAGACAGCAGCTACAGATGCCATATGGAGCACGTGTTTTCTGACGCTACAGTAAAAATAATAACACAAAAATAACCCGGGTACAATAAAGTAAACACGCGTCTGGCGGCCACATTTTACAAATCCTGCCACCTGTTTTCACCGCTTATTTCGCCTTTCCGATTCCGTCCAATGGGAATGAACGGCAGGTCTGGAGGCGGAGAGAAGAGGGAGAGAAGTTGGAGGAGAGAGTGAGAGCCAGATTCGGAGAGACAGAGAGCTGTAGATTTGAGTGTCAGCCGGTGGAGTCACATATTAAATCGCAGACTTTGCTGCTCATCCGAGGACTGTTACTTACGTCTTTTCCTTTCTGTTTTGCCGGTTTTCGCTGCTGCACATTTTTGACGCGCAGCCACAGGTTGACCGATTAAATCCAGTCACCATGGATTACTCCTCCTCATCCCATGTCGATTGTCACTGACTGGATCAAAATGGGCACCATCGATTCATCAGCGGTGATTGAGAAAGAAACTGATCACATCAAGTGAGCGGAGGCAACATCTGTGGGGAAGCGACGGACAATTTCGAGAGACAAGCGAAGACCTGTGGAGGACCTACATGAGAGGAGACGAAGCGAAAGGATGATGGGATGGCCGTGACAACATGAAAAAGAAAAAGTGTGGTGGTCTGTTTTCATCCAGCCAGTGATTCAACACAACTAACCTGGGGGACAGGGACTGAGAGGAGAGAAGAGGTCGGAGGTAGGTAGAGAAACAGACAGGGAGGAGGGGGCCGGGAAGGTGTCTGGTTATATCATACTGAAAGTAGGTTATTGTTTTGGATCAAAATGCAGCCAATTTATGGTTAACTGAGCCTTTCACACAGTCACACTTCTCCTGCTATCAGACCTGACTGATGTGGAATTATTATCCTTTAGTCTCTGAGCCTGATCTCATTTCCATGGTGTAAAGCCTAAGGATTTGCACCATCCTCCTGGCTAAGAACAGTGTAACACAGATGACATTTTATGGCATAGATTGGTGGAAGCACTGTGGGATGTGAGAGAACAAGAAGACACTGGGAAACGGAGAGAAGGGGCACTGAGAGAGGCTGACTGGGCAGCTGACTCAAATGTGACTCAAGGAACAACATATTTCCCAATTATGACCACTTTTCTTCACTCTGTTGCCCCTCTTTGTCACACATCTTCAGCTTTTGGAGTCCAGTCTTTTTCCTCATTTGTTTTAAGCAATGGCTATCCATCACAATGCCCTCCACTCCTCCCTTCACCCCCCCCCCTCTCTGTCCTTCATTAGTACATTGATGATAAAGTCTGTGTTCTCTCGTTTTGTCCTGTGTCTCCCTTTACAGCTGTTCTCTTCTTCTGTTTGACCGTAGACAGTTGCCTGGCCACAGTTGTGACCATGGAGCCTCCCCCTTCTCTGAGCTTGGCTCTGCTAGGAGGGAGCGAGGATGAGGACCAGCGCTTCCTCCTTCCCCTGGGCATCATACCTCATCCTTCCACCACTGCTAACCAGCCAGGATCAAACCACTCCAACCACATGAGGGGATCAAGCCTTGACCGTGTAAATGGCAGCACCCCATCCCCATCACCTGCCACGCCCAGCTTGTGTCCAGCATCGCTCCCCAAGTTGCCCCTGTCCTCCACTGGAGCCCAGCCTCTGCCCCCACCCATCCCCAACGCCCTGCACCCCACAAGCACCCCTCTGTCCTCCTGTCTGGGCTCGCAGCACAGCCTGAGCGGGGACAACTCCCCAGTCTACAACGCCCTCTTTTACTCCTCCCACTCGCCCTCCATGGAGAGGGAGAGGGACCGGGACAGGGAGAGAGAGAGGGGCTGCAAACACAGACAGGCCAGCCCTCTGGTTCACCGCAGGGACAGTAACCCCTTCACAGAGATAGCCATGAGCTCCTGTAAGTACACAGGTGGGGTCATGAAGCCCCTGAGCCGCCTCAGCGCTTCCCGCAGAAACCTCATCGAATCAGACAGCAGCAGCGAAACCAAAGAAGGTGGCGTTTCAGCTGTTGCCGGGGCAACAGCCGCTGGGGGACATGACCGACAGCGAGAGGCCCCGCCCACCTGCTCGGTGACCCAGTCCTCTACTAATCAACCCCCAATTCAGAGTCCCCCAGAGATTGTGATTTCATCCAAAGAAGACTCGCCGTACCCCAGAGGAGGGTATGACATCACTGACACCACATCCAACCAGATGTCCATCTACCACCAGAACCACGCGCTGGTGGAGAGCAGGCGGGCGCAGCCGGGGCGGGGAAGCAGGCAGGGAGGGGTTGGGGCAGTGGGCACCGGGGGCAACACCTCCAAGGCTTCCAAACGAAAGAACCAAAACATTGGCTATAAACTGGGGCATCGCAGGGCGCTGTTCGAGAAGAGGAAGAGGCTGAGCGACTATGCCCTCATCTTCGGAATGTTTGGCATCGTCGTCATGGTGATAGAGACGGAGCTGTCATGGGGCGTGTACACTAAGGTGAGGACGAGTGGTACTTAAAGGACCACTCTGTTGATTTTATAAATAAAGATATCAGTTTTTTCCAGTCATGGTGAACACTAAAGTTGTGTCATGTCTCTGACTGAAGAAACTGAGCCAAGTTTCAGCCAAGACTTCGAACGATAATAACATCTCAGCTCAGAGAGTCATACAAGAAAGGAAATATTACAAACTGGGAATGTGAAGAAAAAACACATGGTAATTTGCCAGGCAGGATGGGTCTAATGAAAGACACTTTCAAGCTGCATTGTGGGAAGTATAGTAGCTAATGTGGTTGTAGTTTGGCTCTTACTGAGGAGTTGTGATATCTCAGTTTCTGCTGCTTTAAATTAGGCTGTTCCTTTTCAAAACTGTCTCTCACAAGTCAGCCAACCTTTTGGAAGTATAATGGTAAATCTTTGGAAAGCCCTTTTAAAGTAGCTACACGACTTCTAAGTCCACAAATGTCCCTCGAGGCTGTCATACATGATGGTTGTAGCGTTGTGCTCTGTTGTTTAGCTGGTGAATATCTTGCGTTAACTTTGTCTTATTTCTGCATTTCTGGTTCATTTTTGCCTTCATTTTGTTAGTAGCCAATCAAGAGTGACAGGAAATGTCATGTAACATAGATCACCAGCCACCTTTGAAGCCAGAACGTCACATGGTACCACTGTTGACCCCCCCAGGTCAAAGAGGCACCCCATTTCTGGCTGGTTTAAACTGCTCACTGGCCAGATTCACCCATTTGCTGCCAAATTAATAATTGCAACACCCCACTCAGCCTGACCAGCACCATGCCCATGTTGTTTGGGGGAGGGGGTTATGTACTGAAATGACCAAGCTTGACAGTTCCTGCTTCAGGGTGATGTAATGCAATGTTGCAAAGGACATGGGGCGGGGGGCAGATTATCAGTAGGAGGCCAGGATCTCATTTGTCTGTGTAATGGGGAGTGTAATAAGCTGAATCGGCCCCTGGCTGCTGTTGTCTGTTTATTTTGGTTGTGTATATATATATATATATGTGTGTGTGTGTGCGCGCATGTGCGTGTTTGTGTGTGTCAACGAGCCTCAGAGCATATTACGCTCACCTTCCTGATGCAAAGATACTCCTGTCCTCGTTCTGTCCTTCTTGTCGGTCTGACATATCACAGAGGGTTGGGTTTCTCAGGCTAATAAGGTGGAAACATTACTTCCACTTATGCAGCTTGTCATGTATGGATCATTGATCATATGAGGGAGTATGTGGGATCGTGTGAGTGCACAGATTTACAGGTAGTCTATTAGAATAGCTGGGTGTGTCTCCCATCTCTCTCATCCCCTCCTCTGTTTCTGTTTGTAGCCTGTGGTCTCCAGTTGATACTTGGTGTCTCTCTCTCTCTCTCTCTCTCTCTCTCTCTCTCTCTCTCTCTCTCTCTCTCTCTCTGTTTCTGTCATTACAAGAATAATCTGCCTTTTCTGTTTGCCAGCTGTGTCTTTGCTTCTCTTTGCCTCTCTCTCCCACTCATTACTTTATGAAAATCTCGGTTTTATAGGCAGTGTCTTTTTATTAATGAAAATGCATGGTCAGAATTTCTCTTTCAATCCCTCCTCATCTTTTTCCTTCCTCTTTGCTGGCCCATTCTCCTTCTTGAAAGAGATGGCCGACACTTTAATTTTCTTTTGCTCTGTCTGTCCCTTTTCTATTTCAACTCCATGGCTGTCTCTTTATCTTGCATTCTTTATTTCTTTTATTCTTTTGATTTCTTTTTTTCCCTCACTTTTCGCGCTCCCTCTGCTCCTCCAGTGGGCGTCAAACTGGGGGAGTGTGATCGGAAGAGAGAAGCGACTGGGCGAGAATGAAAGTCTGTAGAAGGAGAGAAAAAAAAAGGAAAGGCGATAATGAAAAACCTTATTTAGGTTCTGAAGTTACAATCAATGCAGTCTTCATTTAAAACAGGCAGCGTCGTCTATCAATAAGAATTGATGGACACCTGTGAATTACAACCACGTAATCACACCATTTGTCAGTGCTTTCACTATCTTCAGTAACCGCTTACCATTAAAAAAAAATCTCATTAAGAACAGGAATTCAACGGTGAGAAAGAATAGTATGTAAAACACCTCAGAGCCTCATAGTCTTCTTTCAGGGTTGTAAATTTTCAAAGAGAAAATCCAGACAGTTAATGCTTCAAAATTCATTATAAATGCCGACTGTACATTTTCTTTCTTTTTAATGGTTGTCCATTTGGTTTGACTCCAAGAGGTACTGGAGTGCCATCAGACAGCTCTGACCCTCACTTAGATAATTGAGGTGGATAGAAGCTTGCTGGTTGTTGTGAAAAATGGACAGAGATCATGAGGATGAAAGAGACATCGGACAGGGAGATGAATGGGAGGAAAGCACAGAGAAAGGTGGAGAGGTTCGTGCAGTGCTTTAAACCAGTCTGAGGGGAAAGCTTTGAATGATTTCTCATATTGATTATTGATAATCACTCACCCACGCATGCACGTCCTCCCTCGCATACCGTACAAACTTACGAATTGAAAATGGATGCCGCCTTTCAGAGGGGCTGTAATGTGTGTTATATATTGACAGCTATCCTTGAGTGGTGGTGTGAGAGCTCACGAGGAAATGTAATAGGTAAAGATCATTTTTCATTATTGAAAATATTTATGTATATATATCCTGTTAATTGCTCCGTAAGACTTCCAGTCTGTGACATTAGCTGTAAAGTAAATGTCACTGTATACTGTATGCATATCAACCAAAGCTCCTGCAATTTTTTTCAGGATGTCCAGCTGCTCTATCTTGGTCCCAAAAATAGAGATGAAGAATAAGAATGGAACTAAACTGGGTGGGTTGGATTGTGTGGAGCGTGTGTGTTTCAGCGTGTGTTAGCAAGGATAAAGGGAGAGAGGTTAACAGAGAAGGACATGGTGTTCGTGACTGTGGGTATAGTGAGTAAGCGTATGTATATTCATGTTGAAAACAGATTTCAGACCTTGTCAGCGTAGACTTGTGCTGCAGCTGAGCTTTTCCATTCATTGGTTTAAAGCCTCTATTTTCAGTTCCCATGCCATTCATAAGGTTAAACACCAAGTCCCCGATGAAGGTCACATCTGAGATCAAGAAGATAAGTTTTGGTTGCAGATAACAACTCTTCTCATGTACAGTATTCAGCAGTCTAAGCAGCGGCAGTACATTTCTGCACTGTAAATATCCAGTCACAGTTGTTGAGCTTGGATGGATTATGCACAGAGAATATTGGATGATGAAATAATTCATGAATGTGAAATAATTTAATTTGCTCTCAGGCAGAATGGCGACTTTTCTGAGATAAAAAGCAGAACCAAGCCTTTAAAATTGCTATCGGAACTTCTCCTCACTACTGTACATGCTCTAAGTGTCCAGCATGTTTAACTCCACATGTCCTCTCTTCATGATCTGTGTCACCAGTTCACTGCCACAGACCCGGGAACTTCACACCTCAAAATGTTAACAGCGGTATGAGTACAGTTCCTCTTAAATGGCTTCTATTATTGATTTCATTAGGACCATGGGGTTCCGGTCTGACAAGTGTCGCTATCTGAGAATAACTGGAGCCCTCAGACACTTGGGAGCTTAGCATGTGACCTGTCACTTTCAGATCACTTTCACAAAGGACCATGTGGCTCCTCGCCATGTTTTGTGCCCACGATGGAACACGGCTATTCTGAAGGAGTGCACAGCTGTTGTCAACTTCACCTGTCACACTGTCAGCGCACACACGTCACACGTGTGAGGCAGAGGGAAGGGGTACCAAGTGTGAATATGTACCTACTTACTGTCTGTTTGTCACCCCGAGTGTCAATGAAATGATTGATTAGCAGCAGTGCTCCCTCCCACTCTCCATCTCCTTCCTTCCATCCTTCCTCTCACTTACAGGGAGTGTTTATGTCCCTCCCTCAGTGAGTCTTAAATATGTCTCCATTTCCCCAAGGGGCCATTTCCATCTCAGCAGGCTTATAACATCTCCCACATTCCCCCTACACTTCTGCCGTCCCTCCCTCCCTGCCCTCGCTCCTCTATCTGTGACATTTCTCGTAGACATTTACTAGTAGACCTTTCTAGACCTTTTCTCTGCAAGACCACTTACAGTGGCAGCATGCTGCTTTTCAGACAGTACATGAGGATGATCAGGGAATTAAACTCGCCAACTGCCACCATATTCTCTAAAGGAGCTATCAGCCATCTCAGCACTTCTGCGCTGCTCTCCCTCTCCTCTCTTCCTCCTCCTCCACCTCCTCCACCACTCCACTCCACTCCACACTCCCTTCATCTTCTAGATCACAGGCTTCTAAGGGATCGTAGATCCCACAGGTCTTGCTACTAACAGGTACAAATATGCTCAATTCTTTCAGTGTAACAAGGCTAGGCTACCTCTGTCTGTATGTGTGAATCTGTTGGTACACATGAGTGTGTTAGAACTTGCATCATCCGCCGGTAACGTAAACATTCACGTCACAGTGTGTATGCTGTCTCCTCTGTGTATACACACCTATGCAGTGTGTGTCTTTATGCTTTCAGCTCTGTCATATTAGTACCCATGGATGCACCTGCTAATATGTGTGTGTTCACATCCTTCTTTGTCTAGATTTAATTGAGTGTGTATGGCCATCATGGCATGTGCCAAGGCGCAGTAGAGTGTGTGTATTTGGTGTGTGTGTGTGTGTGTGTGTGTGTGTGTGTGTGTGTGTGTGTGTGTGTGTGTGTGTGTGTGTGTGTGTGTGTGTGTGTGTGTGTGTGTGTGTGTGTGTGTGTGTTTATCCAGATAAGGTGACATCGCTCCTCTGTCTTTTCTCTGTTTCCCTGGAGACTGATTGCAAGACATCACTCTGACAGGGAGACCCCCACGGCTAAGTCATTACGACACATGCGCACGCGCGCCTACACATTTATGATCATTGATATTCTTTTACAACGCATGTAGTGAGCGACTTATCATTACGAGACTAATGTGTTGTAAGCGACCTATTTTTGCACTCAAATCTGTGTCAATAAGAGTGAGGTGGGGACTATTGGGGAAAGTCCTTTTGATCCTATCTGTGTGTGTGTGTGTGTGTGTGTGTGTGTGTGTGTGTGTGTGTGTGTGTGTGTGTGTGTGTGTGTGTGTGTGTGTGTGTGTGTGTGTGTGTGTGTGTGTGTGTGTGTGTGTGTGTGTGTGTGTGTGTGTGTGTGTGCCTGCCCACTAATTGAACTAAAGGAGCTCAAAAACCTCATTGTCTCCACATGCTGTCCACCAAGCCGGTGATCAATGCGCACTAATCACACACTTAGGCACAGCTGGGCCAAAAGGAGAAGAAACAAACATGTGTACATGCATGCAAGCACACCAACGGTGGATGTCAGTGATGGTATCTAACAAGTTGTACATTCCACAACCTTTATGCTACATATAACAACCATTTCAGTGTAGCTAACATTATTATAGAAAGTCTTCTTTTTCTTTCTCCAGTGGCTTGTTAATTTTGAAGTCCAGAGTCTCATAAGTAACATAAGTTATTCAGTTTTTATTCATGTGCTTTTTTTTTTTTGGTGTTCAATGACATTATGGAAAATATCCTTTCTTGCCAAGAGTTAGGATATACCATATATATTCGTTAAGGCGAGACAGTTAGCGCAGCCAGCCTCACACCTACCAATGCCTCTAAAGTTCAATAACTAACACATATTTGGTTTGTTTTGATCTAAATACAACCAGAAATGAGTTTCTTGATGAATGACAGTTTGTCTGTCTGCCCAGCCTTCATTCACTGTGACACTAAAGCACATACTGACAGCATGAACAAGGACTTCTTTGCTATTCAGTTGTCCCAGTAAGCGATGGCAGTGTTATAGTGAGTCTGCAACAGCAGGACCCTGAAATTGAAGCAAGTAAATGGAATTCAGCCATTTACCACTTATTTTATTAAGTACACCTGCGCTTGTGCTTTTTCACAGCTGGTTGCATGGCAACCCTGCTGTGACAAAAATCCAGTTCATGTTGTTCATCAAGAAATGACTAGAGCCTGTCATTCCCTATAAAATGATGAGTTGATACACTTTTGTAACCTTTAAATTGGTGTTTTTCATACATACCTCGGATCGGTAGCAACCCAGCACTTGTATAACACAGATTAAGACACTATTGAAATCATACTTAAGAACATTTTCCTAAAAAAACACACCAAGAATATATGTTGGTCATTTATAGAATTCTTTGAGTAATTAATAGATGTCAGCATGTCTTTTTAGGAATTAATATCTAGCTTATTTCAAGTTAATACTGTAGCCTACTGTATCACACATAGGCCGCTATAACTTCCTATAGACTGGGACCTACAATACCCAAATTAGTCAGTACACTAAACACAAATCACAGTCACTTGCTTGTGGTTATGGCAGCATGGTTGTGCACACTGCATGCTCCGACAGATATGTCAACTCGGGTAAAGCTTCATTACCAGAGCCACTGTCATCAAAATCCTCCAAATAAACTGCTGCTATGCTCTGTGCCTGACACCCTGGTCTGTGCCATCATTTTACAGTGACAGCAAACGAAGATAAACCAACTTTTACTTCATTATGTCTGTATTTAATCAGCAAGACAGTGACATCATGAAGTCAAACTGGAGTACACAATACTACCTGCTTTCACTTGCTTAAGGCTTCCTGTGAGAAAAAAAAAGGAACACTCTTGCATATTTCTGTCACTGATGACCATATGAACTTAAACACAATGCCTTCCATGATCTTTTAAATTTTTACACAGAACATTGTTAAAGAAAAGAAGTTTGAGGAATACCAGGAAGATGACAGCTTAATTGAATTAATTTTATTAATTAAACATGGTGTGATATCCTCCCAAGGTGTACATTTAAGGATTAAACAAATCAGAAGAAAGAAATCATGGTGACTGGCCAAGAAATTTTCCTCCACATAATCCACTCGTCAAACCACAACTTGCCATTAATTAGTGAGTTTTAGATATGCTGGTAGGTGGAAGGTTTCTGAACTTTGGACAGAGCAGAATATTTCTCCCTGCTTTCAGTTTTTATCATCAAATGACGAATGTCAAATAAAGTATTTTTCAAAGCCACTCGTGTCTCGAATAGACACACAAGCTGAAGTGTGCCTTGGCATCTCATAAGGTCCCACACGGTTATGGTTTGGGGTAAATCTGACACACAGGTATAGACAACAAAGGTTTTTAATCCACATTGATTTTTTCTTTTGATGTACCTTCACAGTCTTGTAATGATTCATAAAACAAAGCATTGAGCATATGTCTTAGACAACAACAGCTCTGACAAAACGTCCTTATTTGATTCCCCGGGAATGAGAGCAAATAAATATATTTTCTATGTAGTAGAACTTAAACTAGTCACTCAATTATCACAGTTTCAAAGCTTTTTAACTTTTCATCTCATACCCAATTATGCTGTTTTTGAGGAGCTATGTAAATTGCATCATCTGCCAATGTCTGAGAAGCTCAGTGTGGACTTCATACATTCATGTGCACAAGTAGGACATACCCTAAAAACGTAAAGTAAATGGTAGTGCACATAATTGTAACACGCATACATAGACCTCAGATTGCAGTGTAGGAGCGTATGTGTGCTGTCCGTGTGCAAGTCTGCAGCTGCCTGTGTATGACTTTTCTCTAGAGTTTAATGCTGGTGCATTCACTTAGAATGGCAAATACTTGAATCATAGGTGTCTGGTACAAATAGAGTCCTGCTCGCCAATTAAAATCATGAAATCTTAGTGATCATCGTATAAAAATATCCACAATGAACAGAGGGCAGATATATCTCCCCTACAGCTGAGTTATTCACTGTACAGGTGGATAGAATGAAGTGAAACAGGCAGAAACTAAATGCTGTTGTCAGTGTAATGTGCAAAACTGTAAAAAAAAAAATAATAATCTGAATGGCCAACAGATAGCTGGGGGAAAATGCACAGAAAGAGAGACGTAAGAGAGTGAAGATGTAAACTCCAAACAAGTCTCATTTAAGCTCACTCGTGTGACTATGTGGAAACAGATAATGCTGCTGAAAGCCAAGGCTGAAACCTGCATTTTTCTCATTAGCACAACAGTGCTGGCTTCTTTTGCACCTATGCCTCAGTGAGTACAAATGAGATGTTAGCAGAGGAGAGTGAGAGAGACTAAGACAGGACAAGCGAGCACCAGCAAATAAAGACCAAAAGACAGCTAGAGCTTTGGGCAAGCGGATAAAGGAAATCAGTGAGAGCCAAAGCTTGATGGTATTTTTCCAGTGTTGTGCAGCGGCTCATAACCACACTGATACGAGCAACAAATGTGAGTGTTTATGTGTGTTTGTGCCATTTTGTGTGTCATGAAAAGGTCTCGTTTTCAGTCTTCTCAGATTTTGATAATTACAGGGAAAAGAAATACTCAACAGAGGAGGGTGTCGGTGAAGATTAACAAACTAGACTATGTGTGTATTTCCCAGTGTTTGTTTGATGTTGAATTAATACCATTAAGGCCATGAAGCATCAACGGAGACCCTAAATAAACACAATAACAACACTAACACACTCCATTTTCCAGGAGGCTGACTTGCAATATATATTCATGAACCCAAAATGCAATGTGGATTCTGCTTAATAACGTCATGGAGGAAAGGCTGTGTATTATGTGTCTAAACTCAGAGTGCACACTCAGGTTAAGAGAGAGTTTGGTGATGAATGCTTAACAGCATCTACTTAACTGCTGAAATGTCTGATCTGAAAGGTAACAGTCTTAAGGTGGCTCAAGTCTTCTGTTGAAGAGGACATTATCTGACCTTGCTGTTCTCCAGGTTGAATGCACTTTGGGTAATGTGTATTATACTCTGCAATTCAAAACATGGTCCTTGAGCTGATGTGTACAAATGAATCAGTTTGGTGAGAGTGGCTTTTAGAAACCAAACACTAAATGCACCAGCTTTATTTCTAAGACTTGGAAAAGTGTTTTGTTTGACATTCTGAATATTTTGCATTGTTGTACAGTATTTTTTTTTTTTTTTTTTTTGCCAGTGTTAGAGATGTGACAGTATCAGGCATTAGTGCTGTTGCTATGGCTACTTGCAGTTTAACATACCCTGTGCACTGATTTAAAATAGTGATTAAATCATCAGCCAGAACTAGAATAAGGTGTTTAATGTACAATGTATTCCATTGGGTGGCACAGTGGTGCTGTGGTTAGCATGGTCGCCTCACAGCAAAAAGGTTCTGGGTTCGAAATGCCTTTCTGTGCAGAGTTTGCATGTTCTCCCTGTGCCTGGGTGGGTTCTCTCCGGGTACTCCGGCTTCCTCCCACCATCCAAAAACATGCATCTCAGGTTAATTGGTGGTTCTAGAAATTGCCCTTAGGTGTGAATGAGAGCGTGAATGGTCTTTGTTTCCGTGTGGCCCTGTGATGGACTGGCGATCTGTCCAGGGTGTACCTGAGTTGTAAGTGAACTGGGATAGGCTCCAGCCCCCCCCCCCCCCCCCCTGTGACCCTGTTCAGGATAAAGCGGCTATAGATAATGGATGGATGTATTCTATTGGCACACTATAGTGAAAGTACTCTGCATGGTAGGTAATGACAGAAATCTTATTTTCTTAGCAGTTTAATGTATTTTTTTTTAAACTGTAATGCCTGATGCCCTTTTCCTTCTGATGATGTTGTTAAATCACTTATTCCTTTCATTCATTCATTCCTGCACCACATTTTGCTACCACAAGCAGGCATGCGGTTCCCAATAAAAGTAGCCTATGTTCTGAAATGGACACCAGAGAACATCTAACAAATCAAATCCTCATTTTCCTTTTAATCTCTTCTTCTCGATCAGGTGTGTGCCGTTGTGTGTTTCTTCGTGTGTGGATTAGTTTGTGCACACATGCGTATGATAGCTCGATTTAGTGTTGTTGAGTGTTGTGAGGTGAAAGGGTTAAAGAAGTCACTGAAGTGCTATGAGTTGTATTGATCAGAAGTTCCTCGGTGCATTGATTATAAGCCCCATGAAACCAGACAAGCAGAGGACTTAAAGCTGGACTGCAGAGGGATATTGATGGGTGGGATACTACCATTCGACTCCAGCTCACCCTTTGAAACTCTGTTTTGTATTTTCTTATTTTTCTTGGTCTATGCTGAGGCAATGCAGCTATGGTACACATGGCATTTTAGCAGAGGATAAAGAGAGATGGACATTTGGGAAGTTAAACCAGACTAATTAGGATTAGCGGTTTTTTTTAAGATCGTGTTATTTTTCCATCATTGTCCTCTGAATATTAAACCAGCCATTGTGGCAAAGTCAGTCTTAAATGTGTCCCACATTTGTTCATCATGTCTCTAATTTTATTTGTATCTCTACAGAGCTCCATGTATTCTCTGGCCCTGAAGTGTCTGATCAGCCTGTCCACAGTCATCCTGCTGGGGCTCATCATCGCCTACCATGCACGGGAAGTTCAGGTAAACACATGTTCATGCATCCACAGACGTGTACGCCACTTGGCCAGCCTACGAAATAGTCAACGAAAAACACATAACGCACTGTAAAAAAATACAGCTTTTCAGTGAACTTTAGATGTTGGTATGTGGATTTTGTTACCTTCGAACAGAACATGGCCACCTGTTTTCCTTTGTATCCAGACTTCGTGCAAAGCTAAGCTAATTGTTGGCTAATGGTGCGTTCATGAGCAACTGGGTAGTGGGAATACAAATATACCACTAGTTAAGTGGGAAGTTATTAAGAGCGCTGGGAAGTAAGTTTGACCTCATTTGACATGGCAGCGTTTGCGGTGAAAGATAAGTGCTCCAAAAATAGCCAGGCTTCGTTAGCCAAGCCTACCGAGTTTGCTAGCTGCGTTAAATGTTTAAAAAAAAAATCATTACATCGAGATATGTAGAAATGTAGTTTACAAATAATAACGATCTCTCTGTGTTGGTTTATACAGATGATGACGAGGTTGTATGCAACTTTTTCTTGTTACTTTTCACGAGTGGCCATGGTGCCCGTTTGTTAACGCTCTTAACCAGAAAGTGTGACATTTCCAAATCGGGAATTTTCACAATTCCCAGCTTCCTTACGACACGATTAATATTTAGGCGACAGATACAAGAGAGTTTTGGAAAATGTCCTAAAAGCGCAACTATTTCTCCTCAGTCCTTCAGGCTGATGAGATTAGACCAGGGGACCCAGGTGTGTGTCGACTCCAGCCAATTAATGACACAAACAAGAGTCTAAGTGGGATCGACAAAACAGTCTGCATGGCTTTGCATCAAATAGATACACACTGAATGTTAAATACACATTCAGCCAGTAACAATCCTGTCATTCAATGGATGCATGGTGAACACGCATAAACACGCAACCATGCAGACAAGTCACACAAACACACACTGTCTCAACCTCTTGTAAGGCTGAAACAATCAATCAGAACTGCTTTCATGCTTCATGATATCTGCTTCGCTGTTTGTCATTTCTCTAATACAATGGTACCACAGGCATTTAGCTTGGGTTTTCATCTAAAGCCATTTGCAATCGATGCACATTGACTATATATGGGAGCCTTGCGGGAATCAGACCCAATGAGTCCCCCCACACCAGCTATTACTCCCACCAGCTGAACCACAGAGCCACACTCATCCATCTAACTACATATTAGTATAATGCTGGGTTTTTTTTCATTACATCACAGCTCGGATGTTGCTGGAAATGTCTATTAAAGTTCCAGCGGGGTCTGTGATGGGGTTTCTGATACATTTTGCTCTGTTTCAGGCCCTCTGTCTGCAGATCAATAACTGGATTGTGATTGCTTCTTCACTGTCATACACACGGACTGATAGACTGGTAATCAGTCTGTAATGTGCTTTAAGATTCAGGAGCCATGTGCGGCACGTGCATATATATATGTGTGTTTGCGTATTCGGTTTAGCTTTCATTGATAGAACAAGTTTGATGTCACATTCACATACGGAGTCAGTCATCCACCCACTGTGGCTGCCGCACGTGACAGGCACGCTAATACCGACAGCAGAAGAACAGATTGAGAGAAGCTACTGTAAGGCAGTCAGAGATAAAATGGTCCTCTGTTAATCTACTTGAGAAATAATTCCTTTTGATTAAATCAAGTCTGGAGTTTGGGGAGGGTTCTGTCAAGGTAGGGGTGGGAATCGCAGCAGGATGTAGGGGATGATGATGAGATTTAACCCAGAATCACTTTCAATAATAACTTGAGAGAAAATGATGATAATTGAGAAGCATTTTTACACCACAGCAACTGACAGCTATAAGGATAATTCTGGTTTACAATTAGAGCACTATTTTCATTATTTTGGCCATCGTTTCTGTTGGTTATGATAACACTGTACTAATTGCTGAGGTCTAGGAACACTGTGACACTGCGATTGATGATGAACAGGCTCTAAATAATAAAAACAGTTTAGCCACATTATCACTTTATTAAGAATTAAAATCAGAGGTGAACAGAAAGGCAAAGTTTAAATAAGAAGTTTAATCATTTTACAGTTTCTCTGCATGTCTGTTCCAAATCAATTTGGTCAATTTAAGTATATCTTTTAGAAATGTCGCATCATTCTCACATTTCAGCTTTGAGTACATAACATGGTTACCAGTAGGATTGAGGGACACAATTTGTAGTAAACTTAAATGATCCTTTAATGAATATGAAGAGGCAGCAGAAACAAGCTGATTTAAGGTGATATATGGTGAGCTTGTTAGCAAAGAGCAAACCTCCAGCAGGTATGGAGCAACATTAGCATTCATTTGGAGTCGTGTTGACCTGATCAGTGATTATAAGTGAGACCAGAACTTCCAGTTTCTCTCATTCAAAATCCAACTGATATCTATAACTACAGTGATAACTGTAACAGGGCCTTACTCAGCAGTGTGTATTATGGCTTTCTTGGTAGTTTTGGAAAAAAGTATCAAATATATTCAGCATTTATGTTTTTTCAACAGTGTTTAACAAACACCATTTCCCATAAGACTCAGACACTCCAACAACAGTTCTAATTCCCAGGGTGTCAGATAATTCAATTTTTTTTATAAGGTCTTTGTGTATCATAGCCCCCACAACAAGCACAAACCACATCGCGGTTAGGGTTTAATGTGACACAGTCACCGTTTGGTGAGGTTTAGGCAACAAACCAACTTGGTCAGGGTTAGGAAAAGACAATGTTTTGGTAATTTGAGTAGACTTTTGCTTTTCTGTGGACTCGAACAATCCTCTCCTGGGTGAAAGTCCTGGTTTGTTCCATCCAGTCGCTGCTGACCTTCTCCCCGCTAAGACTTTACTCATCTTTATACTTTGTGACATGACCTTCTGCGAACAGCTTCGTCAGACTGCAAAAGACAGAAGGCCCCTTATGCGTATGTCTTGGATGCCAGAGTCTTGCGTATCTCTCTGACAATAACGCCATCATTTCACGCCCTGGGAATGAGAACAGGCTGAACATTCTCCAAATTGATCAGCTGTGTTTACCAGCTAGTTGCTAACTGTATCTGTTGTTTGCTGCTGGGCAGGTACCTGCAGCCGGTTTTGTGAGCTTTTTTGTTGTTGCTAAGAACAGCTGCTTTGTGTAGCTTAAAAAACACTGACGTTGTGGAAGTGAACCAAACCAGTAAATATGTTGAAATATTGTTTATGTAGGGCTGGGGTTAAAATGCCTAGCTTTGCACATTGGAATCATCGCTAAACAGTTGGCTTGGCTGTGTTAAAATTAAAAAGTACACTAAACCAATTTATATTTTGTATCTTGTTTTTTTTTGGCCCATACATAAAAACAATGTGTGGTTAGACTGCAGTAGGAATTAAACTTTCAGAGTGCAGCAACCAGAGGTTTATAGTTTTATACATGCATGTAAAACTGCTTTCATCTGTGTAGGCTACACCTGAAACCACATAAGTTTCATTACATGCATGGTAGTTATATTCATTCAGCACCTGCCTGCTGGCGGTGAGCCTGTTTGCTTATATGTATGAGCAGCATAAAATGTGCCCATTTGTCTCTGTTTTTTATTGTTGGATGGTTCAAACTCAAACACAAACACACACGTCACGAGAAGTAATGCCATGTGAAATGAAAGGCACTGTTCAATAACGATTTCCTTCTCAGATTATGACACACTCTGCTGGAGCATTTTGCCCAGCATGTAACAGGATATTACACACACAACACACACTGGAATATATATTTATATATATATATACACAGTATATACATTGGAGATGTAGAGCCACCAGAGATCAGAAGGATGTTATCGAGTCTAACCGGCATTTAAAGCATCGTTCTCTCTTTCACTCTTTAACTGATCTCCATTTCTCTCTCCCTTCTCAAGTCTTTTATCTCTCAGTACTTTTTGTTTCCCACCAGTGCGATTCTCTTTGTCTTTCTTTCTTGTTTCTTTCTCCTCGTGATTCTCCGTCGTTATCAGATTACATCTGTCTCTCTTTTCCTCTACTAGGCCTCAATTCAATTTTGTTGTTGAGCTTCACATCCTTTCTTCCAGACTCCTCTCCTCCTTTGTTACACAGTTTTCAACTTCTCACCTATTCACCCTTCTGCTGTTGTACTTTACCACTCATCCGCATTTCTCTCCTCCTGGAAACCCTCAAGCTCTTCTTTTTTTTTTTTAATATATCCTTTTATCTTGTCCCCCTTTCACTCTATGTTTCCTTGCTGTGGTGCCCTTACATCTTTCCTCTCTGCCGTCGTCTTTTGCAAGTTTCTCTCCTTATCCCTCTCCAACTCACAGTCTTGTCTAATCTGTCAGGGAACAGCCCAAACTAATTGTGCTCAGCAAGAAGCAGGGAAAAACAATCCATCTAGACTACAGTGCAATTTATTGGTAATCAACACAGATTACAAATATTTTCCCTTTTCACTGTCATCAAAGAAAAGATTTTGAGCTCTTCTTATAGTTATAATCCTGTTTGGAGCAAACGATAATTGTTCTCTGTATGAAGCAAATTGGAACACCGACATGAACATGAAGCAAGGCTGGATTACTAACCGGACAAAGCGGTATGTAATTACATTACATGAGGTTCCACCTATTTTGATTAATTGTAAGAAATATGCACATGCTTGAAACATAGAAAGTCTGATAGATGCTCCATTTTGTGACCCTGGCTGGTCTTGCAGAGGTCTGTGTGAAATTATAGTTTTAATGGCCCATACTTATTTCAGTTCATATTGTGATTATTTGTTGTGTTTTATTAAATTGCTTCAATTTCTTTCTGTGTCAAGTAATTAAAACACAGAAAACCTGAGGCGAAGTAGCATTATTTAACGAACAATTATTTTCACTATCAACATCTGACAAATGTTTCTTAAATAAATAACTGATTAACATATTTAAATTGCTTTGTTTTGTCCTGTTCAACAAACACACAAAAACGAGTTTACAGTCACTATCGTCTAATATATTAATCAATCCTCTAATTGATTAATCATTTTGTTTACCGGTTTGTTTATGAGTGCCTGGGGAAATAATGAAACTGTCATGTGGAGGGGAAACAGGGGCCCTATTTTGCCCTGGGGCCCCATAGGAGGTAAATCCAGCCATAGCATAAGCTAGAAGTGTGTGTGTGTTTCAAAGGGTTTTGTTATTTCGGCGTTCCAGTGAACAGTGACAGGGAAAAGAGAGAAGGAGCTGACACGAGAAATGTTTGATTTGAATTGAGAACATTGCAGTTTTGTGCTCAGTCAGCTGAGCTACACTGACACTGCTGGGTTTGTACTTTTATTTTGAATCCAGCAAACTGGAACATTAAAATCCTGGCCAAAAATAAAAAAGTTTAAATCAGTGGAGCACAAATTAGACTGTTCACCAAAACTACCAAACATCCCCCAGCAGTTTCATTCGCTTAATAAAATACCTGTATGTTTTGTTTTCACACTCATCAATTATGTTCCAACATTGTTTGGAGATGGCTTCTGACTCATACCAAATCATCGCTCTTATTTCTCTGGATTGTTCTCACTGAGCAAATTCATCTCAGGAATCCCCCTTTAAACTTAATACATGTATACCGACAGTTTTAGACGATTTTAGGATTTTACTGATCAGTTTTACAGCACAGATGAGTTTGAGATCTTTTATCAGCATTTTCACTGTATTACAGCACATGAAATGTATACCAGCGTCTAAACTCCGTTTAATTAATTTTCAGTAAATGACGGACACTTAGTTTCTTTGGTAGCTAAACGAAGTAAAGCTTATTATAGATCTTTCTCTGGTTTGTCCAGAATTGTCTTCATGGATACAACAACATTTCTGAATCATTTCAATCCTCAGTTTGTATCTGCTTCATTTATTCATAAAACATTGATGATGATACACTAATCCAAGATCTGATGTTACAATAAGACCTACTTATGAATTTTTGAAATGCTAATATTCAAAGAAAATGTCTAAAGTTGAACAGTGATGAAAATATGGGACACTTTTTATTTTACTCAGTGAGAAAAAGAAGGCCTCGCTTTGTCCTGTTAATGTCTCAGCAAAAATATACAATTCTCAAGTGCCCGTTCCTGTAGTTATCGGCGTGTCATGTCTCGTATTTCCAGCTCGACACTGTGATTTGCATGAAAGCACAAGATTGGACTGCAAGTGTCCATCAGACCCTGCTGGCTTCATCGTGGTGAAAACGTTATGACATTTTATCTGAAAGCAGTCTGGAATAAATAATTTCAGCATTTAAAGGAGCAGTTTGTTCCAACACATTTACAAATATACTTCCACTCAGGTCAGATAAGTGCAGTGTGGCGTTGCATTGAGGATCGTAACATTTTGTCTTCGTAGTTGTTTTAAGATTTATTTAGAAAATTATCTTTTAGATTTCCCTGAACTCAGAGCTCTGAAGCCTGCTTACATCTGTTAAGTTCTTGGGTGGCATTTCTGCATTATGTCAAGAAAAGTTAAAAATATAACATTTTCTGTGTAAAGAGGCCGTGTAAAGTCTGATAATTTCCCTCACTATAGTGAGTGTTGGTTGTGGCCAAAGATTAGTTTGAAAACAGAAAAAAAGGATTTCAAACAAAGTGAGGTTACCAAACCTTTATAGCCTGCTCCTCATTTGTGTTTGAGGCTTGTGAATCAAGGCCACATTAACCGCTGCAGGCTTAATATACTGGCTCTCTTACCAAACTGTTGGCGGTTGAGTTGCATTGTGGGTAAAAGGTGCCAGGTTTTGAACAATGTGTGATAATGGAATCAAGATTTCCTTGGTTGTGCTGCATCAGTTTTGAACCTATTTTGGAGGGCAGTGCTAAATCAGTGGAGTATATTTTTAAACTTATCCCTAAAGATTCACTCACAGTGCCCTGAAGTCTCAAATATAGTCCCAGCTCACAGTTGATGTTTGTAAAGTTTACCCCTCCCGTTGTCCTTGGGTCAAAATGACCCGCAGCTGTGTTCAACCAAGTTCTATTTTATTTTCATATTTTTTGGGATCATTGGTGACAAGGAGGCTGTGAGGGTTTCTTTAAAGAATGATCACCAATGATCCCAAAAAATATTTAAAAAAATATAGAAATAAAATAGAACTTGGTTGAACACAGCTGCGGGTCATTTTGACCCGAGGACAATGGGAGGGTTAATAGTGAGCAGGGCTGAAATTTGGAGATTTGAGCCCATGATGAAGGTGTACATTGAAGTGCATTTAAAAGCTTCAAAAAATATTTCAAGTGTGTTTCCTGTTGCACAAACATAGAGAATAAACAAGGCACAGTACGTTTTCTGGGAGTGTTTTGAGACAGACAAAGTTACATTATTTTATGTCTTGCAGTATTTTTCTCAGTTCTGGATTATTTTTGATCATATTTATGTTTCACATTTATATAGTCGCCTATATTGTAAATGCACCTACAACAAAAGCCATTGTTGTTAGTGACAATTGGAACAACTTGATCAGTGTTACCATGGCAACATAATCATGTGACAAACATTAGGCACCTGTGCTATGAATCTGACAATTTTCTTGCAATATTCAGCTAAGAAGACATCAGCATCTCACCAGAATTTAGGAGAAAACATATTGATGCATACTCTCTGAGACACTGGTTTCAGGTCCTCCTTAATTAAACATCAAAATCAGTGTTATCTAATTTTATAATCATCGTTTCATCACTCTCCCAACAAATTTCTTATTTAAGTCACCTCTAGTAAATCACTTCTGGTTTAACCTTGCTTTTTCTTTCTTCACTGATTCTTTGCAGCTAATTCTATACAGACTATAAAAAGACTATTATCATACAGATATTATTAGAATTTGAGCAAGGATAGTTATCACGAACATAAACTCAGGAGATTTTGAGAGTGCTGGGATTGTATCTTCAATCTGTCAACCACATGCCATTAGTCTGAGTTAACAGTGAACCCAACTGACTGAGCTTGGTCAGAAATAATAGAGACTAACAACTGAACTACCACTGGTCTAGCCAATGAGGAATCAAGAAAAACACCCAAAATACAGCTGTTGTTATGAATCTGTTTCCAGGTGGCTTTTTATGGTTAATCAGAAAGATTATTCAAAGGGCCAAAACCAGAGCGGGCTAACCGTTCGCTTCAAAATTAATATTTCAAAAGCTTGTACCTTATCTCCAATGTGTTTTATGTTGCATCCAGAGACATTCATGTACGCATCTTCATGTATTTGAAGTTCTCATTTGTTGCGTGACTCTAATCTGCCAGCTCACCAGTGGCCTTCGCTTATTTTCTTCAAACACACACACATACACAAACTTTTACATACCAAGCAACAAGAAACACTCAAAACGAAAGGATTCATTTTAGCTCATAAACTTGAAAGAAATCCAGACTTGAAAGGCAAAAGTTGAATTGTTGTTGAAGTTAATCAAATAGAAGCTCGAAGAGAGTGTGTGAGAAAGGGAAGTTTCGCCAGTCCATTTGTGCACTTTAAGCATTAGTGAACTGTATTATTCGGTTACTTTTAGAAGACTTTTAGAAGCAGTTCGTTGATCAAGGAGACATCAGCTTGGCACTCACAGCCACTCAAAGGCAGGCAAGATGGCATTAGGAAAGTAAATTTGAGCTGTAGCCTGCCAAAAGGGCTGTCTTCTGTTAGTTAAAGTGAACAGCAGTCCTTATATGACAGTCATTTCATGATGTCTTGTTCTGCCGATTCTGTATCATGTACATCCGCGCTGGGGACTATAATGGAAGAGAAAATAAGAGCACGGTAAACCACAGCGTCCGCTTTGGACTCGGAACATGAAAGATGCATTTCACCCACTTATTTCCGGGGAATGTTAATTTATCAGATGCCATTTGCGTCTCGGTAGCCTCTGGACATTTTTAGTAACACAGTTTGTCTTTCATATTCACACTAAATGAAGGAAATTCCCGGTCTCGAGACACCGCTGGTGGAATCCTCTCTTCATTCTCTTCCAGTTACTGTTTTTAGACTTTCTAGTAGCAAACTAGGCAACATCACACATGCACACACCGCAAACGTGAACGTTTCCTCATCTCTCACACTTTCCAACACTTCCTTTTCACTTCGATGAACCCTCTCTTCTTCCTTTCGTCTGCATAGAAACAGCCACAGGGGTGTTCCCTCAGAGCTGCAATTACAGTCAGGGAAAGCATGTTATCCTCTCTGAATATTCATTATATCAGGGTGTGGGAATCTGTGTTTATGTGTGTTTATGTATGTGTGTGTGTGTGTGTGTGTGTGTGTGTGTGTGTGTGTGTGTGTGTGTGTGTGTGTGTGCGTGCGTGCGTGCGTGCGTGCGTGCGTGCGTGCGTGCGTGCGTGCGCGTGTCTGTGTGGGTTTCGCCCCACTTATTTTCCGCCTGTTCCAGGGATTTCCATGCTGTAGGACCCAGACATTCCCCAGAGTTGTGACTATGTGTGTAAAGAAATGTGTACATGCTCATCAGTGTTCGCTCTGTCACCGTCTCATTCAGTGATTGGGGCTGGCTCTATCCCAGACGAAGGTTCAGTCTTTTTTCCTCACATGGGAAACAGAGGCTTGAGCCTGATTTTCCTGCATTTACCTCTTTTTTAGAATCTGAGCTGCATTTGATCGGGCCGTCTGGATGTGAGTGTGCCTGCATGTGAGCTCAATTGTCCCTGCATGTCTCGCCTGCTCCCTTGGCAGAGACTGGCCAGCACTGTGTCTGGCTCTATGATAGGAGACTTCTGCAATCAGAGACTTAACACAATTACAAAGGAACGATGGCCTCAGGGGGACCGGAAGGGGTCAAGGAGCGGTTGGATGGATAGCTGAGCAAAAAGATGGAGGACATCACAAACACCTCCAGCAGGTTACAGATGTGGCCGCAGGATCAGAGGAGGGATTCTTGAGGTGGAAAGTGTCCTCCCAGACCGCACACCTTCACCTGTGTAAAGACCTCAGCCTATCTTTGGTGCTGTCATTTTCACACATTTCTCCCTTTCCCTTTTGTCTCACTTCTCTCCTGCTGGCCTGCTCTTTGCGTTTCTCTCTTACTCTGTCCTCCTTCTGTCCCATCTGCTTTCCCTCGCCTTTCCTCGTCCCTTGCCCTCTGCCCCGTGATGCCACAGTTTGTTAGAATTAAGAAAATAACACAAGACACAGTTTCACCATAATCCTGTTCATTTTTTCCTTTGGGCTTGTTCTCTATGTTCAAGTTTATTTTAACTCTTTACTGCCCTTCCTCTCTGTTTATTTCTCTCAATAGCACTCACATGCACATATGCATAGACAACCTACATTTCCTCATCCCACTCCTTCCCAACCCCCCCCCCCCCCCTGTCCTGGTCATGTAGGCCAGTGGCACTCACTCACTCCCATTGACAGATTACTTTCCTAATGGAATTTAATTATTTATCCCTTCCTCATGGCGATTTAGCCAGGAAAAGACCGACAGCAGCAGGAGCGTGCGGGAGAACAGGAGGGGAGGGCGGGGAGAGGAGGAAGGGAGGGGCGCTCATTTCCTCCTGTGGCAAGAAACTGGATCACCTCTGCTTTGATTTGGAGAAATGTCATTCAGCAAGAGAGGGAGCGAGAGGGAGGGATGTTGGAAGGAGGAAGAACAGAGAGGTAGACAGAGAAAGACACGCACACAGTGGGAGCAAAGAATGAATGACGGCTGGTTTGTGGACAAGACATTTTTTGAAAGTTTGAATTAGTATACATTAATTTTGGTGCATAACAAACAAAAAACTGTTTTTGTCACTTAGGAGGACATCCGAGACTTTGCCTGAACTTAACCATAAACATCTAACTCCAAACTTAAGCCAAAAAACAAGTAATACCCCTGAAGTTTAACAGTTTAAGTTGTGGGAACCAGCTTTTTGGCACCAAATGGGAGGTGAGTCCCCATAAGGTGACTGTGTGAATAGGTTTTTGTCACCAAAATGTGAGAAGTCACACTCACAGGCAAACCTTTGGAAGTCTGTGCAGAGAACTTGAGTGTTAGACAACCTGTCTGTGCTTCCCTCTCTGTACCTCTTCACTCGCTGTTGCACACACCTCTGCCTTTTTTCTTGTACCTCCTTTTTCTCTCTTCTTGCCTCGTCTCTCCCTGCGTTTCTCTCTTTTTGACTCTCTCTCTCTCTCTTCGCACTGGGGATCCTAATTAAGCTTGGCTGCTCTTTGATGTTGTCGCCTTGGCAACAGTCACCATGACGAGGCTGGGTCTGCACAGTCTCTCTCAAACTCACTCAGGCATACACAAATACACACAAGTACAGTACACATACACGCACATTCTATCGAATCATTACAGATTACAGCCAGCGTTTGACCCTTGGTTCAATTGATAGCTTACACAATGAGGCAGGTGTGTGCGTGGGCTCCATATGTGTGCACACATGTAATCAACATGTGTGCACACATGTAACAACAGTGGAACAAGGACAACACATACACCCTGCTGTTCTAGATATAGATAATGATGAATTCTGCCGTGTGTGTAACCGTAGGTGGTTAAGGAAGTGGCGGAGCTTCATAACAAACTGTGACGCAAAGCTGTCTTGCCCGTTTGTTCTGATGTTTGACCTGTGGTTGTATTTTTTTATTTTTTTTCCCTAAATAAATGTTTGTGTGGGCTAAAAGCCCTTGGGATGAATCATGTGATAAAGAGCAATTGTTAACACTGGCTGTTTCTGGAGGCAGTACAGCTGATTTACAGTAGGGGAGTTCCTCATTTCTCTCCTTGTGCCCCGACCTTTCTGTACAGGCTCCGTTTTCTGCTTCCCTCTCTCTTTAACCTTTTCTGTCCTCAACGATAATCTCCCATCAAGGCACAATTGAGTCCTAACATTTTGATTTTGTTTTAAGAAGTGAAAATATAAATGTTTTTGCTCTGCTAAATTTCAACCTGTAAGATGCTGTACAATTAGGCCTGTCACAATTATTAGAGTTAGAGTTCAAATGAGCAGAGCCTGATTATTTGAGCTGAATGCAATCAATTTGCAAAATCATTAGAAAAATTTCCATTCGGGTGTGTAAAAACATTTAAATGAAACTAAGTTAAATGTCAGATTTCCATCTTGTTGTCCCTGTTAGAGGTTTGATTGGCACTTAATGGCGTCATCTTGTTACACCCCTATTTTGATTATTGGTATATGTCATTATTAACAATCTCTTTACCTATATTATTGACATTTCAGTAATATGTTAGTACTTATGTTGTTATTTATGTCATATTTGCCTTGTTTTATTAAAGGCAAACAGAAATGTAATTTGTGTGCATATGATTCAATGTTTAATGCTAAGAAACAGCTCCTCTTCTTCATAAGTTGTTTATTATTGTTAAACTGTGTCTCAAATGAACAGAAAAAATACTTCAATTGTTAATTGTAATTTTTTGCACAACAATTGTTCGTCAACTACAATTTTAGGATCGTGACAGCCCTACAAACAAAGCGTAATTCTTCATTTTTGTGAGGTGTGAAGCCATGTGTTAACAAAATAAGCACTGAAAAGACAAAAATGTCTTAAAAAGAGACTTTTTTACTGCCTTTTTTTCTACCTTTTTTTGCAGTGCCCTCCTTTCCCTGATATTTCCTCGTTCCTATCTTTATCTCTTCATTTCCTCTGCACTTCATCCATCTCTTTCCACCGCCTTATCCTCTCATCAACTCCACCACCACCTCCTCCTCCTCCTCCTCCTCCCTCACCCCGAGCTCCTGTCAGCACCGTCTGGAGGAGGGCCCTTGTAATGAAACCTGCTCTTACTGCTTCCTTATAACGACGGCTTTGGGGGCAATATAAAGAGCAACAACAGCAATTATGCATGAAATATATCAAAATACACTGAGGGAAAACTGCAATTAAAGTAACTCTGCTTGGCACGTGTACACGAGAGTGGTAGAAATAACAGAGTAGTGGCCTTTAAAAAAAAAATTTTTTAAAAAGACCAAAATATTGTAATTGTGATAGTTGTTTTTTCTTAAGAGCTACAGCTCCAGATGACTCAACATCTTTGCTATAATTTTAGTAAGACAAGAGTTGCAGGTTATATGAAGATGAACCAAAGCACTGTGTGGAGACTGAATAGATTACTGATTAAATAGATGGTGTTTTACATCTCAGGAAAGACATTTACTCTGAATTGCTGCTGGTGTCTTTAGTCATTCAATCAGTCAACCGTGCTGATGAGAGGACTGAGCCAGCAGAGGATCTTGATGAAAAGTTTTCCCAGTGACGTATTAAAAGAAGTGTAACTCTTTTCCTCACTTGACTCTCCTCATGTGCTTCCTGTCCCTGCAGCTGTTCGTCATCGACAACGGAGCGGACGACTGGCGCATCGCCATGACGATGGAGAGGGTTCTGCTGATCTCTCTGGAGCTGCTGGTGTCGGCGGTGCATCCAGTTCCCGGGGACTTTAAGTTTCAGTGGCGGGCACGGCTGGCCTTCTCATATGCGCCTTCACAGGCCGAGGCTGACCTGGACATGGTGCTGAGTGTACCCATGTTCCTGCGCCTCTACCTCATTGCCAGAGTCATGCTTCTGCACAGCAAACTCTTCACCGACGCCTCCTCCAGAAGTATAGGTGCCCTAAATAAGGTCAGAAGGGTTTTGTGCTTGCAGTATGCATTCAGGAGTGTTGTTGTCAAAGGTTTAGCTGGGAAGAGGTGAAGGCGTTGTAAAGGTATTAAGGTCAAGAGCTCTCTCCTCTGAATTAAATCTGTGTCCGTGCTGTCCCTTTTATCCCTAGCCTCTATCTCTCTATCTGAAGTTCTTACTTCTCCTCTGTTCTCCTAGTCAACCTGTTTCTTTTAATCTACAAGTCCAAATCCCCTTCCTCTTTTTTTTGTTATCACTGTCCTTAGAGACTTAGATGTAAGCTATGGTGAATATTTTACAATGCAATATGAGATGGGAGCGTGAAATGGGAACAAGATATTGCATACGGCTCAAATGGGCCATGAAAAGAAAGGACTGGAATGAAATTGCAATATTAGTGCGGAGAAATGTGTACAAGTCATGCAATACATGATTGGTGCCAGCTTTGTAATGACTTCAAATGCGAAACATTACTGTAAGATCAGGAAGCAGAGATGCGGCTTGTTGTGGGAATTAGCAAACATGGTGGAGGGATGGAGGGCAGTAGGAGGGATGGAGCAGATTTTAGATTGGTGATTTAGCAGGTTGTTAGTGTAACTGCGACGGCACTCTCCTGACCCTCGGGCTACAGTGCAGGAGAGAGGAGGTGAAGCTGCCATCGGGAGTGCAGCTCTAAAATGACAACTCACTTATCAGCTGCTTTACCCTTCCGGGCCTCAACCATCACATGATCCATCAGCCAGAATTTGATGGTCTGCCTCTTAATGACAAATGAGCCACAGATAAAAACTACACTGGAAATAGGCTAATTACTTACTAAGACACTATATAGCATGGCCGGAGTCAAAGGGTGAGCCCTGATCTCGACTTCAATTACAGTTGAGATTCTCTGAGTCCTGCTGCTATCAAAAGCTACTCAGTAGACTAATTAGTAAAACATCAAGCCTGTGTGGGAAACCAGAAGAGCTGCTCAACACTAACTCTTGAAAAAATGTGCAATACAATGTCATTTATCAGCTCAACTAAACTGTGTGTGTGTGTGTGTGTGTGTGTGTGTGTGTGTGTGTGTGTGTGTGTGTGTGTGTGTGTGTGTGTGTGTGTGTGTGTGTGTGTGTGTGTGTGTGTGTGTGTGTGTGTGTGTGTGTGTGTGTGTGTGTGTGTGTGTGTGTATTTCAGGTCCATTTTAACACTCGGTTTGTAATGAAAACCCTCATGACTATCTGCCCTGGGACGGTGCTGCTGGTCTTCAGCATCTCTCTGTGGATCATCGCTGCCTGGACTGTGCGAGTGTGTGAGAGGTCAGTAACAAAGTTGGTCCATTTTGCTGTGTGTGTCTGTGTGTTTGTATTCATTGTGTGCGCATGAGAGCTTGAGTGTTGGGCTGTGATTGGACGAGGAATTCAACTGAGCAGTTAAATTCAATTGGCAGGAAATATAATCTGGGACGTCTGTGCAACATAATCCATTTTTAGACTTCAGTTTATGAGGCTTTCTCACCAGTTGTACACTTCATTTGATTCAGTCAATGAAGTTGTTACTTTGTTTTTCTAGTTTGTCTGACAAAGAATAAAAAATACTATCAATATAACTTTTGACACTCCCATTCAGCGTTTCTAAAGCAATAAACAAGTTACTTAATTTTGTCGTAGCAGACTAACGCAGTTTTGAGCTGACATAAAGACAATAAGATTTGATTATTGTTTCCAAACTGTACCTTCTTCCACAATACATTTGTTACTGGTGCTTATACAGACAAATGAATTAAGTTAGTATAACATAATTGTAATGACAGTGCAATATACTTTAATCATCCAGTATTAAAACAAGTACATAAAGCCAAATCTTAAGTGTTTCTTTCAAAAAAATATTTTTCATAAATCAAAATGATCAGTTGTCATTTATAGGCATCTTAAAAATTATGATTTAATATGTTTGGATTTCAAGAAGTCATTTTGAGGTAAGGGTTCATTCTTGACCTTTAAAAAAGGAGTTTCAATGCACTTATTTGCTTTCTTTATGAGAGAAATGAGAAGTTTGATATTACTCTGATGTCAGTCCTGTAAATATCAGGCTACAGTCAGTGGTTTAGCTTGGTATAGAGATAGGAAATTGTAGCGTAGCTCTGCATATAAGTAACAAAATATACCTCCTAGCAACTCTAAAGTTTACTATGTAACATGTATCCTATTAACTGAAAGGACAAATGTACATTTAATGTGCAAAAAGCAAAGAGTATAAATAAGTTTTGGTTTATGGGGGCTTATGAGTAGGACTGCTTCCTGTCTGGACACAGTGACTTCCTGACGTCACTGGCAACGAGTAACAAGTAGTGATGCCAAGAAGTTACTGAAGAAATTAACTCAATTTTGTTACCTTTGGAAAGAGCTAGACTAGATGTTTGCCTTGTTTGTATGCCAAGCTTAGCGAACTAGTTTCTGGCTGTAGGTTAATAATTTGCACAGAAAGTGATATCAATCTTCTCATCTAACAATCTGCAAAAAAGCAAAGTGCATTTCACAAAATGTCAAACTATTCCTTTAATTATTTATTCCAGTTAGGCATGTTTTACAGAAGGAGATACAGTTGTCAACCAAAACAATATTTCATATCTTAAAATGCCTTTATATCAGCTTGCAACATTATAATGACCATTTATTAATTGTTTTCATACTAAATAGGGGAAAAGAGGGGTTCAAATAAACTGGCCTATCCACAAAGGAGAGGAGAAATACTTCACTTGGTCCTTTTAAAATATTGTGGGTTTTTTCTTATATGTATACAGGTAGAGCAATTAAAATCCCACTTGATTCAGCTGTAAACATAAGTCTGCAGACGAGTGATTTATCGACCGTTTTTTGATCCAGCAGGCAGATGCTCTAAAGTGAACAGCTTTCAAACATATCTGTCTCTGTTGTTGAAGAACACTGTGGCAAACTCAAAATCTAATTGCTCAGTTACAGTTAGAGAGTGATAATATCATTTTACGAGTTATGTAATGTTATTGATGTAGCATCAAGTAGAAAGCAAAAAGTCTGCACTGATGTGTCCAAATGCTTTTGGAGATAATCAGGGAAATATGGGGAAATGTCAGTTGGTTTATAAACGTGATGTAATGCATCATTGCCCAGCTGCTGGGAAGCCCTCATATAGTTCACATCCAACTTTAACTGGGATTTCCTCTGCAAACCAGATCAATGCAGAAAGAAGCATGCACATCTTAATCAAACTGCTTTAAACAAGTGACTTCATGGAAACTGTGTCTCTTCAGGCAAACAAATAGGAGTTCAGAGTAAATCTACCATCCAAGGCTTACATTTTTCTGGTGAATAGCTTTTTTTTTTCATTTTGATTCAGAGCTGCACCAGGATTGGTTGCTTTGGTAACATTGTGGCGTGGAGGGCAGGAATGATGGAGGCAAGACATGCAGTTATGTGTTGTGTGTCAGGGAAAATTGTCAGACACGTGTTTTATGTTCGACGCCCACATTTGCAGATAGGACCAGTGGGCCAGTTGTGGTTTTCATTCATTATTATTATTATTTATATCTTTTACTACTGACTGACCTTATTCTCTGAACACGGACGCTGGTTCCTTTTAGGTATCATGATGCTCAGGACGTGACCAGTAACTTCCTGGGAGCCATGTGGCTTATCTCCATCACTTTCTTGTCCATCGGCTACGGAGACATGGTTCCTCACACCTACTGTGGCAAAGGAGTCTGTCTGCTCACAGGCATCATGGTCAGTACATTCCCCCTCCTGCCTCTCTCCCCTCTCTTGCTATCTCACTTCCTCCCGCTGTGCTGTCCTCGCCGAGTTCAAAGGTCAGCAGATTAGAGAGCATGCTATCATTTGCGGGAGAAATTCTGCCATTTGTAGAATTTGGGCAACCCTCTCTGAATTAGCCTGCATCTGTGCTTCTGTGTGTTTTGGGTGTGTAGGCGTGTAAACAAGAGCATTTTAGTGTGTGTGTGTGTGTGTGTGTGTGTGTGTGTGTGTGTGTGTGTGTGTGTGTGTGTGTGTGTGTGTGTGTGTGTGTGTGTGTGTGTGTGTGTGTGTGTGTGTGTGTGTGTGTGTGTGTGTGTGTGTGTGTGTGTGTGCGTGCTATTCCCTTGTCTGTCCTCATTGCATAATGAAGGTCCTACCTTTCATTGTGCCATGTCCTCCCACTCTCTCTCTTTCTCCTTCTCAGTCTCTCATTTTCTTTCTTTACCACTATCTACCTCTTTCTTTCGATCACTCTCTTTCTATTTCTCCCTCTATCTTTTTTCCTCTTTGTCCGTCTCCCCTTCCCTGAGGCCATGTGTTTATTTCTATCTACCGTCCATCTGTTACTATCAGTGTTTAAGCTGCCGACTGCTCCTCTGTTTGCTTCACTTCACAGGTGTTCTTTCCTCCTCCAAATATTTCTTTTACTCTCTCTTTCTTGCTTACTTTCTGTCTTTGTCACAATTCCTGTCTCTCTATTGTCTTACTGTCCTTTTATCTTTCATTTTGACTTCCTTTTGTTTAAAGAAAGAACCTTAACGTTTTGGAAATTAGTAAAACTGGGTAAATCTTGAATGTAAACACTATACATCTTTGTCCATGCTATCACTTTAACACTCTCCTGAGTGATCAGACGCAATTCGTGTCTTTTCAAATGCAAGAAAATTAGATTTTTTTTTTTTTTAATAGCTCCACAGCTAAATGTCAGATAATCTCATTTTAAATGTGCCGGAAAGTATGGCAGCTTCTGCTGATGCTTTATAAGGTCAGGAAAGGGCTCAATAGCGCTCAAAAATGTAGTTGCTTTTCACGTAGGACATGATGTGGCTTATGGTTTTTGTGTCTGGTGTTGGACAATTGTTTACATTTATACAGCTGAAAGTCTCTGTTCAGTGCATGCTCACCTGACTTCAGGGGGGGGGAATGCTCTTTTTGTAACAGGTCTCATGAATATATTCCTTTTCTGAATTACAGATTTTTGCAATGCATTACTTAGAAGTACTACATTATCAATGTGTTTATCAAAGTGGCTTCCCCACACAAAACATGATGAAGATTGGATGAGACATTGGAAATGTTATTTTCCAATAACCTAAGTGATGCCTTGGATGCTACGCTACATTTGTCCGTTTTATGTTTTTAAAACCGAGGCAATCATCATGCAAAAGCTTTTACTCTTACATGCACAGTTGAGCGTGTTAAACCTGTTAATAAAAAAAGAATAGCATTCAACATTTTAAAAGCACCGTGAAACATTCCTCAGAGCAGTCAAGTTACATGGTAAGAATTGATTATGTGACCACTGGCTGTGATTAATAAACAAACGGCAAAGCGTCTGCTGTTTGTCTTTTATCAAGAAAATAAGACAAAAAGCAGCTAAAACAGCATTTTATTACCAGTAGCATCATTGCAGCAATCTTTTCTATAAACTGTAAACTTACATATACTTAATTGAGTGTGTTTTTTCCGACCACCATATTGGAGCCAACTGAAGATCACCTTAAGATGTATTTTGATGACTGCTGGATGATGGTTCAAAAAAATCAAGCGACTCAGAAAACCCTAAAAACACTATTCAATCTTTTCTTTGCATCTTCTGGTGTGTGTACTCTTTTGAAAGTAACTGTACTATCACTTAAAACTGACTGATGATTTAGATGGATTTCTCACCCCCATAACTCCCCAAAACCTGCTTGTGTGTTCTTTCATCCGTACTGTCTCCAATTTTCTCTGTATTTGCCAGCTCACCTACTTTTTTTTTTTTTACTGTATAGTCCCTTAAATGTGTGAATAAACACACACTATCACAAAGACACACACAGACCCCCCCCCCCCTTACCTCCCCCATTTGCTGGGTGAATCATCCAATCTGTGTTTGAGATCTAGTACAACTCTTACTGTAGCGCACACAAAGACAGACACAAAACAGAGGGTGGATACAGATTGTACCAAGCACACTGCTACAGACTGCATCCTCTACACAACACTGACACAGGACTTGACATACACTCTTAATATGACTCCCACACACACTCTGCTCTCCTGTCATACACAAACACACTCTCATATCACTCTTCATGAGGGGTTCAGAGGGTTTTTATTTTTGTTGACCATCAGAGAAGGAGTGGATGCAAGTAGAAAGAAAAAGGTGAAGCCTATATGGCCGTGGAAAAACAAAGGGTGGATTTTTTTGTGTGTGTAAAAACAAGAAAAATGGGTGGTGGGTGAGGGGGGGGGGTTACAGGTCGCAGCAGAAAATAGGATACTTATGTTGTTGTTTTTTGTTGGTTGAGAATTACTATAATGAGTTTCTATAGGAGAAATTCTCACTGCTGTTACTATGACAACACATGAAGACCAAACGTGTTGGAATATACCACTGCCCTGAGGCTACCTGGGGGTGTACCAGGTGCTCGTGTGTATGTGTGGTAGGGTGTTGTTGATGGCTAGGGGGATAGACTACCACCAAATTTTGTGAATACAGAGAGTTGTTTTTGTTGTATTTATACACAGTAAATTGAAGCATGATGGATATCATGGTTGCTGTTGTACAAGAAGTAAGAGTTAATTAAAGCAGTTGTCAACAACAGCTGTGCTCATAAGTGGAGCCTGGTGTATAAACAAATAATTGATTGACAGTATAGTAAGACATAATTGTCATATAAAATATAAATGCTTGCTTAAAATATCCTAAATGCATCAGTTTACAATTACAATACAGTGTGTTAAAAGCCAGGTTAAAGTGCAGTGTTACCATATGAAGGTAAGTTTTTCATGCCTTCCATTTCCTACAGCTTCGTGTAGTTCTTGATGGGTAGTCGGGTCGGGAGATGCAGAGAAGCACACAGCCTCTAAGTGCTTGTATTCTTCACTCTAATTGAGCAAATTAGATTTCATTTTTGTGTGTGTTGAACGTCGTCCTCTCTTTTCTTATATGTGTTTCCGCTGACCTGTTCTGGAAACTAAAGCTCAGTTACCTGGAGTGTGAGGTTGTTAGATGGAAGCACAGATGGGTGATTCCCCTTTTTCTGACAGCTAAGTAGACGGCTGCACTGTACTCGGGGAAGCAAGGGAAACACCCAGGCGTACGAAACAAATCAGCAGCAGCACAGGCATCATCAGCGGTGTCACTGTGGAGATTGTACAGGGAACCCTGCTGGAATCAAATAGATGCAGGCAGGGCTGGACTGGCCATCGGGCTTACCGGGCATTTTCCTGGTGGGCCGATGTATTTTTGGGTGATAGAATTTAATAGGCTAATTGATATATATATATATATATATTAAAAACAAAACAAAAACAAAAAAAAGTGGGACCAACTACTGGCACGTAAAGTAGCGGCAGAAACCCATTGGTTTATTTTCTTTACTGACACGGGGTTGGCCCAATCACATCTTTGAATCGACCTCCCCCTCTGTCCTGTTTCCCGTGTCAGATGCCGTGCAGACCAAAGCACAAAGGAGCGAACAAGTTTAAACTCTCGAGGCGGATGTCGCCAAATTGATCAAAATAACCGATGTGTTTGCTGACGGGCTGCAAGAGCTTCAACGTCAGCTGCAGCACTGTGCAGCAACAGGCACTTAAAGGAGGAGAGTAGAGCCGTGAACACTGCAGACAGAGGAGCAGGAGAGTGTTGACTGACTGAGTGGTAAACGTTAACGGGCACTTACAACGAGCTTTAATGACTCAGGGTACTTTAACCCTTGTGTTGTCCTTGGGTCAAAATGACCCGCAGCTGTGTTCAACCAAGTTCTATTTTATTTCTATATTTTTATATTTTTGGGGGGGGATTATTGGTGATCATTCTTTAAAGAAACCCTCACAGCCTCCTTGTCACCAATGATCCCAAAAAATATGAAAATAAAATAGAAATTGGTTGAACACAACTGCGGGTCATTTTGGCCCAAGGACAACACGAGGGTTAATCAATGTCGATGATAATAACAGAAGCAATCATAAGACACCATCACATATCTTCTGGTCACTTAAAAGTCAAATATCACATCTGATGCTCTTTTGAGTTGAAATATGTGTCTATAAGAAAATAATGTAATCAGTTCCTACAACCGGCAAGTTGTCTTGTGTTTATTGTAAGCCCCCCCCCCCCCCCCCCCCCCCCCCCCCCCCCCCCCCCCCCCCCCCCCCCCCCCCCCCCCCCCCCCCCCCCCCCCCCCCCCCCCCCCCCCCCCCCCCCCCCCCCCCCCCCCCCCCCCCCCCCCCCCCCCCCCCCCCCCCCCCCCCCCCCCCCCCCCCCCCCCCCCCCCCCCCCCCCCCCCCCCCCCCCCCCCCCCCCCCCCCCCCCCCCCCCCCCCCCCCCCCCCCCCCCCCCCCCCCCCCCCCCCCCCCCCCCCCCCCCCCCCCCCCCCCCCCCCCCCCGTGCTAACTATTAGCACCATATCTATCAACTATAAACATTATGCAATATTCCATCATAAATGTTTGGATATGTGAAATCTGTATGAACTGAATATGTAATGAAATAAGAAGGAACAGCTGCATTGCTTGAATAAACAACTATCGGCTCATTACCAGTAAGTTATTATTGAATTTTAGGCTGCAGCTTTTTGCATCTTTGTCTGAGAATTCTTACATTTCTGGACCTGAGTGCACAGGAGTGTACACTGAGTAATTTTTCAAGGCCCTTCAAATGTAGAAAAAAACATTATTCTGCTTCTTTTTTTTATTCTCTTGTGATCACCTGCTTACTGATTATGGTGGGCCACCCGGTCAAAAATGCTAGGGCTGATTTCTTGTCCCAGTCCAGCCCTAGATGGAGGCATATATTCAAACAATCTCTCATATATACACACACATACACACTCACTAACACGTGCCTGCACATACACACAGAGCCTTCCCTGACAAACCAATCAGTCCCCCGCTGTTTCTGACTGAGGAGGACAATTTCGAGCACATGCGATAACACATACACGCAGATGTAATAGTGCACTTCACACTGCACTTGCACATATTGTGTTGTTTGTTAGACGAGTGGTCTTTTCCCTAAAGCACATGTATGAATGCTCTAAGGGTTTTCCATCGGCTCTCATCATATTTTATTCATACTTTTTGAATAAACACAAATAGATTGGATGAGTGTATAAACATGGGCGCTAATGCCTGTTTGTGTGTTACATTCTATGGAACCCAGCCAAAGTTATTTTTGGCCAAACCTGTCTTGTCGGTCAAGAGTGTGCACGATGAAGTCTTGGCTATTTTCTACACGCTTGAAAATGTTGCCGCTCCCTCGCACTCGCTCTCTAACTCACTAGTCTCTCTCCTTATATCTCTTTTACTCCCTCTCTCTCCCACTGTGAAGATGCAGACACTCACAAGCAGGAAGGAAGACACTCATACATTTTCATTAAACACTCTTAATCTTAATTCATTACTTATCAGGAGATATGTGACCTCATTAACATTGCCTTCTTCTCCCTCTTTCTCTCCTCCTATTCCGTGCACACACCCATGCTTCATGTTTCCTTCCTTCCCCATTTCTATTTACTCATAGCTCTTCACTCGCTTTATCTTTCTTCTCCTCTCCCTTCTTTCCTCTTGGTGCCTGCCCCTTCAGAAGGAACCTGTGAGCACTCAAACAGCCCCACTGAAAACAGTGTCTAATCTGAAAGTTAATTAAGTCTGTCTTCCTCCCTGTGTTCCTGCTCCTCTTCTCCTCTCAAGCATGTCTTTCTGGTTGAGAGACTACTGTCACTCTCTCCCAAATGAATTTGCCATATGTCCCATGTGGGTTGAGTTGGAATACAGACAAACTAGTCCGTGTTTTACACTTTTACACGTCCTGCAGGCCTCGAGCCTCCGGTGACAGAAGAAGACTGACACCATGTAATTCAGACTGACAGCATCTAATTAAATGAAATTAGGTGGTGTCAATCTGTGATGTTTTTTTTTTAATCCATAAGGGGCATTTTTTTCAGCTACATATAGAGGCGATATAGAAGGGATCTCACACCAGATGGATTGGAAGTGAAAATAGACTTGGCTTGCCTCTCAAAATGAGGAAATGTGGATCTGGAACAGAGCTATCCCTCCTAATCCTCTCCTCTCTCTCATTCACTTCTCCTTCTGTCATTCGGCTCCCTTCCTCATATTTGTCCTTGCTCCTTTCAATCATCTGGGCTAATTCCCCGTCCAAAAGCCAGTGATTTACCAATTCCTCCTCTGTACTGACTGACTCAGTACTCTGTTTTCTCCTCCTCCTCCCTCCCTCCTCTCTCTCAGGGTGCAGGCTGTACAGCTCTGGTGGTTGCCGTGGTAGCCAGGAAGCTGGAGCTGACCAAGGCCGAGAAACACGTACACAACTTCATGATGGACACGCAACTCACCAAAAGGGTGGGTAGGCTTGTGTGGCGTCAGTGGTGTGAATGAGTATGTTGGTGATGGAAATGAAAGATCTGTTTCTTCCTCTTGTTTGCATTGTGGCTCCGGAAAGTCTCAGGTCCTGAAAAGTTTCCTTTGTTTTCGGTCTTATTTGCAAGTGATTGTTTCCGCACCTAATTGACGACTATCTTGTGACCTACAACCAACTCTGTATTACCATACAAAAGCAGGTACAAAGGGAATGAGGGTGATGGTCTACTGTTTGTCCCACTGTATAAAAGCTGACCTACGGAGGAGGGAAGGCCCCTTCTTTGCTGGACACCTCTCTTTGAGGGTGCATGTATGTGTTCCTTCTTGCAAGAATAAATGTCCGATGTGTTTGATTTTGAACCAAGCCTCTTGAGTAATTTTTCTAACAGTTGGGCTGTGGCAGGAATAAAGCAAAACTATAATTTGTAAAGAGTACACATTCTTTGGGTGATGTTACGCTATATTTCAGGAGTTCTTTGGGGTTGAAGAGAGGGTGGGCTGGAGGCTAGCTAAACAGCCTGTTCTTTCACTGCCACTCCTTCACCCTCCCCAACTACCACATCACACCATCACCCTGTATTGTTGTGACTGAGTGCCATGTTATTTGAGTGAGCGAAGGCAATAAAAGGTCATCACACACTCTTTGCTCTGCTCCCTCACTTACCGTCTCTCTCTCTTTCTTTCCACCTCCGATCTCTTCCTCCCACATGGCCATCCCTCCACCTCCCCTCTCCTCTGACATTTATCTCTCTAACAGTAAATCCTTCTCTCTCTCTCTCGCTATCTGTCACCCTCCCTTTTCTCCTTTTCTTGCCCCCTCCCTGCCTCCTTTGCTCCATCCCTCACTCCCCTCCCTCCTCCAGTCCTTTTAAATTTTTCATAAAGTTGAAAGACCCAAGTTTTAAAAATAGCTCCCATATCAAATATGTAGGGTACATTATGGCAGTGGGGTTATCTGGGCGACTCAATCGGGTAGGGTAATCAATAATTTTAGCGTGGATAAAATAACGACAGAGGAGCTGAACCGACTCGTGCGTCTATTGGAGCCAGACTCTGCCTCAACTTCCAACGATCTCCGACCGGGTCAACCAGCGTCTGTTTTCACAAGACGTTTAACACCTTTCACAATGTGCTACATGAGTGTGAGTTTGTGAAAGTGTTATATGTCACATTGTGTCACAATATAGTGATCTTGACATTGGCATGTCAAGGTTTTTTTTTTTTTTTTTTGTCTTTCAATAGGTCAGTCAGTCGTTTCACAGCATCAGTACAGGTGGAAATATTTTATGGAGATATTTATGGAGAGAAATTAGACTCCCAATAGTCATGAATTTGTATGACCTGATCAATTATGTGATCTGATCCACACATAAATACCAAGCAATTTGAACAATTTTGTAAATGCACACATCAAAACTTAAATAAATGTTAATATTTAAATTAATTAAATACCATCCTTAAACCAGTAAATCAAAATCTCCACAAAGCCATTCATCAAGTAAGGGAGGTGTCATACAGCCGTTTCATTTAACACAATGCACCGTGCTGCTTGGTGACATTTCCTTCAAAAGGTCCTCGGTTTATGCAGTGGTAATTGTCTCCTGCCCTCTATTACTGAGAGAACAATGATTGAAGCTGTTGTATGTACATTGATTTACATGGCTGTGGCCATTCTCTGCCATATCACTGTAAGAAGAGAACACAATCACTTAGAGCTTTATAATGAATAATGCAACAACAGGTTCTACATCCTGCCATCATTGTACACACAAACAAACAGAAAAGCACACACACTGGCTTTTATACCTCAGTGAAACACTGTCTCATTTCCTTTGAAGGATTAACTAAAATGTCAATTAAATGCCAAATAGTGACGCTCTTATCTGAACTGATCAAAGGTGTTGTGTAATAGGTTTTGGGTGCGGTTGTCTATCAGTAACAAAATAGTTAGCAGGCTAACTACCCAGTGAAAATAACTTTTCCTTAGATATCTAGGTATGTACCAAACATATCACGTTTAATCCAAATCTGTGTGGTATGTTTTTGACACGTACTTCAAAATATTTTCACTTTGCATCATTTGGGTGTTTCTCTGCTTTCATCTTCAGATCAGATTTTTAGACGTGGACGTCAAGAGTGAAGTTGAAATCTTAAAATCTCGTGCTCTGCAGGACCTAATAACCTAATCAGGGAGGGTGATGTGCTTTTAAAACATCCTTTAAATCTCCATGCACAGGGTTCATTTCCATGCAATGTTCAGTGAAGTGACCTTTCTCCCTTTGATAGGATTAACACAAAAGTTAATTAAATAACAGCTAAGTCCCAAGTCAACTGTGTGTGTGTGAGAGGTGTGAAGTGCTCATGTTTGATGACAGGACTTGTTTTCCTGATGCTGAGTCTTAAAAGTGCTTTTTAAAGGCTTGCACTCACTCACTGTGGCTCCATACTGAATTATTGGTTATTTCAGAGCACTGCTGGAAGTCCATATGGTCAGAGTATGCCCCTGAACATTCACAGAGCGCACTCAGCACTGAAAAAGGCAGGACATGCTTACTGCAGGTGCTGAGTCAGTGGAGTGGTGTCGCCTTTCTTTTGATGGCACTTTGATGTCAATTAAACGACACTCATTGAAGCAATAATCCAATTGACCAGGTGAATATGACTCACAGAGTCTGTTTCTGAGGTCAGTACATTTATTTCTAGCTCTTTAAATCAGGTTGCAAAGTTGAGAATGTCAGGTCTTTTGATAAATTTGCGCTCTGAATGTGTAATCTGCTTCTACCCTGGACCATTGGTTAATTCAGAGCACTTTTAGAAATCCCTGTGGCATATTCAGAGCTTCGCCCTCTCTGAATATTCAGAGTGCAATCTGGGCTCGGGCCAAGGAGGAGGTGCTGCAATGCTTTCCAATGTTTACACCTCTCGCCAAATGGGAGCAATCTAACCCCCGAAGATTTCTATTAAGCTATCTTCTACTCCACACAGTAAAAATAACACTTCTTTCAGCAGCCTTTTGATTCACATGCAAGCCGTATGGATCGTTATTAGTATAGACGTATTGTGACAGCGACAAAACTTAATTTGACACTGAATGCGGTTACATATCTCAATGAGGTTTTTCACGTTTTGCCTATTGACCCTGTGCGTTCTCTTCCTTTTAATGGAGCACTGTTTAGGTTTATGACGCATCTGTATGTGGCGATGTAGGAGTCGCAGGTGAAGGAAACCAATCAGGAGATAAAAATACGAATGTTCTGTGATATTTTATCAAATTGTTTGGCCCAAGTGTACCCCCCTGATTTTCTTCAGTTACTGAGATATTTCCATTGTGTTTGTGTGCATGGAAATGTGACCATGTTTGTGCGTCTGCCTGGGAGACTTGTTTCCTCTCTTTTTTCACCCTGTCTGTGAGGGGAAGGTCAGAGCAGGTAAGGCCAGGTGTCACTGAGGCACATGGATGAGGTTTTTGCCAAGGTAACTGGCCTGTCTGTTTATGATTTCTGTTCTCCTAGAAAACACCATTATTTTTCTAGCACCATTGTGCCTAATTACTTATTGCATGCACATGTCATTAAAGCTTTCTTAGGTTAGAGGGGTCAAGCACCTTTTGCTTTTCCTCCAGTGATGTCTCCATCACAACAACAGTGGAAGGGAACACAATCCAGTTTTTTTTTTGTTTTTTTTCTGTCAAAACAACAAATTAAAAACTGAATCCTTAGTTTTTAGTGAATAACTCATATAGTCAAGCCCATGTTTATTTAAAAATGTGACTGAATCAGTGGTATTGTCTGTAAAGACATATCTAAAGATCGTACTGATTGATTTATTCTCCGCAATATCTCATCAACTGCCTAACATGCTGAGATGTGGGAACCCCTTGCTTTAACAGATTTTGCATGTACCTGACATAATGTGTGCGATGCAGGGGAGCAGCCAGAACAGATCTTTGACCCAAACCAACCATATGGCCCCAACATGATTACCCAAGTACAAGCCATATGGTCCAGGAATGGCTGCTGCTGCTGTCGTTTGGTTCCTCGTGGAGTATTCTTAGCGGTTCATGTTGCGTCCTCTATTTTTGTTAATGGAGTTGCTGTCTTTGTCTCATTTTCTACATTACTTACCCGCCGGAGAGCGATAATAAAATAGAGAGCGCAAAGGGGTGGTGAGAGGGTGGATGGGGGGTATCCATACAATACAAACAGTGTAGTCACTCACTACGCACGACTCACTACTCACGACACAGTTTGTAGGATTTAAATGAAGGTTGAAGTTTAGCATCGTCTAAATGAAATGGCCAGCAGTGGATCAGGCTCCTTCAGCACCTGATGTGGATGTTTTTACACAAACTTCCACAGCGAGCCTTCCAGACAGACACAAAATGCCATCATTCATCATATTTCATTCACCCTGCAGTGATTAATCAACTGATAAATAGGACTTGACATTAGTTCGCCAGCGAGCCTGTTGATATGAACAGTACACGTGCTCTTTTGTGACCAGGCCTTCGATCAAAACTGGACAAACATTTAGTCAAACATAATCCAACTAACTTAACACTTAACTGACTATCATTGACATTTGGTTACAGGTATCCCTGCCAACAGTGTATGCAGTTGTGATTTACAATTTTCTAATAATATACATTCTCAAAAAAAATGCAGTATTGCCACAAAGATATTATAAATTATGTTTTTACATTAGTGCTGCAGGCCCACTGAATACATGTTACAGTTGTGATGTCTCTAAGATCTTTGCAGCTCTGTCAGTGCCTGTCTTTGCTACATGGATGGGAGTTCTGTAATTCTACTGATATACACTTGTAGACGAGGGTCTGAGAGAGAAACATGGGATAGCAGAATGTACTTCATACTCCAGTTTACATTTACATCCAAATCATGTCATGGTATACAAGTTATATACCATATATATCATTTAGTTGGAATATATTATTGATATATGATATTTACATATTGTACTTGAAAATGTTAACTGTAAACAAGCTGTATAAAGGCACAAATTAATACATCTGTAACGCTGACTGTCACTGAGGCTGATGGGTAACATGAAGAATTTGCTGGATGACAGGGGTCTTATGTATTATCTATAGTATGTTAGATGAGCTCGTTTTGGTTTGACTTCCTCTGTGTCATTGACAACACGTCTGCAAGGCCCACGGCCTCCTACTCTCTTCATCTATAGCCAATATTGTGTGCAAGTCTGCATGTGTGTGTGTGTGTATGTGAGTGAGCAGTCCTTGACTGCGGTGGATGGGTGCTGATTAGCCAAGCTGCCGGGGTCTTTTGTGCTCCTCAGACGGGGGTATAATTGTTCTTTGTTCAGTGCTCAGCATCTCTTTGAAGTCTCTCATTCATTTTGTGTCCTTACAGATTCTCTCTCATATCCACCCTCGCTTTTTTTCACTGGGTGTCAGACCCTTGTGTTTTAATTACATAGCAACATATAGAGATATACATTACATAAGAGATGCAGGTGCAAATATGAATATAAATAAAGATTGAAGCCAACACTGATGTTTTGAATCAATATTTTATGAAATCATAGTAAATCTCATACACATGGCTCGAACGAAAAGCAACTGAGGCTCATTTTGGACCACTGAAATAGAGAAAATATTTATCTTGCAATGACTTTCTATAGAGAGCATTAATTGCATGGGTTATTTATCTAATGTTCCTCTTCTGTAGAGATGAGGAATTTCTTTGACAATTAATTTAAAAGCATCGACTCAGTGACGATAATTTCTTTCAGTTGTTGTCATAATTAAATAGAAGATCACTGGTTTTAATGAACTGCAGTGATATTATGCTGACTTACTTCATCCAGCCAAGATAATGTGGCCCATTTGAGTCAGTTTAAGATATACCATGGCATGTAGATAGAACAAGAGAGGAGAGAAGTGTGCTCCTGGTGGTTCTCATTGCCAATCTCCCTACAGAGAGAGCTGTTTATGAACACATGAAAAGCATTGGCAAGTCCTTATGTGTAGAGAGAGAGAGAGAGAGAGAGAGAGAGAGAGAGAGAGAGAGAGAGAGAGAGAGAGAGAGAGAGAGAGAGAGAGAGAGAGAGAGAGAGAATGAGGGCAGCCCCTACCAAGAGAATGATAGTTCCGTTTTTTCTTTGCATAGAGACAAAAGAGAAAGACAGCAACCTGTAGGCTGCATCAGTTGCCAAGGACTACCTGTTGCTAACAATATGTGTATATGTGTGTTTGTTGTCTGGGAACAGATAAAGAATGCAGCAGCTAATGTGCTAAGGGAGACCTGGCTCATCTACAAACACACCAAGCTGATGAAGAAGATCGACCACTCCAGAGTCCGCAAACACCAGCGGAAGTTCCTCCAGGCTATACATCAGTGAGACCACAGCTCACACAGTCACCCACATACATGCACACGCACACACTTCTGCCTGTGAGCCCATGCACACAACTGTGCTGTTGAGCTGATGAAGCCTTTGAAATCAGCTGTACTTTTCTATCCACCCACAGGTTGAATCAACGCTGATAATCAGATAAAATGCTTGAATCTCTACACACACACATGCGCACACACAATGATTCATCATCTACTAAAGGGCAGGTTCATTGTGGGCAAATACAGTTGTGGGACTGGATAATCAGTGCATTGTGTACTATTAGAGACACTCTGATCATCTCTTCCAAAGAACGGTGTTGATGAAACAAGTACAAACAGCAGAACTTAATCTCACATTGTAATTCACTTCACCCACAGCATTGTTGAGTTATATTTAAATTGCCACACGAGTGGTTGTCTTGTTAAAGTCTTGTTTGCTGAAAGATTTCTGTGTATCCTCTAGCATCTAAATGAAGTGTCCCCTCAGTGTTTCGTTCTCTTTTGATCTACAACAGTTCACTGTCACACTTGAGAACATTACTAAGTGCTGTCAAAAGTCAGAGTCAAGAGACCTAAGACTCTTTTAATTGTAACATAGAAAGGCTAATCCTGACACATGTTGACTGAGGACGGGAGGCTGACTGTGAACAGAGTAACAGGGCGATTTTATGGGAATTTGAGGACATTTTCTGGTTTAAACCTGTTAATGTAACAGGGAGATAAGTTCATCTGGAGATGTACCTTCATAAAATCAGTCCGCATTTCTTTATAATGAACGAAGCCACTGGGGTTGTTTTATAAAAACAACAGTTAGACCTTTAGGTCAGTAATTATTTTATTGTGTTTTAAGAGTCAGACAGGCTTATTTTAATTGGACTGAAGTAAAATGATTTGTTTTATTCTACCTAATTCCCCTACCTTTAGTTTATTTCCCTCTTGGCTTTATTCCCCTTGAGATGTCCTAATATTAACTACCTCATCCGTTAACTCTAAATGTTGAGGTCTGAGTCTTATTTCTGCATTCAGTTTATATATATTTTCACCTTCAAGCCCAAATTACAGTGTTTCAGAGCACACTGTGTGCTTGCTGTGTTTGTACATTTAAATTTAGGAACACACTGCAGGTAGAAATTCAAACTGAACTAGGCAAGGTGACCGCTCCAGAGTGTTGTTGTCTGGACCCGGAGAGATTAACTCTCTGGACCGACCACTGCGTATTTATAGCGTTTCAACCCTGTATGTTTGTTTGTTTGTGTATTTTATGTGTGTATCTGTTTGCAGATTACGCAGTGTGAAAATGGAGCAGAGGAAACTCAGTGATCAGGCCAACACACTAGTGGACCTCTCAAAGGTGAGACACTCCTGACACACACATTGGTGCCCTTCGTTCTCGTACCTAACATGCCTTCGCCCCAAAAAATATACCAAAGCATTCCTCCGTTTCCGCTCTGACCTGCCTGTTTCTGTGGCTTTGCGTCTCCTAGCAACCAGAGCAAGTGTTAAAACAGGGATGACTGAGTGAGAGGAGGAAAATAAGAGGAGGGGTGGGGAGTGCTCATGTTTTTCTGTTACTGTGTGGGTGTTTGAGAGAGAATGTGAGCGCACACGTGTGTGTATATGTATGCGTGTCTGTCTGCGTGTGTGTTTTTCTGTGTGTGTGATTGTGAAAGACAGAGAAACAAACACACAGGAAAGTGAGTGAGATACAGACTTGTGTGTGTGTGTGTGTGTGTGTGTGTGTGTGTGTGTGTGTGTGTGTGTGTGTGCGTGTGTGTGTGCGTGCGTGCGTGCGTGCGTGCGTGCGTGTCTTTCCGAGGAGCAATGCCTTTCGCACCAAATATTTTGCAATTACACCATCTCAATGACTCCATCTCAATTGGCCACTTGTGCATTTACCATGGTTACAGAGACCAGGATGTGTAAGGCAGGGACATTCTGCTGCTTGCCTTTCATTCTCTCCCTCCTATTCTTACTCTTGTCTTCACAATGTTATAATGCCCAGTCTCTTCTTCATTCCAACTTCTACTCCACCTTGGGCATTTTTTTCCCTTTTGCTCAGCGTCTTAGTAACTTTTCCCAACAGCGTCTTTCCACTTTGACTTCCCTCTCCAACCTCTTTTACTGGCTCTTCATATTTCATCCCAGATTTTCTTAAACAGCCTTTGCTAAAACGACAAATAATATTTCTGTTTACACATTTGCAATCTGTCATTTTCTCCTCTCCTCTCCTCACCTCCCCTCCCCTCTCCTTTCCTCTCCCCACACAGATGCAGAGTGTCATGTATGAGCTCATGTCAGAGCTCAACGACCGCAGCGAGGACTTGGAGCGTCAGATGCTGTCCCTAGAGCAGCGGGTCGAGCAGCTCACCGCAGGCTTCAACGCTCTGCCTGCACACCTCTCTGCAACACTCAGCGCCCAGCACGCCGCTCTGGTTCACCTTCTCCGAGAGAGGGATGCAAGGGATGGTAGAGGAGATGGTGGAGGTGCCGTGGTTCCGATGTCCACAGCTGCTTCTTTAACAACTACGCCAGCTTCCATTTCTCCAGTCCAGGAAGCAGCACCTCCACCACCCTCATCCCAGGTCTCTACTTTGGCCTTGGAGTCCCCTCTGTCACCCCCACCCCTGAGCCCAGAGGGGAGCCTGGAGGCCAGTCCCAATTCCAACACCTGCACCTCTAGCTGCTGAGGACAGCTCTGAGGACAAATATAGGAACAAAACAGGGAGAGAGGAGGGGAGGGGGGGGGGGGCTGTGCTAGTCCTCTCATTTCAGACTCAAGGAGAGAAATGAGGGAGGAGGCGAGAAATGGGTGGTGATCCTCTGAAACGCTCCATGAGGGAGGGATGAAAACGGAACTATGAGAAGAAATAATGGGATTAAGATGGAGGGCCAGTATGAGTGATGAGACAAGCTAGGGACTTTGGGGCACTTCTTGACGAAGGAAGGAGAGGAAAAATGGAGATAAAATGGAGACTCTAAAAGGTGTGAGGGGGAGGAAGGATGTCAAGAGGGTGAGAAATGGTGGTAGAGAGAGAGGAGGGAGGCGGGGGGGGGGGAGGAGGAGAAATAACGAAGAATAATTATATGAACTCCTAAATGGGATCCACTCCAATTACTGAAAAAGGCCTTTTATTCTCTCTATCTCTCTCTCCTCTCTTTTTCTCTTTCTCTCCTTTTTCCCTCCCCCCTCCCCCAATCTCTCACTCCCTTCATCAGGAATTAATTACCATGACTTTTTATCCTTATGATGTATTTTCTATCTGAATGCTAATTGTGTGTTAACGAGCATCCCTTTAACAGAAGGTTCGATCAATACGACCATGATTAAAAAAAAAAAAAACTAGTGGCATGCACCGCGCGCGCACACACACACACACACACACACACACACACACACACACACACACACACACACACACACACACACACACACACACACACACACACACACACACACACACACACACACACACACACACGCACACACACACACACACAAGCACACACAAATTATACCAACACATCATCCATGCAATACAAGTTAACACAGCACAAATATAACTACACAATGTCTCACAATGCAGGCCCTATTTCACTCACACAGAAAAAAAACCCAATGCACTATCCCACAAGATGATACTAAAGCCTATACTGCCAAGCACTTGATGCACTGTCAATCTCCATAGAGCACTGCCAAGCAACGTAGACACACTGTAAAAAAAAATTCATCTAAACGACTTCTCTTTCATGGGTGTGAGCTAATGCAGTAGTTTAGACTTACAATGCATAGTTGTGACACTTTAACTGCTCAGCCGGGAGAATCGTAACCGTTCACTGAACTACACAAATTACAGATCAAGCTGAAATAAGCTAACATGATACTGAGGAACATGAGTCATCATAATGTCTATTTGTGTTGACGAAGACGGTAACAGATGGTAAAATAGCCTAACACAACTACAGCAGGACTTTATTACTGCATTCACTGAATTAGAGATTGAACGGAACTGATGTTTAATTGTACTTGTAGGTTTGCTGTACTAAAAGGAGTCTTTGATTTTGTTCAATTTCTGTAGACGTTTATATGACGACAGCAGAAAATTTACAATTTAAAGACTGTGTCAAGTGCACTGATATTGGGATGGCTGTTAGAAGAAAGTTTAGATGATAACACAAGCATTTACTGAACTGGCATTTAAATGTGGATTCATTTTGAAGATGATCAAATACTGACGTTTTGCACAAACTTAACACTCTACATTGGTACATGTTCTCATTTTATGTTGTTAAATTTAGTGGAGTTTCTTAACCCAGAGTTCTACCACAGACAGTTAAATAATAATCAAAACTTTCTCCAACAATAACAATTCATCTCTTCATTATTTTACTTGACCGAAGTCACCATGTTGCAGTATCTACTATTTTGCTTTCATTCTTTGAAAAACTACTAAGAATTACTAAAATGTTGACCTGACATTGGTAATTTAATTTACTTTTTAAAAATCCACCACTAAATTAGCTGTGTCATTATAAGTTGACATGATTAATTTATTTTCAGTTCATGGTTTTCTGTCCATGGCCCTTTGTGAAGGCAAAAATACCTTACTTCTTGCCATCTTTGTCAGGCTTGCAGTCCCAAAAACAGCTCACTGTTATCATGAATGTATTCTGTGTAAAGAAATACATTCAGACACTGTTGCTTGCTCGATAACTTAAACTGCCATGCAGACACAGAAACAGACACCCACACGTATATACACACAGATATACACACACCTCAACAACCAAAGTGCTCTCTCTTAAATGGACTTCAATAAGAGGCAGGGAACGCTGCTGTCACTGGGGACAAAAGATAGCGTGGGGCGTTGCAGATATCTTGACAATATTTCTGAGGGAATAACTGTGAAAATCTGGGCATGGACTTGTTACAGTGCTGTACATGGACTGCTCTAGAACAGATGAAGGTGGACTACAAATAAACACAAGGGAACACAAATAAACCTTACAAAGGATAAATGGCCATGAAGGAACAGCTGTTCATGAAATAAATAAAACACAGAAAGACTAATTTATGTCTGAGGAATTATAACGGTGTGATGGGAAAAGAGACAAGCCTACCCATGCATTGGAGACAATACAGAAAACTATCTGATAGTGACACGCTGTGGCCGGAATACTGAATTACATATGCTTGGAATATTGTACAGTATGCTGTTAACAAAATCTAGCTTTGTATTGCTTAGTCTTTTTTACCATTATGATTAAACGCAATTATAGCTGATATCTTACATTATTAAACTATAGTATTCTTCTCATTCGTCATGACAATTATGATATATGTATTATCAAAACGTTAAATAATTCTGAACAAGGAAAGTGCCGTTTGAGGTTGAAATTATTTTGTAATTTTATTTTATCAGAGAATTAATAAAGTATATATCTATAATTACATTACAGCTTCCATGTTTTCTGAGTCTCTGTTTTTTATTTAAATATTTTTTGTTTTGTTTTATTTTATTCATTTTTTAAAACGTGTAAATGACGAGGGAAATCCAGTCCAATGCTTCAAATAAAACAGTGAAACCAAAATTAAGTCATTCATGCTGCATACAGATTGTGTACTTCTGCAGTGAAACTCATTCTCTGCATTAAGCACATTTTGTGGGTATTTTTTTTTGCATCTCCACATTGGATTGCATCTCAGTTGTTGCTGGGATACCATTATAAACAGGTTCAAATAGCGCCAAAGTAAGTTCACAAAAATTGGAAGACAATGGTGAGTAGCAAAAACAGTGTGCATGTTAGCTATTTATGGCAAGATTATCAGAATACATCAAATGTGTTTGACCGTGTTTGGAATGTCCTAATTGTAAGAATTGTACACATTGTCATGAGTTACAAACATAATGGGTAGAAATAAGATGTTTACTGTTGCAATTTGCCAGGAACTGGTTAAATTTGTGGTTGTAGAGTGCAAAGTCATTCAATGCTTTATAATCATGATAACGGAGGTTGGAATTAATGACTTTGAATGTGTGGTAAATATAATTTTAACTGAGAGGATAGTCAAATGGTTCTGAAAAGATGATGATGAGTGCATGTGTGCGAGCATGTGTGTAATTTACAGAAATCATCCTGACTGGAAGCAGTCAGTGTCCAGCCTCAGTCTGCCTCCCTGTAGTCATAATTTCTCTACCTACAGAAAGCAGAGACTCATTTCTGCTCTGTCAGAGTCCTTTATACTCGCCAACCAACAACGTAAAATGAGCATGAGGCTCTGTTGAGGGCGGTGATGAACATGTAGATGGTCAGTGTATGTCTCTGTACTGTTTGATCTTTGTTAAATTTGAGGACTGGTTTCAAGTTTTTATCCAGCTAATTAAGCAAGGCTGTCCAAATAGAGATAAGCAGCGTTATCAATTTGTTTTCACTGCATTTGCATTCAGCACAAACAAAGAAAATGTTTTAATTAAGATTTCATTATAGTGAAAGTAGAGGGAAATGTCAAGCGTCAATTCGTCATCATGCGTTGGTTACAATAGTTTGCAGTAAACTTGCTGCAACCTTTACTTGACATGTGAGTCAGTGCAACAACAATGAACATGAAATACACTGATGTACTCTGATGACCAGAAATGAGCCAGAAAGAACTAAATCATTTGCTTGACAAAAATAAAAACGAAAACACATAAATACAAGTAGAAAAGATGTGTTGTGCTTGTATTCCAGTAGCTGATGTGGCGACAAAACTGATATTTAATTTGGACCATGCCTAATTAATGTCTAAAATGACCATGGTTACAGTCTTTCAGTTCAGTCATTCAGTCATAATGCAGGATTGTTTGTCTTATTTTCCATTTTTCTGTTATTAAAATTGTGGTTGGAAGTGTTTGTTGCCAGTGAGAGATGCGTTTTACAAAACAAGATTGCTTGTTTTAGGATTTGCACATTGTTTGGCCGATGTCTTCATCCTAATGGGGTGTGATCTTTTGTTGTGTTTATAATCTCACCGTGGCAGGCCTAGCAAAGTGTGGTTTAGGAGTAAAGTTTTGACTCATGAGAGTCAGCATTGGTGTAGCGGATTAGATTTATATTCGCGGCACCACTTTCTGTCCAGCTGAAAGAATCAAGATTTCATTTTAATAGGCTGTTTAGGCCGATATACAAGTGATCAGTCAACATGTTGTCTGAACCGTGACTTCTGCATTCAGGGATTTCTTTCAATATCTTCCAGGAAATACACAAAAACAAGCGCTTGGTCTATAAGGATATTTATTGAACAATATTTACACCAAGAATAAACTATATGAATATATATCGTAGTATATGGATCATGGATGTCATAAACAGGATGTCTAAGCTGCAGCGGAGTGATGGTGGGAAGAATAATAGTTACGTTATTGAAATGGAGCTAGTTCCTGACGTAAATGAGAGATTATGAATTTAGAATTGGATAAATCATCTATCAGACATCAACCCATTGGATCAAAGTACTCAGATGGATTCTGCCTACTAGAGGGTGGTCCCATCTTTACTGGAGGGTGGTCCTACTCGTCCAGACGAGCCTCTTTCTTGCGGACCTCCGTGGAGATGTTGAGGGTCTGGAGTCTGGCGTCGTGCTGTGGGTGTTCACACGTCCAGGCTTCTTCTGCTGGTACTGTTGGGTCTTGTTTAGGTTCGACTACCAGGGTGCAGTGATGCAACAGCTGTCAGATTTGGCAAAAAGGATCTTCTGAGCTTTGTCCAGGTTGAGAGATGACTAGATTTATCCTGACTAGATCACCAAAAACACTTCTTGTAAGCGGAGCCAAGAGAGAGAATAAAAGAACAGCTTTTTCGGTTGCAGGTTCGGTTCAAATAGTTTCAATAAAAAATATGCGTTCTTCACTTGGCTTAAAGTTTACTTGGGGTTAATAAGAAATATAGAGCGTGGTAACTCTGAGACGATTGGAAAGTTTGTAAAATGTATTTAAACAGGGCTAAGAATAAAAGTTCATTATTCCTCCACCATGACTAAAGTTAAACACTTGTTGATATCAGTTACACAAATACGTAATACAAGTTTATATTGTTCACCAACATGAGTAACTAAAGACAGGCAAAGAGTATGCAGATGAACTATATAAGCAAGGCTTATAAACATCAATGATACATACAAGTGTTACTAATTTGCATGAGAAATAAACAGAGAATAAAACATTATATGTGCATTATAGTTTCAGCTTGAATACTGAGTTTGTTATTGTGGAGCTGTAACAATGTTGAACCATAGCTGCAGCAGACATTAGTTGTCTGTATAGTTTCACCTTGTGGTGCTGACAGAGGTCAGCCGGTTCACAGCATGAGATAAGAGTCAAACCCAAGATTGAAAGGGGAGTTTATGTTTGTTTATTTCGCCTGATGAGTTTTATGACTTGAAATCTTTTGGGAATTTTATCTGTAGATCAGTGGTGCCCTGCGTCGTAAGTTCCTAGTGACTTCAGGATGACCTGATGCTCTATGTGCTAAAGAGGATGTCTTGCTACATTGGAAATAGGGAGAACTTACTTCTCTCTTGTCTATTAATGATAAGGTTTTTCAATAATGTGTGATTGCCAGCAGGTAGTCTACACTCATCATTAGGGTACAGAAGACAGCACTGTTGGTAATATGTAGGTGTTCTTACTGATTTACGATAGTTGTTGATGATAGAAAAAGTTATTTACATTAAACACCTTACAATTAGTTCCCATCAATGCTCATCCCAAAGGTGACCACACACCAATCGCTTGGTTTATCATACATTCACTTGAAACGCACAGTCACAACATTCACACTATCTCCCCTTGACAGAGGAAATTGATTGTTATTTTTTCATAACACAGGGTTCATATAAAGCCAGCCTGTTGGGTGTTTAGCCCAGAGTGAAAATAAGCCAGAGTAACAGAGGTGTGAAAGCCAGGCAGCCTGAGGCCGTGCTCTGCCCAGGGCACTGCACATACCCAGATGTGATTACAGTATCTTGTTATCTCTGTTATTTACTAGCAGACTCTGCTGCCCTCGGGACTTTCATCATCTCTCTTTGGCTATGTAAATTTTCATGATTGTGTTCTGTAATTTTAAGGCCGCTCTTTCTCTCTCTCCACTGGTCTCTCAGTCTCTCCATTTTTCAGGAAACTCATTTACTCTTTCAAGATTGCTGTCTGAGCCAAGGGTAGCAAAGTATACAAAGGAAATAGAAATTGGGATATGATTTTACTCAAGTACCAGCCAAAAATAAGGAAAATATGAACATTTTATTATACAGGAGCATTTTATTTACAGCAAAATCAAGGAATTTCCAAGAATATGACACCACAAAGAACATGTGAGTAGTGCAAACAGACCCCACATTCTCCAGGTTTTAAGCCAAATTATTGAGACAAAATCTAATACTGCTACTAAAATAATGGCAGCTCTGGCTCAGCAGGTAGGGCAGGTTGTTCACTTACGACAAAGTTGACAGTTCAATCTCTGGCTCCTGTCCACATTGTGAGTAAGACACTGGACCCCTAATGGCATTAATACCTCATTAAGTGCATTGCATTGTGGCATGTTGCCATCAGTGTGTTGCCAGTGAGTGAAAGAGAGCCAACTTGGAGAGAACTGTGGATACAAGCACAGGCATATATAAATACAGTCCATTTAAAAAATCACATATCACTTTGAATAAGAACGTCAGATATCTGAACACAGATAATAGAACTAATGTGTCTAGACAAGATTTCCTCTGCCTGTTTCATATCCTCCTCAGCCATAATTTTTGCTTACTGTTCTCTTCTTTTATAGGAATTTACTGGATTCCTTGGGGAACTGTTGAGAAACATTGTCATGAAGATCCTCCTCAGTACTAATACTCTTAATTGAAACACATCATAATCATACACAGCTTTTTCTATATCAATGTGAAAACACAGACAGGGGATGGAAATAATGCACAAACTGTGAGGCCAGATACATTTTATTAGTAGAAGTTTAGTATTTCCATTTTTATGCAGAGTAATGATGGTGTCTTTGAAGGCAGCTGCCTCGAAGAAACACATTTAGTTTGGCCTGTTGGCCAAAATAATTGATTGGAAAGACTGGATATTTAAATGTTGCTAATTTGTGCATTTTTCATGATAATTGGTGCAATGTGTTTGTTTGTCTGCCGTTATGTCTCCTCCTCTCTTGGGTGTTAAAGAGGGCTTAAAGAGTCCCTCGGCACCCAAACACCAATTTCTCATTCCAGGTCCTTAATTAGTGAGGGGTGCTTAATGTAGCTGAACGTTGAGGTTAGATTGCATGTTTCTTTGTGATGCATTAAGTAACTTTATGTAATCTTACATAAGGTGTTTTTTTTTTACACCTTGAAGTAGATAGAAAAAAATGTTTCAGTTGTTGTGTTAAAGACAACCATGTCTAATGTGGTTGGGGAAATACACACCTCGTTGGTCTGCACATAATCTCTGACTGAAGACATTGACAGGCGAGGCACTTTTCAAGAAATACACAAACATGCGCAAGAGTGGTTTCTTAATGTTTCTTTTTCTTCAGGCCCCGCTGATTCCACTAAAGTCTGGATGCACCACTGCTCTATCTGCCTGAGTAAGACCAAAAACAGAGACCTAATCCCACACCACTGTATCAGCGAGGATGGCTAATGTGTTTTTGTGCACGTGTGTGCACGACTAGAAGCTTTTGAAGTGGATGAGAAGGCAGGCAGATACATGTTGTGAAAGACTCACGAACTCAAAATATTCTGTTTTTCAACAGGTCAACAGCACACACAGGTGAAAACACACACATAAATGAATTACTGCTTACTCTCCCTCACCGTTCATGACGGTAGAACCCTTCAGATGACCCCACCGGCCACAGTTCAACTGGAAGTGGAGATGTAAGAGCCCCTCATTCTAATGCTCTGTCCTGGTGTTTCCCTGACAACCAGAGGGGCAGAAATCCCCAACACATACAGGTCTGTATGTTTAAGTGCTTGTGTATTTCTGTGTGTATGTACTTGGTAGAGTAGAGGTGGTATTAAATTCATAACAATTGTATTGTGTTTTTTATGAGTTTGTATAAATGTTAAGTGTCAGACCAGGAAGAAGTGGCGAAGCTGCATTGTGAGCTGGACAGTGATGTTGCCCTGGTGATGATGAAATAATGGTGAAATACTGTAATAGCGGGGAAAGAAGCTGGGCAAGACCTCTATTCACAGAGCTGATGGAGTCCACTTAACCCTCGAAACAGCACAGCAGGATGGTTTCGTGCTGCATGTACACGCGCGCGCACACACACACACACACACACACACACACACACACACACACACACACACACACACACACACACACACACTGTAAAAAATAAGTTTTATATAAGCAAAAGCAAAATATGCACTCACCTCTTGTCTCACTATTGTCCTGTGTGCCTCTCTTCCTTCTCCTAGTTCCTGTATTTTGTGTGTTTCTTGCCCCTTGCCAGTCACCTCATCCCATTTATACACACCTCCTCCAAATTCCCTCATTAAGACTATCGTACATACCAACCACATTCCCATATGTGCCCTACTGCTTTTGTGTTTTTCCTGTGTAGCCGTTCGATGATCTGTCTGTCTGGTCTGCTTTCTTTCACAGTCAGTGTCTGCTAAAGACCTCCACATCTTTAAAACTTTTCTTACCTTCAGCACTTTAGGATCTTGGTGTAAGCGTTTTGGAAGCACAACGCCATCCCTCACTTATTTACTGCCAACTCCTCTTTTCATAGACACCTTCAGAGACATTTTCATTTAAATGTACAAACTTACATTTGGCTGGAAGTACAGAAAATATGACTAAGGAGTTTAAAGCAAAATGCTTTCAGCCTTTTCTGTTCAATTAAATTTTCTCACAAGTCCATTAGAGGTACAGTACCAGTCAAAAGTTTAGAAACACATTCTCATTCAATGTTTTTTTTTCTTTTTTTCTCTTTTTTCTACATTATAGATTGATATTGAAGACATCCAAACTATGAAGGAACACATATGGAATTATGTGGTAAACAAAAAAAGTGCACAACAAACCAGAATATGTTTTATGTTTTAGATTCTTCAAAGAATCCACCTTTTGCTTTGATGACAGCTCATGAGGTCATCACCTGGAATGGTTTTCCAACAGTCTTGAAGAAGTTCCCAGAGGTGCTGAGCACTTGTTGGCTGCTTTGCCTTCACTCTGTGGTCCAACTCATCCCAGACCATCTCAATTGGGTTTAGGTCAGGTGATTGTGGAGGCCAGGTCATCTGACGCAGCACTCCATCACTCTCCTTCTTGGTCAAATAGCCCTTACGTAGCCTGGAGGTGCGTTTGGGGTTGTTGTCCTGTTGAAATACAAATGCTGTTCCCATTAAGCGCAAACCAGATGGGATGGCATGTCGCTGCAGAATGCTGTGGTAGTCGTGCTGGTTAAGTATGCCTTGAATTTTGAATAAATCACCAACAGTGTCACCAGCAAAGCACCCCCACACCATCCCACCTCCTCCTCCATGCTTCACGGTGGGAACCACACATGTAGAAACCATCCGCTCACCTTTTCTGCGTATTACAAAGACATGGCTTTGGGAGCCAAAAATCTCAAATTTGGACTCATCAGACCAAAGTACAGATTTCCACTAGTTTAATGTCCATTCCTTGTGTTTCTTGGCCCAAAAAAGTCTCTTCTTCTTGTTGTTCTTCCTCAGTAGTGGCTTCTTTGCAGCAATTCGACCATGAAGGCCTGATTCACACAGTCTCCTCTGAACAGTTGATGTTGAGATGTGTCTGCTACTTGAACTCTGCAAAACATTTATGTGGGCTCTAATCTGAGGTGCTGTTAATATGAGCGTTTCTGAGGCTGGTAACGCTAATGAACTGATCCTCGGCAGCAGAGGTAACTCTTGGTCTTCCTGTCCTGGTGCGGTCCTCATGAGAGCCAGTTTCATCATAGCGTTTAATGGTTTTCGCGACTGCACTTGAGGATACATTCAAAGTTCTTGAAATTTTCCGGATTGACTGACCTTCCTGTCTTTAAAGTAATGATGGACTGTCGTTTCTCTTTACTTATTTGAGTGGTTCTTGCCATAATATGGATTAGAACTGTAGTCGAATAGGCCTATTCACTGTATAGAACTGTACACAACTGATGGTCTCAAACACATTAAGAAGGCAAGAAATTCCACAAATGAACTCTTGACAAGGCTCACCTGTTAATTGAAAAACCATTCCAGGTGACTACCTTGTGAAGCTGATTGAAAGATTGCCAAGAGTGTGCAAAGCTGTCATCAAAGCAAAAGGTGGCTTCTTTGAAGAATTTAAAATATACAACATATTTTGGTTTGTTTAACACTTTTTTGTTTACCACATAATTCCATGTGTTCCTTCATAGTTTTGATGTCTTCAATATTAATCTGCAATGTAGAAAAAAATTAAAATAAAGAAAAACCACTGAATGAGAAGGTGTGTCCAAACCTTCGACTGGTACTGTATAACTGGATCAGTGGGTTCTGTAACACATATTCATTCTTCGAAGGAATGTTTTTAAATTATTAAGGTGTGCTTTTGTTGGAATAATAGATCAGGTCACAGGCGCTTAACTGTCTACCTGATCCGTTCAAGCTTTAGTCTTGTGTGTAGTCAGCTCCCTGAGCATTAAAATCTAAAATACCCTGATAGTACTGCAGCACTTTTATTTTTTCCAATCTATAAATGTTTTATGTCGTTTTAATGCCAAGACCTAAGGAAGTTGGCCTGCACCCAAACAGAAATTTGTACATATATTTCCAGACAGGCACTAAATAAACAGGGATGATTATTCCTAGAAAGAGCCTGTACGGTTGAAGTACTACTCATGTGGTCTCCAGGGAGCTGGCTGCTGCACATGAGTGAATTCACTGTCCTCCGTCCGCCATAAAGTGTGAAAAATCTTATGTGTGTGCTGCTGATCATGACCATTTACAAGTGAAGCCATACTGTTGTCACCACAGAAGCAGGACCGGTATAATATTGGCTCCATGGCAACGCCGGCCGCCCACACTCCCCTCAGGCTGCATACAGGGGACGTGTGTGCGTGTGCGTGTGCGTGTGAGAGAGTATGAGCGCAGAGGTGGTTGACTGACCTATTTTTCAGGCTGTTCATTTGAATCTGGATGAAGGGAGAGACGATGGGGTTTTTAATGATGGCACAAGAGACTTGAGCTTTGCTTCCCCCTTTTATAGGACTTCCGCTGACATAACTGGGCTACCTGTAACTCCTTTGCATATTATACTCACAGCCGGACCCCAGCACCACTCGTATGTTAAATTCCTAGTTTATGCTACTTCTCCGTGTGTGTCTTTTTTGTCTCGCTTGGTTTCTCAGTGTCACGCCTCATTGCATACAGTATGTAGCAGGTCTCAAGGTGGGGACTCTGGCCCCTTGGTAGAGGATGTGGACAGTATGAAGGTGGAGAGAATCAGCCAATTAGACCCTAGGAATGGCCAGCAGTGTACCTGCAGGGTTAATCACCCAGCTCTCATAATCCAGGTGGGACTCTATGTCCAGGTGGGACTACTATGTATAGTAGTTCCAATCAAATGAGACATTTCTGGCATCATAGTCCTACTCAGCAGTTGTTTCTTGATATCAGTACTCTACATTAATGTATGAATGTGTATATTTTCAGTAGCTGGTGGTTGTCAGTGTTATAATTTCTGGCACCCAATCAGCAGCCATCAGAAGGAGGAGAGGAGGCAGAAAGTGTCCGGTAGCGTCCCTGCTTCTTTATCCTTGCCTCTCCTACTATTCCTCCTCTTCCTCCACCTCCTCCTCCTCTTCCTCTTCTATACAACCCAAACCTCTACCCCAATTCCTAGTACCCCACAAGCACAGCAGGTTTCTTCATTCGGTTTCATTTCCTCAGCTCTTTTCTATCTTGCCTCCCTGCTGTGAGCACTATATATTCCTCTGCTTATCACACTTATGCACTCGTGTATATAGAGGCTGTGGTACGTGCTTGAGCACACACATGCACAGACAGGATTACATCAGAATTATATATTTATTTGAACTCTGCATTTTACTCGCCTCCCTCTCGCTGCCTTCTTCCATCCCTCCACAGCTACTTGCCTGAAAAGTGATGTTGGTTTCCATAGCAACCGTCTGTGTCTGTATTAGAGGGGAGTTTCCTCGCACAGACTAAAAAGGACGCCGAGCGTGGGGAGTCACAAAAGCACACGCGCTCTGCATGTATTTGTAAAACTGTTGATTAGCAATCACCGTGTCCTTCACACAAAGTGTTTATTTTTAATGGCCCATAAAAAAAACTGTTGATTGGGTGATTCTTGCAGGAATGGGTTGTAGTATATTACAAATTACACATTCAAGTCAAATGAATATTTGTGGTGCGTAATGTAATGTGAAAAAAAGAGTGAGTCCCTAAAGATTCTTTTAATTTTTTTTTTATTTCATAAGGCACTCACATTCTTTTGAATTGTAGAAGTGAGTGTTTTGGGTTGTATTGTGGGTTACAATTGCGTGGTGGTGGGTGTTACAGCAATTTTTTTGGATGAATACATGCATATACTTTATTTGTTGCACAATACTTCATATTCAATAGTATGACAATGAACAACATGACCATTTTCGTGGCAGACAAATATGAATTTATTCATACTGTGTACAGGTTTTCTGTGTGGAATTCACATGCTTCTTGATATGCTTGTGTGTGTGTCTGTCTGTGAGCTGCTCTGGGGCTCTCTCACTTTCAGAGGAATGTAGGTCAGTTAGACTGGAGACTGTAAATTGCCTATTGTTATGAGTGTGTTCCCTGTCTTCCACCAGATGCCTGCATGGAAAGATCCCAGATCTCTCTGACCCTGAATAAGAATGTATGTGTGTAGACAATGGATGAATAGAATGAATGGAGCTAAGCCCTATAAAACCTACTGCATTACAAGGGGTCTTGACTTTTTCACAGTTTTGCACTTTGCACAAACTGTTATCAAATAAACAATTGTACTTCTATCTTTTTTCTGTAAAACACTGGTTGAAATATGCAGGAATATGCTCAACACATGCATGTCAGGAACATTTCTGACAGGGGAAATGATCCATTTGTGATCCACTGTGTAAACGTGCTTGGTAACCACTTGGCTGAGCAAAACAACAGAGTGGCATCTGGCTAGTGGTTATATATTTACATTTCGTGAGCCTCTCCCTCATGTAAACTATTGACAGCAGTCCCAACACATTATCTGTCTCCTCCATTAGGAGCTGGCCTGCAATTAGCCAGCACAAAGCAATGTGCTCAAACATTCTCAGTGGATAGAACAGCCTGTGTTTACATCTTTTCTCTGCCACCCTGTTTTTCTTCCTCCAACTCATTCCTCTCACTCACTCAATCTGAGCAAATATTCTGGTGCCTTTTTTTCCTTTTTTTCCACAGGAAAGAACCACACTGTGCTTCTGTAGCTTTCTCCTCTTATTTTCTACCCAGTGTCATGTAGTAAGTGTGTAGAATTGCAGTCAGCAGGGTGGGAACAGAAGGGGGTACCATTTGGCAACCTCAGATCCCTCTCAGTGGCTCCTCAAACTCTTCTTCTCACTAAATGATCTATCACACATGGCGCTGGCTGAGATATTCACAGTGTGCAGACTATTTAAACTACATGGTCAGAATGAGTAATACAGGAAATGATCACAGAAACAGGAATGATTTATTTCAAGCTCTGACAAACCGACATGACTGATTGTTTTTACCAGGTCAGCACGCTGTTAAAGCTCACGGCCATTCAGGGATGGCATCCATCACAGTGACCCACACTCCTGCAGAGGTGTGTGTCGTGCGTATGTGTGTATTCCTGGCTTTTTCTACATGCAAGCTTGTGAACGTATGTGTGTATGTGCATGGTGCAGATGTTCGTGTGTATTATTAAGCATATGTTTACTAATTTATCAGCTTTGTGACTGGAGCTCAGGGGCCATTACTCTGTGAGCTGGTGAAAGATTTGTGGCCGAGCAGACCTACCCTAGACGTCTACAACTTCCCTGAAGTAACCCATCAAGGATACATCGTTACACTCATATTTCATCATATATATATATTTATTTTTTTACCTTGACATCGACAATGTAAAATCTCACTATAATATCTTTCTTTGGCTGTCTGGCTTTAGTCATTATATTGTGCATTGTAACAAGTAGATCTCTTTAAACTGATTGTGATTTTTGTTTAAAGGTATAATATGTACGATTTTAAGTTTCGTCTTGTAATACTACTTTGAACATGTAGAAGTGACAGTGAGTCACTGTAGCATCCAATCTTTTTTTTGTTAATTTGTAAAAAATAAATTATTTGTTTTTGTCAATTTGTTAAGCCTTTCATTTATGGTATAGCATACTTATCTCTATTTTAAACAAGACCATAAAAGCAGGAAAAAAAAGGTTTTAAATTGTCCATAAAATTGCTTCAGTTTGATAGATTGTTAGATGACATGTTAATTTAGCTAGCCACATACAGCTATTCTAAATTACCTGAACCGTGTAACAACAATCGGTTGAATAAAAATACTAACAATTGCAGCAAAGTTATAGAATGAGTTACCTTTTCAAGCGCAGTAGAACATTTATCATGATGCATTACAGACTAATTAAAGGTGGAGAAAATGACCGAGGGCTAGTCAACATATAATTCAGTCTTTAAAGACACTTCCAATACAATAATTAAAACAAAAATAGTGTGCTTCAAATTCAATTTTTACAATTACCACCTGCACTTTGGTATTAATCGTTTTTTAAATCCAATTTTCAGTTGTTTTTGATGTTCAAATTGAACTCAAATATATTCCATGTTGGTCTGTGTTTGGGTGTGTATGTGTTTTACCTTGGGGCTTCAATCATTTCTATCATTGCAGAAAAATCCCCAGAAGTGTGTTTGACATAACCACTGTGTGTATCAGAGAGGCCATGTGCCCTGTGCGCTGTGTCAGTGTGTGACAGGACACGGCTTGTCAATGTGGACTCCCAGCGGGGGCTCACAAGTGGCCCAGACACTGGCTCTGGTCTGCCCGAGGTTGTTACCATGGCGACGTGGGGTCAACCAGACCCTGCTCATCCGTATTCAGGTCAGTTAATTATGCACCGGACACTAATGATGTGTAATGACTCTGTCCTTGGAAAAGGAGAAACTCAAAGAGAAAGGTGTTTGTGTGCAGATGAACTCTGTCTCAACAGTGTAGTTTGTTCCTGTTCAGGGTTTTATGAGTGCAAAGCGTGGGAGGGTCCAGTGAGCCGGTCTTCCCTTTGTCGTAGGGCCCTATTCTGTGATAACCGTGGTCAATAGTGCTACACTCACAACACTCACACACACACATACCTTTTCATGTATGCTCCTGTAAAAACTGTTTAGATAAATACTGTTAAAGCTCATCTGCTATGTCTCTGAATGATTTTTCTGCCCCTGGCTATCGATCCTTCCATGCTATCCTCCTCCCTGCCTCCCACTCACAGATGACCTGGCACAGATGACTTCAGATTTTGACTGGCAGTTTTGGTGTGCAGACTTTGTATGCAGAACAAAGAGTTTTAGCACAGCCAATTAACCCTCGTAACACCTCCCTCAGTGACTAAACTCCCCAATATGCTCCTGCTGTCTCTAAATTTCTGTATCTATTCAGACAGGAAAATGCTGTGGGCTTAAGTACCAGAAAAACAGGTGAACATACAGCTTGATAAGATGGGTAGTTAATCAGGTGTTTCAGGGCAGGCTGGGAGGAAGAACAGTAAGTCCAGAGAGTGGCTAATTTATAGGTGTAACAATAAACACAGTGAGGTTGTGGCCTTGGCCCCCTTCCACTGTCCCTATCCTTTCACCTCTGAAGAATAACTCCTTGACCACTATTCTTACGGAGTCCTTTTACCAAGGAATTCAACATTAACCTGTCAGTGGTCTTTGTGAACATCTAAACATCACTTTTTTTTCACACAAAAAAAACAAGCATGTGAAGCCCAAAATAAACCAACAGAAAGACAAAAGATGCTGATTTTGCCTTTCTATTGCTCTCAATGTTTATCTATCAGCTGCATGCACCTTTTCAAGAAAAGAAACCTCCTGAGTAAGGCTGCATCCAAAGATGTTGCACTTTATCACCCCCTACCTGCAACTTTAAATTTTACAGGCAGCGCTGGAAGCATCCTTCATAATCCTTCACAATCCTTCACTGTACTAACTCTTCCTCTATGTTTCTTTCCCTACAGGTGTGTACAGATGTCGTGCGTCTGTCCGTTCTCGGGAGGAGCCTGTAACCAGCTGCTCTATATCGGCCCTGCTCAAAATTTCTGTCTGAGGCTTTGTGGGGTCAGTCCCCTCTCTGTCAGAGCTGCTCTCAGGTGTCCAACAGATGCTGCCCTACCTGCTGGCTTTCCACTGATCCGTGTCGGCGCTGTCCCTAACAGGCCCTCAGTCTTGGGTTGAGTTTACTTTGATGGGCACCAAGGACAAGGTACACACAAACATACACAAAAAAAACCATACAAAACTCTTTCATGATCTTTAAAGTGTAATAAAACACATTTGATTTCTTAAAAGCAAATTCAGTGACCTATTATGAACTCATTGTGGAAGTCGAAAGGACCAGAATCATTGTTTGTGGAGTTCACTTTAGTTGTTTTACTCAGCTTAGCTTTGACTCAGTATTAGTTAAGTTTACTTGTGTCTGTGTTCGTATCTATATTACCTTGCTATCAGTTTGTCCAATGATAATACTTACATTCATGCTGTTAAACTGAAGTTGAACAGTAGGTATGGGTTAGGTGGCTTGTATCTCTCCAAACCATAATTAATGGTTAATTAAAAAAATGTATTTGCCTTTAATGGATAGACTACAGATCGTACAGAGATAGATGGGGTGGAGAAAAAAGAGATATGACGAGCAACAAAGTGTCTCGACTGGACTTCAACTGAGGGGTGTACTACAAAGTGAGATTAATGGGTTAGCGAAGTATGTTGAGACTAAAGCCTGGGTTGTCAGAATCACGAAGGTGGCTTTCTTTTAAGCCGGCTAGATCACCATGGTAACTGATGCTGCAAACTTACCCTGGTCCGGAGCAGGTTATGTTGGAGATATCGGATCAAACATAAGAAAGTACCACTTACTGACCAATCAATTCTCTTGGAAAAATATCAGCACCAATCGGAGAAGATCCTGTGCAGCTCGTTGCACTGAGTGAGACAGTGAGACCGTCCTCTGAGGAGTGAGACAGTCCTCTGAGGAGTGAGACAGTGAGACCGTCCTTTGCGGGGGGCAGAGTGTTCAGAGACCGACAAACCTCTGTGACTTTCCTCGGTGATTTTTATGAAGTATACATTCATTTCATAGTGGGTTTTTTTTTTTACTGATATCATCCTACAACAGGGACTGATTGATGCACTAAAGCATTGCACTTATACTTACAAGATACGACAGTAAACTTACCTACCGCTTTGAATGATGTTTTTATATTTATTTCTTATTTGCTCCTCATCTAATAATAAATAACATCCATGTGTAATTAGTACGACCTTCCTGTACATTTTGTGGGAAGGTGATATTATAGGCAAAGTCTTTCAACTTCGGCGACACATTCACATCCTGATTATGTGTTTAACTTCATTGTAGGTTTTTAAAATTATACTTTGCTCCTCATTTAAAAAAAAAATATGTCGCTCTGCTGTCATAACACTGGTCCATGTTTGTGATTGGTCAGATGCTGCAAACACCTCCTTTTTATGTGAACGCGCACAGAAACGAAAGCAGAAAGCTTGAGTTAACAGAGAAAGCTGATAACTACTGTCACAGTACTGATTATCTCTGACTGACGGTTTCCGCTTTATTGAGCCAGCTCAGGCAAAGAAAGTCTGGGTATATTGAACCTGCCTCGTAGTACACCCCTCTGGTGACACTGGTTATGTGGTATGCATCCTGCCTGTTCCCTTAATGACGGAATTTAAGCTGAGTATTTACATGAAACAAAATTGTTCTAAATATTATCAATATTTGGTGTTACATTTTTCCAGCCAAAATAAAATATGACCAAAAACACTCTCAGGCAGTAAACAGCTTTCAGTTCATGTTTGATAGGTTTTGGTCTGTTTGGTTTTCATGTTTGGACGTGACCAGGCAGCGACAGCAGCACTTTGTTAGTTAATTAGTTAATTTTGATAAATGTCTCCCGGACGTTGCATCATCTGAGCCTGTAAAGAGTTCAGAGCCCATCTCCACTTCATCAGTTGAATTACACTGAGCAGACACACATCAAAACAGTCAGTGACTTCATGACAGACACATATCCACTGGTCAGGTTCAGAGGTTCTCTGATGATCATTAATAGTGAAGCATCAGTATGTAACCAGCATGTTACTGTTGTAGCTGCTGCAGGTGGAGCTACTTTGAACTACTTTATATCCAGTTTTATATCCAGGGACAGCAGATAAATCTGAAGGGTCGTCAGATGGTTGCTGGGAGCGTAAAGAAGAAAAAATTAAGTTCTGATGCACAAATCTGTTTTCTGTTTTTTGACATTTTCTCTAATCTTTGGTAAGATTTTGGATCATTTTAAGAATCACTGAGATAAAAACCATTTAAGAAATTTAGAGGGAAAAGTAACTATTTGGTGGAGCTGTAAACAAGTCAAACATCTGAAATGTGACCCTGACTACACACTGCTTTTTGTCAGATGTCAGAAACCACTCAGGCTTGAAACAACTGGTTTAAGCCTTGACAATCTGTTGTATTTTAAAAGTTTGTTATATTATGCATTGTGAAAAAAAATCTTTATCTGAAAACAAACCTAAGCTGTCAAATAATGGAGCAGAAAGTATATTTCCCCTTGAAATGTGGTGGAGTGGAAGTTCAAAGTGGCATCAAATGAAAATACTCAAGTAAAATACACGTCTGTCAAAACTGTACTAAAGTATCATACTTAAGTAAATGTGCTTACTTTCCACCACTAATTGTAAATGTTGAGGTTTGATAGCTATAGTGAAACTAAATCCTTCATCTTCAGATAATGTCTGGATCACAAATTAATGGTCATATAGTGACATGAAAACAAAAATGAGATCTAGTGATGGTTCTTTGAACAAACTCTACACAACTGTTAATCAATGACAACCCTATAATTCAGTCTGAATTAAAACAATGGACTAAATTAGAATGGAGAAAGTGTCAGTGATAGAACTGTACATTATATGATTTGTTTATTTGTATTAGTCATTCAATAATCATGAGCCGCAACACAACCACATATCTTGTTTATCATGATTTTATTTGTAAGTGTCCAATACAGAAGCAAGAGAGAATTTAAAAAAATTTAACCATACCAACAAGAAAGTTGGCACTGAAACTCTCTATCCTGATTTAATTTGAATTGTTGGGTTTCTCTGTATAATGTTGTAAAGTTCTGCTGTAAGGACTTTAATGTGTTACGTGCCATGAAATAAATTGTGTTGCGATTTGGCGCGATATAAATATACAATTGAATTTCTTTATTCAATGTATAACTCAATACTGTCACGCAGAGCGTGTGTACAAATGGCCTACATGCCCAAACAAAAGGTGTGGGTAACCGTAGGTCACAAATCTTAAATTATTAAATCCTCCTGCTCCTCCGTTTCTTCCCATGTTTGTGATTTTGTCACAAGAATTCCCACATCATCACATGGAAATTCACAGCGCCACATTTTTTTATGATGCGGTTTAATGTCACACCTTTGTGGGCCGTGTTTGTTTTGCAGAGCCAACAATGACTTTCCCTGAATCAACCCTCATGCAGACGGAGAGGGGCCGCTGCCGCCACTGGCTGTGGAGCAGGTATCGATGACATCATTGTCTATCTTATATACAATGCTGATTTCACTGTTGTAATATACTGTGGGAGGATAATTCAATATATTATTGTCTAGATTTGTTACCAGATTTAACACCCATCAATCAATATTCAATTATGCCGAGTGCTGCTTTTACATTGTAAAACTCTAGTAATGAAGTTTCTCAGATTTAATTTGCAATTTGAGCCACAGTGCATCTCCTTTCCTAGAAACTGGTCCAGTGTTTTCAAAGGAAATTTGCATAACTTTGTAGTGCTAAGTAACTATGGCTCATCATTGACCCTCACCTTCCTCTAAATGTGTGCTTATTTAATGTCAGGTGTAATGCGAAACACAAAACCCCCCCCATCTTTACCCACTAATTCCTCTGTATCCTTTCATCTTAAAGGGGTTGTGAGCTGACAAATGTCTTTTGCCAAACATGACATTAAAGAACCTTCGACAGATAAAAAAAGAACAAGAAACTGACTGAACAGATTATACAATCAAAAAAACAAAAAAAAAAAAAAAACATTTTATTTATAGAGACTCATTAATGATATGAGGTGTTGGTGGGGTCTTAGCTCAGCCAGGCATTTCTCCTTGTATATTCGGTGTAGACAACAATATTACATGATTTGCATTCCTGCTATCCAGTTCCTGTTCTCTGCATCACTTCAATGGCAGTGTCGCTTGATGTCCATCAAGCTCTTCACTCTTCTCCTCAAAGTGGGTCTGGCCACATCTGGTCAAACTAGTGTTGTTTCCTCCTGAATGAGCATCCTGGGTAAAAGAGACCGTAATTTAGTTTTGGAGTAAAATTAGCAATCATATTTGATTTTGAACTTTTTTGGGGAGGCTTTGATTCAATTTTTGGTTGTATTGTAACTAATATTTTTTCCATCTTATTTGCCGTTTATCTAAGAGGTAAAACTCCTAAAAAAAAATAAAAAAAATATCCCTTGTTTTTCTGCGGCAGCTAACAATTTTTTTAGAAAGTCCAGTTAGACCTCTTCAGATGGTTTGTGCAACCATCAGATTAAACCATCAGGCTCATTGGTTTAAACCAGAAAACTTTGATTTTTGAGTATTCTAATTCATTAACTTTGTGTACAGTACAGCTTTACAGATACTGGAGTTTTGAGGCCAAAACTGACAGATATTTGGGAGACTGTAAAGATCAGCTAACAGTGTACCAGCTGGTATTCTCTACAACATGTAGCATCAACAAACAATCTTGATATACAGTAGATCCCCTACTTGTTTGTTATTGACAAAGTTGGTAATGCCACAGTTAGAAAATCAACTAGTCGGAGCTCTCTGCGGACAAACTATCTAGAAAAATCAATCCCAAACCTGCTCTGGCATTTCTGTACTGTAATTTCTTGTTGCTTAACAACCAGTATAAATGATGGAAAGAAAAGATTTGTCTCTTCCTCTTATTTGCATTGTGGCTCCAGAAAGTCTCTTTGGATTTCTCTTATTTGCAAGTGATTCCTTTTTGTTTTACTTTCCGCATCTAATTGACGACTCCTTATCTTGTGACCAACTCAGTATTACCATACGAAAGCAGATACAAAAGGAATGGGGGTGATTGTCAACCGTTTGTCACACTGTATAAAAGCTGCCCTGCGGAGGAGTGACGTGGGCTTTTTGCTGGACACCTCTCTTTGAGGGTGGCATGTATTTGCTCCTTCTTGCAAGAATAAATGTCCGATGCGTTTGATTTTGAACCAAGCCTCTTGAGTAATTTTTCCAACAATAAAGTATATACCAAAACATCTGCCAACATCGATTTATCTGTTGCTTTAGTTCTGCTACAGACTCACAAACGACCATAAAGTATCAACACTATTTAAGAACGTGATATGAAACAGAAAGCCCTGGAAAAAGATAGTAAGTTTTTATTTATTTGTTATCGTTTGGTTATTTTTGTGAAACTAATATGAGATTAAAATGATTTTTTTTTTTTTAATGAAAAAGTCTTTAAAGCTTCAATCACATCACACCCTTTACTTAGGTGTTCCTAATAAACTGACAACCGAGTGTAAATGTTCTTGTCACATTTACAGAGACAAACACAAGTAGACATCAACAGTTTTTAGTGGGGATTAGCAGTACAAAACCAGTCAATGCAGCAGGGATGTTGTATAAACTGACTCGCTGACAAGGCGATAACAGATAAAGGGAAGACTAAAATCCATGTTGCTATCTGCCTTTTCAAAAGAGTGAATCACTTCGAAACAAGTGTGGTTTTAGTGCCACTGCACTCATAAGTTACTCAAAGCAGAGCGCTTTCGAGAAGCCCTCGGTTACCACGGCAGCAGAGCACAGTGGAGAGTGGGTGGGACGGCGAGAGCGTCAGTAAAAACAAACCCTGACCTTGAGCTCAACTAATTCATGAACATACCATCCACAGACTCCTGTTATTTCCTCAAATGTGCGCCGACTGGCGAAGTGATTCTTTTCTGCAGATTGGATACTCTTCCTAAACTATAACCTGTGCTACTTAATCTAAAGAAATGTGTCTGTGAATGTGTGAAAAAGCCCATCGAATTTGTGCTTGCAGTCGATTGTGCAGAAATAGATCAGCAATGATGAATTCCTCTCACAACCACAAGAGTTACTGTATGCCTCATTTGACACCTTCTCATGAAGATCACAATGAGAGGGAAACACAAAGGCAAATGTCTAGGAGTCAGTCAGAGGTGTGTTGTGCTAACCTCCCCCACCTGGCACAGTATTGGGTTTAGGGACATTCTGTTTTTAGCTTTAGCTTCAAGCCAGGTAAAGCCAAGACGTTTTCCAAATGTTATTTTATTATCTCTCAGTGGTGGTCGTATGGCCAGTTTAACCTGTAAGGGGCAACAGGACATGAAGGCCTTCCTTTAAAGTTTTGATTAAAGAAACTGCTGAAATTCTACCAGGTTTTATAAAACCTCACGTTAAAAGTCTAGTTTCATCGAACCAAGCGCCCACCCGACCGCAATTCACTTTTACAGTCTTAAAACGTATCCAATTTTTCTTTACGTAATAATCTAAATGATTTTAATTTAAATAGTTGCCTTTTGCCGTCACTACATGAGGCAACACAATCGTGACTTAGCCCGCTGATGAAAGCGGTTTTATTTGCCGTGTTTAGAGCTTAATGAGCGGACTGTTTGTGGCGACATTCCGGAGAAGAAAAAACAACAACAACAACAACACACACGCACACACACGCTGGACACAGTTAGTTAAGCTTTTTGCTGTGTGAGTGTGAAGTGCCGTTTAAAAAAAAAAAAAAAAAAATCCCAGACTCAGCAAGCGTTGCGAGTAAATGTTTACAATGGCCAAACAAACGAAGAAAAAAAATCTGTGACTACAGATGACAGAAGTTTTAAAAATAAATGCAAATTCCGAGAAAAAGAAATGTCATCGCACAGACAACACCGTTTGGTTCTCTGGGAAGTGAAGTCCAAAAACACAGCTGCAATTACCGCTAATCGCCATAGGTGTCACCAAATAGAGCAAAACGGAGATCTTTGAGATCAATGTGGCTTTTTGGTTTTTTTGCATATTCAATAGAAATAGACACAAGACAAATATCAAAGTAAAAATATCTCTGGCTGATATAATGCAAATATACATGTTTGGCTCTCAAACTCGGCAGCATCAGCCAGATTCAACGAGCGAAATGGAAACAGACCGGAGTTGAGTCTCAGTTTTAGGCTCATCTTGTGCAGACATGTGAAAGCCATTGTCATGGGATTAATTTTTTTTTTTTTTTTTTTAATATCGTTTTATATAAACCCACCACAAATGAATAAAACTATAATCTACTATTTAAACACGCGCAACACTATTATGTGGATGTGTAGTGCTAAATGAATAGTAAGACGAGCAGAACTGAAGTGCTGGTGTTCCCGTACCTTCTGTGAGGCGAGCTTTCCCTCCTGTCGGCTGGCAGAGGACTGTGGAGCAGCCGACACACAGCACTACTGTCTGAGCGTGACTGAACACTGTGGTGATCTTGTAGCAACCTGCAAACCACACATGCAAACCATCTGATGAGACAACCATGACAGTTACACAGAAAACAACAGCCAGCTGCCAACCCCTACACAACCATTACATTACATAATCAGACCTAATCTGGATTACTGGTGTGTCCTTGCAGCTGTTTGTGTTAAGAGTCACTGAAATAACCAATTTCACAGACAATTACAAGTGTCACTGTATGCCTTATTTGACAACCCAATCACAAAGGAAACAATGAAAGGTCAACACATAAAGGCAAATGTACTTTAGGTATTATATTCATGATTTAAAGTACACATTCAAATATAAAAAAAATTAAAGCACAGATTATTTACTACTTCCCCCTGCAATATAAATTAGTCTCTTACAGATGGTAAAATGTACTACTTATAAAAATGTGTTATTTTAAAAGGTTTCCTCTTATCTTCAATACCTAAATCACTAAATGACACAAATCTGAGGGTCTGCTCTGGTTACCATTTTACAAACTGACCTGGACACTTGACATCCATAAAATAGGAATTAGGACACTGTACAAGACGTTTTTTCTTGTGTGTCCTCTTTTCTTCCTCGATGCTGGGGTGCAACAGATCCTTTGCGAGCTGAAAGAAAAAGACAACAGTTCCATCAATTATTTGACTAAATAAATGTAAACTATATCCCAGCGAGTGTTGTTGGAAGTTGCAGTACAATACGGGAAAATATCTGTTGGGAGTCAAAAGGTTTTTACAACAAGGCTTAGAGAAAGGCAAAATTAGAAATCTCTTTACTGTTATCAGATGAGAAAACAGGATTAAAAAAGAAAGTAAAAGTGTTAAAAAAAATTTAAAAAAAATTTTTTTTTTTAAAGTGCGTAGAATACTTTTAAGGCGATCACACTTGATGAACTGCAATATCTTACAAAATTGAGATTTGACCATCCGAAAATAAATGTGGCTGGTGAACATTGATCAAAAATACTTAAATCTACGATTTACCAGCAGTTTCGTAACGAGTTTAACCAGCTTTCGTCTTGGTACCGATAATAAAAGCACAAAATGCGGGGAGCCGCGTGCTCGGCTTCCTTGCACACGTGTTTCGCCATATTGTTCTCTTCGCATTTTCACATTTACAACACAACAAAATCAAACTGCCGAGTCCAACATAAACTAAACACAATATTACGCTGCATCATATAATAGCCGGATTGTAATAACAACTATAAAAAACGGCATCGGTACTTACAGACATGTCTGCGTGTTTGGGGTCTCACCGTGGCTACACACACGCACCGGAAACTGTTGGCTGACTGGGAGGAAGACCTGGAGGAAGACCCGGAAGAAGAACACTTACTAAAAATATGTGTAAACGTTTACATTGAACTATCTGTTAGATAAGATGAAATAATTACACGAAATTAAACATCATCGTGTGAAGGGACCCTAAAAACAAAAATAATATTTTTTTTCTGTCGCACTTAATAAAATATTCTAGAATAATAGTTATTATCTAGAGATCATTCAAATTGGCGATTACATTTTTTATTAATTTGGTTTAATGAGATTTTTTTTTTAAACCCCTTGCCTTTCAACAATAAAAATGTAAACTAGAGCCTATTTTACAGAGATGCATGTATTTAAAAAAAAATGTTTTTTAAAAACCTGCAGTTAAACTTCTGTTACCTGCAGGTGGCACCAGTGTGTCCCTCTCCAGAGGCAAAATGCAAAAGTGACCAAAAAAAATCAGCCAGAAAGGATGAGGACAGAGAAGCTGCAGAAGCGTTCCTTTATAGGGGTTGTCTTGATAATTGCCTCATTTCCACCTGTTGTCTGTTCTATTTGCACAACAGCAGGTGAAATTGATTCACAATCAGTGTTGCTTCCTAACTGGACAGGTTGATTTCCCAGAAGTGTGATTGACTTGGAGTTACATTGTGTTGTTTAAGTGTTCCCTTTATTTTTTTTGAGCAGTGTATTTAGCTACATTCCAACACTGGATTATAAATATAGAATTTACAAATATATGATTTTTTTATTTTTTTTATTCATGTATAAAAAAAAAGTACTTTTTTTCATTTTTAGTTGACTTCATGTAGCTGTCTATGTTCCTGTTTTTATAGGTTTTTGTTGTTGTTTTTGCTGCTGTGACATTTTTCCCTGGGGATCAACAACTTTTATCCTATGTCATGGGGGAAGTCAATAATATTTAACACAATCTGTTAATATACAACACATTGTTAAAGATTAATGGTTTCAAACCTTTTTGTCTTACAGATGGCAGCGTTTAGTCTGGGTCACATCTCAGATGAGTTGCTAACAGCTCCACCAAAGAGTGACTTTTCCCTCTAAACTTCTCAGGGTTTTATTGCAATAAATGTTCAAATGATCCAATATTTCACCAAAAATCAAAGATTAGAGAAAAAGTCCAAAACCTGAAAAGACATTTATGGATCAGAACTTTGTTTTCATTCTTTCCTTGGGATCTGACAAATGTTTACTGACATTTCCAGATCCATTTTTCCTCTATTCCCAGAAATCCCAGTAATCCCAGTAATCATCTCACCACCCCTCAGATTTATCTGCTCCCCCTGATATATAAAATTGGACATAAAATACTTCAAACCTGCAGCAGCTACAAAAGTAACGTGCTGTCTTAATAACTCAAGGATGCCCTACATATATAGCCTAATAATATATCAGTCAAAGGGACCAAACCAGTACTGTTACTTTGAAACTTTTACTTCATGTTGTTACTGATACTTAGTCTATGTATTTTTTTTTTTACTTTAGTAAGATTTTTCATGCATATTTTTTTCTTTTAATGGCGTATTTTTATGCTGCATGTCTGTATTGCTATATTGACTTCAGCGAATCTGAAAACGTGTTTCACTACTGATGATAACCAATTTTACACCAGAAAAAAAAAAAAAAAAAGCCCCAACACGTCCTTACTTGAGTATTACAGGAATGTTATTAGTTTTCTGATCACATGGCGCCACCTAGTGACCTTTCTGAGTACCTGCAAGTGTGCTCTGTTCACTCCCATGAAGTACTCCCACATACGTAGCCTTTCAACCGATGGGATTTGGGCCGACAGCTAGTTTTTTTGTAGGCTGAAAAAACACGTAGCCACCTCGATTTGTGTGTAAACTGACTGATGGTGACTCTCTGAGGGCAGAACAATGGCTCTTTTATGGGTTTAGTTTTGAGGGCAGGTCTCCGATAGACAGTTACAACTTTGGATGGAGTGCATTTCTTTATCCAGCGCAGTCCAAACACAGCTTTGAGGCACTGAGGGAGATCGGAATTTGCCGGTGACAAGTCTGAGAGGGAAAAAAAAGAGAGGAGAAAATAGGATCCACTCGTTACATGGTGAAACGTTTTAAAGAAGTCTGTTTGTTTTTACGCACAAGAAAGGAACTCGAGATTTAAAGCGTTTTGTCGAGGATCTCCTCTGAACGGACAGAACTAACTTTTCCCCCTTTGAGCTGTAAGAACAGCTCCAACCATGGCGAAAAAGTATGATTTCCTTTTCAAGTTGTTACTCATCGGGGACAGCGGAGTGGGCAAAACATGTCTGATCATCCGTTTTGCTGAGGACAATTTCAACTCCACGTACATTTCCACCATCGGTACGTTGTTGTGGTTTTAATGTTTGAAGTGCAGCCTGCGACATTTCTGTACCAGTCTGTGAAACTTGGGATCTGGCAAATGTTTACTGACATTGTCAGATCCATTCTTCCTCTATTTCATGTCCCACACTGTACAAACTGGTTTCTGCTTTCATGTCTCAACTAGTCTCTCATTTTTCTCTTCTTCCTCTTTTATTCTCTCCTTTTTTTTTTGTCTACTTGTTAAATGTGTGCTCTGCTGTCTCTTCCCTGACCCTCTCCCCCATCTCTCCCTCGGATCTCATTCCTCTCACTTGGCTCTCAGAAGGTCCACCCACCCTCATTCCTATCTCTTTTACCATCTCTGCGTTCCCAGTAGAATGGCTGGCTTTCTGGCATGCACAGTTTTGCGCAAGACAGCCCCCCTCTCCTCTGCCCTTCGCCTCGCCGTCTTATCTGTCTGTCAGCTTGTCCATCCAGCAGGAAAAAACTAAAACCCAAGACTTTCTGCTGTACAGGCCTGTACGTCTATCTTATATGTATGATAGTGGATGGTAGTGGACATGACCATGACAATGACCAGTTTCCACCTGGTTTAGTATGACCTATATATTCTGCAATGTGTTTATTATCAAAAGTATTTCAATCAATGTGTCCCCTCCTCCTCCTCCTCCTCTGTGCTCTTTCCTATCTTCTTTTTGTCTCTCAGGCATTGACTTTAAAGTGAAAACCATTGAAGTGGATGGAAAGAAAGTGAAATTACAAGTCTGGTAAGAGATGACAGTAGGTTTCTTCTCTGAAAATGCGTTGTTTTGTGATTGGTGGAAGCAGATAACACTGATTCTTTTAGTTATCTTCCTCTGCCCTTTGACTGTCTCTGGCTCATTTTCCTAACAGGAAAGAGGAACCTCCCTCTTGTTCTCCAAACTAGGGCGTTATTACAGGGTTTAGTGTCCACACATGGCCACTTTACGTTATATAAAGATGCCAATAAAGCAGCTATAGCAGTGACAGATGCACATATTGTCCTGCACTCTATTCCATCTCTAACTTTTCCCCCACTAGTTGTATTTTAAAGACCTTGCAAGAGATGCACGCATCAGTGCACATTTTTTTTTACTTTGAATGTGTGTGCTTTGTGTAGGGACACAGCAGGGCAGGAGAGGTTCAAGACCATTACGACAGCCTACTACAGAGGAGCCATGGTGAGCCCAGGACGGCTGCAGGACAAGCAGACTGGATAATCAGGCTGACATCACCACCTCTTTATGCTCGCTCTGTACTATTGACTGACTCCTTAAATCGTCTCTCCTCTCTGTGTGTCAGGGCATCATCCTGGTGTACGACATCACAGACGATAAGTCCTTCGAAAACATCCAGAACTGGATGAAGAGCATCAAAGAAGTGAGGCTTCTTTATATCTCAGCCGTCACAGAGATAACCAGGAACGATTTTTAAATAGTGGTTAGTCGGTTGGATCCTTATTAGTAATCAGGCTCGACTCACTGAGACCACAAAGAACAACAAGGGTTTTTAAAGGATCAGTCCACTCCAATCACACATAAAAAAAAAAAAAATGTACCCTGTAACTTCTTTTTACTGAAGATACAGTCAACAGTGATGGATGTCAACATCAACAACAAGATGTCTGTTTGGTTTTTCTAGTTCTCTGTTCAAAAATGGTAAATGTTTCAGAGGCTGTTATCTGAGAACTGAGAAAGCACGAAAGAATCATTCCGTACTCACTTTAGTAATTACTTTTCTCAGTCAAATAAAATTAATTTCAGTTGATTGAGGATTGAAATGTTCATAAAGTGTCTGCAGTTAACCCAGACTTTGGTGATTTTTATTTTTTTTATTGTTTCTCAGTGAAGAGTTTAGTTTACACACGTTAGTTAGACTTCATGGTGTGTGAGAATGTTTTCTGCCCTCTCACCAAGAAGAAGATGTCTCTGTTGATACTCTCTGAATGACTAGATAGGAGCAGGTAAACTAATAAGAGGATAATAACATAAAGGAAAGATTATGTTTTTAGCAGAGTGATTTTAAAAAACAGCCCTCTGGCCTTCTCAATAATATTCAAACATCCAAGTCAAAGGAACCAAAAGCGAAACTCTTTTTTGGAACGGAGGGTGACTAAATAAATAGAGGTGGACTGAAATCAATGCACACCGCATATATCTTACCAAAACAGAACATATGCAAACATCTCTGTCCCACATTTTTGTGATGACGTGTTTACTATTAATACAGACCCAATGGCAGTGTTCACCTGCATACTTACAAGCTTTCACTTTTTATTTGACTCCTCTGCAGCAGCTGTCAATGCTTCATAACTTCTCAAAGTGTTGGTTTGTTGGTGAAAGAAAATGGCTTTAAATTATATTTAACACCCAAATGGTGCACTCAGGAGGTTTGGAAGATACTTTTATTAATCTCAAAGTTATGGTAGCATCTGTAAACATATTTGTAGCCTACAAGTCACTAGTGATTTTCAGAGATTAGTTTTGGATAATGAGCAACTTGTTCTGCATGTAAACAAATTAGACACCAGCCTGCTCAAACTGCAGGAAGAGTTTAATAAAACATTTGATCGTAACATTTTAGTGAAGCAGTTTTGGGTTTAAATGGGGAGACTTCTCTCCTGCTCTTATTGCCTCTCAAGTGCATTATTCTGTCCGTCCAGTTCAGATTCAGATTTCTGCTCTTTAATCGTTCCCTCTGTTCCTTCTAATCAATTAAATGCATTCCCTCTTTCCCAGAATGCATCAGCTGGGGTCAGTCGGATGTTACTAGGCAATAAGTGTGACATTGAGGCCAAACGGAAAGTTTCCAAGGAGACAGGAGAAAAGGTGAGTTGATCCCAACAACGATTAGGTGAAGTCTTTCTCTTGGATTGTTTTGATTTGTAAACGTGTAGTTTGAAGCAGCAGAAGTGATTGTTCACTTTAGCATTTAAAGTACACTTACCTGTAGTTAAAATAGCAGAAATCCTTCAGGAGATGCAGAAGAAGTCAAAGCTTTAATTGTGAGAAACAAACAAAAGGGACAGATTATTTGTGTTGGAGATTGAGGAGGGTTCTCATGTACCAGGTCTAAACAGACATTAGATAAGAACCAGGAAGTAATTATTACCCATATCCTGAACCACTGTAACCACTTCTGTGTCTGTTGTTGACAGCTGGCAAAAGATCATGGCATCAGGTTCTTTGAGACAAGTGCAAAGTCCAGCATTAACGTGGAGGAGGTGAGGTGTAACAGAGCCACTGTATCTTCATACATCATTGCACTCTGCCCGTTAAGCATGTGTTATTATGCCTGATGTGTTGATGTGTGTTATGAGTTAGTATGCCCTAATTTTCTCTCATTGGTTTTCTCTTTTTCCGTGTTTCAATCTATCCTGCAGTCATTTCTGGCTCTGGCACGAGACATACTACAGAAATCCAACAAGAAGCCAGTAAGTCAGAACACAAAAGTGATGCCAAATATCTCCAAAGTGAAGCGTTGCCCTATGAACATGACAGTGTCCCTCCATGTCTTACACGGGGTTGTAAGTTTTTGTCTTTGTGTTTTTCCTTGTTTGACAGGGCCCCACAGGTCGAGAGGTGAAAATCACCAGCAGTACAGAGAAAAAATCCTCCAAGTGTGTTCTTCTATAGATATGATACAGCCGCAAGAAGAAGTCTGTACAAATTGATGAGCACATCAGTGTTACTAAGGAAAACTGCAGCAAGTTTTCTGTCTCCATCTGGTGGGTCCAAAGGTCAAATACCTAGCCTAGCTAAAAGGCTTCTTTTTTTTTTTTTTTTTTATACCTAAACTACCGTATATTCTCTTTACAAGTTGTTCCTCAAGAATTGTACTTTGCCTAATTATAATTTATGGCTCACTCTTTGGAAATATTTCCTGAATTTCAAACTGAACTTATTTTTCATGACATCTGCTGGTGGAGTCTTGAATGACCCTGAATTGAATTTTTTTTAAAACAGGTCCCCACCATGTTTATACATCACTATATCCACACTACCTTTCTCTGGCTTGTACCATATTATCACTCCTACAACAGCACTGTTTAATGTCTTTAAGGAGCCTCAGCTGTGTTTTTAATGTCACCATTTCATTCATTTCTTATGTGTGAGCACATGCAGTAGCAATAAGAGCTCAGTGGCAGAGGAAGATGTGAAATGTTTTGATTAACATCCATACTAGTCTCTCATAACCTGTCTCCACTGCTGTGTGCCCTGGATAGGAGCTGCACCCATAAACCATTCTGGTTTCGCCCCCCAAAAAAAAGGTTATTTGTATTTATTTAAATCAATCACAATCGCCTTGTGTGGTGCTTATCCTATGATGGAGCAATGGTGTCCCTTACAAAATAGTGCCAGTTGGGGGTGGGAGATGGCACTTCTTGTGTGGCAGTCTAATATCACACCAAAGTGTGTATTACACCTGTCTGTCCACCAGAGGATACTGTATCAGTGTCACATTTTGCCTCACTTTAGAATGTAGATTTGGGGTGTTTAGATGCATCAAACAAAGAACAGTCACCTGAGTGACCAGCGTTAGAGTCCATGAGAGAGCAATGTATATTTCTTTGAAGAATTTTTTTCCTAGCCAAGTAGGAACACTGACACAATATGCTGTAGTGGATTGACGGGTTTATTACACGCTTTGGCGTGATACTTGGTTCTTTAAGGGAACATTTGCTCGTGGGGAAGCAACCCTTGTATTAAAATGACTAAATCTCCAGAAAAAGAACTACAAAGAACCAAGCAGACCTTATTAAATGATCCAGATGTCATCAAAACTTCTCAGCATATTAAGGTTGCTAGCTTGGAGGTGGTGGTTGTCGTCGTTGTTGTTGTTGTTTTTTTCCACTGTGATGGGAATTTTGAAATTGGTAACACACAGATAATGAAAAAGGAAGAGGATGTCGTCTGAAATAGTTGACTAATTGCAGGTTTATACCGACATCCTATATGTTGTGAGTCAGACTACGTACATGCAGGACGCACAGCAGGCTTCTGGTTGTAGTCCCTGACCAAAGTAAAGTCAAGGGGGAATCTAAAATGATTAGATAGTAAGTTATACAATTTCTGTGATATGCAGTGCCATTTTGTCAGTTCAATGTTTTAAATTTATTGAGTTCTATGTTTCATCACAGACAAGAAAACATCCTATTCATTCAATGAGACAGATTCTGTTTGTTTCGAGACTGAACATTTTTATCTCATGCCCTTGAGAATTAATCAGATATGTCAGTAGTGTTCAGCGTTTTAAAGCATTCGACAGAATCTACGGGAACGGATGCCATTAATTGTGAAAGACGCCAAATTAAATCCATTAAACAAATTGATACTGGTTGCCTGGAGATCAATGTGAAATGAACACGCCTTGTTTCAACAGATGGATGGATTGAGAATGTGGAAGATAGAGACAGAGATAAGTGCAATATGAGAAGATGAGTGGAGAGATGAAAGAATGATGGGTAAAGCAAGTGAATGAACAGGATGTGAGAGTCTGAAGATGCAGCAGTGCTCACAAGTCCGTCACTTTGAATAGATTTAGTGGGTCTTGCCTTTTATCTGAAGTGCCTGATAAATCTGACTAAACACAAGCACACACAGCCACGGTACATCAGACATGACAGCCTCTGTTTTCAGATCATTCAAACTGACTCTGATTGCAGGTGTTCCTCTGATCCTGACAGCTCTTTTTCCTCCACAGACACACTGAATTCCCTCTATCTCCTTTCTTTTGTGTTTTTCACATTCTTTGTCTTATGAGACCTGCCACAGGTCTTTGTATGTAGATTACAGACCTAACGCTTGATAAATAAAAAATGCAAATAAGTAAACATAGTGTTTGTATTGTGTAACTATGATCGGAGTAACTATATTTATATCGTCACAAATTTGACTGAAAGAACTTTACAATTTGTACAGCATTGATCACTCTTTATCTTTTGAATCTCAGTTTCGAAAAACTCCTTCAAAAAAATCTATAAACTAAGCAATACAGAAAGAACAACAGAAGAGTGATTCCAGAAATGCACTATATTGTAGATGTCGTGCACACAGAGTAGACAGAAATAATAATTGTTTAATTTCAATATGGAAAACCAGAATGTATTGGAAAGATCCATTGCAAACATGCGTAAGGATCCAGGACTATGTAAATTTGGTATTGAGAAGGGTTGTTGCAAAAAGCTTTAGCCTTTCACCTCATCTTTATAACTTATACCTGCAGTTCAGAACTGTTGTGTCCTCCTCCTGACAATGAGAGTAATTACAAAAACACAGTTGACACATGCTTATATCATAGACACTGCTGCAGCCTCGTCTGTTGCAGCTGTGAAAAGGTGGATAAATTGTTTTGAATGTCACAACTCCTGTGAAATGATTCATTTCACCTTCAGAATTTGATTCATTCACTACGATAACATTTGGAAAGTCTAGACGAGCCGCACAATTGAATTATTTTCTCCCCGTTCAGATTAGGGCTAAAACTAAAGTTAGGTGGCTCTGCCGGTGGAAGTCTCTGGTACACATGCTCTGTACCGTATGCAGCATATTCATCGGGCCAGTGCAGGAATGTCTCACCAGATTTAAAAACTCTGTATACTGTGAAACACAGAGACATTTACCTGGCAGTGATCGGCTTTATCAGTATTGCCTGGACTCCTTTGGAAAGGGATTGAATGTAAAGTACATTCATTTGTGTGAAAGTCCTATACTGTATGTTTAAATAACTAAAATAGGATCAATTACATACAATTTTAAGAGTGAAGCATTATATTCTACGTCTCAAGGACACAGACAGGAAACATGACTTATGACAGACACGGTGCTGGTTGTTATTTAGACAAGCGACCATTGGGACACTCTGACTACTAGGAACCCCTGCTGCCCTTTGTTTAACTGCCATCCTGCCAATACAGCTGCTGGTACCGTTTTTCTCACTGCTGCAGCAGCAGGAGCTAGAGCCTGTCGCTAGGCAACCACCCCTCCTTCACAGCATCAGCACCACTACGGTGTGCGCGCGGTCTGCCGCATCTCCAAGTTGCCTGCACGTTTTGCGTGCCTGGTCATCACGCAGGGCAGGTTTTGGTTTGCAAACACGATACATTGCTCCCCGTGTCAGAGCTCTGCCGAGGAGCAGAGGAAAAGACTTGAGGGCAGCAGAGGGGAGGGGCTAGTGAAAAGAAGAAATGTAAAGATAAACCTGGATGGATTTAAGTATGTTATCCCGGACATAGGCGGGCTATGTTTTTATGTTCATGTGACGTCTGGTGGGAGGCAGTGAGGTAAACGTCCGGGATACATACACGCGTACACATAGGCTACATACGGGCTGAACGGAATGCCCGCGTGACTGCAGAGACGAGAGGCGGCGGAGGAGGAGAGGGGGCCGGGGGGAGGGGGGGTCTAGGTGCGTGTGGACCACCGAAAAACCCCTGAAGTGGACTTGTCAAAGACAGAAACCAGTGAGGAAATCGTCATTCCAGCCCGGCAGATATTTTTGGTGCAATTTGAAAATCGATGAAACATATTTCTTTCCTGTTCATGTCGAGGTAATTAGTCTCGCTTCCCGAACGCACCGATGTGATCTTGGGGCTTTGATCTCCACGCCGTAGTTTCTTTTCCGTGACAGGATGAGGACCTGAGAGAAGGTCGCACATGTACGGATGCTGGTCCTCCTGACTGGACACACGGACTGACCGCCACATGTCATCTCCGCTGGGGGTGAAACAACATGCGATCAGCTGCTCTCTTTGTGATGCTGTAGAATTTGCGGCCTGCTCCGGTCTCCTGTTACCGCAATGCCACGGACGAGAGGAAGGAGAGGTGGAAGACAGAGGATGGAGAGGAGGAGAGTGCAAAGCAAATGAGTAGGCTATAGCAATAATGTGAAGATTTACAAGAAAAAAAAAAAAAAAAAAAACTAGCCCCACTGTGTGCTTGTGTTTTAATCAGAGAATGACTGGGCAGGAGAATGGCACAGACTACTCTATAAGCTACACTGGCCTGTGAACTGCCTGGAGTGAAAGAGACATATTGACTAAAGCAACCTTAGTATCATGGCTGAAATGTCAACTGAGGAGAGTACGGTGGCTGTGACTGTGTAGTGGCTGCTCAATTCTCAACTTTCTGCTGACAAAGTTCTTGGACTCACTGACTGGACTGTAGTGCGCACCATGGGACGTTGCGCAGGACCTATAGCACCTGCCAGTAGAGAGTTTGGTGCATAATTGTGACCGAGTAGGGCTCCGAAGCCAGCATTAATGTCTCTCCCTCTTCTACTCTCCTGTGCTTCTGCCCACACAACTTGTTTTAAGAACCCAGTGTAAGCGTGAAACCTGTCCCAGCCTCCTCCACACAAAGACAAGCCAAACATGCCTTCACCTTCAGACTCCAGCAGCGTGGCTTCAGCCTCTGGGTCCCGCGGCTGGTCAGACAGCCGTAGGGGCATGTCGGGCCGGGGGCCTGGTGGGGCACGGCTGCTCCTGTACCTGGGGCTGTGCCACCTGGGCCTGGGGGCCATGGTCCTGGCCTTCTCCTTCACCAGCATGGCCTTCACCTCCTCCGCCCGCGTGAGGCAGTCATGTCCATTCTGGGCTGGCTTCTTTGTAAGTATAAAACTAACAAAAAATACACAGCAGTAAGAATATTACAACCAGGATCTTAAATGTGGCGTGTTCTTGTGTATGTGCTGTTTGATTCCAGGTGGTGGCATCAGGGATAGTTGGAATAATCTCATGGAGAAGACCTCTGACACTGGTGGTATGTATAGTAGGGCCTATAGTTAGATTAAAAAAAAAAAAAAAAAAAAGGTGTTTCTTTGAGAGAAATTGAGCAGAGTTTGCATTTTTTTTTTTCTGAGAACCTAAAGGACTTTTCATCCATGTTGTCTTAAAAAACTGAGGTTTAAATGTTAATTGTGTTTGTTAAAAAGTGAAAAGTCTAAGTACTTTAAGATGAATTCTTAATTGTTACCACATCTTAATGGCTGTTATAGTGGTTTGTTGTGTCAAAATGTAGTTTCAACATTTGGATATCTTTACATTGTTTTATATTGTGCTTACATTGTGCATAACCTAATGAAATAAAATTGCTATAGACAGGTTTTGCACCGAACAAGCTCAGGGATGGGTCTTTTGGGTTGGTTTGTCCAGCCAGGTCAGGATTTCAATCCATCTTGGAACCAAACTGCGCAGGATTTTAATGCAAATTAAACTGTGCACTGCAGGTGATTATTTTCTACTCTGTAGTTGAAAGTCTTCCTTACATTAAAATCTCTCACTGTAGTGTTTGTTTGTTTATCGTGTTTGTTTGCACACTCTTGGTGCTCCATGCTTCAGGTTTTAAAACCCTGCTCTAAACCAACCACCGTCTCTGTGTACCTCCACAGGTGTCACTGTTCATGCTGCTGTCTGCAGTGTGTGTGATCCTCAGCTTGGCCGGCTCAATGCTCTCATGTCAGAATGCACAGATGGTCAAGTCTATGCTCACCTGTCAGGTAAACAACATTATGCAAGTGTTGTCTTCTGCCTCATGCTGAAATGCCCTTTGAGCCAGATGCAGGCCTAACGTGCCAGGAATAGTTGTGAATATGGTTTTAGTTTTTCACACCAATACACTGTGTATGGGAATGTGTGTAGGTGGAGAATGGCCTGTGTGTGTGTTGCGCACCCACTCACTCCTGCTCCATCACAGAGGAGGAGACCCTAGTTCTCTACCTGAATGCTGACTGCCACTCAGTCAGACATCAGCTGAAGGTAGGTGGAGTGTTTTACATCTACACTAAAAATCCAATTGAAAAATGTACATATTTCAACGAATAAAAAGTCCGAAAATACCCATGTGGTGTAGGATGTAGGTTTTTCTGAAAGCAATTTTCTCTGCAGGACCTTTTGTTCAGTGCATGTGGTCTCAGCATTCTCTCCACCATCATTTGTACGCTGTCCACTGTGACCTGCAGCATTCACATATTCTCCCTGGACCTTGTGCACCTGGTGAGCACAGACACAGCAGATTTTACATTTAACTAGCTGGCTTTTTAAAATTTACAATGACAAGTACTCTGCAAAGCAGCTTTACAGCTGCCTTAAGAGATCTGGCTGTACATTTTAAAAGACTTCACATCTATCTATTTTCTGTGTGATGTTAATGTGTCTTCCACTGTTCTCGCCTAGCTGGCTCCACATCGTTCTCGCTCAGTCAACCCAGAATGCACCACTCCTCAGGATGCCTTCCTGACCAACATCATGGACTTTGAGGAGTTTGTTCCACCCATCCCTCCACCTCCCTACTATCCTCCTGAGTACACCTGCAGCTCCGAGACAGATGCTCAAAGGTACCGAACAGGCACTTAATTTGTCCTACTATCACTTGTGGACAAGAAAATGATTGCTATTTTGCATCAACATCCAGCATCACCTATAATGGCTCCATGGAGAGTCCTGTTCCTCTTTACCCAACTGACTGCCCTCCTCCGTATGAAGCTGTGATGGGACAAAGAGCTGCCAGCCAGGTGAGCATGTGTCTGTGTGTGTGTGTGTGTGTGTGTGTGTGTGTGTGTGTGTGTGTGTGTGTGTGTGTGTGTGTGTGTGTGTGTGTGTGTGTGTGTGTGTGTGTGTGTGTGTGTGTGTGTGTGTGTGTGTGTGTGTGTGTGTGTGTGTGTTATGTGTGATGTACAGTGACCATGCTGATCCTTGTCTATTGTGACTCTCAAGGCAACAATGTTTGACCCCCACGGCACCGAGCTGTCTGCAGAGAGAGGAACTTCTACTGCCTTCAGTGGGGAAGGTGAGAAAACATGTTGTTCACTTTAATTGGCTTCATGTTTAAGTGGTAATTAATAGGGACGATTTGACATTTGATGATGAATCAATAGACTGAAAATTATTCCAAAGACATTTTTACAATTGCTCATCAATTATAAAGCAATAACACCAAACATTCACTTGTTCTCAAGTGTGAGGGTTTGCTGGGTGTCTTTGTTTTATTGGTGGAATACATCAGTTCCAATGAAGCTGTAAAGGCTATTCCAAATACTTTTTGGATATTGTTTAGACTAAGACTGAGCTAAACTAAGCAACTAAATAATCAATATAATTATCAATAACAAAAGTAGTTCCAAACTCCAACTAACATAAGTGAAATGTAATGGTAACCCCCAAATATGCTGCCAAATCTACAACTTCAGCTGTTAATAATGTTGAGCTTTAAAATGTCAACAGTGTGTTCAATGAAAATACTGTATGGGGATATGTATGGGTGCTCTATCAAACTCAGGAAGTGTATGTTTTAAGTAACTATAATTACATTATTTAGATCTGCATTTCAAAACGTGATATTAAACCATTAAAAACACATAGCAGCAGAAATATTTTGGGCCATTAAGTAAATTATTATTTACAGTTTTGAAGATATACACAACATAATGTAAAATAATAGAGTATTGTGTTGTCTTTCAAACTGTTCCATAAGTGAAACTCCATCCATCCATTATCTATAATAATTATCTATAAAGTGAGCCCATCCCAGTTCATTTTGGGCAAAGGCCTGGACAGGTCACCAGTCTATCACAGGGCCAACACATGGAGACAGACAGAAACAAAAACCTTTCACATGCTCATTCACCCCTAAGGGCAATTTGTAGAATCACCGATTAACCTGACACGCATGTCTTTGGACGGTGAGAGGAAGCCGGAGTACCCGGAGAGAACAGGCAAACTCCACACAGAAAGGCCCCAGGCCAGGATTGAATGCTGAACCTCCTTGCTGTGAGGCGACAGTGCTAACCACTGCACCAGTGCCACCCTAAGTGAAACTCAAACTTCAAATCTTCCCTGCATAGTAAAGAATTATCTTTTTGTATTAGTGTCCATGGACAGTGGATCTCTGCTAATGTCCGAGATTGTGGACATCCCTGACGACTCCTCCCCCTCTGAGGACTCCTGTCTGATGGAGGTTGGGCTGAGGAACCAGGGCGAGCGAGGCAACAGGAGCGCGAGTGAAGGGGGAGATGGCGGAGAAGGAGGGGAGTACATCAGCTTTCGTGGTCCGCCGTCTCTAACACCAGAGAGTCCCCTGGCAGGAGGACCGAGAGCGAGGCGATTCCTCAGAGGAGAGAGGTCCAACTCCTGTTCTTCTCCCAGCACAGCCACCACCACATACAGGTGAGTACTCGTGGTGCCAGGTAATACTTTAGGGGGATGTGATCATTTGTACAGTTCTGCAAATATAGGAAGTGAAGCTAGTCAAACTTCAGGTTAAAAGCTTAAGTTACAATACAGACATATTATTTTATGCTCTTCTGTTCTTTCGTCCAGATCTCCAGTACTGCGTCGCCAGGCCACGCTAGCAAGTAGCTGTTCCCAGCTGGAAGCGATAGGAAGTTCCACCTGTCCACAGCAATCCTTCATCCCAGAGATTCAACTTCACCCCTCTACCCCGTCAGGCCAAGGAGCCGTCCCAGCCTCCTCTGCTCCACCCACTTCCTCCTCCCCTGCTGCCAGTGAGCAGGGAAACGGGCCACACCTTCTACGTCAGCCCCTCTACCTTCGACGAAGGGCTGGGAAAAATGAAAAAGATGGAGAGAACGTGAGAAGAGACAGTGAAGGTTTCCTACGCCTGGTGAGGTCACACAGTGAGCCTGGCCTCGGATCCTCGACTGATACAGGTAAGTCAGACACCAACATGAATACAGCACTTACTTTATTTTAAGATTTCCTTAACCTGCTCTTATGCCCTCTGTTCTCTAGTTGACTTTGGCTCTGGAAGCAGCAAAGCATCTACAGACACAGGTAAGAACTCATGACTACAGAGTTAAAGATGTGAAGTTCAGGGGTCTCAGTGCAAAACGTTCTTTGTTTAACTCTGACTCAGAGCCTTTGTTGCATGTCTTCACTAACCTGTCTTCCTTTTTGTCTCTTTTTGCTATATGGATTTTTTCATTAGAAGGGAAAAAGAAAGCATGATTGATGAGATATATTATATCTCAACACATTTGTTATGAATTGCCATCGTTTATGAAACCATCTGAGAAACTACTGCAGATTTATGCACATGAGGAGACATGCAAATCTGTCGCCATGTGCATGTGATTCATCAAACTGTTTCACGACATCTAAATGGGCAGTGACTTGATGTTGATAAATTAGATTCATTTCTGGAAACAATAATCCCCATAATTCAGCTCCTCATTTAGATATTGATTTCAAATGACACATGCATCAATTTATGATTGGTTTATGCCGAAATTCTTGTCCTATCAAAAGGCTAAAACAGCAAAGTCATGGAATACACATATATATGCCATTATTATGGGGCTTCGCCGTACAAATCACACAACATGAAAATGCTCTTTGAGATTTTAAGTATCTTAATTTATAGATATAATAGATTTCTGTTATTGATAAACATATTTCAACGCTAAATTATTTGCCCTAATTCTGTCTTGCAGTGCATGAGGACAACCTGTATTTAAACATAATGGTGTTCTATATCCTCTGCAGATATGCAGTATACCTCTTTAAATCAAAGCTACACATTTTTCAAGCTAAAATGTATGTGACAGAGGCATTATTGATTAATGCAGATCAAGATCAGAAGTAGCACCTCTGGGCCTCTTGGCCATTTTCTGCTGCCTGCTTCCATCCAAGTATTTGCTCGTTTTGAGCTATTTAGTCTTTTCTATTATGTTGCTAGTGATGTATGAAAGTTAGTAAAGCTTCCACGCTCTGTAGAGGAGAGCTGCATCTTTTTTACTGTTCTCTTTCCCCTTTTTGTTGTAGTTAGCTTTAGCATGGCAACCTTTTCTGACAGATAATTTGTTCCTGTCGTTGGTTGGCTGGTTTGTTATTTTGGCCCGGGCTCTCCCTAAAGTTTGATTTAAGCAATATTACACGAGAGGGTGTGCTTTAACGCGATTATTGGCACGACAGTGATGCGGTCAGGACCGAGGCGGCGCTTGCGCATCACTGTATATAAGTTTCTTATTGCTGTGGCAATAAGGGAAAAATAATTGCAAATTGCTCCTCATATTCTTCCTCCAGTTGTGTGCTATCCCCTTCTCCTCTAGCTCAGTTAAAAGAGTTGTATAACTTAATAAGTGTGTGCCAACAGTGGTGTTTTATTTTCTGTCTCACAGTTCAATCCTCTGAGGCGTGTCTGCTGCCCCGCACTTCTCTGCCTCCTGCTGCAGCTCTGCCCAGGAAAGACAGTATGAAATCAGCAGCCACAGGGGTGCAGGTTCCCTCCAAACCTGCCCCCACCTCACCAGTACGTTTACCTAAAGACTGTCACCGGTCACTTGGAGACCTAAAGGTAAGTGAAAAAACTGATATAAACACTAAAATATATGATTACTAATTTGACACTTCATGTGTACTGTAAGTCTAAAGGTGGACTGTGCCATATTCTCATTCACTGATCTCTTTTCTTTTCCTTCAGGTTACTCGAGTTCTGGTGGCTCGCTTCTTGCAGCGCTCCAAACGTAACCTGGCACCCTCCTCTGAGCATGCTGGGAACACAGGGCAGGGGCCCAAGAGGAGAAGTGGATTTGAGGGTGCTGCCACCAGCCACTTGCCCTTGGAACAGGTATGAAAACAAGTTCTGATTAATCTCCAGTTCACTGCAGTCAGTTCTGCTAATGGTCAAAACTTTTGTTTGACAAAACTATCCTCAGGTGTTGCGGACCCCGTGGACCACTAGCCGAGGACAGCAACCCAACCATCATTCCCATCAACCTCATTACCGTGGACATCACCATTCCCACAGTGACAGTCGACACAACCGGCATCACAGCAGCCGGTCACCAGAGGAGATGCACCTGCGCAGCTGTGGAGATTTAAGCTCCTCCTCCTCTGTGTCACTACGTCGATTAATGACGCCTCAACCACCGCATGGGTCATCAGGAGCTCTCTATTCAGAGTCTGCACTGTGAGGAGGAAGAAGAGGTAAAGGAGGAGAAAAAAGAGGAGCCATACAAGATGCAGACCTTTAGGAGAAACTTAAGCAGAGTTTATTTAAGTGGAAACATCTAGTATAGAGATTTTGAAAGTCTTCCCTCCTTTTTCTCTTTGTCATCTCCATTTCCTGAAGCCAACTGTGCAAATGGCCTTATTTAGTGGTGCTCTTTATCATCTGAACATCAGCCTATAGAGCTCCCTCTTATTTCAGTGGTCACTGGATGCTTATTTCTGACTTGTATGGTCTCTCCTCTATCAGAACTTACCCATGAACGGCCAACCTACCAGAAGCTGTATTCTCGACCTCCTCCCTCTCAGTACTCATCTGGAAAAATGTTGTCCTCAAAACTGGAGACAGAACTCAACTGGCATTCATGCTACAACAACCACTTACATGTACATTCAGTCTATTACATAATTATGGGTTGCAATATGCTTCTGGCCCTTTTGTACATTGCTATTCCTCCACAGGATCGCTCAGGTGAAGTGATCATGGAAATTCTTATTTTGTCTTCCATTGATTATAAAAAAAAATGCATCTCAATAATCATCAGCTGAGAACAGTAAGATAAACTGATGAGGTTGCACGAGGACAAATGCTCTCCCACAGAAAACCTTCTATTGAGTTGCTAATTTGTATTTTTCTTTTTGTAATTCAGCCCCACTTTCTCCACACGTTTATACACAATGGCCTTGCGTGTGTGCATGTTTTGCTACAGTCACGATCCAGCAGGAACCTTGTGCATTCGATCCTGACCGTCTGTGTAACTAAGTAACACGTCCTCAGAATGTCTTTATCTGCATGTTTTGACAATGCTTCTTTCTTTTTTCCTCAAGACTTATGATATAGTAGCCATTTGAAATGTAATTGTTTTAATAGATAGCAGAAAGGAAAGGTCAGGGACAAGGATGTGCAGTGCTCCCCAAATCTTCTGCCAAATTGCTCCAAACATGCCTCTGCATCCTAATTTGATTTTGATGGGGTTTGAAAATGTTTCAGGTGCACAGGTATTTCTGCGACACTGGATAATGCATCCTGATCCTTTAAGATAAATAGGTGTAAACTACACAGTGACTCTGATGACAGGAAGAGTCTCTTGCAGTAAATGTACAGATAATGTAGTCAGGCTTCACACTATGTTTTGGCACAATGTCCGTTTGGACTTGCAGAGGTTGTTGATGGGTGGTTAAATGAAAAAAAAAAAAATCCTCCAGACAGCTCTGAATAGTGAATACTGAATTTTAAAGTGTAATAATATATTTGTATCAGACAGAACTTTTTTCTTTAGAAAGACTTTTTGGTGTGCTCATTGAGTAACGTGACTGACTCCATATCAGTAAAGGCACATTTTGGATACACCCAAATGTATGTAAACAATTTTAAAGATTTACACTCATACACTCTGATCCTGCAAACAATGCAGGGACACTCATACACCCCCTTACAAAGGCACTGAGCTGCGTTTCTACCTCCTGTCTTGCGAAAACATTATTTATTTGAAGAAATGTATATCTGTATGGCAGGCTTAATGGGATAGACCCTTGAAACCTGAATAATAAATGTATCTAAATATGACACTTATTCCAGATTTTAAATGCTGTGTCAATAGCAAAACTTTAAATGCAAGTTATGTGTTTCAACATATGAAATAAATAATAGACAAAATAAAAAATAACTATGTTGATGTTGTGTACATGTTATGAAGGACTGAGCAGTATACGGCAATAATGTAATGTCAAGGTTTTCTTTTCTGTGGTTATTTTCTCTTTACCACTTAATACAATTATAATAGCTCTAAAGTTACATCACGCCACTCCACTTAAACTCCGCCTCTTCTCAAATCCTATTGGCTAAAATGAGTGAAAGCCCATCCTGGTTCGATATAGTCAACCAATGAAAACGCTCGATGTCAAATGGAGCCTTCGGAAGCCACGCCCATATGCCCCACTCGCAAAGAATGCTGGGATATTTAGTTCGGCTGCTTTGCAATAAAGCTGATGGCAGCGTGGCAGCAAACTACAAATGGTGTATCCTGGTTTGAGGAGGCGTTCAAAGACTTCAGTTTTACAGCAAAACGAAGAAAAAGAAGAGAAGCAATTTTGTCTTAATTACGCTGTAAAGTTGGGATAAGAGGACGGTGTCACCATGGTTTGTAAATGCATGCGAATGCACAAAAAAAATATTTAAATTCGTTATGTTATTGGTAGTTTTGTTAACAGACTGGATGCGAGAAAACAATATCAGCTAATGTCAGCTAACGCTTCTTTTCATGACAAGGGAGCTCGCTGGCTAATAATAGTAAATTATTTTTACCCTAATCAATGCACGGAGCTCAGTCGACTACCAGACCATGGATCTAACTAGCCTGACAAGTTGTCTTAAGCCGGAACAAGTTTCAAACGTTATGCGGCCTGTATGACGAGTTTGACTGGAGGTTGTCTATCGTTAACCGGGGCATTTGAGCGGTGGGATCGGGGATGAGGTGCCTGCTGAGCTGGGTTATTAATGCCCCTAAAATACTCCGGACCACAAGGCTGACTGTCCCCCCGCTTCAGTTAAAAAACACCTGTCTTCTGCTGCGCACCTTGTCTTTCCAGGGAGACGCTGCTTGCAATGGGACGCACATCAAAAAGGGGCCGCTATCAGACACTCAGCTGTTTGAAGCCCAGTTTGAGGAGCTGGTTACGGAGCTCACGGAGAGAGACCTCTCGGATCCTGTGCTGGCAGATGCCCTGAACCGGTTAAAGGAGGTATGCGTGGGTTTTAGTTTTGTCTCTTCGTGAGTCTCTCTGTCAAGCGCAGAACATTTTAATGTGGTTTCATTTGTGCATCTTGTACTTTTCAGGTTTTGGTTTTCAATGCCCCCGGAGGCAAAAGGAACCGAGGGCTGTCTGTGATTGGCTCACTGCGGGAACTTCTCCCACCCTCTCAGCTCACCCAGGACACCGTGCAGCGGGCTCTGCTGGTCGGCTGGTGCATTGAGCTGGTATGGATTTGTTCTGGTTTTAGCATGTTTAAGGATAAGTCTGGCAATATTAAACATATTTATTATTCTCAATTTATAATTCAGTTTTGTTTGTAAATATGCTTAAAAAATTTTTTTAAATTAAATTCAGGAAAAATTCTAACAAAGTGTAAACAAACACAAAGAACAACCTAATTAAAATATCAGTGTAACTGATGTGTTGCGTTCTCTAATTTAAGTGTTGCCACTGCGTCTCTGTCACTTGCAGCTTCAGGCATTTTTCCTCGTGGCAGATGATATCATGGATGGATCAGTGACTCGGAGAGGACAGGCCTGCTGGTACAAGAAGGTGAGACGGGTTTAAATTTACTCATAATGCCACCTGTTGTGGCGGGTGAATTACTCAGAGCAATTATGAGTCAATCTTAAGCACTATCAGGGTGGAAAGATTTTTTTTTGTGTGTGTGTTTGCAGGAATTCTTTGTTTGTAACACGTGCTGTATTTGTTACTGAAGTGCGATGCATTAAAGATAAATTGTGTGAATTTATTTGACAGGTATAATTTGTATTTGCAAACCTCTTTTGTGTTTGTAGTGACTTGTCGCATATTTGTAAATCATGTTTTGTTTGGTTTTGGCAGGAAATAAGCTCAATAAACGAGAGACTAAAATGTATTTTTGTGTGCCGTAATTTGTTTTCACTATTGATGGTGTGCTCTGTCTCCCCATGTAAAACCTGCCTGTTTGTTATTTTTAAGGATGGAATCGGTCTGGATGCCATCAATGATTCATTTCTCTTAGAGGGATCGATCTACAGACTTCTTCGTAGACACTGCAGGGATCAACCGTACTACGTCCACCTATTGGAGCTATTCAATGAGGTAACACATACTGGTGCATTTTGCACTTAGAAGTTGCAAATGACAAAATATTTGAATCTGTCATTAATTCACCTTGTCCATAAAATTCTTACCGTAACTGTTTGCTATACTTAAAAGCCCCTGAGGACCAGCCGTAGAGAAACTGCAATGATGTGTGTTTTGAATCAAAATGCTTAGTTTTAATGGTAAAAGTTTATATTTATTATTATGCAGTTAAAATCATCTCACTACTCAATGATCTGTGACACTGTCCATGGTTTATTAAAGTGCAAAACAAACAGTTAAACAGGAATAGAAACCTCGGGCACGGCTTTGATCACAGTTAAAACACTGTATACATCCCGTTCAGTCCGCCGCACCAGACACCTTGACTTCCTGAGGTTTTGGCTCTCAATTCCTCAAAACAAGGAAGTGACACTTATTTGTCAGAGAAGTCTACAAAAACAGCACAAATAGATATGTAACAAAAAAATGTATCCTTAATGCCAGTTTTCCCCTTTACAATTACAATATCCTGAAACCGAAGTTTACTTATTGCGACAAAAGTCAAAAACTCAAACATTTTTATTTCAGCGTTGAAAAAAGAAAATATTCAACACCGTTTTATTATTTCTGATCGAACCTGTGTCAAAATAGTTACAGATAAATTGTTGTTTCAGCTCTAACAATGATACATTTGTAAAAAATGTTGCTTCTCCGTGTGTCTCAGACGTCTTTCCAGACAGAGCTCGGTCAGGCTCTGGACCTTATGACATCTCCACCTGGTCACATTGACCTCAACAGATTCACTGTGGAAAGGTAAGAAGGGTGTTTGAAATTAAGAAAGAAATGTGAATTATCAGACAGCTTTTATTTATGACAGCAAATAATTATTTCTCTCTTTGTCCTTCAGGTACAAAGCTATTGTAAAATACAAGACTGCCTTCTACTCATTCTACCTCCCAGTGGCAGCTGCAATGTACATGGTGAGTGTGTTGATGTTGTAAACTTAAGACAGAAGGAACTCGTAGACATGAAGGTGATGGCAGTGAATTGAAGATGCCAGAACGGGCCTTATGAAAAGATCAGCCATATCCCACGCTCTCTCCTAATCTTATACCTCACCTTTTACAGGCAGGAATCAACAGTGAAGAGGAGCACAATAATGCCAAACACATCTTACTTGAAATGGGGGAGTTCTTCCAAATACAGGTAATTTTACCTTTGCACGTCATCAGTCATTAAATATTATTTTCTTATTCAGCAGCTGCACATATTGAGTAATCGACTGCACTGCAGACTGCGCTGTGTTAATATCTCTCACTTCATTTGCAGGATGACTACTTGGACTGTTACGGCGACCCTGCTGTGACTGGAAAGATTGGCACAGACATCCAGGATAACAAATGCAGCTGGCTGGTCGTGACAGCCCTGGAGATCATGACTCCTGAGCAAAGAGCCGAGCTGGAGGTGGGGTTTTCATTTATCAAACAAATTCAAATATACACTGAAATAATTTGCAACTGTGACCCTGTGTCTCAAAAATGTGTTTTTACAATATAGTGTATTTTGACTACATAAAAAAACAGCAGAGAGAAGGCATACATTTTCAAACATTGGTTTGTGCAGGTAAAGGTTTTTTTTTGTTGTTGTTTTTTTTCTTCCTGAGAGCAATTAAACTCTGCTGATTCCAGGATGTCCTTGATTTTATCCTTTAACTCCTTCATGTTTGTGTTGCCTCGGATCCTGCCTTTTGAAAAGTATTCGAGCTGCTCACAAGTTCATTTCATTTTCATGTCCTCCTCAGGCATGTTACGGGCAACACAATGAAGCCAGTGTGGAAAAGGTCAAAGCACTGTACAACACCTTGCAAATGCCAACACTGTACCACAAATATGAAGATGAAAGCTACCAGCGCCTACAGAATCTCATCGCTCGTCACGCTCGGAACCTTCCTCACGCAGTCTTCCTCAATTTTGCCAAGAAAATCTACAAGAGGAACAAGTGAGGGGGGGGGCCTTGCCATTTGAAAGGATAAAAAGAAAAGACTTTAAGCATGATGCAAAAAGCAAGTCCTCACCCTTATTTAAGGGGGATCTTCAGTGGCGAGGCTGTGACTCCAACAACACGACCCGATTTAAAAAATCCTGCTGGCAGTTTCTTAACTTTTCAATGATTTATGGATTGGTGGTTGTGAATGCCATTAAGCATCTCTTCTTGTTTTGAGTTTGCCGTTTATTGATCCAGCAGCATAGTGTACATTGTATGCAGTTAGAAGACTCAAGTGGAATGTAAGATAACTTTGGAAAGAATAACAGGGGTCTTAAAGTCAAGATAATTCAGATTTTGTAGTAACACATTTATTTTGTAGTCAGCCACCTTAAATGTTTGAAAGTAGAAGCCTCCTGGCAGAGGGCAGATGGTAAAAACAATGAACAGTCTTCTTTATCCCATGCCTTTTTATATTGTTGCTTTCAACTCTGCTGGCCTGGATGCTTTTGCTCGTAATAAATAAGGAATGACCAGAATATTTTGTATCTTTTAAATGTTTGTGGTTGTTGACTGTCGATACAGACAATTCATTGAGGAGACAAAACTATTATAACTATAATCTGCAGCTATTTTAATAATAAATGCTGAAGATTTTTCTGATTAAACCATCTCTCATGCAAGGATTTGATGTTTTTCTATATAATATAATTTTTGCATGTTTGGATTATGCTCTTTAGGTTTAATGGAACTAACAAATTGAAGGCATAAATTTGGACTATAATATATTAAAGCCTCAAAAATAATTCAGTTGATAAAGAATGTATATTCAACAGATTAATCTAGAAGAAGAATAGTTTGAAATTGCAGCTGTAGTTGGTTATTTGGGAGTTTTTCAAGGTAGGTAGGTAGGTATTTACTTTATTAATCCCCGAGGGGAAATTTTTTGCGCTACAGCAGCATACAGAAGCAATAAGATAATAATAGAAATAATAGAATAGAATAATAGAAAAGCAATAAAATAGCAGTATAAAATATAAAATGCACAGTATATACAGTACATTATATATCTATATATATTATATACAAACAAACCAAGAAACACAGTCAACAGTGTTATTGTACTGTGATGGATTTTGCCAGAGGTGAGTTATTGTACAGTCTTATTGCAGTGGGCAGGAATGATCTCCTGTATCTGTCCTTGTGACAGCGGAGCTGGAAGAATCTTTTAGAGAAAGTGCTCCGCTGTCCCTGCAGCAGGTGGTGGAGAGGGTGGTCAGGATTATCCAATATGGACAATAGTTTCCTCAGCGTCCTCCTCTCAACCACCTTTTCCAGGCTGTCCAGTTTGTAGCTGATGATGGAGCCGGCCTTCTTAACCAGCTTGTTAAGTCTGTTGGTGTCACCGGCTCCAATGCTGCTCCCCCAGCAGACCCCAGCGAAGTACAATGCACTGGCCACAACAGACTGGTAGAACATCTCCAACATCTCCAAGTTAATTTTCTCTGAGATTACTTCATAAATGTGTGAATCAGAAGGTTGATTTAAAAGGAATGAAAGGAAATTGGACTTTTCCTCTTAACACTACTAATAATTCCAAGGCGCTGAAGCTGAAAAGGATTCAAGATGAATTGGATGTGATGATAAGGCGAGCAAGGGGTGTGGTTTGGCCCGGATGGGGGTGGGTGAAAGGATGGATGGAAGAAGGAGGAGGAGGAGGGTGGAGGGTTTTACTGGATGCTCGCGAGATGACAGATGCTGAGGCTGTTACCGTCGAGATTCACATTCACACGGGCAGAGATGTGAGAGAACCGACGAGATGGAGACCTTCATCCATCTTTACCTGAATCCGATCGTGAGTCGAGTCCATTTTTTATGGTTTATATTATTATGCGTAACTATATTGTTGTTTGTTTTCAGGCGAAGCTGCGTGAGACAGTCGGGTAAGAAAAACCTCCTGTTTCTACACTGCGTAGAATAATAAATTTAAAAAAAAACCGTGCAGTTCCGCTTTTAACATTTATAGCCAATTCAAATATTATTATTGTCTGTTTTAGTCAAAATAAATCGGAATAATATTTGTAATATTTGAGTTGTAACGGGCGTATGGGCCTGTATATCGGAGCGATGCGGTTCGAGGTAACCCCCCCACCCCACTCCACCCATCCACCCATCCACCCGTCTCCATCAGATCTGTGGGACCAATACATGCACAGGACGGGTTAAATTACACATGACGAGACGCTGTTTCTTATTGTATGTCCAGGCTTTTGTTGGCTTCAGTGGCCACCCTGTCCAAGGCCCAGTGTAAGCAGGCTCCGGAGTGATTCAAATTCCTCAGTGATGTGAAGGACACTGTGCAGGAATACATGAGCAAATAGCCTTCGGTAGATGGGCTTTAACAAGGCAGAGTCGGTGTTGTGTGCTGCTCGCTGATTATTTCATGCTCCAGTTAAATGTTCAGTCATTGCTGCAGGTAGCCTACGGTTATTTTTTTCTTTCTTTTTTAAATGTCCTGTCTTTTGATCTACATCTACAGTCTCTTAAGGATGGACTGGCACAGATGGTGGCAGCTTGTAAACTCATGAATATCAGTGCTCAGTGGAGCCCAGCATCACAGATGAAGATGATAAGTGACAGTTATTAGGCTATACATTAGCCGACAATTATTATCATCAGGGATTTCACGTGTGTGGGTGGGTGTTTGAATTTGACACCAAAAAAAATTTGTGAAACAAGAAGGACCCTGCATTTAACTGAACTATAAATAATTAGTTATTGTTGTGTCTCAGTGATTTAAAAAACATTTTAAATGCTGTTACTGAAATTTTGCGAAGCTACTTCCTTCTGCACAACAGTATTATCATCGTTTATGTCAATAAAGTGCTACAACTAGTTATTTATTGATCTGCTCATTATATTTGTGATAATATCAGGAATCAATGCATCTGTCCAATATCAGATTAAAAAAAAGTTTAAAATGACCATCACAATTTCTCAAGGTGACTCGTTTTGTTCGAGCAAATGTACAAAATCCAAATTTATTCATTTCACTATTTCACATACAGAAACAAACAAATAATATTCACATTTGAGAAGCTGAAACCTGTGAATGTTTGCTACTTAAATGAGTAATATATAATTTAAACAGTTGCTAATTAATTTTCCTTTGATTTGTTAATTGATCAGTAGTTCCAGCTATTGTTTTATTGGTAATGCTTGATAATGTGCTCTAACAGTGTGAGACATTGCGTGTCTTCCTCCAGGACTTTGTGATGATAATTAAACAGAAAGCCCCAAAAGCAGTTGAGTTTTAATAAATAGTCTAGATGATGGGCTAACATGAAAATATGTGTAGGGTAAGAAAACGCTCTTTAATGAGGAGAGTTTGCTTTTAGTCATTATTCACTGTGTGTCTTCTTTGATGTTACAGGATCTTGGGAGTCAAGCCAAGATGTGACTGTCACGGTGCGTCATAGTTTGGATCTGTCCAGCCTTTACAACACTTGTTTCTATAGCAACAGAGATATCAGCGTATCCTAAAAAGTCCTATTGCCACAATGCAGCCCTCTCAGCCCCCAAAGCCACGGCGTTTTGACGTCAGCAGACGGACCAATACCTTAGCTGGACCAAAGTCTCATGGCCCTGGTTTTCAGAGGGAGGATAAAAACATGAACACAATCACCACGTCCTCCCCACGGCGGGCCACTAAAGCCCCCACTGCTCCCTCCAAGACCAGGGTGGGTGTGCAGCCTCGAGCTCCAGTAAGCCAGTCCAGGCTGACCTTACAGAAACAGGGTTCTACCATCTCCAAATCAGCAAAACCCAAACCTAAGGGTGCTCGTGCATCGACAGCAACCCAAATTGCACCTGCAGCCGCTCCGCCTCCCCCGCTTCCCTCTGTTCTCCCTCTTGACCCCAATTGCAACGAGCCGAGCCTCCCGTGTCTGTGCTGCGATGGACGTTCCCCGCAGGACAACAACAGCATGTTCAACCACAACCACAACAACAACAATACCATCTCTATCCGACAGCAGCTGCAGCTACCTCCTCCAGCCCCAGTGCCCCAGAGGCAGGATGGGAAAGGGGCCAAAGAGCAGCCTCCGTCACAACCACAGGCCCAGCTGGAGGCCTCCGCCCACCCTGCTGCCAGTCTGGAAAATGAAGAGAAGGAGGTAGATAAAAGCTCTGATCTAGACAACAAGAAAAACGTAAAGGTAGAGGAAGACGATGACGACGAAGAGAGCAGCGGGGATATTGATATTGATGATGATGAAGAGGAGGCTGACAATGATGATGACGACGAAGATGACGACACCCTGGTCCCCTCTTGCTGTGACTGTCCCCCCTCCCTCCTGGAGTTCTCGCTCTCCTCCTCTACCTCCTCATCCTCCACTTCCATCAGCTCCTGCTCTGATCTGGAGTGTGATTCTGCAGATCAATCTGCCTCCATTTGCTCTTCCCACGACCAAGACAGTCTGTCCGTCACTCTGTCACCCAAAGACCACCCTCTTCCTCAAGTCCCTGAATGCCAGCCTCCTGCGCGTTCCCCTCCATCACTTCCTCTTAGCCACAATCCCTTCTCCTTAACGTCACCTTCCCCGATGGCCCCGTGCTCCCCAGATGAGGGCTACCCCTCTGCGCTTGACTCACCTTCTCCTGACTACTTAGGAGTCAAAGGGGAATCGGAGGTCACCAAACTGGGCTTGCTGGACTTTCTAGAGTCAGTAGGGGAATTTGGGAAAATGGAGCGCTTCAGCCAGGTGATCCAAGTGGCTCGTTGGGATCTGGAAGGGGAACAACACTGGGATGTTCTGCGGGATCGGTTAGATCACCTGGATCGTTTGGAAAAGGTGAACAGGGAAGTAAAACTGGCATACGTTGCCAGGCTTCACGAGAAGGGATACGATCTGGGAGATCTGGAGGAGCAGGACCTCTCGGATGTCATGGATGAAATGGGTAACATCGACATTCCCTGGAAGTTGTATAAAACCCACACAATGGGAGACTCGCAAGAGTTTTCCGACGCTGGGGTCGACCTCACTGCTCCATCAGACTGTGATGATCCACTCGTTCCAGATTCCCTCACACCTTCCCCCGTCGAGCCACCACCTAGACCCCCAAAACCTCCAGCGCGTCATGCCAGTGTGAGCTCGGACCTCCACACCTACATAAATATCAGCAGAGAGACCACTTCCATGGCGGTCGCCACCTCTCCTACACTGTCTACTTTCTCTCCTAACTCCTCATCCCCCACATTTACCACCTTCAGGTGTGAGAAAGCCCTGCCTCCATCTCCACCATCTATTCCTCCTCTCCCTGCCTCCAAGCCAGTCCCATACCTCACCCTCTACACCACTGCTTCTCCACCTCCTGCTATCCCCACCCCGACCCCTCCCATCCCTCCCCCTCGAAGGCGACACCTGGCCCGAAAGGAAGCACAGCGCCTCGCTGCTCTTCAAGCCGAACAGGAAAAGACCCCCCTGTCCCTCCCACCACCCACCACACGGCCCCCACCTCTGCCTCCTCCACCTGTTATCTCAGTCTCCACCTGCTCTCCCCCTGCCATCCCACCTCCACCTGCACTTCCTCCTCCCCCTTCCTTCCATGCACTAGACGTGGAGATTCGGAAGCTGTTGATGCTCGCTGGATTGACCCAGGCCGAGCTCCTAAAACTCAGCCCAGAGCTCGGGGTCTGCGTTGGGGGTTAGAGGACGAGGGGGATCATCTCATTACATCTAGCTCTGTGGAGTCCAAAGAGTTCCGACTACAAGACAGGGAGGAGGAGAATGGACCTGACACAGGGTTGATGGTCAGAGATGGATGGAGCAGCACAGGAAAGTTGGATGGAGGTCGAAAAGCAGATGTAGCTGAAGAAGGCAAAAACCGAGAGGAAAGCAAAGACACTCAAAGAACCACTTCATTTACTGAGATGGCGAGAAGAAGGAAGAGGAACACTGGTCTGACATCTGACCATTACTACAGCACCAGTTATAGCAATACTCATGAAACTAAAGAAAAGAATATGAGCTTTGAGACTTTCCACTATCCCACTGAGTTACCAGATTCACCTCCCCCTCCTCCTCCTCCTCGCCCCCTACCCCCAATTCCTCCTTCTGTACCATCCCTTAAAGTCAGCACTCTGCTGGCCAATTCTGAACAGCCTGAGCGGTTTGACTGGCTCATAGCATTCACGCCTGAATGTGACGCCCCACCACAACTTCCGCCCCTAGAAAAGAGAAAATCTCACATGGAAACCCCAAAGAAGCTCAGCTCGTCAGGTTCATCTCCAGGGTCAGCCCCAAAGGTCACAACCTTCAAAGAGCTGCGTTTCCGCAACAAGAGCGCTTCCCCTCCAATGAAGGTGATCTTCGACCCTGACCCCGACCCGACGGTCATCACTCCCGATGCAGATATACTCTACAACTTAAAGTGGAGAAGAGAGAAGTTGGGCGGCAATGGCAGCCAGTGGGAGTACACCTCTCAGGCTCAGGCGTTCTTTATGCAGCCGCCACCAGCCCTCACCTCAATGGCCGCCCTGAAGGAGATGCTTCAGAGAGCTGACGAGGAAGGCAGGCAACCAGAACTGTGCCCATCGCAGAAGATTGGCTGCTCAGTCAGCGACAGCAGCCTGTGGACCATGGGCAGAGAGTGGGAGGGTGAAGACATTAAGGGGGAAGAAAAGGAGGAAGAAGAAAAGAAAGAGGTGGAGGTGAGAGGGCGAGCTGATGGAGGAAGGACTTTTGATTCAAGAACTACAGGTGAGTATGATTTTAGTGATGATACTAAAAATAAACGAGAAAAATAAACTTGATGACAGAGGGTGTGTGTGTGTGAACATCAAAGAAAAAAGAAAAACAATAAAATAAGTAATTGTAAATTGGGCGACACAACAAATCTGGGATGAGCAGATGATGAAGAGGAAAAGATGGGGAAAAGACAAACTAATAGTCTGCTTGCTAACTTCTTCAGTGATGCAAAAATAATATCCTCGGACAGTACAAAAGAAAGAAATCAAAAATGTAGACTCATTTATGGAAATGATACATGGAGCAAGAACAAAGAGATGGAGGGCATGAGTCACAAAGAGGGATGATGCGCGGAGAAATGATGACGAGGGATATACAGTGGGGGATTTCAGATGGGGAAGGTAAGCAAAGCAGTGGAAGCTGGAGAAGAAACATGAGCAAGAGCAAGAGAGGGAGGGATAAAGACAGTGATGGGGTTGAAGGTAATATGAGGAGAAAGGCGAGGTTGGAAACTTTCCAGCTAGTATTTCCTGTACTGGTTACCAGAGTGTGATGTCATCACAGCCTTATTCAATTATTCATCCACTCTTCAGACTGAAGGGAGATAATGGAGAGCCCACTGAGGTCCCTACCTTTCTCTTTCTCCCTTTAAATTTTATGTTTTCTTATTTCTTTCTGTCTGTGTGGCCTAAAATCTTTTCCGCTTCCCTTCTCTCTGCCTCTTTGCTGGTTTTAAATCCCATCAGATCGGGATGTTTATATGCTCTTCACTTGGTCTCTATCCTGACTCCTCCCCACCGCCCCTGCTCCCGAGAATGGCACAGATAGCTCAGATCAAGTTACTTATCTCATGTAGTGCTGCAGCAGGCTACATAGAAACTAAGACTGTCAGTGTGAATGCAGCAGAGTAAGTGTTTAATTTAACGCCAAAAGACTACTGGCTTATATGACTACTTTATCATAGTTGTATGATTCTCTGTGTTTTCTGATTACAATTTAAACATGTAGCAAATGTTTCCCCCAAACTCACTGCAACAAGAGGTGTGGGCAGCAAACCAGGAATAGGTGTGTACACCTTTAAGGGCCCTTGGGGTGGATCTTAGTACATGGACCAATTGCTGAAAGCCAGTGTCAGAAAAATAGGAAGTATCATGTGTCGGTTTACAGTTCAAAGACAGCTCAAGCTTAACTCAGGTATGGCACCCTTTCTAGCTCCTTTTGTAGCCCGCAGCCCAACAGTGTGTCACAGGTGATTGAGTGTAAAGAAAATGGTGGTGCCACTCTGTAAATGTCCACAGAGGCAGATGTGGTGATTGAGCAGGAACAAACAGAACTCTGATGACTGACTCAGCATTACACTGTTCGCTGTGCTGGTGGAGAGGGAAGAGGGAGGGGGAGGGGTGGAGAGGAGGGAGGGGAAGGGGGGGCAGGATGGTGAAGAAGCTAGAGAAGAGTAGAAAGCAGGCAGAGAACAGAGAGAGAGAAGGTGATCCAGAGGTGATGATGGCATGCACTGCAGTTAATTACAAAATATTGAGTTTGGCACTCATTGTGGTTTAATACTCTAAACTCTTGATACAGGAATGAAACAGAAAGTGATATCATATGCTGTAAAGAAAACTCAGGTACTTAACTTATGTTGGAACATGATGAATCTTTGTGATTGGCTGTTAATTATGATGAATAAGTGACTGACAGGTTGAGTATTGCTCCTGTGCAGCTGCGAGACTGCTCAGCAATTATTCTTTTATAGGCACGGTATCATTTCCTGTTATGTCAAACCCCTCCTAAATGAAAGACTGGTTATTGCTCTTCATAAATCAGCTCCATTGACTTTCATGCTCTGTCAGTGTGTGACTGTCAATCAACTGTTTGACTTGTTTAAATACTGCATTACTGCATGGTGTTACATGATGACGATTTCTGCTGAAATACACTCAGGAATGTACATTTTTCTCTCAACAGACACTAACATTTTCTGCATCTCTCTCTCCTTCCCATTTCTCTGCCACATTGTCTTATTTTCATCTTCCTTGTTTTTTTCACCCATCCATCCCATTCGGTTGTTTCCATCGTTTCTCCACGGCTCCGCTTCGCTCCCTCATGTCACCTTGCTTATGCGTCCGCCCTTGCATCCTCCCTTCAATTTTTTTTTTTGGCCTATTCTCCCCTTGAACTAAGCAGTTTCCTCACCCCCACTCTCCCTCGCCCAGTCTTCCCAACCCTACTTCCTCCACACTGCCCTCCCTTCCTTTCGACCAGGCTACTGTAACTCCCAGCCTCTTGCCGATCCCAGGCCCCGGCGCCATGTAGGCCGAGAGTCCACAGACAAACACTGCAACACACAGTGGGCCCCTGCTGCCAGCTCAGCGTGTATCCACAGAAATGACTCCAGCTCTGTTAAAAGCTCTGAGTTTATAAATGAATCCCCGGCTGGTTTCGATGTAGACTCTCCTCATGACTGTGGGGATATTTTTAAGAAAAACACAACCTCGGCATACCAATGTAGCAACGATTTCAAAAGCAATGAGAGGGACTTTGCATTTGACTCAATCTGTAATTTTGACTCCCTTTACGGCAGTGACTCAGAGCAGCAGAACGACACCCACACTAAGTCTGACACACCTGTCAGTGGCACTGCTGAGGCACCAGGTTGCACCACACCGTATAAGAATATTGACGTTATGATGACGTATTCAAGCAGCATCAGTGCTATGGATTCGCTGTATTCGGAAAAGCGCACACATTCACATGCAGACCGCAACAGGGCCAGGACTTCCAAAGAGCTTCCTCCTCTCCCCACCTATTATCTGTACCACCCCAAGAACTGCCCTCTTCACAGGGGTGCCCCTCCTCGCCTCTCCCCGATAGGAGCCCTCTCCCCTCCGCAGCGCCCTGGAGCGCCACCTCCAGGCGCGTCCGGCTCCTGTCTCAGCTCGCCGCTTTTCCCCCGCTCGCATACCTTGCCTGCCCTCACTGCTCCCCTGTACTATCCAAACCTGTACCCTCCTATACCGCCAAGGGCGCCCCCCTTACCCCCAAAACTCTACCAGGCTCCTCTGCAGTCACGCGTGGCGAGTAAGATTTCTCTCTCTCCCTACATCTTACACTCTCTCTTCGTCTGACATCTGGCTTGCATGCATGTATGTATGTCTGCCTCTCTGACGGTCTGACTCCGTCTTTACGGTGGCCCTTTCACCTGTGTCACTTCTCAACCCTGTAACTTTTTCATTTACAGATTTGAAAGAATTAGGATACTGCAGCTGTTTTATGGATCAGAGGGTCCTCTGATACGTCTTATCCCTTGTCCTTTCAAATCTGCAAAAGACCTTCCGAAGAGTAACAGCTGTTCCTGTCACGGGCTGTCTAGAGTCACTCTTCATCACTCTCTGTCTTCCTCTGTCTGTCTTTGTGTCAGTCTCGTCTGGTCCGTTTCCACGTTGTTTTTTGTTTTTGCATGGTGTGTTGAAATGAAAACATGCATTCATGCGAAGCACAGCCCAAGTAGCTGCTTGATGATGTTGTGATGTTTAAAAAAAAACAACCAAAAAACACCTATAATATTTTATTGTGTGCGTGTGTTTGAGAAATTAGGCTTTCTCAAATTATTTAAAGTCCACAGCACTCTGTTCATTATACACGTTTGCTCATTTCTAACCAGTTTATATAAGTGCATTTATATAAACATCAGACTGTACACAACACCTGCCCTTTGCACATGTGTGTAGTTTTATCTGACCTGATTCTTGTGGTAGCTTCTACACGTGCTTGTTCCCAGCGCTGCAGTTCCTTCTATGTGTACTTATGCTTATACTAAGTATGTGTGCGCATTTGTGTGTTGAGGTTAATGCATGGGATCCTGTTCATCCCTGAAGCAGACAAATAAGTCGTCTTCACAGATCCAGATGTGGAAAGCTCACCACAGTAGACCGAGACGTGCAGGGTGTGCTCACACACTGTTTGTAGTCAGTAGTACCATCTGCCTCCATCTGCTTTTATCTGCTTCTCCATTGCTTAATTGCTCTGACTAACAACACTAACGTTTTAGTTGTAGTATTTCTGTTAGTGGTGATTCATTTTGGCTTCTATAGAATTTTTGTAATACTTGAACAGCAAGTAATTGCTCTTTTACTGTTGCTGTCAGCTGTTCGCAGTGTCTCATTCGCTGGCTCTGTACAGAAGACAGAAACACCCTGGATGGGCGAGCATGTGAAGCATCCATTGAGAGGTCTCGGCCTGTCCTCCCTGTGCCTGCAGGAAAAGAAAGGTGTGCATTTGTTTGTCGATGCATGTTCCTCCGTCCAGCTGTGCTACATTGAACCAGCTGTAGCTATTTACTGTTTAACTGTGGCCCATTGTTCCTCTTTGCAGCCCTGGTCAGTGCAGTCAGTGTGGCAGTGGAAGGCATCTTGGCCCAGTTCAGCTCTTCTCGGACTGTTGTTCAGAAGGTCAGTCATTTCTGAATTGATGTCAGTAGTTGAATTTGAATTCATTGAGTGAATAACTTCCTTTGTTTTTGTGTGTTATGATATTAAGAAGGTTTTTGTTTTGTTTTATGTCACCCTTTATGATATAATATATTTATGACAAAATTTCATGGTATACTGAATTTATTCTTTATCTTTGAAAATTACCCCCCACCCCCTTTTTTTTTTTTTGACTTTTTTGTGTCTCCTTAGTCTTTCTTAATTAACAAGGTACTAGAATATGACCCAGTCTCTTAGCCATTAGAATTTCTTTGTAAACTAACAGCACCCTCCCCTCCCAAATCATCTCTCATCACATCTTGCCAACCCTCATCACCCAATGTTTCTCTCAACCCCGCATTTGTGTCCCATTTTACTCTTCGCCCTCCCTCTTGAGTCATCCTTTCGGATCTTTTCCCCTATCTCTCCAAATCACTGCACATCTTCTTCCTCTTCCATTTCCCCCGATCCCTCATCTCTCCTCTCCTCTCCTCTCCTCTCCTCTCCTCTCCTCTCCTCTCCTCTCCTCTCCTCTCCTCTCCTCTCCTCTCCTCTCCTCTCCTCTCCTCTCCTCTCCTCTCCTCTCCTCTCCTCTCCTCTCCTCTCCTCTCCTCTCCTCTCCTCTCCTCAGGCCTTATCAGGAGACAGCACTGTAAATCCATCTCTGGGCCGTCTGGTGCTGCAGTGCCTCTGCCCCGCCCTGCACAGCTTGCTGACCGATGGCTTAAAACCCCACCAGAGTGACCTGATTGCAGGCAGGAGGCCAAACTCTGCCTGGGGTCTGGTGCAGGCCTCGACCAGGCCAGGTAGGTTGGAGATTAAGAATTAGATTTTACCCTGTTGGTTTTGTTGCCTGGTTGATAATGATAAACCCTGCACTTCATCTGGCTGTAACTTTCCCTCACTTCAGTCTATATTTGGTGATTGTATTGTCCAAAATGCTGAATAAAGTGAACTACAGGAAGCACATGTCGATTTGCCTCCGAGTGCCAAGCTTTGCAGCAATTTTTCACTCACCTCTGTAAGCGTCATTAATCTCTCTCTCTCTCTCTCTCTCTCTCTCTCTCTCTCTCTCTCTCTCTCTCTCTCTCTCTCTCTTTGTGTGTATTTTATCCTCTTCATCCCAACCAACTGTTCAAGGTCCTAAAACTCAAGCCTTGTTCAACCTACAAGTTCGAGTTGGTGAGCTGCCGCAGCTCCGACAGAGCAAACACAGGTTCAACGCGTTCCTCCTTGGCCTGCTGAAGTAAGCACTGGTTCTTATTAATCCCTAGTTTCCACTTGTAGAATAGAAAAAGAGTTTAATAACACTGTTTAATTATTGCACTTGTACTTCATCATAATTTCTTCACACATATCCTCTTTGACTCTGCATATTCCTCTTATTCTCTGTTTTTGTCTTTAGCACTAAGCTGCTTGATTCCTGGCTGTCTCACCTTCAGTCTTGTAGTGGTATGTTTTCTTTACCTCCAGCTTGTGTCACAGTTATGAGCATGCATTTAAGTACTCTAACAATGATCTCTGTCTCTTTCAGATGTGCTGGAGGCATATTACCGTCCCACCTCCTTTATGCGTCTGTCGCTGACTGCTTGCCAGCCTCTGTTTGAAGAGCTGCTCCTCGTGCTGCAGCCTCTCAGCCTGCTTACATTGAACCTCGACCTGCTCTTCCAGCACCACCATTTAGAGCCAGACAGTCACAGGCCAGAGATCCCGAGCCCGCCCTTTTCAAAGGGGTCTCACTCCAAAAGCAGGTATATTGACCTCTCAGAAGTAGACTTTGGAAGCCCAGAACATCAGGCAGCTAAAGAAGCAAAATCATCACCGTTGGATAATCCAGACAATGGAGGATCAGGGGCATCAACAAATACCAATGCTGCACCCATAAAGGCTTCAGTCACTCTCAGTCAGACAAGTCCTCAGCTGTTGTGGGTGCAGGAAAAGGAAATTGGAGATTTACCTCCTCCTGATGTCGAGGAAGACGGCTTTGCTCAGCAGGCCGGACAGGTAGCCATAAATGCTCAACTGTGCAGTGTTTGTGATCATTTGGGTTTGTGTGATTCTGCAGAGCTGACTTTTTTCGGATTACAGGTGATCCAGCAGGGGTGGGGGGCTGTGATGCGCTGGGGAGGCCGGCTGAGCCAGAACCTGACCGAGCTGAGCTTGTCTGCAGTGAAAAAGGAGGAGATGAAGGCAGATCTGCCAGACCTCCAGGCCCAGGCAGGAAGTGACTACGCTCCGGTCAACGGTGGCCCTCAGGTTCCCTGGGGTCTGGGCCGGCTCTTTGGAGCCTCTAAAAGCCCCAGCAGCCCAACAGGTCACATACCACCAACCAGGTCAGCCAATGACTGTGGAGTACTTATTATGCAGTCTATATGATTATCTGTTGTGATACACAGTAAACTGAAGAGGCTGGCTTCAGTCATTAGCCTTTATTCAGGCAGAATAAATTCACCAGCTACTACAGTCAAAATAGTTTAAAAAGAATGAACTGTTTCCCTTGAAACCATCATATCTTGTAAATAAACTGCCTGAATTGTAATTATCTAGGAGCAAGATCTGTTTTTGATTTTGTCTGTCCCTCCCCAGGCGTCCCTCTCAGTGGTTGGCTCCTGGTGTCACTGCACTGACCCGCATGGTGAGCAGCAGCTCCACCCCAATACTCAGAAGGGCCCCTGAGCCCCAGGGAGAAATTGAGGCAGAGTCCGAGAAAGACGTCAACGCACTGGAGATGAAGGAGAAACCCAGACCCCTCAGGTACAACAGACACAATGTGAGGGCAATGGTGACACAGAGGGTGGGTTTTTTATTTCACTCGGCTTAGACTAAAAATAAAAAAAAAAGAGAAGGGAGTGTATTGTTCTCTCACACTTAACATCAAAACCACTGACTCTTTGAAAGGATGTTATATTTTGCCTTTTTTACAAGTTTTGAAAATAACTTAACACAAAAATAACACAAAATGAATTCATTTAAAACTTAATGAAGTCAAACCTAAAATCGGAGATAATAGTAGAACAAATTTGACAAAACCCGATGGTGGCGCTATAATATATGATCAAGACTTTAACACAGCAAGTGCAAATGATTTAGATTCAAATAATTAGTTAAATCCGTCGGTCCTTACAACAAAAATTTACAACAATACATTTTGACAAACTTTGAAACATGTCTTATTTTGTCCTTTAAGATCTAGTATTTTAAAAAGATTGATTGGCCTGATAGGAAGGAAATATTCTAGTATAAAATATCAAATTTTGAAAGACTATACTTAAAAAATAGTTTGTGTGGCCTGTAGAAGTTTTAGGCTGGATGGTTAGAAATATAAAGCCTTGAATAAGGGCAAATCATGGCATGTCTTCTCCTTTAATATAATGACTCCTTTCCCTCTCCAAGAGCCCCAGTGGGTGTCACGGACCCCTGAATAGCTCCGGTTGTCCTTTTCGTCTTTGAAAAACTATAACTGGTGACTCACCAGTCTGACTTTGAGTGATCCTGATAGTGACTCAACCAATCCTACATCATATGCCAGTGTGATTGTTTGTGACGGTTGATCCCTGTAGCTGAGAGGGTTTCTTCTGTCTCAGGTCGGTACGAACGCTGTGTGACCACACTGGAACCGGTTCAGAGCTCAGCTTCTGCAAAGGGGAGGAACTTGTGGTGTTAGGAGGTCAAGATCAAGACTGGATTCGCTGTCGTCAGGGAGACAAAGAGGGGCTGGTACCTATTGGCTACACCTCCCTCATCATGTGACTTTGGCACCATAACTGCTGCACTAAATCAATACAAAAATAAATAAATAAAATATAAATATATATATTTTAGGTGAGTATTGAGAGGTTCTGATGTGGCTGCACTACTCTAAAAGGGATATTTCACACAGGGTTGGTTACAGTTTGAGTTGAGTGCATAACACCATCTGTTCTGCTTTACGTGCATCAGGAGCAGTCTGCAGCTCTCTCCCGTCATGAACATATGGGAGTTTTTCCCATCACAATCCATCCAGTTTGGTAGCATTCAACTAATGGATTTTAGCAGCAGGAAACCAGCAGATGGTGTGAAATAATGACTTGACTCAAATTTAGACCATTTTACACCAGAAGACCTTTGATCTTCGAGCGAAGTATCCCTTTAAATGTCTTTCTCTCTATTCCTGCCTTCCATTTCGGCCGCTGATCTGAAAGCGATCACAGGAGAAATTCTGTCCAATCAACCTCCAGCAGCCTCGAGTGCTTTCAGATGAGCGGCTGTCTGTTGTGAGGAGGCAACGTTCGACAGCCTGGCTGTAGCCACGTTAAGGTCTCTGTTCGTCAGCTGTAGAGAGTCGTGGCTTGCAGGTTGCCGAGTGGAGAAAGCATGGCAGAGTACTGGGCCGTAGCTCCTGTTGCATACTGCGTAGTAATGTAGTGAATTGTAGCTGTGTAGATCTGTGTTCTCTTGACCTTTCACTCTTATTGACTTCTCATCTTTCTCGCCTGGTTCATGTGTGTTTCTGCTACTATATTTGACTGTATAAATATACATAAAAAAATTTATATATAGATATATAAATTGAGATTGATATTACCAAGATAGATAGAAAGATAGATGAACAAGAGAAAGCAGATAGTGAAACACAAGCAGCAGCTTAAGACTGTGGCCGCACTGAGGGAGTGATTGATTAAAAAATGGATGGATGATTCATCTTAACATCTGCAACTTTCCACATACATTAAGTGGTTGTCAGAAATGCAAAATGAATATGTGTTTATTTTAAGTATGAAATCCAGTATCTTCCCTCTTGTGTGCTTTATGTATTGCCATCGTCTTACCATCATGTTCATAACATTATTAGATTTAGCTCACACCTTTAAACGCTGTATGCATTGTAATGTGCCATGAATGCTTTGAATGATTGCCAGAAAACATCTATATACAGTATCCCACGCAGTTATAGACGATAATATCAGACAACAGCCACCTGTAGCTAATCTCTCTACTTGTCCAAAAACTGCACGGAGACTCCTCAGTGGGTTGGAGTAAAAAAAAAAAAAATCAAAAAAAAAAATCAAAAAACTATGCTCAGCTCTTGTTCAACACTATCTGAACTTAAAATGAACGCAGAAAGACTCTCAGACGTAACATGACTCATAAATGCTACAGTAAAGTCTGTAGGTTTGGTGGCTGGTCTTCACCACGTACCTCAGCTTTTGTATTTATCTTACCTTTCTGCCATTTTTGCTGATCATAATCATTGATATTAATGATAGTGGTTGTGGTGGAAATGCTAATGTTGGTTCTGATGTTGCTCATATGAAATATGTTGCTTTGTGTCATATATTTATCAGTTAATCTCTAGATTCTGTATTAATTACTATGCATATGGTTAAATGTGCAACTGTTTTGTTCGTTATAAAGTCGAGATTTTAATTTTGTGTTATCAAATAAAATTAAAAAATAACTATAAAAGAGCCTGATTTCAACGGGCCAGGAAAAGCTGACACGAAAGGACCTCTATTTAATTCAGCAGGAACGTTTCATTGCTATTGATTAATCAGGGAAAGTTCAGTTCTTTAACGTTTCTTCATGTAACTGTGTCAGTGCCATGTAGCAAGAGATTACTGGCACTACAACAGTCCAGTAGCGTTAAATTAATCCAATGCTCATAGCTTGTAAGTAATGATCACAACAAAATGCCATCAAATGGATCTAATCTAGCTGTTTACAAAAGATAATGTCTCGATACAGATAAAGTATCAGTAGACACATTAAATTGCTTTGTGTTTATTTTTTTCAGAAGTGAGGTTATAAATGCTTTTGTTAATTTATTGGATGTACTATTTATTGATCTTGAGGTTTCTGAAAGGAAGAGCTCTCTATCTGACCCATACAGTCTCTCTTTATCTGGGTTCTCTATCTGTGAGAGTATGCACATGGCAGCGTGTGTGGCGGTGAAAGCAGAGACCAGCGTGAGCACTTGGTGTCTGCTCATGCTGCACTTTCACTTTTTGTGTGTGTGCGTGTGTGTGCGTGAGTGCGTGTAAGTGTAACAATGAGTCGGTACCTTCCTCCTCCTCCTCCTCCTCTTTCTCTCTCTGGTGTCATATAGCCTGTAGACATCCCTTGGTCCTACTGTTGCATATAGTTGAGTGCCCCTCTAGTGTCAGTCACTGTCCACCTCCTGCATGTGCTTGTTTGTAAATACACCAAATAAAATGATCTGTATAAACCAAACCTGCGCAGCTGTTCCGAGTCATATGTTTGCACTGTATATCATTTAGAAATCCGTATTAATCAAAAGTTCTGATGTTAATCAGTCCAAAGATGCCATTTGACAAAGATTATATTCCCTTTATATACTGCTGTCTGAAATGTGACAGGAAGCTAACCGCGTGTGTCAGATTGCAGAGGAAGCGAATGAAAGCTCACAATTTAGTCTTCTGTAAAACACTCTTTAATACCCCTGCATTCCTTTTGAGCCCCCGGGGGAATTCTTCAGGAGATTTCTCTTAAACTTCTTTGCTCAGATCAAAAGATCCCAGGATGCCCTCGGATGTTGTGAAGGGGGCGGAAGGAGGAAAGCATTTCTCTGAAGCTAGCTGCAGCCCTCCCCCCCCCATCTTGTAACCGTGTTCCTTTGATAGCGTCCTCCATTGTGGGTCATTATGGAGGACAACAGTGAGATATACAATCTAACACCACTAGATAGCACTGTTAGCTCAAGCTGATTAATATCACTGCGGTACTCCCCTCAATACATGCGTGTGCACCGCATAGCGAAAAAGGAGTTCTTGTCGCTGATACACAAGAGTTTGCCGGGTTTAGTACTAGTAGACATAAAATGCTTTTATTATTACGGATATAGAGGCAAAAAGTTTGAGCTGACATTCTATGGCATTGAGTAATCACTGTTTTTTGATGTTTTGTTTTTCAGATGCACATCATCAGAGGCAACAGGCAAAGGTTACATGTCATGCAAACTAGATAAATAACTCTGTATGTGTACCTTTGCTATAAAGTTAATCATCCACTGGCAATAATGTAGTGCTCTTAGTTAAAAAAAAAAAAAAGGAAAGAGGAAAAATATACATACAGTATGTAAACAGTCAAAGAAATTGCACTTTCTTGGCTTGTTATTAGAAGCCACACTACTGAAAGAGAGCAGAAGTTTAACACTGGGGGAAAAAAAAACGAAGTCACTGTCACTGATTGTCTGACCAAAAACAAAAGTATGCTCAGCTAAAAAAAAAAAAAAAGACAAATTATGTAATTCTACAAAAAAAAAAAAAAATCATATACAATCATAGTCAGTTGTAAGGAGAAATGTCTGATATATTGGTCAGCTAAATAATTTGTTAAAAATATCTTAGTAAAATGAAAGATTTGATTATTAAGTTTTGTTTATAATTCAGATAGTACTGTCATGTATAATACTAATTTTACACGCTACCGCTGATAGAAGGAAAACAGGTCTCTCTATGTACTGTACATTCACATGAAACTAAACATTACTGCCACTAAGTGGATTAGCCCAATGCTCCTAAAATGAGGACAGTCTACGATCCATCTGTACAGAAATATGACCTCCAATCCTCACATATTCACAACTTAAAAAACAACGGAAGTTCTTACATAGTCCTTATCAGAGGAGATATTGCTTTTAAAGACTGTATGAGTTCGCTTAGGTACATACACAAGACAACATGGCACTTCTACAGAGCATTTGGGGCAAATCAATTCTCGTTTTCGTTCCCTTTTCCTCCCTCCTTTCTCTCCCACCCAAGGACATTCTGATTGTCAATGCTCTGAAGCAAAGAGTGAAACATTCTCAAAGGCAGTCTGAAGTAAACAAAAACACTTTGTACACGTCTACCTCCCCTCCCTCAGAAGCAATACTGAAAATAGTTAACAATAAACATTCCTATCGTGAATATATTTTGTCCATTTCTTTAGCAGACAGTAGTCAGGCTGTCTTCTCTCTTATTTTCTTTTTTCAAAAAAATAACTTCTTTCTTAAAACCTCATTAGAAATTCTCTTGCAGCGATGCCAAAATTCCTATCACTAAGCCCACCCCCTCCCCTGCCTATTCACTGGTACATAGCAGACACTGTCTTGGTAAAGTGAAGAAAAACCCTAACACTGTCTCAACAGCTTTTAACTGGCTCACTTCTCCTCGTGCCATTTCCCAAAGGTGCAATGTGACTTTGAAAGCTTAACAAGTGAATGAGGGTTCGATTTTGACCTACTTAGGGCTCAGGCTCCATTTTTGTTCCCCTCGGGCAGCTTGTGAGCTCCTCGTCTCTTCGAAACTTCAGAGCCAAAACGCTGAGTACCATGTACAGTAAGTCCACTGTCAAATCACCCTCGCAATGTCTGTCTTTCCCAATTTGCTTAAGGTGCTGAAGTAAGAGCAGTCAAAGTGTATGTGTGTGTTTATAGTGGGTCCACTCAGCATACATACAGTCTTTAGTGTGCTTGTTCATCCAGCACTAGTGCAAATTCATTTCAGCTGGTCTGTTTCTTTCTTTCATCCGGGACAGTCATCCCTCGCCACTTGGACAAAAGATGAGTTGCCATGGTTTCATCCTTGGTGTGATGCCCTTCAGAGCGCTAGGTTCAACACACTCATCTGTCAGTGTGTGAGATGTCTTTCTTGCATTTTCAGCTGCTATAATTCTCAAGCTCCCTTTTCCTTTCCTTTGCTCGTTCTGTGTGGCACTGCTGTGGTTAATAGCAGTGTCATGACATCAGTTTGTCCAGTGGTGGGCCTGGTCCCTTCCTCAGAGTGGTCCCACCTACATAAAGAGGAGGTACTATTAACAAAACAATGCATGTACTTCGGTCTCTCTCCTGTTTCTGCAGCTGATGCTCCACTTACCTCTTTCTGTTAGCTTATGAATGCTGCAGGGTCAAAAGTAAATCATTCAGCCGTTTCCTTCTCTTTTCTCTGCTGCAGACCTCTACTTCCCCTCGTTTCTCTTCCTCTCTCTCCTCCTCTTCTCTGTTCTGGGTTTTTGTGGGCTGAAGACAACAAGTATGCTCAACTAATTACAAAAGCAGATTTTTTTTATTCTTGTGGAAATTTGCATTGTTAAAATAAAAGATTCTTTTTCTTAGGTGTGTAGTGTTCGATTTGTTAACTCACACAGGGGCTGGCAGTGCATGAGCTGGAGGTGTCCTGATTTAGTTGGTGAGGGTCACTGCTGATAACCGTCACCTCCACGCCCACTGGGTGATCTGAGGGTCAAAGGTCAAACAGTATTCTGCATGTTAGTGAAAACGGTGCAGGAGGGCATGAAAACAGCACGTTACTTCTTTTACAGATATATCTTTGGTTGCGCAACCGCCCTTATTTCCTCTTGATTTCTATCTGCAATCAGTCAGGGAGTCTTTGATGGAAACTGTGTGGTTTCACTGCTAATGGGGAAAGTTGATGCCTGCTGGGTTCTTGGACACCAGCAGTGGATGACAGAAATGGGGAAACATTTCTGCAAGCTGAAATCTGTGGTTGGAAAACCACTTAGTTTGTGCTGCTTGAGTATGATATGGAGAGACAAGCCAAATATGAGGAGGACAGGCTGTAAGCAGAGGACAGAACACACATACGTGCACACATTAAATAATAGACACAACACAGGACTGGATACAAACAGAAATCTACACACATGTACAGTAAAAATGAAAATATGTTGAGTTCAACCACATACACGTATGCATACACAAACACCTACAGAAACAAAAACTAACACACACACTTGCTTCATGGACCTGACTTGATGTGGCTGTCGTCCCCATTGGCTCCATCACAGGATGGACGTTGCGAGTCGTCCTCCTCTCCGTCTCCGTCTCCGTCTGCGTCTCTCTCTCTCTCCCTCTCGATCCTCATTCGGATCTGTCTGTCTCTCACGAGCTCCCAGTTCCTCACAAGGAACACGTGGTGTTTCACCACAAAGCTCCTGGCCCGGCACACAGGGAGACACATTAACCACCGACGCTGACATCAGTTCAGTAACAGTGCATTAATTAGGTAATCGTGAAAAGTGAGTCACTGTGTTCTTTCCATACCTCTCAGTGCTGGTCAAAGGATCCATGTCGAGGTGAGGGAACAAGTTGGTTATGTCACTAGAGCTCTCCTCCTGTGCAATAAAAAGAAAATGGAAGAGATGCATGTAATTTTTAGAGAACAAGTTATTAAAGCCATATTCGTCAGTGGAATAAAAACAAGCCATAAAACTCACTGCTGTGTGCTGAGGGAATACCGTCCTCTCTTTCAGCCGGCCTGAGGGAATCAGAGAGACAAAAAAAAACCAGTATCATACTGGATCAGAGTATTGATCTGACACATCAGCTAAACCTGACATTACACATCTAATAATGGCGACTCACAGTAACGCCGCTTCCTCTTCAGGGGGACAGCAGGCTGCTGTTGAAGCTGTAACCAAATACCATGCGAATTACATCCTGGTACAATTATAACACTCCAAAAATCAAAAAATGTTCTCAATTTCTGAATCTGTGTTACGATGCACGAGTGTACCTGGTTGTGCTGCCACAGCCACATCACATCATAGGGCAGCTGGAAATGAATTCGCTTTAGCCTCAGGTACTTCCCTGGAGAGGACAAAGGGAGCTTGGATAAACTATCACAGCAAAAACAACATACTAGCAGTGTTTATGCTTTCTTATATACTCACCAACGTGTATGGGAGCAGGTAAAAGGCTATAGTCGTTCTCCCCTGGTGTGTACTCCATACTCTCTCTGCAGTTCTTTTGGGCTTGGGAGGGAGGACTAGGAAAGACACACAATAAATAAATACCAGTAAAAAGGACTGATAACAGATAAATGTTATAATTGTTTGTTTATGGATTCAGTGAACTTACTCTGTAGTTTTGTAATCATCAGAGTAAAGACCTGCCCTCAGGAACTTCTTCCTGGGAGGACCATCAGCTCGCTCATCTCTTTGGATGGTTACTGGTTGGGGCGGAGCCTGGTCCACATCTGATTGGCTAAAACATTCAGGGAGGATGTCACACTCTGGATTATCCTCGGTGACACTAAAAGAAAGCATGAAGAGAGAGATAGAATGATAGAGAGGAAAAAGAGAAAGAGAGAAAAGGCACTGGTTTAGCACACAGTGCTGAAAACAGTGGGTTAATAATACGGTAGTGAGTGGTTGTATTGAATTTTCAAGTCAACCAGCTCCGGTGTTTACCTCTGATGACATGGAGAGTCACCGTGTTTTCTCTTCCGTCCTCTCTTCCTCTTCGCCTGCAACTCCAACTCTGTCACCTGCTGCGCTGTGTCGCCTCCTCCTTGGTCTCTCTCTGGCACTCTTTCTTCTTTCCTCACTCCCACATCTCTGTTGTGGCTGTATCCTGGCAAGAGGTCAGGTGATGACATGGATGGAGTTGCAGAAGAGTGTGTGGGGGAGGATACGGCGGAGGGCAGTGGGTGCTTCCTGGGCCGTCCTGGCCTTCTTTTGTTTTTCACCGCCACACTCTCTGGTGTTGGCACAGTTTTCTGCTGCCTCCGGCTTCTTGAGTCACCTTGTAAACCTGCAGTCATTGAAATAGAAAGAGGGAGGGAGGGGTTGAGGCAGACAGAGGCAGGGGGTGAGGGTGGGGTGTAAGTTGCAGAGAGGAAATGAGACAGATGTGGATCAGTGATTGAGCCAGCAGGAGGTGTGAGGTGAGGCCAGTCTGGTCTGGGCTGAGTCATGCGGATGGGCCACAGATTAGGTGAGTCACAACATTTCCTCTGACCAGTTCACTTCTGGGAAATGCATTAAGAAGTGATTTATGTACACACACACACTGCAAAAAATACAAGAGACAAACAGTGCAGAATGCATACTCTTTTACTGAGCATTGTTTTTCCACATTCAGTTAATGTGGAACACAATCTCAAAAAGCTGAGTAGACAAAGTGAGTAAAAAGTGTGCGTTTGTGTGACCGCGCTAGCGTACCATACTTCAAAACACATGTTAGATGGTGAATGGATGTCAAATGTATTCCACCTCTTTCAAAAACAACATCTTCCCTTCAAAAGCTCTCTTTGCCCCCAGTCTGACCTCCGTACCATCTCTTCATCAATCTCTCCTGAGGTCATCTAGAGATCTAGGGAGAACATGCAAACTCCGGCCTTCCTGTGCGGAGTTTGCATGTTCTCCCTGTGCTTGCGTGGGTTCTCTCCGGGTTCTCCGGCTTCCTCCCATCATCCAAAAACATGCACCTCAGGTCAGGTTACCTGGCGCCGCGCTAGTGGCAGCCTGCTGCAGCAGCTCCCCCCTCAGAGCCCCCTGCTGTAGTGAAGAAATTTCCCCTCGGGGATTAATAAAGTGTATAAAATAAAAAAAATTAAAAAAAATCTATCTTTTTGTTCCATTTTCCACAGCCACTGACAAAACTGACCACTCTTTCCTTATTGGATTTTTCCAAGTCAAATAGGCCCTGTTGGCCAGCAGTAAGAAATAGGCTGAGCTTTAAATAGCCAATCTGGTGGTTAACTAATGACTGTGTTCACTGGGTAGCCCTGGGCTGCAACAGCGTGCGGTTCACTGCAGACCAGGAAGATTTCAAAGATTTTCTGGCAGATTCCCATCAAGATGCTGCCCTCCTGCTATAACACTTTTTAAAAATTCCAACAGAGAGTGCTTGCTGAGTGACTGTGTGCCTGTCTGGCCCATCTCTTGCAAAGCACAGGGAGTCTGAAATTGGCTATAAAAAGAATGGAGTCTGATTTCCTCTTAAACACCCTCCAGGCTTTGATGTTTGTGCTCAACAACACCTGAGAAAAAGCAAGTATGTCACTATATTGGGCAAACTACTTGTGCCTCAGTTTCATCTCCACATTGTGCAAATATACAAATCTGTCATACTGTCTCAGTGAAAAGAGGCTCTTGGCACAAAACCTATTCCCTCAGCTAGCTGTCATTCAGCTGCAATTGTCATATGTCAGTGATAGGCACAGTGGATGCTAGACTCTCCGTTTAATCTAGTTTCTTGTCAGGATTGTATATATTCATATTTTCTGCCAATGAAACAGTAACAGAATACAACTGTGCATAAGCACCAAAGCAATCAATAACAATTTTTGTAGCATTCATCAGCACAAACAGTATCCGGCCAGAGAAATACTATCATGCCAACACAGCCTCATACTGAGTCATCCAGGAGAAGCACAGACTTATCAGCGATCAACTCATTCACACAACAATTGATCAAATCATTCATCCTCACCTGCTTCTCTCCTCTCCGTCCACGCTGGTTCATCTCTCCTCCATGACCTGTCCCCACTTCCTGAATTCCTACAGGTCAATCCACTCCTCAGACCCCTCTCCCCTGTTGCCATGGCAGCAGATGTGAATAGATTGGTGTGAGTTGGTGACGGGGGTGTCCTGTACAGGTGTGACTCTTGAACATCCTCGCCGTCTTCGTCCTCTCCATCCGATGCAGCCAGTCTGCCGGTGTGCTGGTCTCCAGTGAAACCTCGCCAGCTGGGGTTTGAGTTTCCAAATCCTGTACCTCCCAGGCCCCCAAATTTCGTCCAGCTCTGGCCCAAGCCGCCCCAACCTCCCCCAAATGAAGATAGGTGAGAGGAGCCGAGTCCCAGTGAGGTGAGAGATGTGTGTTTGTACCTCTCCGCTGAAGATGACGAGGCAGCAGAGAAGGACTCATTTCCTTTCTCACATAACCAAGGTGATTCCTTAGAGAGCATACTCCTTGTTCCTCTCACTCCTTTCCTTCCTCCTTCTCCTTGCCCCAGAATGAACCCTGACCTTGGCTTTGAACTCGCCAGCCCCTCTCTTTCCATGCCATCCTCCTCCTCATCTTCATGTAACTCCTCTTCGTCATCCATGTCCCGCTCGCAGTGCCTGTGACGATGTTTATGTTTGTGTTTGTGGTCGCTCCTCCCACAGCCACAAGAGAGGCTGGATGTGAACCCTGAGCTGAGATGTGGGCCTCCTCCACTGCCTCCCCCTATGTCTCCCTCGGCCTCTCCTCCTAAAGCTCCCTCCCTCAGCAGCCTACTCCTGCGCCTGTGGAATCTGGCGGGGTTGAGGAGGAAGTGAGCATGGTGGGGCTGATGGGGGCCATATTGGTGATGAGATGGAAGCGGGTAAGAGCTGGGGAGGTGGTGGTAAAGTGTTGTGGCAGGGGGATAGCTGCTGTAAAAGCCCATATTTTCAATGGTCTCCTGGAACTTTGAAAGGCAGCCACATTGCCTGCGGTCTGGCTTCCTGTTACAGTGGCAGGGGTAGAAAGGCTGAGGGGGAAAGGACGGATTGGCAGAGAAAGATGAAGGGTGAGGCGAGTAGAAGCCATTTAGATTGATCCTAAAGATGTTGGAGCGGAGGGAATGAGAGGACGAGTGATGTCGCCTTCCTCCAGCAGCATTTGCACTTCCATCAAAGCCCTGTCCCAGGCCAGTCCTCGCCCAACTTCGCCGTCCGATGTGGACCTCACTGAACTGACTGATCAGATCTTCTAGTTCAGCCAGAAACTCTGGATCCTGCATGTGCAGCTGCTGGTGCCTCTTCTTATGCTTATTCTTCTGTCTCTTCAGTGCATTGTGGCCAAGGCAAGGATAATAGTCCAAATGAGTGCACTTGTTGTGTCCTGGGCAGGGGCAAGGGCACAAGCAAGTACAAGAAGAGGAACAGTCGTAGTCTCTACGTCTGTGCCGGTGTCTGTCTCTGTGCCGCTCCACCGAATTTGAGTTGGTCACAGGGTTTGCGAGTCGGGGCATGTGTGAAAGGGGTGAAGAGACCGGAGAGGGACGGTCCACAAGAGAAGAAGGGTGTCTTTGACCCCCTAGCATCACTCCTGACCCCTGACCCAACCTCAGCATGCCTCGAGCTCCCCTCATCTCCCCTCGCTCAGAGACGCTGTTGTTATCCGTTCCAATCCCGCTGTCACTCGGCAGCGTCTCTTCACTGTGTGACTCACTCCTGGGGGAAGGGGTGGCCTCTTTCAGGTGGCCGGGAGAGCCAGGTGTGTGATGCAGGGGAGGGGTGGGACAAGAGAGCTTACATGATGATTGATGAAAGGGGAAGTGGTGCCTTCCCTGACACGGACAACTCTTTTTCACAAAGGGAGAGAGGGATGAGGAAGAAGGGGGACGGGGGGAGGTGCAGGAGGAAGATGGAGAGGGCAGGGAGAAGGGGTGAGGAAAAAGCAGGGAAGATGAGTGTTCTGTGAGGCTGCCTTCGCTGTAAGGACTCTGGGCCCCACTGGAGTGGGTGAGAGATGGCGAGGGAAAGGGATGAGAGGGAGGAGGCTGGAGTTGGTTGGAAGAGAAGAGAGATGTTTCAGAGGGATTGGTAAACAGAGACGGCTGAGTGGAGCTCTGGGGGATTGAATTAAGGTTAGCTGTTTGGGATTTAGGCTTACGTCCTCGCCTCTTACCCATGTAGATGGTCCCTCTCTTGCTAACATTGATCTGAGGGCCCAGCTTACTCCCGAAGGAGGAAGACAGGGCTGAGAGTGTGTGTACTGTTGTAGCCTCTATCGATTTACACATTCTTAGAGAGGTCTCGCCATCGGCTGCCGCCCCTACCCTTCCCTCCTTTCCAACATAACCAGACAGCATTACTTTGTGAAGTCTCCTCTTCTTTCTTTTCTTCATCTCGTTAATCAGCCTCCTGATCTTTAGTTGCCTGTTCCCCTTTTCAGGAGGATGAAAATCGTTTCTCCCTTCTGTATGATCAGTGTGATGCAGTGCATCTCCACCCCGGACCTCGGGGAGTGGTCGTTTGGGAGGACGGCCCCGCTTCTTCGGGCTGGATTTAGGCTGAGCGGCACACTGCATTGTTGGACTTGGCTCCAGCACAGGGGCTTTCTGAACTCCGTCACACCCCAGAAGAGGCACCTCAGTTGGGATTTCGTTCGGGGAAATTCGAGGGGGAGGTTCATCCAAACTTGAGTTGCGGGATTTAGGGCGACCCCGTTTTCGGACAGTGTTTATGGAGCATCTGGAAGTGGAAGCAGGGGGGCTAGAATCTGATGTGGGGTGATTCTGCTTCGGGGTTGGAGGTTTGGTTGCAGAAGACAGAGGGGAGGAGCTGCTGGTTAAGAAGCTAGAGGGTGCAGGGTGTGACTCATCACTTTGCTCAATAGTGGCTTTGGCAGGAAGGGGAGTCTTGGGATTTTGGGGGAAATTTAGTGAAGGATTACGTAGAGAATCTGAAGGGGCTTCCTGATTTTCCGCCCTCTGAGCCCGGTGTGCCAGCTTGGTCCAGCTGGGCCTTCTGGCTTTACGTTTCTTGAGCGGTCGGCTGTCCTGCTCTTGGGGAGAGGAGGGGGGAGAAATAGGAGCATGGGCAGAAGGCGTGGGCAGAGAGGGCGGAGCAGAAGAAGAGGGGTGGCTTGGAGGCACAGATAAATGTCTTGAGACATCCTGTTCTTTTGATTTACTGGTGTCACCTGTTGTTGTTGCTGGCTCAGCTTGTTTCACTGGCTTGCCACTGTCATCTGTCTTTTCTTTCTCATCTGCTCTGCCTGGATTGACTACTTTACAGGTTTTATCTAATTTACCATTATCTGCTGTTTCACCACATTTTGCATTATTATCCTCTGTTTTTTGTCTATCAGGACTAAGCTTACTCCTCTTTTTCTCAGCCTTTCCTCTCTCGCTCTTTAGCTCATCCCTCCATATATCATCCGTTCTATGTCTTTCATCCTTTTCTTTACCATGTCTTGATTTTCCATCCTTTGCTTTCTCCTTTTTTTTCTTCTTCACTTCCTCCTTTCTGTTCTCACTCTTTGCTTTGTCAGCCTCCAATCTATCACGCTTTGATTTCTTGTCTCTCCGTTTCTCTTTCTTTGCTTTCCTCTCTTTCTCTCTTTTTTTCTCTAGCAGGGGCTGTAGCGAGGGATCCTGAACTTGTGATTGGGCAGAGGAGAGATCCACAGAGGGAGAAGACTGTGGTTTGGGGTTGACTGAGTTATAGGAAGGCGAGTCTGGCCTACTCTTATTGGAAAAGATAAGTTCTTTATGGGTGCTAGTGGAGACTGGAGGTCTTGTCAAGGAGTCCATGGAAGAAACAGAGGAGGAACTGCTGTGTTTTCCGACTTTGTTTTTCGATGAGGAAGAAGTGCCAAGGACGTTGGCAGAGCCTTTCCCATTTGATAGTCCCTTCTGTTTCGCTGTCTGTACCAAACCATTATGTTTCTTGGAGGTGTTTCCGTCATTCCCGCTTTCCAGTGCAGAAACTGTCTGGTTGCAGGGGGTGGAATGAGTAGTTGAATTTGTCTGGCCTGTTGTGGGTGAGCAGGGTTTGGGTCCAGCAGGAACTGGCTGGCCATTGACACTTGGAAGCTTGTCTTTCTTCACTCTCTCTGATGAGCCATTTGAATTCACCTCTGTCTTATTGGCCAGCTTGATGGGAACCTGGGGAATGCAAACACACAATCTCATATCAATGTCCTAGACAGCAACAGCTTTGCCATCCATTAGTTTGCTGTTGATGACAGTGAAAGACAATGGGAAAGAGACAATAACTGAAATGCTTTTGTTATTGTCCGCCCATTAAAAGAGGGAGTGAGAATAAAGTGACTCAATCAGGCAGAGAAACGAGGGCATACTGAGGAGAAGGAGAGAGTGAGGTGATGGAAACAGGAATGGGGATGACACAGAAAGGAGAAATACAAAGGCAGAAACAGAGAGGAAGGGAGTGGGACAGGGACAGAGGGGGAGTGAAAGATAAATGAGAGCAGGTAGAGAAAAGAGGGGATGTAAAAATAGAAGAGGGACAGATATAGAGAGCCAAGCACAGACAGAAAGAGTGCAAGAGAGCTTTGCTATTGGTAGCTATAAATTGCCACTAATACAGATGAGAAGGCTTGACATTTCATACTTGTTCTGTAATTTTGGCACGCTAGAGCTTGAGTGGCGTTTGTGCGGCCAAAGCCATAAGCTTCCCCTTGGTGATTGTCATAAAGACTGATGGACCAATGTCTGTAATAACTCCGAGTGGTTGCCGTGCTGTTGTCCTATTTATAGGTCTGTTTATTCAAATGTGCTGCTTATGTTTCAGTATTGAGACAATAGCTCAATTGACCATATTACAGCTGAGCTCAAAGCCAGGTGCTTTTGCACCATGTGAGCGAATCTATAAGCCTGGTGCTTAACTGTGAAAACCAAAACAGAGTTACAGCACATATGTGCCATTAACAATGTATGAATACCTTCACTCACTGCAACCCTCAGTTTAATTTTTTCCATTTTAAGCTAACTTCACTTCGTGGCAGATGTAATGTCGTAGAGAAGCTTTATGTCTGTAAGGCTAATTGTGCCTGACATTGACTTACCTGTTTGGCAGACTTGGTCCCTTGGCTGGTTATGGCCGGGACCGGGGCAGGGGTGGAAGCTGTAGTAAATGTTGATGATAACGACAGTGGCTGCGATGTGGAAGATGTTGATGATAATGATGATGACGATGATGATGGTGTAAGTGGTGGTGAAGCAGCAGATGCAGTTTGCTTAGATGTGGTCTGGACAGCATCCAAGCCTGAGCGTTGCTCTCTGTTTGCCTCGTCTGGGGAAGAGCTGGTTTTACTCTGCTGGCCTGCTCCTCCTTTTCCATCCCCCCTCAGCAGCGCCCCCCTGGCTTGTCTCTGATAGGTCCTGATGGTGGGCTTGCAGACGTAGCTCTCTAAGATCTTGGGCGGTTTCTTGGTGCGCTTAGCCTGAAGTCCAATCCGGACTCGTACATTCCCCTCAGGGCAGCTCGTCTCTCTGCCAGAGATCTGAAGCTGCTGCTGCCCTACGCCTCCACAGCGCCCCTCGATGAGCAACTCCAGCACTTCCCCCTTGTCTCCTTCTCTCTTTCTTCCTGCTCCTCTTTTCTCCTCCTCCTTTTTCCCCACGTCACCAATCTCCCCCTCACCTCTCCTCTTTTTCTCTCCCACTTGGTCCTGTTCAGCGTCTCCAGGTGCAGAGGGGGAGTCCAGAGTGGAGGTTGTGGTCGGAGGGGTTCCCCCCTTCACTCTCTGGTCCATCAGAGAAGTCAGGGGGGAGTAACAGGATGCTGTGGGGTTCCCAGTATAACACTTTTAAATGACCCTGGTGGGGTCAAAGGTGAAAAGCACCTTTGCAGGTGAAGCTCTGAGCGGTTACAAAAAAAAGATCCTGTAACAGTCCGAGTACTGTCGAGTGTTTTCATCCAGCGAGAGAAGGTCTCTCTCCTGTCCTTTAGGCTTGAACTGAGATGGAGTAAATATGAGGCAGAGAGAAAGACAGAAAGATAGAGAGGCCAGTGATTAGTCATTTCAGTGAGCTCAGATGCTGAGTTGCAGCAACACAGGAATTGAGGGGAAATTCCCCTTCCTGCAGGCAGCTGTAGAGGGGTGCTAAAGCCTACGTCCACAGAGATGATCTCATCATACAGAAAACCTGGGGGCCCAATCAACATCACAGATTCACAGAATGTTGGTATTAACCGGAAGAACAACTTACTCACATTCCCCAAATACAGACTCGGCTTAGTTTCCTTAAACAATCCGTAAATAACAGCAGCTCTGAAAGACAGCAAACACTCCCTAAACCTCTACCATGTCACTTGTGTTCTAATCCTGACTGCCTCTCCGCAAATCAATATATCAATCAATCAGCTCCTGACTAATTCAAACACTTGATCCAGTCTCCTCCCCTCCTCTCCCTGGTGTCTTTGCACCTTCTGTTCTCAGCTACTCCCACAAACACTTCTCCACCCACCCTTCCCGCTGCTGTACTTTCTTTTCTCTCCGAAACTCCCCTTTTCATGTTTGGCAGTAAGCTTTTGCATGCATTCTCTATTAGTCCCATCCACTCTCCCTCCCTCTCGCTCTCCCTCCCTCTCTCTCTCTCTCTCTCTCTGTAGACCACACAGTAAAATGGTCAACTCATACACTGTATCCATGTTAATCAGAACCATATTTCCTCCTCCACGTCGTTCTTTTCCTCCTCTCCAGCCTAAATCCCTCCATTCACAGTCCGACCATTCCCCTCCTCCCCTTTCAGTAGTGGTAACACAAATCCGTAGGAAAGGGTAAAACTTATTTTTGGAAAGGAGCGCAAATTCCTCCTCCTCCCATTGCTTCCTCTAAGTCAAGTAAGCTTTTCATTGACCCCATTGTAAGTGGACTTTTAATGTGACATTACAGCAAAGTAACACACCCTAAAATAACATTCTCCTCACCAGAAAAACTTTCTCTCTCACTCGTATTGCGTCCAGGCGAGAACGTATTGAAGAGAAGCAGCATCTTCTATCATGCTTCCTTCATTATTCTCTTTCTCTCATTAAGGGAGACACTTATCCATTTTCTAATAAAACACACCCGGCCTAGCATTCTTGCCGCTCTCTCTCTCTCTCTCTCTCTCTCTCTCTCTGGAGAGCCTCTTATGAAATAGCTCATCTGTCTCTCAACGCACCGAACTGCCCCCTTAAACTTACAAGAGCATCTCAGATAATGTTTTCATTTAAGAGCTCTGTGGGCTATCTCTCCTGCCTCTGGGTCCCTCCACACCCAAACCCTTTGCCTTGAATCATACCGAGCTCAAATCAACATCTGTTCCAGTAACTCCTGTTATGTAACAGTTTTGGAAAGAATTTCAAGGCCAAACCTCCTTACAATAAATTAAAATGAGCCCAGAGATGGACAGTGGTCCTCTTGAATGTCCACTCTCAGTATGAACTCTGCTCCAGTAGCCTGACTTGTATGAGGAGGATTCAGGTATCAGAGGAAGATATGGGGAACTGTCTTGTTGTGCAAGGTGACTATAAGAGGAGAGTGAGAGTGGCAGGTTTTCAAACGTAAAAGGGCAAGCCCATTCAACATCAGTCAAAGTGCATACTAATAGCTTTTTATACTCTCCAGAGCTATACCTCTCAAACATAACTCAAAATTATTCCAACATTAGACCAGCAGCTATTTCCAGTGACAGGATGATGGGTGGACTTGACACTGTAGTCAGTGTGGTTCCTCGGGAGCGCTGAAGCAACGATTAAATCATGATAATGGCCCACCATATTTCCAGCCATCATCACCATGCCATGACAGTGTTATCATCAATAACTACAACACCATTATCCTCTGCCTGACAACAGCATGAGCACAGCTGGAAATTGGGCACCCGTGATGGCATCTCAGATTATTGAGCCATGAAGCCTCACAGTCAGGGCAGCCATATACAGGGAACTTTCTCACGTGAGTCTCCCTCCTCCTCCTCCTCCTCTTCACTCTCTTTGGCTCTCTCGCACACACACTTTTTTTTCCCCTCTACCTAGTGTATTAGAAGTGTGTTGGTCGTACATTTTGTACCCAGGTCGCAGCTACGTAGGTTGACTGATGTTGCTACTGTAGATACAGTATGGGCAGTGGCGGTATTACCGCACTGGAGCAACCTATCACTGGTTTACTGAGGACGTCAACAGGAGCTTCCTTCTCCATAATGACTTTGCGCACCTCGGAAAATCACTATCCCCCTGAAGCTGTCGCACTTACAAATGATACACACATACACGTGTTGTTGTTGTCGTCACTGCTATCTCCATAATAAAATATATCGCACATTTAAGCGCCCTAAAACATACACGGTTGCAAATTGAAACTCAACATGGAAGTGGGAGGCTACGATGTCGCATCAAAATGTGCTCGCTTGGTGGTGTTTGTTATGTGGATTAGTCCCGATCCACCTTTTTCTCTTCTATCTGTCCTCTGCCAGTCCTCTTCTGCTAGTGTCAGCAACATTGAAATAAGAAATATCACCATGCAAGGGGAACAGAGGGGAAACACACTCAGCAACAAGGGATAAAATTAGCGCAAAGCGGATACATAAAATTTCCCCTAACCTTCTGTGCTTTGAGCTCGCTGATGATGACAGGCCTGCACACATTAATACAGACTGCCATGACAATCTGTAATAAGGCTACGTAGGCTACTTACCCGAGAGCGCGTCCCAGAGCCAACTGCGTTTAGGCAGGAGGTTAAGGTGTTGCTGTCCTGCTCTTCGCACCAACAGAAATCCACAGCTTTTGGTGCATTAGATGTTGCTTTGATTACATAACTAAGGCCGGCGGAGGTTAAAACACCTCCTAAAACCGAGTTTCAGTCCCGTCAGAGCGCAGAGCCTACTGTGCAACAACATTGGCGCGGGTGTTTTCATAATCATACATTCGACAATCTCCGTCGGCGCGCCTCCGCAGCTAGGTGGCGGACTGGTTACACTGGATCTTATTTTGCCCACTTCTCTCGGGGAAAGTTACATCGCTCCCGCCAGTTATAATGGCTCAGATTGTTCTCTCGTATGCACACGGGCTGCTGGGACGACGGGCTGCAGCTGTGTGAGTGCTGCGTTACAGGCTGACACCGCGCAGAGGGGTCGGTGGATTTGCGGGAATGCAATTGCGTGGCCATTTTCGTGTGGCCAGAGGAGGAGATAAAACGGCGAACACAGCACAGGATCTCATTGCGGTTCATAATAGGCGATTGGGGAGGGCTATTTAGACGCTTAATAAAATGGCGACGACTTGGCTAAAGTAGACTGCTGGCAGGATTTTGGGGAGCAGCTCAAAAGTTGCGTCGCGTAATGTAATACAGGATTCAGTTTACAGTAGTGGGTCAGGCGAACAGTGCTGTTAGCACTTATTGAAAAGTTAATATGGGAGAGCTGTTTATCGTGGATCAGTTAACAGAGCATATCGATCCAAAACTATAACGCCCCCCTACACACACACACACACACACACACAGACACAGACACATGTACACGAACACACGCAGTATCTGTACAACATCAAAACAATACACATTTTAACCATATTTTAGTACGAACATAGAACAATAACTAATGATGAAATAATAATAATATGTAGAAATAAGTAGTAATACACAACCTATTTTATAATTGTTTATTTTGTTGATGTTTATTCATATCAATGGAAGCAGTAAACAATAATTATTTTTGTTGTTAGATTCATACTGGACATTCTCTGGACATTGTAACCCCTTAACTACCCATTAAATGCACACTAAACACCATAAATGACAACATATTTCACTTACAGACCCAGTAAACAACCTGTGTGTGTGTGTGTGTGTGTGTGTGTGTGTGTGTGTGTGTGTGTGTGTGTGTGTGTGTGTGTGTGTGTGTGTGCGTGCGTGTGTGTGTGTGTTAGTGGTTATTGGTAGTTAGCAAAGAACACAATATTTGTTTTAAATATGCACCATATAAGATTAATATCACCAATAAATAAATATAGTTTTTACAACTAGACTTAAGGCTCCAACTCGACCGACCCTCAGGATGAGGTGATAATGCAGGGCTTGTCATAAGACCCATAGCATTTAAGTTGTTGTGTTGTAGTGGTGCCTATTGTAAAATTTTGATAACCAGTTAGGGAGTAAGAAAAGAAAAGCAAGTATTTAACTTATGACAAACCTATTGAACCTAGGTGCAGGGTTCTGGGTATCTCGGCCTCCAGAAATTGTCACTGTGCCCTTAGGGCTCATCCCCAAAACTCTTACTATCCATTGTCAAGTAACCGTTCCTTTGAAGTACGGTGCACACCGAGACACAGAAACCAACCAGAACTGCAAAATAGCCTAATAGTAACAGTAGGCCTACTGAAGCCAAGTTTTCTGTGTGTAAATCACTTTGAGACATACTGGTCAAACACAGTTAGTTTTTTTTAATATGCATAATGAGAGAACTATAGGCTGCATACATTTTTAGGATCAATGCACTCATGACACAGCAAAAAAACATAAAATCATGTGAATGAGAGGCTTTACCAAAAAGTCAAAGTTTTTGTAATGCTGAAAGTTTGACAACTGAAAGCTTCACTTCTTTATTGAACGACTGCATTTGTGCCAATGACTTCCAAATAAGTTGTTTTACTAACTTTGATGTTGTTTTTTAATCATGTTAAACAGTGAAATGGAAGAATGAACTGATCTTTCTGAACAATAAAAATCCATCAATGCTGTGCCCTCTTATGAAGTCACATAAACAACTTAATCACTTACATACACAAAGACATTTCTTATATCATATCTCATATATATATATACACAGAAATATCAGTCATAGAAAGAAAACATAAAAATGTTGATGTCTGTATAGCCACTGAATAATATACATACATCTGTAAAATATAAATAATAATAAAAGTCTGAAGAACACTCTCAACATAACAATAATAATACAAAAAAAAAAACATTGACAAAAAAAGGCTTTCTATGCTAAGGCACAATATTGGTATTTAATCAAAAAGTTGTTTTTTTTCATTGTGACAAAGTAATGACAACTTTTTACGTTGGTCCCAAGTTTGTAGAGCTTTTTTAATTCTCAAGCACAAAAGAACAAAAACAACAAAGGTCACATTGAGTGATAACTCAGGAGCACCAGCTGATATTAGATTTGCATATTTAAATTAAAAAAAAATTCCATTTCTTTTTTACAAATTCTCCAATTATAACTACCACATCCTTTTGGGGGCTCCAGGGAACTTTTTCCTGTGGACTACTTTATGCCTGTTTCCAGATACATGCTATGTCTATAAAGATGTTTATGATCAGGATTTTTTTTATAGGTTATATTTATAGCAAATTTAGGCAGAAAACAAAATAAAAAAGATGAGTAAAAGTATGTACAGTACATTACAACATGAGGATATTGTTATTGTAAAGGATACTACAAAATACTAGAGAAGGTGTTGGAGAAATAAAATGCTTTGCACAAAGTATCTGAGAATTTATTATATTTGCCTGTGTGTTTTTTCTTGTCAATTCATAGGCCTACTTTATAAAAAGGGCTTTTAAATTTGTAGTTAATCTTCTTTCAGCTCCTACAGATTTGTAAAACTGATATCATGAAGTTGAAAGTTTGCCGTTATTGGTTAAAAGACCAAAGAGCGCAATATATCATAAATTCAGACCAAAAAAAAGGCCACAAATATGGCTTTAAAAATCACTATCCACCTCTAGACAGTTTAGAAAGCACGCCTCCACTGAGTGTTTAAAGCAGGCATTAGTTTAACTGTATGTGTGCTCATCAGAGGCGAAATGTGTCAAAGTCCGACAAACTCCATTTTCCTTGTTGTCGCCTGGCACGTGCGATCTGATTGGCTAAATTATATTTACGTCACTTCCTGCTCTGTACAGCATGATGGCGGTGTCCGTGACAGATCTGGCACATTGACTTCGCTTGGACGTGCGTTGTTTATAATCTTTGTGACCTAAAACCCGGGACGGTTTTTTCCAGTAGAAGAATCTTCGTCAGTCAACCCTTCAATGAAGTGAACCGCAGGTGGACCGCTTTCACGCTCCCACAGCCCGGTATTATTCCCGTTGCTCGTACTTAACGTGCCTGCAAGTGCCACAGCTAGCTGTCAGCTAAGTGTTTATGCAAGGTTACAGGACACGAGTGTGCATTTGCGCATTACCTGCATGTTTGGTGTTGGTGACCTCTCTAATAAAACTGTATTTCACGTTTCAGATCATGGCCCTCCACAGACTGTCCTTCAGGCTCCGGCAGACGGTAAGACTGATGTTAACAGTGGGTTTAAATGCTCTTTGAGAAGCTGCAGATATAAAACCTGGGCTGTACATTTAAAAATAAACCTTCTTATACATATATATCTATATATCTATAGATATCTATATCTATATAGATATATATAGTTAGATATATATCTATATATAGATAGATATATATATAGCTATATATATATATATATATATATATATATATAGATAGATATATATATATATATATATATCTATATATCTATAGATATCTATATCTATATAGATATCTATAGTTAGATATATATCTATATATAGATAGATATATATATCTGACGCAGTCAAGCCGCCTTGCTTCAAAGAGAGGAGGTCAGAAATGTTTTCGTTGTGGCACAATGTTGCAGGTAACCCACGTCAGGTCTCTTCACACCAGTGGATGTGGGCAGCAGCAGGAGGCTGTGGCTGCAGAGTCCGAGCCCGAGCCCTTCTCAGTCTTCAGAGCACACGAGAACGATCCGGTAAGCAGGAGGAGAGAAAAAAAAAAAAAAGGTAGCAAGGATATTCGCTCAAGTAACGCATTTACTTCAGGATAGTTTTGAGGTATGTGTATTGAACTGGAGTCTTTCTATTCAATGCAACTTTCTTACTTCCAGCCCTCTTATGTCAGAGGGGAAAATATTGTGCTTTCTTCTCCACTACATTTGTTTGACAGCTTTAGTTTCTTTTCAGATGAAGATTTGACACAATAACAATCTTTTTTTTTTTTTTTTTTAAACAACAGTAAGCCTGTAATATTAAACCAATCGTTTCCAACCTTTTTGCTCTCTGACGTCTTACGAAACATAGTGTAGTTGGGGCCAAATTTCAGATGTCAGTAACTTGTTAATAGCTCCACTCAATAATAATTTCCCCTCTAAATTTCTCCCATGGTTTTGTTTCAATAAACGTTAAAATTATCCAGTATCTCAGTAAAAATCAAAAGATGAGAGAAAAAGTACAAAAACTGAAAACAGATTTGTGGATTCTTCTTTTCTCTCCCAGTAATCAGCTGATCTGGATATGAAGTACAACCCTAATTCCAAAAAGTTGGGACACTGTGTGAAATGTAAATACAAACAATGCAATGAATTGCAAATCACTTAAACCCATATTTAATTGTAAATAGACCAAAGAAAAAAAATCAAGTGTTGAAACAGAGAAATGTTATGAAAAATATGCGCTTATTTTTAAATTGTTGGCAGCAACACGTCTCAAAAAAGTTGGGACTACTAAAACCTATTAACTTTTATTTAAGTAAGGCTTTTCATGCAGGACTTTTACTGTTTACTTTTACTTTTTTTTACTTTGTAAAAATACTCCATTATTTTTACATCGCTGTATTACTACTTTTACTTAAGTAAAGGATCAGAATTATTCTTCCACTGCTGCCAGTAAGCAAATGTGGCTTTGATGATACTCGCATGGCTTAATAGCTTCGGAGTGAGCCAGCAGATGTTACAAGCTATCAAAAAACAGCTAAATGCAGCCGTTGTGTCATGTAGTCTGACTGTATGTTACATTATCAATAAACACAGGGGAAAAAGTCCCACTTCCAACAGATAGATTTTTAAATTGTGTTTTACTACTGAAAGTATTCATCCTGTCAGTGTTGTTGTTGTTAAGTGCCATGTATGTATATTTGAATAAATACACCAGAGAAGCCAAAGACCCGTTTGGTGATCTATTTGAGCCGTTGGTGCTAACAGGGGGTGAAGGCACAGTACAACTGATTTCTGCGGTGTCTGTATTTGTATTATGTTGACCTATGACCTCACCTGTGTCTCTCTAGGCATGTCAGTCAGAGAAACATATCGGGCAGTACTACACTCTGCCCTTTGAACAAATCCGTCCTCTGTTCCCTCACGGCCTCCCGTGGCGCTATCAACAACAGGCAGGTTCTACTTTGGATGTGAAAGAATTGTTAAATTATAAAATGGATGATGGATCACACAATGTGTTGTTAAGTCAAAGTTGTAAAATGTCTTGCATGGATATAAATTCTGGTTTTAGATGAAGACGTTTAATGAAGCCTGCATCATGGTGAGGCAGCCGGCTCTGGAGGTAATCTCTTACCTGAAGAAAACAGACTTCAGCCAACCTGCTCTGCGATATTTATTCTGTATCCTTCAAATCACATGGTCTCACACACACACACACACACACACACACACACACACACACACACACACACACACACACACACACACACACACACACACACACACACACACACACACACACACACACACACACAGACAGAGAAATGAACACACTCTTCTTCTCTTGATCCTGTTGTTGTCCTGATCAAGTTGTTCAGATGGTTTGAAAGGTAGTGGGAAGACCATGTCTCTCTGTCACACAGTCCACTTCTGCCACACACAGGGATGGCTGGTGCTCCATATTCCTGACGGTGAGACAAACACAGTCACACGTGCCTTACATCTGAGTTGTACCCAGAAAGTGTCATCAGTTCTACATCTTCTCTGCCTTCCACAGCCCACCTTTGGGTGAAGAACTGTAAGGAGCTGCTGCCATCGTCCTACAACGCCTCTCGCTTCGATCAGCCGTTACAAGCCACAACATGGTTACGCAACTTCAGAATCACCAATGAACGCTTCCTTTCAAAGGTAACAGTATGTACGCAGGGTGTCATTCATTTATTATACAGCATTAACCTGATGCCACAGAGTCCGATTAAATCTTATAGAGTATTACACAATTTGTCACATTATTAACAAGCTTTTAAACACCTTAATGAGCCCTGACTGTATCCTCACAGCAGCAGATTGATATGCATGAAGTAGCTGAACTGCTTGATGGCATCACCTCCTCTGTAGCACGGAAATAGCAATATGAATGGAACCATTTTGAATTCAAGTTATTCAAATATTTTAATAAGAATGTTTTCTTGGATACATAAGCAAGTAAATAGTATAATTACAGAGTAATCTGACACTACAGATCGTGTAAGAAGTTGTAGTTGTACTCGTAGCAAATCCACAGTAGTGTTTATTGTGTCTTTTTGATACATAAAGAAAATTAAGTTGTTTCATGCGAGATAATCCTCACAAAGCAACACAGTTTTTAATCAGGTCACATGTAAAACGATAACCTTGTACAGTTTAGAATTACTAATTATTGATGGGTTTAGTTATTGTCATGGAAACAAGTCAAACTGGAGCTTAATGTGAATACTTTCTGTTTTTCCTTTGGGGGGGAAAGAAACATCAGAAACCTGGTGCAGAAACTAAAAAAAATTTAGTCAGTTTAAAAAATTTTTTAAAAAAGGTCAATGAAAGTGTATTTTTTTCCTTCCCAGATAAAGACTAAGCAGCGCTATGTGTGGACAAAGAGGGAGTTCACTGAGGAGGGATGTCCGCTTGGAGAGCTGGTGGATCAGGTGAGTGGGAGGTTCAGTTATTTCGCCCTCATTTCTGTTAGTTTTCTAACTTTTATGTTCATTCATTAGAGATGTGGTTTATCTACAGTATTTCTGCCCGCCTGTTTCCCTTCAGTCATCATTAAAGTTTCATCTGTCACCTTCCCTGTGCTTGGTGATGATCAATAGCTGATGAACTGAGCACCATGATCGATCAGCAAAGAGCAGCAGATAATGTGCAACCTGTGAATTTCTCACATCTTGCTGCTGCTATTGTTTAGTGTATCCTATTGTCAAAGATAATGTGCTGCATTATTGTGTTTGAGTTGTTAGTGAAACTGTTTTTGCCGTAAGCTTGTAGTATATTAATGGGATTGGATTAGTGGTTCTGTCCTCAAGAACAATATTTTTTTCTTCATTAATTCACCACTCATTTTTTAAATTATCATATCATTAAAAAAAAAAGTTCAGCAATACATATGACTTCATGCACTGTTGAAACATGAAATATACAAAGAAAGATGCAACAAGGGCTCAAACCCAATGAAACATAAAGGCACAATAAATCTGAATGAAACTGCAGGCAGATATGCTGTTCCCACCAGGTTAAACTGGTGCTGAGCATCAAGTTTCATTCATCTAAATTGAACAGTATGAAATATAAAGGCAGACATATCTATCCCTAAACCTATTTACAAATGTCCAAATGGGAGATGACTACGAATGTGACGTCAGTTTTGGTCAGCAAGCATATGCTGCACACATGCTGCATCATTTGAAACGTTAAGTCCTTCAAAAATTGTGCAGCAGCAGAAATTCGGTTGTCTTTATTTTCCTTTTAAGTCTCACATTGACACCCCAGTCAAAACGGCTCTTCTACCCACTTCTGGGTCACAACCCACCAGTTTAGAACCACTGGATTAGAGCACATATTGATAACCACATTGTTTTACAAAGATTGGCTGTTGTGGGATATTTCGTTCTCTGAATTTGTTTCTGACCTCCAGTTTTAGCATTTGTATCAAACACTTGGCTCTTTACAGGCTTGAAAATGAAATGAATTGTGCATAAAATTAACCTCTCCCACCCTGCAGCCTCCTGCCCACACTTTACCATCACTCTGTAGCTCAGATTTACTGTTTTCTGTCTGTTGATTTCCTTCCACAACACACGGTCATCACCAGGCCTCTGATAATGTTTCCTTTGCTGCAGGGTATAGCTCGTGTGAAGAGCAGCAGTGATGTGGTGGGGGCGGTGATGAAGGAACTGAGGCTGCAAAGTGAGCAACCGGGGGCAGACTTTCGCTTGGCCGTGGCTGTGGATGGTCTCAACGCCCTTTGGGGAAGATCCACCATCAAGAAGGAAGATAAAAGCGCTGTGAGAGTTTTAACGCATTCACAATCCTGTCATGTCTTCATGCAACTGCTTCAGTCGCCACAGATAGGAAATGTTATGTGTCTCACTGTTTTCAGGTGAATCCAGAGGAGCTCACTTTGATTCATAATCTAAAAAAGCTGATGAAGAACGACTGGGTGAGAAGAACGCAGGTGTTGACCACAGTAGCATGAGCATATTATCATTCGGAGATTTCTTTTCTTTAATGTTCACTCTCTCGTCTCAGACTGGAGGCGTCATCATCGCCACTCTGTCTCAAACGGGGTCTCTCTACACTTCAAAATCTGCCTACCTGCCGCAGGAGCTGCTAGGAGAGGTTAGAGGTCATTTTTTTTATTGTGCTTTACTATCGCGAGCAGTCGCCCTCGAGCTGTGGCTGTGACGCCAACTTTGGCCATTAGTTAGGACATTTCAGATTGAGCAACTTTTTGTCGTCCGTGAGCAACAAAGCAGGAAGCATATCTAGTAATGTTACAATAAAACAGATTTGTTGTGACATTTGTCAACAAAGGAGTCTCACTCTTTGTTTAGTGCATACAGGCCTTGCTTCTTTACTAAATGGCCTTTTTTTGTAGAGCGAAGAAACATGAGTCCTTTATTGTCCGTTGTGTTCGACTGAAGACCTGTTGGCAGTGTTACACAATGTGACTGAGACAATTTTAACATTATTTATCATGCGTGCATTTATCTGATGTCTGCGTGTCACAAGATCAATTTACTAATGGACCAATAAATCCATCATTGTCTTCCAACTTTACGTTCTTACTGGATGAATATTGAACTATAGAAAACTTTCATTCCACCAGATCAAAAATGTTGGCGTTATAATTGTATAATATTAACCATGTCGATTTCCGTTGCTGACCACTGACTGTGTGGGCTTCACTTGAACTTGACTTTTCTTTGAATGCATTAATTCATATTTAAAAATCTGTATTATTGATTTCCTCCCTCTGCGCATCTGAATTGTATAAATATTGATATCTGTATTTGTTTGAATATTGTAACAGGGCTTGTAGTTGATTTTATGAGGACACACATCTTTTACTTTTATTGTAATTTATTGGCTTTATGGTCATGTTGCATATCTGAACATGCTTTTAAATTTAGATTTTGATGGTAAATGTTAAACACGCCTGAAGACGGCAGGTTTAATATTCTGTATTCTGACTTCTTGTCATCAGACGGGGTTTGACAGCATGGATCCGTTCATCCCGGTGTCCGTGCCCAACTATAGCGAGAAGGAGTTTGAGAGCTGTTACCTGTACTACATGGACCGCCGCTGGCTGCAGCATCCTCAGAGTAAATGATGATGATGAAGATGATGCTTTGCTATGATGTCACATGACCTGACATGTAAGCAATGCTGTTTTACTAATTGTGATTTTGTTTTGTTCCCATCAGGTCAAACAGAGGAAGGGAAGAAAGAACTCGTCTTTTTGAGCAACAGGAATCCATCGATGTTGGACAGAATTTGTGGCTTCTTATAAAGTCACATGAAGACTCAAGTCACACGCATACACACAAATATCACACAATATAAGCATATAAATGTCCATGTCTGTAATACGTATCCCTCTGTAAATGATGATGCATGTGTGTTACTTTGATAATAAAATGTTAAAGTAAAAAACTACTGTGGACTTTTGCATTCATTTCTCAATAAGTTTAGACTTAGTGTTTTTTGTTTTTTTTATGTCTTTTTTTGTTCATGAGAAACACTATTAAATGAACTCAACATTCACGCTTTGATTGTTAGTAGTTTCAACTCGGTATTAAGATGCAAGTCGGACAGTTTGCTTGGAAAAGATTCGGATCAATCAAAATTTGATGTAGCAGTCCTATCAGTACCCGCTGCTTTAGTTGTGAGTTTTTTTTTCTTTCTGCAATTGTGATGCTTTTGTCAATATTTTTTAACAGCTTTGGAAACTATATGGAAACGGGTTGCAGAGATGGAGGTGCTGTTTACAATACTGTATATATAGTTTCAGTTTAACAGTTATTATCAATGGCATAAAGAATTGTGATAATGGTATTAAAACATTTTACAAAGCTATATTTACTTGAGCAGCTCAGAAAACCTTGCAAAGACATGGAAAATCAGGCACATTCATTTGTTTATTGATACTTGGTGGTACAGTACCACCTGGCGGCTGATACGTGTCATTGCGTGGTTGTTCACGTGACCGCCCCTGAAGCCACATGACTGGCCTACAATTGTGAGAAGCCGCTTCAGGAAGCTCTGGTATGTCAGACTGGACCAAACTAAGGTGACAGGCTGAGTGCAAGTTGTCGAGCTCACCTCTAGGACATGACAGAGTTTCTGTCTCAGTCCTCTCGGGTAAGAAAGTGGTTTATAAATTGCTCCGACTGAATTGACAATGAAATGTGTGTGTGTCAGCACGGCAAACAGCAACCTGGTCGTTGTTGTGGTTGAGCTGCCTGACCATTGTTGAACCAGTGGGATTTGAATTTGCTGTTTTTGTATTCTTGTTTGGATCTACTTTGTTTCCAGTTAAAATGGCGCTGTCATTGTCATCATCTGTCCTTCTGGCTCTTGTTTTCATCGCAGCAGAAGTGATCCTCTCCACAGGTAACAAACGCAACACCAACATGGTTTGTTTACAAAATGTCCTGTTTGTATGTGCAGAGAAAAAAAAAAAAAAAGTTCCCGTGATTTGTTCCCCTCCCAGGAGGCAGTAAGTGTGTTCCCAGGAACTTTGGTCATGGCTCGGTGGTGTGTGAGTGTAATTCAACCTACTGTGACAGTGTTGGGTCGGTCACCCTGCCTCCACTGGGTCAGTACTCGTCCTACCTGAGCAGCATGGCGGGCAGCAGAATGGAGGCCGGGCAGGGTCAGGTCCAGGTGAACGGCTCTGGAGCAGGTGAGAGGAGGACGAGCATTTTATCGTCCTGTCTGTGATGTTGAAACAGCAGCAGCAGAGCTTGTCTTTTGTTTATGCGTTTCTTTCAGGCCTCAGGTTGACTATCGTCCCCTACCAGAAGTACCAGAAGATGAGGGGATTTGGGGGAGCTATGACAGACGCAGCAGCCATCAACATACTGTCTCTATCTGCCGGTGCACAGGAGCAGCTGCTGCGACAGTACTTCTCCAGCGAAGGTATGAGCTGATATCAGGAGAAACGGCCCATTTTCAAACAGTGGAATTTTTGTGTTTGTTTTGTCTAACCTTTATTTAAATAGGTAAGTTTCACTGAGGTTAGCAATGTTTGTCTCAAGTGAGACCGGGCCCTCTTTACAGGTTCACTGAGGACAGTACAACATCAAGCAGTAACATAATACTAAAAGGTTTGACAGGAAAAAGTCAAAGGTGTAATGCAGTTAACAGTAATTAGAATGCTACAAGGAGATTGAAACGCAGACAATTAGTAAAGGAAACATTTATTATATAGTTTAAAATATCCTTGAATTCTGCCTATTATGCCATTATTTTATTTTTCCTGACTTGGCAAGAATAATCAACAAATGTATTATTTTTATTACTATGTTTTTATTGTTAAACACACAGCAAGTGGTGTTTTGCACATGGCAATGATTTCCCTGCTTCAACATGATAGAAAATGTTTGGGTTTTTTACATGTTCTGTGAGCAGCATCTTAAAAGAAACCGTTTTTATTGTTATGTGCACAGAGAGAAAACCTCTTTGCATACAGAAACAAAATGATTAAAAAAAAAATATATATAACCTTTTCGGTTTGCGTCACTCAAGTATGGAGGTTTCCAGCATACGGCATAAAAACATTTTTCCTCTGTTCATTGATGAATTACAATATTACATTTTCCCGCAGTTGTTATTGATGCTGTGTATTGTGGCAGGTATCGGCTACAGCGTTGTGCGCGTCCCCATGGCCAGCTGTGACTTCTCCACCCGCCTGTACACCTATGCTGACTCACCTGGAGACTACGGCCTGGACAATTTCACTCTGGCCCCTGAAGACATCAACATGAAGGTCTCTGTCTTTCTCCTTCCACACGGGCACGTCCATCACTCCACGTCTCTAACCGCTCTTCCTCTGCTTTATCTCAGATCCCTCTCCTGCAGCGAGCCCAGGCCTTGTCTCCTCGTCCCCTGTCTCTGCTGGCCAGCGCCTGGAGCGCCCCCGCCTGGATGAAAACTAGTGGATCACTCATAGGAAAGGGCTCCCTGAAGGGCCAGCCGGGGGGGAAGGAGCATAAAACATGGGCTCAGTACTATATCAGGTGACTTGAGCGGCTTTAGAGATATCGCATGCTGGAAGAGCTTCATAAATGAGAAATTTATTCTGATGGGCGCTTTCATTTTTCCGCTCAGGTTCCTTGAGGAATATGCAAAGTATAACTTGACCTTCTGGGCTCTGACCACAGGAAATGAGCCCTCTGCAGGACAGATAACAAACTACAGGTCTGCCATGTCATGATTTTACAAATGATTTAATATGAAACAATATTAAGCATCCTTGTGACTTCTAAATGTTGCAACAGAGTGAGAACTGTCTTTGTCTCTCTGTAGTTTTCAGGCTCTGGCCTTCACTCCTGAGGAGCAGAGGGACTGGGTGGCTCTGGACCTGGGCCCTGCTTTGCATGCTTCGTCATACCCACACACACACATCCTCATCCTGGATGACAACCGCCTGCTGCTGCCCCACTGGGCCAAAGTCGTGAGTCCAAGGACGGAGAGATAGTGGGAAAAGTCACAGCTAACTTTATTTTACCTGAGGCCACACTAGTGTTGTTGCAGACGTAACGACAGGAATTTAGTATCAGGAGAATAAAATAAAAGAAATGAGTCACCTCTAAAACATCTGCGCCTGATAACGTAAGATCATAATGTAAAATAATACAACATAAGGTAACAATCAACATAATGAAGAAGAAGCTAAAAAAATATTCAGATACTGGTGAACAGCTAAAACGCTATACTATGTTGTCAGCAAGAATAAATGGCTTTTTAGACTTCTAGTTTCACCTATTTGGCCTCCAAACTGTTCTGTGAAGGCAGGCGTCTAAAACTGACAATGTAAGTGAGAAGAATCCATCTGAAGAAAGATGTCTGTCTTGTTTAGTCGCTGAGATAAGTTTGTTGCTGTTAGGGAGTTCAAAAACAAGGACAAGCAAGCTTTCTGCAGGGTTCATAAGTTAAATTAAGATTTTTTTAATGGCAAACAGAAGGTCATTTTATACCTATTTCTGCCAAAGTTTCAAAGTATGATGGAAAAAAAGTAGGAATGTTATATTTTTTTATTACAAAGTAGAAATTTATAATAAAGTAATTAATTATAAATCATGGCCTAAATCTGGATAAGCAGTATAAAATATATGGATGGATTAACCAATCAAAATGATTTAATTGTAGTTTTTGATCAAATCAACACTTGCCTATAATGAAATGATGAACTTTCCAGCTACTGTAGCTAGCAGTAGTGAGAGTTCTTGCAATAGGTCTTATGACATTGGCTGAAAGTCCACAAGAAGGTTGATAGTTGTGTAATGAGTCTTGACAGCCTGCAATCACAGATAAGAGGAAATATTTTAGACTTTTAATACCTTTTATTTATTTTTTTTTGGAATGAATTTTCAGACAGTTACTTTCTTTGTCTGTTTTTCAGCTGTATGTAGTCTTTGTACACATGATATTCAGGTACAAAGCACAAAAGAACAACAAACAACACATAGTGCCCACCCCCTAAAAAAAAAAAATACAAGGGGGGAGGGATGGAGAAATTATAATTGTCTACTCCTAAGTGTAATATCATAGGTGCTATATTTGTACTCAGAGAAGATGGTGAATAATGTGTGTGTATAAAGAAAATGAACAAATAAAAGTTCAACCAGAGGGCCGAGCACCATTGAGTAATAACCCTCATTGTATTAATAAAGCTACGGCAGGACCCCATCATTTAGTAAAGATAGACTTTTGGAGCCTAATATGTGATTTTCTCCATTTGATAGATGATAAAATTTTGAAGCCTTTTTTGAGGAAACAAAATCCAATTTTTGTAGTACTTTTCAAGACGTGCAAATACTTTCACTCTGGAAACTAAAGTCTTTTTTTTTTTTTGCTTGTCCCTCCAGGTCCTAAATGACGTTCATGCAGGAAAGTACATTCACGGCGTAGCAGTCCACTGGTACATGGACAGTCTGGTCCCAGCGGAGATAAGCCTGGGAGTCACCCATCACCTCTACCCGGAGTATTACCTGTTCGGCACAGAGGCCTGTGCTGGCTGGAATCTACTAGACCGAGGGGTGAAGCTGGGGAGCTGGGACAGAGCTGAACAGTATGCACACGACATGATAGAGGTGAGATCACGAGGCTCGTTCAGTCCGATCCACCGTAACAGACGTGAGGTTCGACAGGCTGTGAGCCGGTCCAGAAAGGCGAGTCACCTCCCTCTGTGCTGCAGTGCAGGTTTACAAGTTGCACTCTGCTGCACATGCTCGCCTCAAACTGCCTGCAGGCCGTCAAAGCAACCTGGAACGGGTGTTTTGTTTCTTCTTTCTTTACTTTCTCGCAAGGGAAATTGGACTCCCTCCATTCTATCTATTTTACATGGGTGCATTCAGGCTGTGGACATTGTTGAGAATCAGGAGGGGTTTGTTTCTGTAGATGTGCTGTCCTTGTGACATTTAAAACAAACCACAGATTCACTTAATGAACCATACATCTTCCTGCAAAGTTTCAGAACACAGACGAGGCATTAGATGCTAAACTGAGGGTGTTTTTTTTTTTCTGTGGCAGGACTTCAATCATTATGTGGTGGGCTGGACTGACTGGAACCTGGCACTGGACCAGACTGGAGGGCCAAACTGGGTTAAAAACTTTGTTGACAGTCCTGTTATAGTGGATGCAAAGCGTGACGTCTTCTACAAGCAACCGACTTTCTACAGCATGGCCCACTTCAGGTACGCGATCTTTGTTCACACTAGATGTCATATTTGTTCCATTATTGGCTTACCTGACCGGCATACCTGATCTTTTTACACAGTAAGTTCCTGTGGGAGGGGTCTTGGAGAGTTGGGGTGTCTGCTAGTGGAGAAACAGACCTGCAGTTCTCAGCCTTCATCAGACCAGACGGCTCGGTGGTGCTCATCATACTCAACAGGTACTGTACACTAAATCTGTCTCGGTATGTGTAAATGATAGGTGGATTCTGAACTCTGTGTGTGTGTGTGTGTATTGTTAGGTCCTCAACAGTGATCCAGTTTGAGGTCTGGGATCCTGCTGTGGGTTACATCTCCTCATCTGCTCCACCTCATTCACTGCTAACACTTGCCTGGAACACACATTGATCACACGTTTGTCTCACCTGAACCACGTTACCAACGTTTCACTGTACTTTTCAAATGGAAACAAAAACCAAGCATTTCATGCTGGAACCTTCTCGTTACCAAAGCGTGTATTAATTTGAGTACTTCGCCAGTATCAACCGTTTCCATATTTCCATCGATAAGTGCAAGATTATTTCGCTGCCACGCTTTTCAGCACCTCGCCTCAGTGATCACTTAAGTTAACCTCAGAATATTTCATTCAAAATCCCTTTTTACTTACCGGTTCTAAACAAAAATGGTACCTGAAAGTAACGATTGTATCAGTTTACCACAGCAACCTGTGCTGCAGCATCACCGGTGCTTTCAGTTCCAGCTAATAAGATGCTTGAAGTGTCCTCTTCAGGTCACACCTAAATGTTGTACAGAATTTGTAAATTACTTCTGCTGTTGCTATTTAATCTTTTAATTTTATAGTAAATAAAGCACATATTGATCAAACTGTCTCATGTCAACTTTAGGTGTCTTTAAGTGCTAAGAAGGTAAAAAAAAAAAAAAGGTACCTCTATTAAATGGGTTGGGAGCAATGAAAATGACAGGTTTTTTTTGTCAATTTATTAATACATCATAGACATTTTTTTCATATATATAATATACAGTTTGATAACCAGGTATTTCACATTTGCGTCTCCATTCTCAATGTTTTTTTTTTTTCTTTTGCAAACCTCAAGTTGTTGGACTAAAATTATTATTATTTACATCAAAAAAGAGTGATAAAAATGTGAAACAAGAGAATCCTAAACAGAGAAACAAAATGACAGAGGGATGCCATCTGTTATAATATATACACCAGGAGGAGTACGTCATTAGCATCAGATAAGGGGCCGAGCTGAGGATTCTTAATTTCATTCCCTTACTGGTACAACGCTTATTATTTTATGTTTTTTCAGATTTAGAGAGTCCTGAAAGGTACAAGGAGTCCCATCCTTTATTCAGAAGTCACAGCTTCCGTTTGTGGAGATTTAAACGACTCAGTATGTTTCCTACAAAATACTCCATTTTACGCTACAGAGCGTGGACACAATAACGTGAACACCTTTACAATGCAATCCAATAAAACACATAATATATATAAACGAGAGTTCACTCAACAGCTTCCTGACACAATCTCAACAAAAATGGGACATTATCTATACCCTTCATAAACACAGTATTTATTTCGGGGCGATGGGTGTTCATGTTGTTATGTCCTGCCTCTGTAAATGCCAAGAGTTGAAAGTATCCCCCACAGACTTCCCATATGCCTTTACAGGGCTCAGGTGCAGGATTTAGTTAATCTCCAGATGAGAAAAGTGGGCACAATATAGGATATAAAGTCTGGCATTTCTCCACCATAGTGTATTGCAGCAGTACATTTAAAGAAGGATGTAAAAGGAGTTTCCTTGAAAGTACAGAAGACATGGGCGTCATGAACATCAATCTAGGCTGGTTTGTTATTAGGCAAAAACAAGAGGTCAAGCAGACCTCGACGGGCTGTTAAGACGTCTGTATAGGAACGGTACATGGAGGAGAAAGGCATTAAAATAAAAAATAAAAAGTACAAAAATTGAGACCGAGATGATTATGATGACAACAGAGATGAACAGAGGAAAAGTGAGAAGCGTTTTGTCGGATGTAGGCGAGGGGAAGCGAGGGACGAGACGGGTGGGTGTCTCAGAAGGACCATCTCTCCTGTGTGCGGGGGTCCATAGAGAGGGAGGGGGACTCTGACGGGGGCTGGCTGCTGCTGTCTTCTCCGTTCAAACTCTTCCTACACACTGGACATGTGTCATGCTGACAGAGCAAAGTGTAGACAATGTTAGCGTCGGGCAGTTTTCTCACAAGTATCCGAGAAGAGTTCTTACAAGTAGAGGCCCCTTATTTTAGTCCTATTTTTTTTTTTTTCAAACATGATCAAGTGAACTATATGCCACCAAAGCTTCACCACTGCCAACTTCAATTTACACGAACATCAAGGAAATGTGCAATTTTCAGATTTCTTAAATTCGCCCTGATTTTGTGTTAAACCTGCACTTCGTCCCAACTCCATATAAATTCTAAGCAGATTTTTGAGTGTTGCGAGTTCATACTGGAAAAGTGTCAAAACTCTCAAAACGGCATGTATAATGATAAACCTCTCTTTCTGAAGTACAGTTTTGTACACTGTTCTCCCACAGAGCAATTCACAACGGAAACAAAGGAGCAGCTCGCACACTAACTGCTGATGATAGTCAAACAGTTCAGAAACAAATATTTGGAGATTTCTTTCTCCATTTCTGAATTGAATTGGCACACCGGTTGTATAACTGCAACAAATAGACTATATGGATAAAGTACATTACGTCTACAGTTAGTAGTTTGAATTTGGAACACAGTGTAAGTTCATCTCATCAGTAACACAGTTCAACTCCCACAGTAATACAAAGTGATACTCAAATTCTCCCCGGTATTTCCATGATGATTATCAGGTGATCAAATCACATGTTTAAGGTTTCGGCACATCCTAACACTGTCAGGACCATTGTTAATAAATAATGTAGAGCACTATCTGTCATTTATGATTTATTACATTATTTTATTGTACAAAGTTCTTCGGTCTTTGTCTTACCATTTCCAGCCACGGTACTATACAGTCTGAGTGAAAGAAGTGGTTACAGGGTAGCTGTCTGACTGGCTCTCCCACTGCAAAGTCCTCTTTGCACACGGGACATTCCATACAGCAGTCTGCAGGACAAATAAATGTGGTGTTACTTATTTACCCGATAGCAATACTGTTGTGATTTTTGGTCCTTAACTTCAGTCACTTCACAAAATCTTGAAAATGTCTTTGTTGTGTTTCGCAGTCCCATTTCTTGGAGCCAACCTGCACTGCAGCCTCGTTTCATTTCTAAGCGGAGAATTGAGACAAATATATGGTGACGAGCACAGGCTCACTGCTGAATAAAAACACGCAAACAAAGGCCTGAAAAAGGCACACGGATGTTCATTTATCCCAACAAATCAGCTATCGAGAGTCCGGCAAAAGCTCGGCAGCGTAACCAAGCACATGGTTTCAGCCGAGTGGTAAAATAGGGCAGCGTACGCAGAAGAGGAAGTTGAAAAGAACTGATCCAAAAGAGGAAAAAAAAAAAAAGAACTGGCGTAGATGAAAAACGTCTGTTGATACTCTGAAGGTTAATGGGCATTTTGTCCCAGAAAGACACCGTTTCAGAGGCTCCTCATGGCAGCAGCAGAAAAGCATACAGACATTTCATGCTGTATTCAAATAGTGCACAGACTTCTCCAGTAAAGAAATAACCTCATTTATTATTAGCTCATTTTTACAAAAGAGGTATAAACGTAATGTAATTGTGTGGAACTAAAAACAAGTAATATCTTACTTTACAGAGGACTGGCAGAGGAGTTTAATTCCTTTTTAGAAGTTAGGTTGCAGCTCTTTAGACTTCTTTCTTAACGTTACTGACTGTGACTGGACAGAACATAACATCACCGGCTTTAACAAGCAAGAGTGGTATGTTCTAATTTTAAAACACTTCTTTAAAACTAAAGCCACTTTAAAACACAAATTTTGCAGCAGATTTACATACAGCTGCTCTGTCCTACAGTATGGTGTGTGTGTGTGTGTGTGTGTGTGTGTGTGTGTGTGTGTGTGTGTGTGTGTGTGTGTGTGTGTGTGTGTGTGTGTGTGTGTGTGTGTGTGCGTGCGTGCGTGTAATAAGCCAAGGTTGACCCATGCACAGGGCTAAAATGACTACTTCAGCCAAGGCAACCCTGCAAGTTGTACTTCAAGGACCTGGAAAGAAAAACATGGTGAAACAGGGAGGAAATAATAGGAATGAGGAAGAACTGACCCGCTTGTTCCTGAGAGATATTGACAGTTGGGAGCGAAGAGATCTTCTCTTTCTCTGCTGGAGGAGGGCCCGTGTTCTCCAACTGACCTAGTAACTAGAAACGCACATCATTTTAAACTGGAGCGTAATGGAAAAAGTGACGGGAACACACACCTGGCAAGAAGTTTGGTCTACCTGCGTTATCACAGCGTCTAACCCTCCCTGCCCCCAGGCGTAGTCCCCGGGGTTAGAGTGCAGCATCCCCGTCCTGAAAGAGACGCAGACAAACAGAGTTCATGCTAAATCGCATTTACAACAGCGCCGACACGGCGATGCTACTTTGATTTTAAATTACCATGAGAGGGGAGGTGAGCCAGGGACTCCAGAGGTGGCAAAGAGACCAGCGAGAAACTGTTGTACAATCCTGACAAACAGAAAATATGCAGCAGTTAATGTAATCGGTCATAAAAAAAAAAAGTAGGGGTCGACTGATTATTGGTAATCAAGGAGACCGATAAACCGATATTTGGAACCGATATAGATATGCAGTAAAAATGAAAATCTTTGTGTCCGAATTTTGAATAATAAATTCGAACACAAAACTTAATTCAAATGAATGAATGCTGCCACTATGTCATCTTATTACAAGGTACACTGCAATGTGGGTTATTTAGTGGAAAAACAAAGAAGTCCTTTACTGAAGAACCAGCAGAATGTTTGATACATGATTTGAAAACGTTTCTCGGGTTTGTTCACCGATAGTTTAACTTTGGGCTTTTCTTGCGGTTTTTTGTTTTGTTTTGTTTTACAGTCATGTAACGAGTGTAGTCGTTATCAACTCCAGTAACGTTCACTCTCTCCGTTCTGCTGCACTGTGTCTGTGTGAGAGACACCGTCCCGCTACCGTGCGAGGCGAACTTTTACCAAACACAACGTGTGTCGTTAAACTCTGAAAAAGAGTAAATATGACATGACTGTGGTGTTTTTGCTCCTCACGCATTGAGGACTGAGGTGTTTTAACTTCTGCCGTGTTTCCTGTTTCACCCTTGACACAGTCCTCTGCCAAGTTGTAATAAAGTTGTGGGCGGGACATTGCTCAACACCACAGAGTGGTGACTACAGACTGAGATCAGAGCCAAGGCAGCGTATTTTTTATTCATTTATTTGATCGGCGATTGAATAAAAAAAAAATATATCGATAATCGTAAAAATGCTAAATATTGCAGCCGATAATCGGTCGAACCATAAAAAAAAAAAAAAAAAAAATAAAAAAAAAGGACAGTAATGACCGTAAGAGCATAAATACCGCTGGCATTGTAAGTGGGAGAATGCAATGTAGAGACAAGAGCCAAGCGGACGGTAAGACAGACAAGACGAGGAGGCTGAACCGGTCAGTTACTCACCCTTCCACAGCGGGTGAGCGGTCTGGCCTGCTGCTGCTGCCTCGAGACCGGTACCTCCTCTGGCTGTGCAGACGAGGGGGACGTCCCGGTCCCCAGTGTTCCCCGGCTCCCAGTAGCCCCCCCATAGGTCCACCGAGGCCCGCTGGGACGGATCCACCGATCGGTCCCCCTCCCAGCCCCCCCAGGCCCCCCAGCCCTCCCAGGTCACCGAAGCCCCCAAGGCGTCCTCCGGGGAGCCGAGGTTCGGAGTCAGGGCTGTCACTGTCTGTCGTAAATGGCCGCTCCAGTAACAAGAGGTGCCATAGCTGTAGGGACGGCAGGGTTAGAGGAGGAGACGGGTGACAATGTGAAGGAGGGGGGCGGGGAGGGGTTGAGAAAGAAAGGTGGGGACAGAGAAAGCAAGCAGTGCAACGATGACGGAAGAAAAGAAGTCAGCATGCAATAAGAAAGCGAAGGACAGGGGCCGAAGGGAAGGTGAGAGGAGAAAACAAGGGAAGGAACAGATTGAGTAAATCGCAACATACATTATTCCTATCAAACCTCTTCATTCTGTGTTCCTTCCTCTACTCCCCAAAACCCTGCAGATCAATTCATACCTCTGCAAACTGTGTAGCTGTGTCATCTATCCCGTTAGCGCCGCCCTCTAGGAGGCTGAGGGAAACAGTGCACAAGGGAACAAAAGACACACTCTTAGCAACATGCACTGAATCCTGTACACATGTTCAGCTTTAGCGTTAGCCTTGAACAAAACTGCAGAGTGAGCGAAAAGGTGGAACGGTGCAACATGAGTGCTCTTCATTCATTCCATTTACCTGCTCTTGTTCCAGACCAACACTAACAGGCTTCAGCCTTGTGTGTTGTCTGGAAAAGAGAAATGGACAGCTGGAACAATAAGAGTCTCTTACCTGGAGTCTTCTGTTACTTCCTCTATGAAACCTGACTCGCATCTTGGACAGATGTACTCCTGTAAAGAGTAACAACAAAAATTGAGTCACGGAGGAGTCAAATAGGTCAGGGAAAGTGCTCATTTCAATTTTCTAGAAACCAAGGCCACGATTCAACTGTTGGGTTTTGGCACACCAACTGTCCAAAAACTCAAAAAAATTCAGTTGACGAGGACATAAAGTAGAAGAAAGGAGCAAATTCTCACAGAGAAGAAGCTGGAACCAATAAATATTTGTCATTTACAGAAACAAATATATTATTCTGAAAATAGCTGCGTATTAATTTCCTGTCAATTGACTAAAGATTGATAAACCGATTATTTCAGGTCTACTTTAGAAAAATAATTTGGTGGCAATAGACCTTTCTGTATTATTATTATTCTGTTATACAGATAAATAATTACAAGAACATTGCAAATAAAAGATCACTAAAATGCATGCGTGACTTATTTTTAAATGTAATGCATGAGCAAGAAAAACAGTTCATTATGTTCAACATCTGTTTAATTTTCTTTAAATAATATCTTTGTATTGTATATGGAAAATTGTGATATTAAAATCTGAAAAAAATAAAAAAAAAAAATAATAATCCACTGTAGTCTAACAGCAGGCCCTTCAAAGGCATCATAAAAACACCGTAAAGATCGCTTGCTGACTGGCTTGGTCAACAAAAGAGCACAGCAGGACAATCTCCGACAGATTTGTGTGATGGTGTGTGTTTTATGAATGCCACCAAGGAGGTAGAGCTGGTCTGCCAACCACGCCTAAGGTGTTAAGATACCCGTGCAACAGAACAAGGAAAACACTGCTGCCACTGTGTGCACCTGAATCGTACATGGTTCTGTCACTCAGAGCCGGGGCGTTTAAACCACGGGAATAGGATTGCGATTGAAGTAGGGGTCATTTCAACATACAGATAGGGTTAGAAGGGACTGAAACGTTTGTTGTGTAACATACGGGAATTAAAAAGCGGGTCGCAAAAAAAAAAAAAAAAAAGATCAGCTTTTTAGATTACATTCTTCTATTGTGGAGATCACAAGGAGTTTTTTTTGTTGTTGTTGTTTTGTTTTTTAAACAAAACATTAATTACCATTCTCAAACTCATAAAACATTTTGACAACTTCTATTAGTTTACAAAAATCGGGGGCGGGGAGGAGGAGGGGGGTGTCTAAAAAACAATTTTGTGGTTGGAAGTAGTCAGAAAACCCTGCAGGAAGTGCAACCACTCATGTCAGCTGTGTGTCATTTGCTCACAGGTTATTCATTCCGCTATATAAATTGAGACACGACTCCTTGGATATGCTGTAGTAGTAGTAGTCGTAGTGTTGGGCGATAATCTCGGGTGTTGCAGTCAGTTGGCTCAGTGGAGAAGACATGTCATAAGTCTCAGTGTGTCTGAGAGAAGCAGGCCAGTTTAGTGTCAGTGATGGAGCAGCCGGGAATTACCCTCGACCATACCATAAAAACAAAGATTCAGCTGACAACACAATCTGGTGGACTGACTTACTGACACATGGACTGTTAGACACACACTTAGACAGACAGAGAGAGAGAGAGAGAGAGAGAGACACACACACACACACACACACCTCTCACTTCCCTGTTTATTATGACTATATTGTACAACTAATATTTATCAATCAATGAGGACTAGATACACAGTCTATGACCTTTAATGCTTAATGCTTAGAATTGTATTGCTTATTTTTGGTTTATCATTTGTTTGATGAAGACATTTAAAAATTAAGATCACCGTGGCCTACATTACAAGTTGACATATTCAAATTTTACCACCTGATTAAAACCAAAGATATTACATTTTCTATCATAAAAGACCTATATCATAATTTACCAGCATCGCTCATGTGAAGATTAGCTTCAAGAAAAGTGTAGCTGACAATTTTTTTTCTGAGGACAAACTACACGGTTAATTGGCTTATCATTTCAGGTCTTCTCAATATAATTACACAGTATTAAACATGATATTTAGTTGTATTGTGACTTTTGAATAGATATTGTCTTAGATTTTGGATATTGTAATCTCCCAATACGGTAAAGTGTCATCTTTTCCTGATATTAAAAGCTGCATTACAGTGCAGTGCTGTAATCACCCGAATTCCCCAAACTGTTCCAGCCCCTCTATTATTTACCTTTACTCACTTAGTCGTTGTATCCACCTTTCTGATGATTATTTATAAAAGCTCGTCTTTTTTGTGAAAGCAACACCAGTCATCTAGTTAGCTTTATTCTTTCATTTAATTATTTTGTCTTGTGTTTAATTTGATCTGTTCTTAAATATTTTATTTATTTATGTTTTTATGTTCCTTTATATCTGTTTTTTTTATTGGAATTACCATGTAATTTTCTTGCTGTGAAGCACTTTGAGCTGCTTTTCTTGTATGAAATCAAATCAAATGTATTATCATATTATTATCACGACATCAGTAGATATCGATAGCCCTATTGCCAACTATTTTGATCATCGATTAATCATTTTGAGTCATGTTTTAACGAAAAAGAAAATGCTGAAATTCTCTAATTCCAGCTCATTAAATGTGAATATTTTGTAGTTGTTTTAGTTCTCCATGATAATATACTGATAATGTTTTGGTTTTACTTTTTTTTTTACAATTGTCTGATATTTTAAAGATCAAACAACTAATTGAGAAAAAAGAAGATTATTAATTGCGAATGAAAATAAACTTTACTTGCAGCCCAATGATATACCTCCACAATGATTAATAATTCAATGGACATGATAACTTAGATTAGGCCAGAGTTTACTGCAAGCCTGTACCGAATAAACTGGCCATGAAAACCCACCAATTATCCGGGATAATATATATATATATATATATTTAAAGCCTCCTAAGGTTGATGAAAGTCTGTCAAGACTTGTGTTGTCTGCGTCTGAACATTAATGCCATTACAGTCCTGTTACTTTTCAATTTCAAAACTGAAACTAAACCAGGACTGTTTAACTATGCTACCAAAAAAAAAAAAATCCCCTAACTTGTCCGGTCTGCAGTGTGTTTATCAGAAACCAAAACTGAACACAAAACCAGCCAGCTGTCAATCAACTAATGTTAAATCTAAAGCTTTCAATGAAATGACAGAAACTCAAATCTTTCTCAGGTGTTTCTGTTGTTTAGGGCACACAAAAAAAAAAAAATTAAAAAAAAAAAACCACACACACACACAACATCCTCAAACTGTCAAACCAAAGCTTCAAGAGCAGTGATTTCACAAGACCATCTTAAAATATGCAAGCCTAACAAAAACCTGTCGATGTTTCCTTTTAATATCTGTTTTGTTTTTGGTTTTTTCCTCCGCGAGTGTCACGAGTTTATTTCAGTGAGTTAACAACAACAAACGCCGCTAACTGCTAAAGAGCTAGCTCGGGGTTAGCTTTCAAGCGAAGCAAACGGTTATTCGCAGAGAGGCAGACTTGTCAGCCGCTCGTCTTACGACAGATGACAGATGAGCAAAAAAAATAACATTTGGCTTACCGGGAGTTTGGGGTTTACTTCTCCTTTACAACAGTGACAGAAAAACCGATGCGGGGGAACAGCCGCAGCCTCCGCCATCTTCCCCAGAGCTGCACAAACACTGACGTCGGTCCTCCACGAACTGAAGACGGCTGTCCGCCTCCGGTCCCAGCATGCACCGCGGCGCTGCTGGCAAATCCCAGCGAGCAAAAGCGAAGAGCGGAAGTGTTTCGTGTTGACATCGACGAGCCGCATGCGTGAGGTCCTCGGTCTGTGGGATGCTTAAAACTAAGAACCGCTTCTGGCCAGAAACTTGTCCTTTGGAAAGGTTTGTGTAAAAATAGTAAAGTCGCAGGAGTTTAGGACGATCTCGTGTTCAGCTGTCTGCGATAGCCTTTAGGTTAGCCAGTATGCTAAGCACGACATGCGATGGTAAGAATAGGCTGACTGATGTTTGTAACCTGTTTACTAAAAGTACAAATCAGCAAAATGTAGTTAAATTATTAAAATAAATGTGCTGGTTTGGTCCCTGGGACTAATAAATTATGAAGTTATCATTAGGTTTTTAATCGTCAGTCTGTCGGCAGCACGTTATTGTTGTAGCTGCTGCAGGTGGAGCTGGAGTGATCCACTTTTATATTCAGGGTGGGCAGATAAATCAAATGATTACTGGGAGAGGAAAGAGGATAAATAAAGTTCTGATACACAACTCGGTTTTCAGTTTCTGGACTTAATTCTCTGATATTTGGTGAGCTGTTGCACCATTTGATCATTTGGAGTAAGAAGTAGGCATCACTGATCTCTGCAATTGCAGTAATTGACCTTAATGTAATTGGTTTTGGATGCATCTATTCTGTAGCAGTTCAGTGCAACTTGTAGCCCAAGCAGGTTCAACCACAGTTAATGCTTTGAAATAGGACTCCAGTGATATTTAGTTTTGCACTTCTATGAAGGTATGGGGTTTTTGAGAAACATAAACAGAAGAAGGATCAAAATCAAAGCAGCAGAGATAATCTGACTTTGGTTAACAGAAGAAAAAAAAAGTGTCTGTGAATATTTGCATTCAGTGACCTTTCAGTTAGTGGGCTCTCATGTCCTAACAATGATTTTAATGAGGGATTTATTGAATTTAGGTGTTAATCCCACATACTGTATATTAACAATACAAAGACAGTGGTATATTGATTGTTGTACTGATACAGGTGTTTGTTATTGTTGTTTGAAAACTGTTACTGTGGGTTTGTTTGTGCAGATGACTGCCCATGAAGTACGTCTGTGTGGACTGCTGCTGCGGGAGCACTTTGGAGAGGTGGTGGAGAGAGTGGGAACACACCTGCTCAAAAGTGGAGCACAGAATTTGAGAACCATTGTTCATGAAACTGGCCCTTCTGTGGACCTGGTATGACTCCTACATTTACTGTGTCCAGGCTTGGACACATGCTTGTTGATTTTGTAGATATTCATAGACACACACTGTCTCTCTTAAGCGCACATCTTTTGTTTTAGAATTTAGTGTTTTAGAAGTCAGAGTTTGTAGCTATCTGTCTGGGCATTTACGCTTACAGTTTTATGTGTTTGGATTGTTATAATATCACAACTAAAAGCATATAGTAATAATGCTGAATGGGGATGTGCAGGAGAAGAAGGAAGCCAAAGTTAATGCAAACAAAGTGTACATACGCTGTTGTTACTTAATTATTTCTCACGTTCATCAGTTGTAAGTGTTCTTGCAATATTGAGATAAATGAAAAGCCTGGTTTGTATTTACAAGGGATTGAAAACAAACCCTGGTCAAGTTGCTTTTCTGCTGGAGAGACTTAATTACTTGGCAATTCATAGCTTTAGCTGGGAATTTTCTTTTCACACATATTAAAATGTAATGTTGCAGGACAAACTCATACTGTTGTGATTCGCAAGTGAAACAATGGCAAGAAGAATACAATTATGTAAAACCATTGCACTTTGCTCTACATGATTACTGTTTGCAGCTGTAGAAAGATGGCATGTCAGATTTGTGACACGACAGCATTTCTTTTGGGGATTTAGTGCATCAAGAGTTGCAAAACATATATGATTAAATATGTTAGCTGATTTTCTGGCATAGCTCCTAAACTGTTATAAACTGATTTTGTAAATGTGAGGGGAAACTATTATCCTCTTTCCCCACCGTTTTCTTTCTCAATCCAGGTAAAGAAGTCTCTGTGTGTGCTGGTGCAGCATGGGGTCTGCTTGTTCAGCTCAGGTCGCAAAGGACCTGGGAGCCCAATGGAGTACCAGACCAGCTGCAATTGGATCCTGAGAATTCTGCGCTACCCACGTTACATCTACACCGCCAAAACCCTATACGGTGACACAGGAGAGCTAATCATAGAGGAGTTACTACAGAGAGGCCACATGACCATGAGCACCACGGTTAAGACAGTCGCAGACCGCCTCACGCAGAACATGGAGGGTCAGTGTTGGTATCAATCAAAAACACACAGTTCTCTGAATGGATGTTTTGAACCCTGGATTTGGTTTTGTCAATTAGAAAGTCTGTGTAGAAACCAGGCAGGATGAGTTACTGGTTACAAGGTTTCATCCTTGTCAATCAAGTTGATATGTCTCAAAATATATACTTTCTTTAAAATTTTATCTTTTAATGATATAATTAGTCAAATCATAGCCAAAAAGATTTCAATTTTGAAACTATATTTCTGTGGGGGAAAACACTTTTTTTTTCCTTGCTGGTCCAGCAGAGATGTTGGATCATTCCTCCCTGGACTTTATCAATGTTTTAATATCACAATTCAGGTGTGGTCGATTATATAAGAAAAAGGATTTCGATATAGATTACTTAGCTTGTTTTACATGTGATTGAGCAGAATGTAAAATGGATTTAACAGCAAGTTTCTCTCTGTTTTGTGGTTTTAGAGGGACGCAGTATGGACTACAGTGAAGTCTCCACTGCCTTTTCCAAACTGGTGGAGACCCATTTTCTTCAGCGCTGCCCTCCACCGGCAGGAGCAGGAGCAGGAACGACAGACAGCACAACTCCAGCTCCCAGTGTGACCCCCGGTACTCCTGCTGCCCCGGTCAGCACCGCACAGCCCGCAGCGGAGAGCTTCCCTGACTGCTATAACGTACCTCACATGACACTCATCGGGCGCGGCAAACGCCAGCTCGCCAGTGAGGATGGGGAGGACCAAAGGAACGCTAAGAGGGCCAGGATAGACTCAGAGGTCAGTGTTCGCAAAATGGTAGTTACTTTTGACACATCTACCGCGTAAACTCAAATGAAGGCTTCAGATTTTTGTCTGTTACAGCCATCCTTCGTGCTTGTTGTTTGTTTGCGTGACCTTCTATCTGTCTGTGTCTCATACGCTCTGCATCTCTGTTGCTCAGACACATGGGGACGAGGGGATTTACTGGCAGGTGAATTTTGAGCGGTTCCATCTCCACTTCAGAGACCAGGCCATCATCAGTGCTGTAGCCAACAAGCTGGACCAGGTCAGGTTCACACACACATGCTGAAAATATATTATTTAAGGAAGAGTTTAACAATTTTGAGATTACACGTATTCACTTTCTTACCACCAGTTAGATAGTAATGATTTTTTAAATTTTTTTTATGTATGTAGCACTTTTTAAAATGTTACAAAGTGCGTTACAAAAGAAAAACAAAAGAGAAATGTATCTGGTCAACAATTAAATAAAGATCCAGCCACTGAAAGTACAGCAAATACCTTAAAACAAAACACATCAACAAAAAATAGTGGAACTGGATAGATGAAACTTTGTGATGTACTTGACTGCAGAAGCTCAGTCAACCAGTAGATAAGAAGACTGATTTCACTGTTGCTTCAAATCTTTGTTTCATTTGGTTTTTAATGAGAAACAAATGAGGTATATGATTTATAAACCAGATGAACCAGTGTGAGAAAGTGTCAGTCAATACAGCAAAACCAGAATTTTCCTGTCTTGCCTAATACTATGTTTTGAACGAAAAAGTATTATGATTATATGATGATTATCTTTCTGAATCTCAGACGAGCAGTGAAATAGTGAGGACCATGTTGAGGATGAGTGAGGTGACAACCTCGCCAACTGCCACCTGCACAAAGCCCCTCTCAGCCAACGAGATCTTCAGGTCCCTCCCAGCCAGCTACAACATCTCCAGACCTATTTTAGACCAGTACCTCACTCTGCTGGTGGATGACCCGGTATGACCTCCTCACGCAATACATTTTCTAATCTTCACTTTTATTTGAACAAAATGTTTGTATCCTCTTCTCCTTTTCACTTTAAGATGGAGTTTGTGGGGAAGGCTGGTGAAAGTGGAGGAGGGATGTATGTTGTCAGTATCCTTTTTTAATGTGGAGGGTCCTGAGCATATCGTCATAGATCAGCACACTGGTTTAAACAATTTAACTAATGATTTACAAAGCACAGTTGCTTTTCTGAACTCCTCTCTCAGATCTGCACAGAGCACTGGCCAACCTGGCACGGGCCACGCTAGAGTCTGTGGTACAAGAGAGGTTAGTCAGTGTGTAGTTTAGTTGTGAATACATGCGATTTTGCCATAGCTTTTATTAATTTTGTCTCTTTTAATCTGCCATCAGGTTTGGCTCCCGATCAGCTCGCATCTTCCGTCTGTTGCTAAGGAAACGACATCTGGAGCAGAAGCAGGTTGAGGATTTTGCCATGATTCCAGCCAAAGAGGCAAAAGACATGCTGTACACGCTCCTTTCACAGAACCTGGTCCAGCTGCAGGTGTGTGGAGGAGATTTTTCCAACGCATATTATAGTTTTTGGAATGATGATGCTCCCCCCTTAATTCCCACAAGCACACAACATGGAGGAGTCGCTGAATCAGTCGTCACTCTTTACTGGCAGTTCCACTTTGTACTTTTTACTCAAACATCGTGTAAATCTGCCAAAAAAGAAGATGCCTCAATCACTGCAATTCATTTTGATATATGAAGTCTCTTCGAGGCAGTTCCCTTGTCTATTAACATGAGTGATGCCTGCAGAGGAGGAGGAATCCAAAAAAATCTGATCCAAAAACCTACTTTGAAAATTATTTGGCACATTTTTTTTACTAAGTAGAGGAGATCATTTTTAACAGAACACTTTTATAAGACTGTAGTCTAATCTTTCGTTCTGCATTGTTTTGTGAACCGTGACAATGGAGAATTTCATAAAAGTGCCGTTTGGTTTTTTTCACTGACTGACTGACTGAATGGGCACATTTAGAACATTTGAGTCATGACTATTAAGGGAACAGCAAGCATAATTATTCCCTCATCTACCTACTCATCCTCGCTCAACAACCATTATGTTTTTTATTTTTCAGGAAGTCCCGAAGACTCCTGACTACGCTCCGTCTCGCACTTTCTATCTTTACACCGTCAACCAACTCCCTACTGCAAGAATGCTGTTACAAAACTGCTACAAGGTTAATAAACATTAGAGTTTTTCAGGTTATTTTTCATCTTTAATGCTGGTTTTGCCTTCAGTAATGCCTTGTCTCTGGACATTTTGCTTCTACAGACAGTGGCCAACCTCATAGAGCGACGCCTGTTTGAGACCAAAGAGAGCAAGTGAGTCTTTCATGAGTAATGTGTCTCTGCGACTGCAATCCAGATAATTTCACATCGTCCAATGTCAAGGTTGTGTGGCTCACTCACCGCGCCACAGACGAGCGTGTTAATCGGGTTGATTTGGGTTTACAGGCGCCTACTGGAGAAATCCCAGCGAATCGAAGCCATTCTGGCGTCTCTGCAGGCCAGCGGGGCCGAGCCCGAACAGCTGACCGAGGTGGAGGAGATGATCACTGCTCCTGAAAAGCAACAGCTGGAGGCCCTGAGGCTTCATATTAACAAGTAGAGAGATGGAACTAAAATTCTCTTAAACACATGTGATGAGGATCTGCAATGGTCTGTTGTTGTTACTGTATTCATTGTTTTTCTTTTCTCCTCCAGGTTAGACTCGGCTGAGAACCAAGTAGATGAAACCATCTTCCTCCTGGAGTCTTACGTCAACTCCACCGCCACACCCACAAGCTGAATCAGACTTAGGAGTATTACAAGCCACACATAGTACTTCAGAACATTTTTATTTTTGTGTGAATGCTGTCAAATATGACTGTTTTATAGTTTATAGCTGCAATGTTTCTGTTTGGAGTAGAATCAAATTTAAATAGATTATTTCTGTTTGTTTTTATTGAATGTGTCAGCGATAAATAAACAGAACAAGAATACATCTTTTCAACAATTTTAATTTCCTTTAAGAACAAACAAAAACTGTAGGACCAAGTGATTGTTTGAAATATAAAACCAAGAAAATGTCTGCAAGTTAAATAGAAGAACTGTGGTTTGGTACACTTTCCTTAAAATTAGAAAAAGATTATTTACACTTAAGTGCCCCCGACCCTGGAAATAGTGGGTAGTGCATTTCTGTTGAACCTTCGTGAGGCTTCATTTGGTCCTGAAGGTCCCCTGTTGCGTCTGTGTCTTGAGTCCTATCCCAGGACGTTCTCTGCCTGGTGGGAGGCGGACTCTACTCATCTGGTAGTTATGGCAAATGACTGCTCTCATGGCAGAAAAAGTTGGGCTCAGTCCTCGTGGTTTTCTTCCTCTCCTCTGAATTTGCGTGTGAAGAATCCAAGCTGACAAGAAAAAGATTGAGATTGATATCCTTCCCTAAACACATTCTGATATTTTCTTTTATGTTCAATTTAAAGTTCATAATACCTTCCACAGTATGAAAATGATGAGGGCCAGTAGCAGCAACCCTCCTATGATGCTACCAATCAGAATCCAGAGTGAGATAGGAATAGCTCGGCCCTTCAGCACCTCCAGTACAGTCTAAAGAAAAGAGAGATCAAGGGAGAGATTAGAGAAAACTAATATTAAACACCTCCCTCACACACACACACACACACACACACACTGCTGCTCACAATCCCTCTGTAGTCTTACCTCCCTCCAGACTGTTCCTGCGCCCAGAGCGATGAGGTTAGTCTCCTTAGCTGTGAGGCGATAGGCACCTATTATCTTCACTGACTTATATTTGGCCTACAGAGAGAGGCACAGAGGTGATGACCAATGTTTGAGTCACAGGACAAGAATTTAAGCACTTGCTCTCAGTGTCTGTAACTTACTTTTCTGAAAAAGTCATCATGAACTCTGCGGATGACCCGAATGATGGCAGCTTGTCCTCTCAGAAGCTGCTGGACTTCACATACAACTTCTGTGCACCATGATCTGCTACAATTCTACAAATATGTAAACACACAAACAAGCCATATTAATAAATGTGCTGGTGCTACACAGTGTTGAATAGCTGCTGTTCAGTGAGAGGCCTCACCAGTATGTCATTCTGCATCATGTCTTCTGGATGGAGGGGGCGTACGTCCCTCTGTCTGGCCTTCATCTGGGCGACATCATTCAACACACTGCAGCTCACTCCTGTGGCCTACAGGGGGCATTTAAATATGTCAGCTATGATCTAATAGCGTGATGCGAATACACACAAGCACTACTCACGTTGTATGAGAAGACATCACTGACAGTCATGAAGACTCTGTCTCCTGAAGCCACAGAGGGCAGAAGCAGCCGCAGCTCCAGATGACTCACAGAGTAGCAGCCGAGATTCAGCAGCTATGAACACAAACAGAGCTCTAATTTTGGCTTTGTTTTTCAGAGTAAAGGCATATCTGTTTATTTTTGGGATCTTTACAAAGCTCAAAGCCATGTGAAACTTGTTTCTTTACCTTGAGGTGTGTGTAGAATTCTGGTCCAATCGCTTCTGATACTGTCCGAGTCGGGTGGACCTCATAGCGGTTCAAATTAGAGTCACTGCACAGATAAACAGGAAAAGAGCAGCATGTAAATACAAGCACAACAAAAAACTATGTTGAAATGAAGCTTAAATATCTTTATGCTGTGCACAGACCTGCTGAGAAACAAGTCTGGTTCATACTGAACATAACTCTGCAGCTGAACACTGTTGTCCCTTAAAGTATCCTCTCTCTCCACACTGTCACTGTAACACAAAAACAGGGTTACATAAGCTCAGCCTGTCAAAGCAGACAAAACATTTTCAGTATCTAGCAGTGGATCCCAAATAAAAACTGTTTATTGAATTGTTTAGTATCTCAAAAAATTTGTACATGAAGAAGTATGCAGAATATGCTGCTTCATTTTGCCACGAGTGAGCTACCTGGCAGCATTAAGCTTCATTTGCACTCGACTGTGCAAAGATGTGCAGCTGAACTCAAACTCCAACATGAAGTTAACCTGCAAACAAAGAAGAGAAGAGCCTGCTGAAGTGACACATTTCACCAGGAGGAAGTGAAGTATGAGTGGGCTGAGTCGAGGGAGGGATGGAGCTATTTCCTCAGCATCAACGTACCTTCGACTGAGAGCGAAATACTGGATAGCTGACATTACATGAGTGGCTGTTGGCGCCAAGAGCTGTACACTCAATCTTAAAGTGGGCATCCTCCTACGAGAAAAAAGAGAGGAAGAAAGAGAATCTGTTAGATGACAGCGCATGTAGATAATGGTGTATGCTTACTTACAATACACATGATGCTGCATTTGTTAGCAGTAATACTGTATGTGTGTGGTTTACCCTAATGCTTAGGCTGGAGAAGTGGAGGTTGCGTGAATAGTGCAGCGTCAGGCTCGTGTTGTAGGCGTTTTCCAGTCTGTTCTGAAGCTGCACCTCCACCGCCAGACGCCTACGAGGGCTACGAATCACATAAGGCTTCTGTCTGTAGAGAAAACACAAAGAAAAACTCAGTGAGACCTAACAATCGAGTGCACATCTGATCTTGTTAAACTGCTGGGGGAAGAAAAGAGATACATGAATATGTCAAATCTCTACCTCGTCCCTGAGATGTCCATGTGTGCCTGTAGCACGAGATCTGTTGTACACACATCGTCCTCACCACAGTCCTTAAAGAACGAGATCTGGAAAGGTAAAAGTGGAGGAGACAGTATGTTTAGATGAAGAAAACTCGAAGGAAAAAGCAAGTAATGCTGTGCCACTCACAGATTTCTTGACAGTGGTGGGCCAGCCTTCATCCAACACTGGACCGCTCTCTGTGTCATTGATTTTATACCGCAGCAAGAAGCTGATAGGACGAATGTAATCTGCTGTGTCCTGCATCAAAAACGTAAACAAATGTTAAGAAAAGTGTAACTCTCTCTGGTGCGTATGAATGAAAGATGAATGAGGTGTGTGTCCAGACACTCACATAAACATGGAAGGGTAATTTGTAACAGAGAGTTTGTCCTGTGTGGACACGGACTGCCAGCTGGGTCTGTCTGTGGGAGCTGTCATCAAACAGTGCCCGTGCCGACAACTTCCTGTCATCCAACATGGCCGACACCCACAGATCTGAGGAGAGGAGGTAATTGAGACAAATGCTGGAAACTCCCAGTCTAAAATTAATCAGAATGTCCGGACTATTATAATAATTACAGAGGGTAAACTAGTGGATGTGAGGTTTATGAAAAAGTAAAGAGTTCTACCAAAACTATTGCTGTGTGTTCCAGGGGAGCGGGAGACGGCGGTGAAGTAGGCAGTAGCATTCAGACAGGCTGATTCTCTGCCTCCCCTCTGGCAGGTCTTCTGAATGACGTTGATGGAGTGCGGCTGGAAGGACAGACTCACATTGATCTGGACGATGCTTCGAGAGCTGGAGATAGGAGTGACAGTCAAAGCCAAAACAGTGTTACATTTTTAGCCATGTGACTATACATGAATGTAGCTGCCAGTAGAGGACTGTTTTTAATGTTTCTAAATGTGGAGAGCAGCTGTCCATAGATGATACGTTTCATGTGTTGTCTAGTTTCATTAAGTCCCAGTGCATGCAGCTATAAAATAAAATCTGTCCTTCTTTCTGTCCACCCACCTGAGCAGTACAGCACTGCCCTGTGCTCCCACTGCCAAGTCTATTAGGTCATCTCCATCCAAGTCCAACCGAGCGCTCACACTGCGGCCAAAATACTGCAGGGAGGGGGAAATCGATAACCCTGGTATACGCTGTGAGGTGGGAAAAGCAGAAATCAGTTTGACTCAATTCAGAGATTGACCAGTGAGCTTGCAGTTGTATATAAATGGGGAATACCTGTTTATAATTGTGGATGACGTAAATACCGTCCCCATGGTAGACATAGATGGCCCCCCGGTGTTCATCCTCCAGCGGGGCTCCCACCAGTAGATCAGTGAAGCCGTCATGGTTCAGATCTGGAGCGGCTGCCATGGCATAACCAAACCTGGCATCCTGGGACTTTTCCTCTGACATCAGTGTGCCGTTGGATACAAACACCTCCTCCTGGGAGACAGAAAAAGGAGGGAAGACATTTGGATGAGTTCAAGGTAATGAGATACTCTATTAGGACATAAGCAGGGATATTTTTTGTTCCATATGTAAGAAATGATTGTGCAATAATTGTGATAGTGAGGAGTGATCTGTGCCACTGATGTCTTACCCCACTGAGGGTGTAAATGTAGACTTTACCAGCCTCCTTGTTTCCTGGGCCGAGGTACATTGGAGCAGCAACCAGAAGGACATCAGTGATGCCATCCTGGTCGATATCCAAACCACACACTTCACTGCCATAGTAAGATCCAATCTACAGACAGAAACATGTTGTTTCATCTTTCTTCCAGTAGGTGGAGTCCCTGCTTTAATCACTGACAAAGAACATTGCTACTGTTTTCTGCTGAAATAAATAAAACTCACTAAAGAGAGGGGAGACATATAAAGAGCTTTACCTGTTCTCCATTGAGGGCCTGCACAATGTTGACATCACCTTCGTCACTGAGTTCAAACAGAATGACTTTGCCTTTGTGTTTAAATCGAGGAGCTCCAGCAACATACATCCTCCTCCAGTCACCAATTATCACAGATGACACTGTGTAACCTGGAGACACATATAAATAGACATTATCTCATATCCCATTATGGCCAGTTTGTGCATCATGTTACATGTTCATGAAGTGAAAAGTGTGGTCGCACATGAAAAGATGACATGATGGTGTTGGTGGATCACTCTGACACGTGCTCGCAGCAGAACAGCAGTGCTTTCATAAGTTGTGTTTTCACAAAATTAAGCTGAAAGAATAACAATAAGCAAAGATGGATACGTTTTGCAGCTTAAAACATTGAAAGGTGGTTTGGTTTACTATCCAGGCAAAGCGGGATTATCAACCGGGCAAAGCCCCAAAAAAGGCCCCAGATTCACTGTTTGGTAATCACTTTTTATATGTTGGACAGCTCAAACAAGGAAAGCAGGAAAAATTAAGGATTTTGTGTTATTTTATTGACAAAACAGTGAAAGGGGTAGCTGAGTTTATTGAGAAAATAATCAACAGATTAATTCAAGGGGAATATAATCATTAGTTGTAGTTCTTTTGTGGGGCCACAACACATTTCTTTCCAGCGCCCCCTTGAGGTTTAAAATGGCCTTTCAACATGATATCAGGCCAAAGTGTGGAATTTATCCACTAGTTCACTAGAGGACACTATGTCAGTGTCACATGTCACATTTTGTCAGGAAAAGAAAGTTGCTTTAAATTTGGGCAGGAAATGCAAGCTGACTTTTGCTTTTTCGCTGACTCAAACATCGGTTGTCTGAGTGAAAGTCCTGTGTTGGTTCCATCTAACCACCATCGACCTCCTCCATACTCAACCTTTATCACTCTGTACTTTTTGAGCCTTGGCGAGGAAAAACAAGACACTGAAACGGTATTCTATAGTGGACTGATGGGTGAATTACACACTTTGGTGTGATACTGAGCTGGGCCTTTTGTGTTTATCATACTGGGGCTTTCTACCAACACATAAATGCTCCACTCAGGAAGACAGACTCTTTCAAATAAGACCAAGCAATACCACACAACAATACAATATTTTGTATACTCATGTACTAACATTCTAACTACATGTTCAGAGCCATGCTCGGAGGTGTGACGTGTGGGTACCTAAATAAGCAGCATGATTTTTGAGCTCGAGAGGAAACTCGCTTTCAAAAGCCTCTCTGGGCGGCATGATTCTTCCGTTGGTTCCCTCCTTCAACACACCACCATCCCAGTCATAGGCACCCACCATCCCAAACAGAATGCCATCCTGAAGAGCAGAGCAGGGCATGGGTGATGTACACAGGCAAAACTCAGCCAATAATTGGCCTGCAGAAAATATTTATCGGTTGGACTTACATCCAGCACGTGCGTGGAGAAGCCGATCTGAGACATCTCCATGTGGAACGAGCTCTGATTGTAGCCCAGTGTACCTAAAGGTGGACATGAAGTCAGCGCTCTCCCTCCTCATGCTTCTTTGCATACCTCCTCCCTTTCTTTTCCTCCCTCTCGAGATCTGATCATCAGCACTCTCTCCCACCCTGAAGACAACAGGTGGCAGACATTTCCTTTCCTCCTGTCCCTTCCGCTCTGATTTCCCCGAACATTGGTCACTTTTCATCAGCTTTCCTGTCATGTTCCCGCTACTATTGTGATAACTGTACACTCCCTCTACCTCTTATTTCCCTTTCTTGCTTTTGCTATTTTTTTCAAATGAGCCTTATCCTCCCTCACTCTCTTCTACAGTTTTTTTTTTTGTAAATTAGATCACTAATAAATCTAAGTAATCAAACAGATTAATCAAAATTTCTTGAATTATCTAATAATTAGAAAAACTGGATTATTATAGTACCATTGTGATAATAGTTCCTCTAAAGATGAACTATAAAGTACAACATACTAAACTTGTTAATTAACTTTACATATGTTATATCTGGTTGACATCAATCAATCTGTGCCCTAATTTGGAGAGTGTCTGGTTAATGTTGATCATCTTAAAGTCAAGTCAGTATTTGGATTCACAATTTCCCAGAATTACTAAAATGTTACAATGACATGCATCAATAAAAATCAGTACATGTATGTGTACATTAAACAACTAATAGCTCTATTATCAGGCTTTTGCTTGTGACTAAGAACTTATGCAGTACATACAACCATGTGGCAAATACAAAATTTGATAAATCATTTTAAAATTGGCCCTACTGATGGATCATGTAATTTGAAACAGACATGAATGTTTGTCCTGAGTGAATTAAATAGATGCCTCTCTGGCTGCCTTTCTAAACATCGTCACCTTCGAGAGTGAAGATGCGGTCTCCCAGGGCGTCCACAATGTCGTTGAGCGCAGCTTCATCAGTCACATTGAAAAAATATTTGTCGTCAGGGTCACTGGCAATATATTTGATCTCATTAATGAACGTCTCTGGGTCTTGCTGCCTCCGGATGTAGTGACCTAGAACCTGAAGGCCAGCGTGGGAGAGAGGGAGAGAGAGAGGGGAAAGATTTAAGAAACAAAAACAAAAGATGGTAAATGAAGAAGCAGATAACTCAAGGTCAATAAAAATTGAGGGATTAAGCTGTAAATAGAAAAAAGTGTTCAAAGTGAGAAAACAGAATGCATAAGTAGATGACACTGTGATGCACACAGGCATGCATAAGAACAATTACTTCTCCACATTTCTGACACGTTGTCTAACACGCTGTCTAACATGAAAACAAACACACTTTGGAGATGTCACTGCCTGTGTAATTTACCAGTAATTAGCTAATATCTGAAGGCAACAAATTGCCTGGAGAACATAAGATCGGAGGAAATAGCAGCCTCTGGAGATTTGTAAATGAGGAGCACAGGCCTCGCTGAGAGGTGAAGAGATGACTGGTGCAGAAGATATACTGCAGCAGCGACAGCTCATGGCTTAACGCCTGAAGTACAAATGAGAAAATTCCATAAGAGAAACCAAACCCTAGAAACTCCCCCTGTGACTCTGGCTGCCAAGCAAACTAAGGAAATCCTCTGTTTTCAAAGGGTAGGGGACAGAGCGGGGCGTAGTGTGTAACATGAAGACAGCCTACATATGAATATGTGCATTAAGATCTTAGAGACGTTGAGAAATTCCACCCAGGCTACCAACTGCTGCTGGTTTTTACATGATCATGAACAGACATTAAAGAATGAGAAAGAAAAAAAGTGAAAAGAGAATGTCTTGTTGAAATGTGAAGCACATTTACTGAATGCAAGGATAAATAAGTGTCCCTGCATTCTGTACATAGTGTTGCATAAACTGCTCACCCACAAACACACATTTTGAGCCTCGGTGCTGCACTGATGTATAAAACACAGCCTGCAGTGATCGTGCTCTTGTTTTGAAAGCTCTAACCTCCCTTGTGAGCCATGTTCACTGCCCGCATGAACGCACACAACAAGGCGGCAGCACAGACAGCAACATCTAACAGATGCCCATCTGTTACAAGCAGTAATCACCTGTCATCAATTTGACTTTCTGGGCAAACATTCATAACCCACCTGATTCTCCTGTTTATTTAAAGATGGTCTTTGTACAAAACCTAAGTGTCTATGCACTTGATAAGTGCAAAAGAAATTTGAAATTGGGACTACATGACCAGAGAAAACTGAGAAAGTAAGCTTCTCTATTAATTTTCGCTCAAAATGGGGAAGTCCTACCAACTCCAGAATGCACAGGGCTAGTTGCGTTCTCTTGCAGCCTCCCCTACTTCGTTTCTATTGGATAAACTTGAACGGAGGTCCCAGTTACCTGCATCTAAGCCGGGGTGTTAGCAAGTTAGCAGCCACCTGTTTGTTTACAAAACTTTTTGGTTGCAATGGTTTCGACTTGCATTGTTCCCGGGTTCCGAGTGCTGTAAACAAATATAAATAACCTCACACATGGTGAGAACACCGCGGTTGAAAGTAGTAGTTTGTAGTCTCCATTTCAAACCGGAGGACTGAGAACACAACGACTTGGACCAAACCGATGACGTAAAGACGAAATAAGTCGAAGATACTGCCGGTCCATCGACTGAACCGGGACTGTTCTCTGCATCCTCCGGACCCAAAACACACCGCATACGGGTGAGGATGTCGCCACAATCTATCTAATGAGGGACATGTGTTCTCTCAGCAAAAGTTAAAATTAAATTTTTCTCAGCAGTTAAGTAAGGTAAACTTGAGTTAAGTGTGTATGCTTAATTTTAATTAAGTAAGGTAAAGATGAATTTAGGAAATGATGTAAACTTCAGTTAAGTAAGATGTCAGTCAGTTGAGTAAGATCTTGCAGAGAGATTGTGGCTAGGAAGCTTGCCAGGAAACATGTATCTCATATTAGCATGGTGACATGAGCATTAAGCTCAAAGTGAAGTTCCAGAGCTGCTGTGCCAGTAGACTACCAGTCCTGTTCATTTAAATCACATTGGGCACCATAAACACCGTAAAAATATCTGCATGGTTTGATTCCACGAGAAGCTGGTCAGAAAAGTTTCTTTTTTATAATTTAGGTGAACCAATGCTTTAGGAATAGAGTCCACTTAATTTCCAAAGATGTTTTCCTTTATGAGAGGCAGATCCAGACACAGAAGACTTTTAATGGGATCCCAGTCTGATCAAACCGTAGGATCTGGTGTTCCCATGGCATGACAAACCCCTGTGAGGAGCTTTGCTTCGTTACGTGGACTTCTTGTAACTGAATTGTACTGTCAGTGAGCTTCTCCATCCATAGATCAGCACATCTCATCTTCACCCATCTACATTTTGCCACTCTCTTCCTTAATGTTTGGCTTATGTTCTCTGTGGTTGGACTGGAGTCTGTAATTCCCCTAGTTTATCTTGTGGGATAGGGAGGTGTCTGCGACCAGTCCTGCCACTCGAGTCCGTCTGGCCCTGTGATACTAACCACTCAGTATGCCACCACTCACTGTGTTTCTGTGTGTTGAGGGGGTCGGGTGGGGCTGGAAAGGACGAGTTTTTGTTCCCAGTCGGTTATTTTTGTAGACCCAAAGGGATCATTTGATAATTTAGAGATGTTATTTTTGGGGGACTGGTGGTAATATTGTGTGGTTGCTTGTGGGTGTATAGTCACATTCTACACAATGTGTGAGGAATGCCAGGGATGCTTTACGCACCCCACTAATAATGTAGGCCAGTTGTTTGGGTGTTTCCTACTGTAGTTTTACCAGTCATGATAGAAAAGAGCTCCCGAATCAACAATTTTAACACCATGAGACATCAAAACTCTCAAATAAAACCCAGACATTAGGATTCTTACAGGTTAGGATACAAGCTGACTTGATAAAATGTACTTACAGCAATGGCATATCTGGTGATATTTCTGTTCTCGCACTCCTCCAGAGCGTCTGGTAGCTCCTCCCCATCATGTGACTCCCCGTCTGTCACTACAATCATCACCTTGGTGGCACCCTCCCTTGCTCCACGCTCAGCACTGAACGCCTCTGTGCTACAAACAAAGAAAGAACGAGAGACAGAAGAAGCTAAAAAATACTGTGTCATTCTGTGATCTTGATCAACCTAGATAGAGAACATGAGACGAAAACAGAGTAAAAATGTAATTACAAGTGGCAAGTGAAGTGAATGGGAAGATACTAAGAAGTATGCAGTCACTTGGTTTCCTGAAAATCTCAAATAAAAATCCTTTGTAAGATATTATACTCTGCTTCTCAGAGAAAATTAATAGCTAGTTTAACACTGAGATATTTAATCTAAGTTTCTTCCCATCAAACACAACATAAATGGTCCAGATCACAACTGGACTTTTCCACAACTTTATTAGTCATACTTGACACATACATTAGCTGCCAGTTAACTCAGTTTGGTCATCGCATGCAGTGTGCATGTGTCACTGCACACAGTGACCGCATCCGTGCATTCCCGTCCAGTTGTGCCATGATACAAAGAGGAAACCTAAATGCCAAACAAACCAACAGACCCAAGCCACACCCTGTTTGTCTGCAGGAAACCTGTTCTCAGTGGGACCTGCTTCAAGTGTTGAATAGGGTTGGTAAGCCTCAGACCAACACACACACACACACACACACACACACACGCACACGCACACGCACACACACACACACACACACACACACACACACACACACACACAGTGAACAGGGCAGAGTAGTCACTTTGAGTGAACTCAGTCATTTTCAGGCTGAAATCCAGCCCCTGACTAAATATAACATTGTGGTCAGCCGCAAGAAACTCAGACTTAAAAACAACTGTTTCCCCTATGCAGTCTGCAAATTACATAGGGTGCCGAGCAGGAGAGCAGAAACAGAAGAGAGGAGGGGAGGTGAAATAAAGAAGAAGAATTAAATTAGGATTGGGGTGTTAAACAGATAAACAATACATAAATACAATAGATAAACAAAAAGAAGGAGAAAATGGAAACAGAAGAATTGAGGGCGGCTGAGGAGAGAAGAGACGAAAAAAATGACGAGACAGGACAGACACAAAGAGGAAAGGAGGAAAGGGAAAATAAAAGGAAAAGAGGAAAGCACAGAAAAATTTGGATTAAAGAAAGAAGGAGATGAGAAAGAAGGAAGGGGAGATGAAAGAGCAGAGAAAGTTGGTGGAGCTAATTGGGAGGCCTGGTATTTACTACCCATTTTATGGAGTCACAGCAGTGTGGTAATGACACGGCACAGTGGTCTGTGTGTGTACTTTTGTGTGTGTGTGTGTGTGTGTGTGTGTGTGTGTGTGTGTGTGTGTGTGTGTGTGTGTGTGTGTGTGTGTGTGTGTGGGTGAGTAAGAGCATTTCAGACGGGTGGAGCAATATCAAAATCAGTGGTTAATCCAGTTGTAGAGGGTTGTTTCATGTTAATGAAGCAGTCCTCTAGTCTGTACTCACATCTTTTTTTACAGACGGATACTGTCATTCAAGATGTCAACTTGTCCAAGTGCTCAAGCGTGGCAGAAAGTGAGTGCCAAAATGTACGTACTATTTTTGGTACGTGTGTGTACGGCTTAACACTGCAAGAAGATGTCAAATGGATCCTGTGTTAGCAGGGTTCAGTGTGTGTGACCTCAGAGCTGCTTTTAAGTCTTTTGGGAGTTCAGCCTCAGGTCAAGTCTTTGAGGGGAAGTCCAAGTACAAGTCCAAGTACATGAACCCTCCATGACCATGTTGACTACAAGTCTGTTACAACAGCTATAACAACGCTATGTTTGGATATTTTCATTACTTTGCATTCACGTGGCATTTTTCTAAAACAACACTTTTTCCCACACACGCAATTGTGGGTTAGTGTGCGATATTAACATCATATTTTTTACCCTGACACAAATTTCTTTCCAAGCATAGTTGTAATGATAATTTAAAAAAAAGCTATATCCTGCAGTCGATTAGCTTAAAGACTGGAATCTGTCTTTTATTATCATTAAGTTTCCTTTTGAGATTTGTTAAGTCTCAGCTAATTTTAGCTAGCTCAGCTTCTCTATGGTCCAATTTCCCCCGCTGTGACATACTCATATTAATTTACATATTCATGGGTGCCTTTGATTGCAAACTACCCATAAGCTTTGTTTAGCTTCTTTATTGCTTTTCCAGCTTCTCTTGTTTGTTTTCCCCGCTTCTACACTTTTATCGCATGTCTATTAAATGATACACAGTAGATTCTGGGGGTTTATTTCTAACAATTCAGGTGAGAAAGTTTATCAAAATGATGCAATAAATTATAACTATTTCTGCCTTCTTCCAGGAAGGCCTCAGAACAGTCAACTTGAAGTGAAATCTAACTTCTTAATTTTTGCATTTGGCATTGGTATTAGTATGACTAGGTCTAAAGTCTCAGGTCACAGTCCTCATTAAATCTGTACTGATCATACCAATAAGATTCTGAATATTAAAAGTGTCCAGAGAGAGAGAGAGGGCACAGTTTACATGTCTTCTGTCTGTTCTTTTAGGAGCTATTTTAGCTGTGTGCTTGGGTTCAGGGTTAAGTTTATAATAAGGACAAGGTTAAGTTAAAGGTCAAACATGCAGTGAAGAGGGGTTAACGTTGGAGTTCAGGGGTCAAGGAATAAATGCTCTGAATGTCGGCCCTTGAAAGCACAGTTAAAAGGCGGTGTAGATAAATTTAATGAGTAGTGTGAGTCCCTGATGTGTGTTGATCTGTGCATGCGTGTACTGTACGTGTCTCTGTGTGTATTTTTACAGCTGTGGGAGCACTACTTGGCTGACCAGGCTGGGTCAGACCATGCAACACCTGCAGCCATGCTGAGCCAGCAGCCAGCTAGCTTAGCTCAGCTAATCTCACTGTTTTTTTTACCCTGTAACTTTCCTGCCGGGTGCCAATGCTGCTATCTGTCCATCTCTGCATGTGTGAGTGAGTAGATATGTTTGTATAAACTCAATCATAAGTTATATTATATGTAATATTTTGATAATACTCCCCTCTTGACATCAAATTGATCTTTATTTAAGCTTCTTTGGCCTGACACACAATTACAGTAGATGAGAAAACTGCAATAATAATAATAATAATAACCTCTTAGTAACAAGCACTATTTTTCTTTTCTTTTTTTTATCATGGCACTGTTAAGTCTACCGACTGTTTTCACCATCTGGCTGGGAAGGAAAGGTGACAGTGACAGTGAAAGGTAAAGACTGGAGAGGGTGTGTGGTAGTGTTGTCTGGATTTCTCGTCCCTGGTGTTTAAAAGCCACAGTTGCACCATTTTACTGGTTCCATTTCCAGTCACTGCTTTTCAACTACCTTTTAAATGCTCCTCTTAAACGAGTCCAACTTTTACCTTTAAATGTACCAGAAAACCGGAACTCTCCAATTACCTGTGTGGTTGTGCGTGCGTGTGTGTGTGTGTGTGTGTGTGTGTGTGTGTGTGTGTGTGTGTGTGTGTGTGTGTGTGTGTGTGTGTGTGTGTGTGTGTGTGTGTGTGTGTGTGTGTGTGTGTGTGTGTGTGTGTGTGTGTGTGCGTGTAGGAGTGGAACACTGCTCCAAGACACACATCCAAAAATGGTAGTCGTGGCCACACATCAGGTCTGGGTGTGGTGCTCTATGTGGATATGGCTTTAATAAAGCAGGAATTTTATTTTGAAAAAAAAGATATTTTAAGACTTTTCACTAAGTCACTGACCCTCAGCCTATAGAACTGTTTCTTTAGACTTCGGGTTACGAGCTTAAATCCCCACAACATACCTCTAAAGAAAAGTCATACGGGTGCGGAGAAACTTGGCACGAATACAGTCAGGAAGAGTACTTTAAAGTTGATTTAAACATTTTGTCAGGATTTTGATCTTTTATATATTTCAGTAACCTGTGATGCCTACGCACTATGTGAACATAGAAACAACATTAGCTAAAAGTACAATTACTAATTACTGGCTCGTGGTTGTGTGCCTCCGCCAACCAGTCAAGTTGCAGTTTCCATATCTGTCCAGACCATCTTTTAATTTATACCTGCATTAATAGATTATTTTGGCCACTTGGAGGGCAGCACCACAAGTTGTAAACACCGCACTGACACATTATCATTTCATAAAGTCGTTGTGGTGAACATGTTAGCAAACAACACACATCCGGCAGACACTAAAAAACAAACATTTATGTTTGTGTTCACCTGGCAAAGTCCATCATTTACTTTCTTTTAGCTCTATCTTTGGTCTCCGCCAAGTCCTGAGAGAAATAGCTCTCTTTAAGCTGCTAAATGCACTGTGTTTACCAGCTATTTGCCAACTTTGTCTTTTTGCTGTTTGGTGTTGGGCAGGTCGACTGCAGTGGGTTTGCTGAATACTGCTGCTTCAATGAGATCAATGAGAGTGAACCAAAAAAGTTAAGGTGCAAGAACAAAAACAATGATCTGAAAGATGCTAAGCTGTTTCAAATAGCTGAAGGTATATCATACTTTTGTGGGGGGTTGTGATTACTTGTGATTCCTTAAACATTATACACAGAGATGTGATTCATTGTTACAATAAAATAAAAATGTATTGGAGAAGTGCTCTATTTGTTACTCTATCTAATGTGATCCATATCTGACAGTTTGGTAAGCATATTGTTAGACAGAAGAACAGACAAGAAGAAAATAGACCTGATTGTCATTATAACTACAAATTATAGAGTGATGTATTTAGAGAAACCCCTGGGAATGTTACACCAAGATTTAAACAGCCAGACAGTTTCCAGTTAGCCTGCCAGGACAACAGCATGTTTCAGAACAAGAAAGATCAGCCAGTAACATTAACACAATCGAACGGCCTACCAGGCCATGTGGATGGCGTAGGCAGTGCGCGTCTCTCGTCCCTCCTGTCGGCTGATGTTCTTGGCGGCCTCCACCACCTCCTGTGTGGTCTGGTAGTCCTTCAGAGACCACTCGTGAACCGCTACCTCGCCATACTGCAGTATACCAACCTGAATGTGCACACACAAAAACACACAGGCATTTCAACAATGCCACATGTTCATGGTTTTGCAGGCACATAATTGTGGAAAGCAACATGAGAGACTTGTGTTTCTGGGGTGAACTATCTCTTAAGTACCAATCCTGTTCTTAAAGCAAACAGTGCACTTGGGGAATTTTTGAATTCATTCAGAAACCAAAGGTATTTCCTCTTCACCTCACATCGCCTGCTTCCCCATACCCCTCCACCCTCCCTTTTCATAACTCATACCCCCTCTCACTCCTCTTGTTGTTTAGCTCTGAGTAATGTCCCCAGAACCCCATCCCCCATCCACCTCCTTTCAGTCCTCCTCAACCTCAAGCAAACTGGGCTCACGTCCTTTTACATTACTAAAGCAATTCATTCTGGTCATATTTGCCAAACTGGTTCTATATATGTCACTCTCAACTTAGGGGTTCCAGAGATTTTAGAGAGAGATCCACTCATAGTCCAACCCACAAGTTTCCATTACTCGAGTAAATAATATATATAGGCAGTGCAGATACATATCAACTTGCTTTATTACCTGCATTTGGTCTGAGCTGATGTGGAACTTGCCGAGGATGTTGCTGACGAAGTTCTGGACCTCGTACCAGGGGTAGATACTGTTGGAGCCGTCCAGCACGATCACGATGTCCATGTATGTGGAACACCCTGCCACATGCGGGAGTTTACGAATATTTGGTTGACTAAGGCAGGTCAGCACAGGATGTTTCTTTGCCACAGTGTCTGTAAGTTTGTGTGTGTGCAAATATGGGATTACTTTGCGCTGTTGGAGCAATGGTCTTTCTTGGCTCTAGGTCGTCGCTGACAGAGGCACAGATGCCAGTGCTGAACATAGATGTACCGCACTCCTGTGACCACAGAGGGGCACATGCCTGCCAATCAGAAGCACACACACACACACACACACACACACACACACACACACACACACACACACACACACACAGGGACACATATAAATACACACAAAAGCATCCGTTTCACAGGTGAAACAATTTCAAGAGTTTCTACAGTTCCTTTGAGCAGTTCATATTTTTAAGTATTTGTGTTCTGGTCACGCGATTTGTTGGTGTATTTCTGGTCATTTTTAAGAGTTTAAATGTAAAGACAAATGTGGCCTGAGAGACTCAGTATTAACACACACACACACACACACACACACACACACACACACACACACACACACACACACACACACACACACACACACACACACACACAGTATGTACTAAAAAAAAAAAAACTAAATAAGGGCAGGCAGGGTACAAAAAGAAAGCAAGTCATAAGATGGAATAAGTCATGGAAAAACTACAATGGTGTGGTTTGGAGGACAGAAAAATGAGGGAGAGGCAGAGAGAGGGAGACTATTGTTGACATGTTGGCAGTCACTGTTGTCATGAGTGGTTTAACAGAGCTGGAACAGAAGACCAGTAAAGCAATTTAAATCTGATTGTGTTAAATGTAGGGTGGGTAGGGTGGGGGGGAGGCAACCCATAAAAATAATTCTGTCTTCAAAGCCTGCCGTTTATTTGGCTTTTCGTACTGAGAATATGGGGAGAGTGTGGAGTGAGGAGATAAAAGGGAAACACAAGCAAATAGTAGAGAGACAAAAGTGGGAGACAGAAAGTGGGGTGAAGTGGGGGAATGAGAGAAAGAGAAACATCCTGGTTTTTCTTGCCCTGTCATTATGGACGGGTTTCTCCTTCGTCACACAGACAGGCAGAGAAGAAGAGATGGAGAGAGGGATGAGACGAAACGATGGAGGGAGAAGATGGAGAAAAGTGAGAGAGGTGCTTTGGCTTTTGGTAGGTCTGTCATTAACAAAGGGCCGGAGAGGCATTCCGATCCTGTTATAGACCTGACCACTGGGGTTAGGATAAACACACATACACACACACACACACACACACACACAGGCACACGCACACACACACACACACACACACACACACACACACACACACACACACACACACACACACACACACACACACACACACACACACAAGCACACACACATTAAACACTAAATTGGCGAGCATTTGTGAACTGTACACGACTCGAAACAGCAGTAAAAACCTGGCAGACACCAAAACACGCAAGCACACTTGCTTAGCACACACACAATCATACAAAAGCAGGCAGATAACACATACTGTTGCTTCCTGGCTACAGCAGAAGTGTTTTCACTGGGAAGCCAGACACTTCAGAACTGGAGAAATTAGGAATGGAGCGCAAGAGTAAGATGTCAGGATGTGTGTATCAGAGCTATAGATCTGAGACTTTAGACTTTGCACTTAACTACTCACAGACTTTACTCCCAAGATTTGACTCTGACTAGCCATACACCATCCATATTTGCATTTGGTTTTAAACCATGCGTTTGCGTTTACAACTGTTTGCATCATGAACGTTATCGCTCACATCTTTGCCTCTGTACTCTGCATGTTACTGGAGGACTCTGCTAGCAGCCACACTAGAGAAACAAGAATACCATTACGACATCCTGTTGTAAACAATAAACATGACAATAATCGATCACAACTTGACCCCAAGACTACTTCACTCACTGATTCTGAGATTACAGGGGGACAAAAAACAACATCGGCACCCTCCCCACTCTGTCTTCCCAAAGTTTTCTGCCATCCACCCACGTAGCGTTCTCTGACTTGTTTCAATTTAGCAGGACTCTGTCAGACCTCCATACTGCCCGTACGAACTAAAGTGGCAACAATTAGTAAAACAGTTAAATCAGCATTATTTTTGATCAATTGTTTAATCATTTATCACTTAACATTCTCTGGTTGTAGCTATCGTGTGGATAAAATCACCAATTATTTTATCCAACCAAGCTGTCACTTCAGGCCCTGGAAACTTATATTATGCTTCTTTTTTCTTTTTACTATTTTCTGATGTTTTATAGATTCATTTAATTAACCGATTAATCCAGAAAATACAAAGATTAATAAAGTCAAAATAAAAAATAATTGTTAGTTGCTGTTCCAGTACGAACAGCAACAGCATGTGTCTTCTTTCAAGCGAGCAGCAGTACAGTGGCAAAAGCGTGAGCAGAGCATTGCCAACTGCCCCAATGAAAAGGGTGTGATGGATATATGTTACATGTGAGTGTGGCAGCACACTCAAGCTGACTGCCTGAACCATAGTAGTTTTGCGTCATTACTATAATTTTGAAATGAAAATGTGCAAATGTCATGAAATTGTAATCATTGTCATTCATTATCATTCAGACCTGAAAAGGTTGTATCCTGACTTCTGAAGACAAGTGACTTACAGTAATGTGCCATCAGAGACTTCCTTGCTGTGACACACTTGAGATTTGAACGATCTCACAAACAGATCTGACGTATGCATGTATAATATTGAAGATGTGCGAGCGTATACCCATAAAACAGATTAAGACATCTGCATTCTGTAAGTGAATAGTCTGTCTGTGTGACTTTGCGAATGTGAATATGAATCTCCAAAAAGGAGGGGAAAGGAAGTGGGTGATCAGTGAACCTCATGTGGTCAAATCTAAAGTCAAATAAAAACACACCAACAGAGCTAATTCATTCAAATTCTGTCAAACAAACACAACCTGGTCTCACCACATCCCTTCAGGCTCCCACACACCAGCCCAATGCCCACGTAGCAAAAAATATAAATCCTCGTTTCCCAGTGTTGGGACCACATACCAGGAAGCCATCAGGTGAGTCTGGAGTGATGGTCATTCCCAGGTGGGAGTTCCTCAGATTTTTAGAAACGTTCTGAAGAGCAGTTTCACCTGAGACACACAGACAGAGCAGTTTAGCAGTGGGGTAATATATCTGAATTTAAATGACAGATTGTATTTTTTCAGAGGTAGCGGATCTTCTTTCGGTTATTTGTTTCTCACCTAGATTTATTTTGCTGCAGTTTGAGTTCTTCTCCTCTCCAATAATGCATTTGTACACATCTCCTTTCCTGTTGTTGGGCGGCCCGTCCCAGGGAGCACCAACCAGCATTCTTCAACAGAATGACAGTCGGTCATTTACCATCAAAACATCATCCTTCATATGGCTTTGTGTACATATCAAGATAGTTTTAACTATTTGCATCTCTTTCTCTTTGTTTATATTCCCGTATCCCTCTCGCACACTTACGATTTCTCTCCATCTGCTTCATGCTGTAAGACAGAAAAGCCAAACAGAGCCTCCTCTGGACCATTGAAGATGCGCGGATGCTTTACATCTATGTTGAAACACTGACACAAATCTGGAAGCAAAAACAAAAAAGATTATTACACAGATGACAAAAAAACAAAAAGATGACATGGTCATTGTTGTGATTTACAAAACTTTATGTAAAGATCGAGTAATGATCCCAAAGACACCACAAAAATGTTTTATAAGATATCCAGAACATTTCTATTTGATAAAATGATGCAGCCTCAAATAATGTGCAATGGTTGAATATTTTACTCATTATAAACATCAAATAGCTTCGATGACTTGTTGAAACAAGCAAATGTAGAATATAGATGTGATGTCATACAGAGAATACCATTTTTTGAGAAACTTTGAGAAATACTTATTAGCTTTGTTGCAGAGTTAACCCTTGTGTTGTCCTTGGATCAAAATGACCCGCAGCTGTGTTCAACCAAGTTCTATTTTATTTTCATATTTTTTGGGATCATTGGTGACAAAGAGGCCGTGAGGGTTTCTTTAAAGAATGATGACCAATGATCCCAAAAAATATAAAAATATAGAAATAAAATAGAACTTGGTTGAACACAGCTGCGGGTCATTTTGACCCGAGGACAACACGAGGGTTAAAGAGGAAGGTCGATGCCTCTCTCATAGGCATGAGTAGTATCTATCATTAACTCTCAGCAAGAAAAGGAATACTTCCCTAATATTTCCCTAAGAAATGTTTTTGTTGCTTTCAGACACTGAGAATATGAGTTGACATGAATAGTATTCAAACTTGCAAAACATGGGGTTGGAAACTGTGTACACAACTGTAGTTACATCTACAGTGCGAAGTAAAATTATTATTTTACATCTTGGCTGTGGGAGATGGAGATTGAAGGGGGAGAGAGAGAAAAAAAGATGGATAAACAAAGTGACCAAAGGCTACGTCTGAGGAAAAAGGGAGTTCAGTCTGAGGGGAAAGAGGGAGAGGAGAGGGAAGAGAAGAAGCAAAGCAGGGAAGGGTGTGGGTTAGAAAAAATATGAAGTATAGTAAGCCTCCTGTTATGATACACAAGCCGGCCGTTCATACATAGAGGGAGAGGTGATGGAGACACAGAGACGACAGAGAGCAGCAAGACGGTAGTCAGTTCACTGGGTTGTTCACATTTACGTGTAAACTTAGAAACATTCCAACGGACAAAAATTAAAAGCAACAGCTTATTCTATCACAGACTGCTGGGTTAAGGTTAAGATTCAATCAGTTTAAGGATAAATTAAGAAATATTCACTTTTTAACAGCAACACACAAATTCAGATTACTAAGCAAAAATGTTTTGAGTTTTGTCCAATACATCACGCTGTATTTACCAATAATTAGTCCTCCACTGATTTAGCATCGCATTCTTGTAACAAGGTTAATTGTGACAGAGTTTAAAAAGGTAAAATGGGTGCAGTAGAAACAGAAACACAGGCTTGTTAATTCATATGCACACTTAATATCAAGTGCACAGATTACCCACAATACAACTGAACTCCAGATAAGAGATTCAGATATGTTATGCTAATAGAAGCTAATGTAACATTGAGCCCCCCAGCTGTGATGAGTAGCAGACTACAGAGCTCAGGTCAATTCATGTCCTCCATGCCAGATTATTCTCAGTTTCAGATTTGTAATCTTGAGTCCCAACTGATGCCAATTTCACATAAGACAATTTATCAGAATTTTATTTTTTTATTTTTTTTTATACACTTTATTAATCCCCGAGGGGAAATTTCTTCACTACAGCAGGGGGGCTCTCAGGGGGGAGATGCTGCAGCAGGCTGCCACGACCGCGGCGCCAGGTAACCTGACCTGAAGTGCATGTTTTTGGATTTTGAATTTGTTCAGCTCCCTCTGGTGCCACTGCAGGCTTAATATATGGAGAAGTAAATGGTAAAAATGGTAAATGGTCTGCACTTATACAGCGCTTTATTACCTTCCCAGTCTCAAAGCGCTTTACACTGTTTCCGATTCAACCATTCACACACACCAATGGTGCAGAGCTGCCATGCAAGGTGCTCACCTGCCATTAGGAGCAACTTGAGGTTAAGGGTTTCGCCCAAGGACACTTCGGCATGTGGCAGCAGGAACCGAAGATTGAATTGCTAACCTTACAATTAGTAGGCAACCTGCTCTGCCATCTGAGCCACAGCCGCCCCCAAGACTAGTTCCCAGTTTCTAACGCTCTGCTCTAAAGTAGCTATAACTGTTAATTTACAATAACAAAGTATTAAATGACGTGAAAAGGATGTGACTTGGTTCTCACAGAGAAATATTAGTTGCTGCTTGGACTCTTGGAGAGCTCCCTGCTTTTTCCATCGTGTCCGACTATAACCATTTGTAATAAACGGTTAACTCCTGACCACTTTAAATTGTGTAAAAGTTTTAATGTTGATCACACTGAAGTTCAGGCATTTGTACTTCACTGTGTTCTCAAAAGCAGAAAATTATTATTGCAGTTATCACTGTGACTTACAGGTTTTAATGGAAATGCAGCATTTTTTGGTTCCCTTTTGGACAGTTACATTTTCAAACAACCATTTAAATTGATCCAAGTTAATTTCCTGTTTCAGTTTATTATCACTCATGTTGCCATTAGCTGACAGGAAATAAGCAATTCTGTATTTCCTACCTACACAGTTTACCTTAATTAAAGAGCATCATCATGTATTATTTTCAGTTCAGTCTCAGAAACACTCTGCAGTTCTTGACAGTCGGTGTTTAACTTGTCCCACTTGTGCATCTACTTTATGTTATTTGTAGCGCTTAAAAGCAGGGTGTGTTCGACTTTACATGAAACCTAGCAACATCTCGGGGCATCTACAGTAACACTCCTACTGTAACCCGGGATCTGGCTGTAGAAAGTACTCCAGCACACGGAACAGTACCAGAAAAACAAGGCTAGGGTAATGCACCAGCTACTCACGCACTTGTACAGGATACCTTCCCACAAATGCACACTGGCACACACACACGGACAGTTACCTCAGCCAGGGCAATCAGAGGGGGATTCCACTTGGTTTTGAGAAGGAAACTGGATATGTTCACTGTTTGTCTTCCATCGCTGCTCCTGCCTTTCTCACATCGTGTAGTTTCTTCTACCTGCTATTTCACTTTTCTCTTCCTTGCAGATGGTTTTCTCTGTAATGTTATTGCATTGTCAGTCAAATTTCTTCTTTTTTGTGTCCAGATTTACTTACTGGTCATCTATAGCCACAGAAATGCAGGTTTTCAGACAGCTCTGTTGGTGAGTCCGTCACTTTGGTGCAGACAAATATATATTTAAACAACTATTACATGGATTGCCATGAAGTTTTGTAGAGCATGCATCTCAGAGGTTGAAGCTGCTGACTTTAGAGATACCCTGACTATTCGTCCAGCACCAGTTTGAGGTTGACATTAGTGTTGCGAGTTAACTCAACAAGTATTAGATGGTTTGCAATGACGTTTGGTACACCCATGCATGTTCACCTCAGGATTAGTTGTAATGACTTTGGCGATCCTCTGACTTTTCATCCAGCGCCACCATCAGGTCAAAACTTTACATTTTTCCAAGGCTATAGTTTCTAACTAACCTACAAAGCTTCTGACATTTCCAGCATTCTCAACTGTACTTTGTGTCTAGTGCTATTTAGCAAATGTTAGCATGCTAACATGCAAAACTATGTATTGTCATTCCAAATTTGTTAGCATGGCAATATTAGCATTTAGCTCCAAGTCCAGCCTCACAGAGCAGCTGGCATGGCTGTACACTCCTGGTCTGAGCGTCCAGCGTTTCTGTATCCAAACCTCCAGTGACTATGACGAGATTATTGGCTCAATCTGATTCTACGCAGATGTTTAATACACTTCACTGGTGGGAATATGCGTAGGCAAGAACAGAATAATTCCTCAATACTAAATCTTCCGTTTTCATGACCAGAAAGACACAAAAAAAAATCCATCTCTCCAGCCTTGTTGCAATTAGTTATTTGTGTCTGTTCACACCCACCAACCCTCTCACACACTGTCATTAAAACGTTTCTGTCTTTTCTTGTGGCAAAATCACCCACACTCCAGTTCCAAATGTCTTTCCACAACAAACAAAGTCTCCGATAGCAAACCCTGCAACTGATGTTCTCCTTCATCCCCCTATTTCACTCATTCTCTTATAAACCATAAATTGCTCCTTTTATTTTTGCCCCTTTTGCTATAACAAACACACACACACACACACACACACACACACACACACACACACACACACACACACACACACACACACACACACACACACACACACACACACACACACACACACACACACACACACACACACACACACTATAATTCTACCACAAGGCCCCATCTCTCCCCTCAACCCCTTTGGCTGCCACAAAACTATACTATTGCTCCCTCCTCTCCCTGTCCCGTCCTCCCTCCGCTGGTTCCATTTTCATTGGGGTTTATATGTGACACTGTACCACAGGCTGTCTGACCACCCATTGCCATGACAACTGGCGGCAAACATTTATCAAGCCAAACTATGTCCAGATTCTCTCAACCACACACTCAGCTCTGGGCGCTACTGGTGCTTGATGTGAATGGATGTAATTTTATGTCGTATGTATATATTTATGTGTGTGTGTGTGTGTGTGTGTGTGTGTGTGTGTGTGTGTGTGTGTGTGTGTGTGTGTGTGTGTGTGTGTGTGTGTGTGTGTGTGTGTGTGTGTGTGTGTGTGTGTGTGTGTGTGTGTGTGCGCACGCACATATTGAGGAAAAGAACTGAACTTGACACTACAGTGTTTTGGATGTTATATAGGCATGCCAGGACTTCTGGCATCAGTAACGTCTGTTCTTTGAATTGGACATATGTACATCATTTTCAGTGTGTTTCTCAGTCCTGTAAATTTATATCCCTGACTTAGTGCACCTCTGTGAAATGTCCTGCAGTAGAGATGTCTTTTTAAAAGTCTGTTTCTATCTCTAACTGACTCACAATGTTCCCAACACAATCCCCATCCTTCACCTCTTCTCACCCCCTTTCACAGCTTTTCTCTCCATTATCTCGATCGTGTTCTGTTCTCATCTCTGTCACCCTCTCGTGGGGAATGGGAGTGGAAGAAGAGGGGGAGTAGAAATGATAGTCAGCAAAGTATGGGAGATTAAAAAGAAGAGAAAAGCTCAGGAAGAGAGCTGGGAGAATAATAGATAGAATTTATGAATGACCGGTGGAACAGAGTTTAACACACACGCACACCTGTGTTTGACATCTCAGTAAAGCATAACAGAGTGTAACAGACATGGGATGCCTGCTGCCTGCATCAGGGGAGCTCTGCTGAAACCATTAACATTACTCACATACTCACTCACGTACATGTTCCTGTATGACACGCTCAAGAACACAGACATTAAAATCATATAAGCTACTGTACAAATTAAAGCCAAGGTTACACATTAGAAAAAGTGGAAAAATATTATGCTAAAAGTTTTATTTAAGCAAGCAATGGAGTGTAATGTATAAAACCTCACCTCTGCGAACATTTGGCATTTCTGAATAAGTCTATGTGCCTGTAAGCGTGGAACCTAAACACTTAGTGCATTCCTCGTTCAGTCCTCAGTTTCTGAACAAACGTGAAAATGGGCAGCATGGATAATCACTCTACAATTTGCCACAAATGCCAACATTTCAGTCTATAGATTAACCTCAGAAGCTGTGTGTGGTTTGGTGCAGGTACAACATTGACATACTGTGCACAACACAATCTTTCAGCCAGTTGATCTCATCTTGCTTCATGGCTGCATGCTATAATACAACCGCTAACCTGCTACTTATCAGCTGCACTGGCACTCGAGTTTTGGTAGACAACAATGGTTTTCCTCTTCGTTTTCTTTCGGGTGAGCAGGAAAGGCTCAATGAGGTGTGAGAGACTGCTCTGCCACGGTGAACACGAGGACTGGAAGGGAGCTGATGTTCATGCTCCATGGAGAAAACACACATGGCACAGGCGCCTTATTAGGGGAACTTTAGACATCAAGATGGAAATGGCCAGTGAGGTCGTGCCAGGGTCAGAGGGTGTCAGCTGTAAAAGGAGATGAACCAGTAACCTTTTGGCGTAGGATACATCGAAATATCTCTGATGTCTCTGAGGATGATCTCCGAACATCCTATAGTAGCTGAAGGCCTCCAACAAAAATGAAATATGTCCTCAGTACTGGCAAAACAGAGAGATTTACTAAAGGATCAGACTTTGAGCCTTTGAGACTTTGGGAACCATTACTTAAGCGCAACGTCCATTGATCTGTTTGGCAAATGGAGTGTGACCATGTGCTTTAATATGCCTGCTTTTCTCCTCAGCACACAATCATCTGAAGCATGTCTTCATGGTCAGTGGTTTACTGTCACACATAATAAAGCTCCTCAGCACATGTGACACCATTATTTGCACATGTTGTCTGTTAGATTTTGGGGAGGTTAATGACCATATCAGCCAGAGACAGAGCTGAGGGACATGAGCATGTACAAATGGCTGACTTTACTTATTATAGAATAGTTCTAGATAGGGCTTCAATTCCAGCTTCAGTCAATGAATAATTCACCTGCTGTTTCACACTGAAATAATCAAATGGTAATTTCATATTACTCCTAAATGCGCAAAAACAAACTTGTAGTTGGGCTGGAGAAATGTAAAAATAAGTCACAATTCAAAATACTGAAAAATTGCCTGAAAAGAAGACTCTTACCTTTAAGAAGGACGATAAACTCCAGGCACAACAGGTATTTATGCAGCTCCATTTATGAAACCGAATAAAAGCAGTCTCTCTCGTCTGTTTTTCTTTTTTTCCCCCTCTGTTTACAAAGTGGTCTCCATGAGCTGGTGGAAATCCAGTGCGTCGAGGTCCACCATACGCACAGATTAACACACACGCGCTTTTTCAACTCTCTTTTCCCCCAAGAGACGCGTAAAATCCGGTCAAACGGCGCTGCAGTGGCATGTCGGCTGTAGCTGAGCGTGTGGGGGGGGAGGCTCACTTCAGGACTGGTTCGTTCACAAAAGCAGTTTCAAGTTGTGAAATAAAGAATCAAATAAAATACAGAGATTCAACAAGCGAATTCGTGTCCGGGATTTCGGCGGAATATTTTGAAATGTGTATTAAAGTGCACCAAAATGTCTTTGTAATCAAGAAAACACACTTTGCTGGCACCTTAGTGACCCATGTTTTGGGTTTGAAAATAGCTGCACCTGTCCCATCCAACAAGAGGCCAGCAGTCAGAGTCATTAAACCATAACAAATGTGAAACACCTTCCCAAGCAGTCAGTCAACAGCGGGCTTTATCGCTCCAGACTCCGGCGCGCGTCTCTGAAGACCAAACTGTCCTGCAGGACAGAATCTCCCCTCCTCAAGCCCAAAGCTTTAGAGGAGTTGATGTGCCCGATGTATCTTGTTGTCCATGATCCGCTTCGCTTACTTTCTTAAATTAGGGACAAAGCGGTCGTTTTCCGTGCGTTCCTGTCGATGTAAATATGTGCCTCTGGAAACGGATTTCTCTTACTTTGAAATGAAAGAGCGCATTTATCCTCTCAGATCCCCTCCCTCCATCCACCAGACTCCTTTCTGAGCAACTGGTTCACATTGACAAACCTCAAACCCACATCTCTCTCTCTCTCTCTCTCTCTCTCTCTCTCTCTCTCTCTCTCTCCTTGCACTCCTTTTTTTCAAACAGTTTTTCTCAAAATCTTTCAGCTTCTTCTGACTTTTGTCTTTCTTTCTTTCACTGTTCCTTTATGGATACAAAAAAATTCTAAATTTGTGGGCTATAATCCCTTGGTGCCACTTTCTTAGGCAGCCTTTACATAAATGAGCTGGCCATGAGTAAAAGTTGGCCACCTGCATGTTATAAATGTAAATAAATCCTTAACAAAAGGTTTGAACAAGAATCCAAGTATGAGTTCGGTTTTGATGCTTCAGTTATAAAGTAGGTAGAGTCAAAGGAGAGAAAGCAATGCTGGCAGCCCCAATATTGCTATATTAATGATTTACAGCTACTCTGTAAAGCTTCAGTTAACAAGGTATTACTCATTATTAGCCATTAATAATATCGTATAAGCTATTTAGAGCTTACTAGAGAGTGACACCAAATCAAATCCCAGTGGTGTAAGTATTCAGATCCTCTATTTAAGTAAACGTATACAGCAATGTAAAAACATGTCAAGTCCTGCATGAAAAATATACCTAAATAATAGTGCATAAGTATCAGCAGCAAAACATAGGTATATTATTCAGATTCAGATTTTGGGCTTTTTCTCTAATCTTTGGTTGATCTTTTGGTGAGATGTTGGAATATTTGAACATTTATTGAAATGAAACCTGAAAAGACGTCAGATAGGAAAATACTGGTTATTTTCTTAAAAGTCTGTTATACTATACATTGAGTCAAATAGATGTAGTGCACTAAAAATTACAATATTTCCCACAGAAATGTAGTGGAGTGGCATCAAATGGAAACCTACAAATTGCACTTAAGTACAGCACTTGAGTAAATGTACTTTGTTACTTTCCACCACTGCCATATTTGCATAAAGAGGAGTTGTGCAGTCCTGACCAGTGTCTGTCTTATGCTGCGTGGGTGCTTTTCCTGACTTTTCAAACACTGTTTTAACACTATCAGATGTAAACATTACATAAAAATACGCTGGACCTGAGCTATCATTCATCTTATTGGTTCCAATTGTGCATTTTCTGCTGCAACATATCAAATGTCTCCCATGTGAAAAAAGGCACAAGAGTCTGATTTTTATGAGAATGACAAAAACACTAGTGCCCTGATGCTGGTGACATCATTAAGATTCAGGTAAAACAAATTCATTCAAATGTACAAAATAAGCAGATTTCAACAGAGATAAACCAAAAACCTTGCAAACAAGTCTGATTAGAACGTAGTGGGATAACCATGTAAAAACTCCTAAAAAAAAAAAAAAAAACTGTGGGAGCTACACATTTTATTAATTAGAAACTAATGAGATAAACTTAATAAAAAATAAAATCATGTTATTTATAATATGAATTTTCTTTCCTTCAGTCCTGAGCGAACACCTCAATCCTATGATGAAACATTTCTATCTTGATGGGTGTCTCTTATAGCATGACAATGGCCCCATCTACAGGACAGAGGGAGTCATGAATGGTTTGACAAGAAAATCTTGTGAACCAAATGTTTTGGTTTTCACAGCCACAAGATCTCAACCCTGCCAAACATCAAAACAATTATCATCTTTTTTAAAACATGTTAAAAAAATACATTAATTATATGCACCTAAAGTTATGAAATAAAAGGGTTAGGTCATGGTTTGCTCTTGGTTTACATATTATATGGAATACTTTATAAATAGGAATCATTTACACATTTCAAATTGATCTATTTGTAATTCTCATGCTCCGTTAAAGTATGACACTTTTAGAGTAATCTATTACTCACACGGGCAAAATCATTACACATTGAGAGTAATTTATTACAAATATATGGAAATGGTTTACAGAATTATAGTATATATATAATTTTAAGTAGTTTATTACACTTTTAGAGTAATATGTTGCTTATTGTAGCAGTTTATAAAATGTAAAAAGAGTACTATTATTCATGTCAAGTAAACATTTACACTCATCCATCCATCCTGCTTATCATTTGAGGGCCACAGAGTAGCTCAGCCATTTACCAGGTCAAATGATTATTAATTATTTTCACAATTGTTGCCCTGGATTGGGGCTCCCAGGCAGCACTCCCTTCCATATATATAATACCCCTAATCACAATCAGCTATTGTTCGGGTCTGATGAAGGAGAGTCTGTCCCTAATGTGTTCACATTAAAATTAGTGTTGACAATATAAAAAGGCCATTACTTAATGTCCATGCTATACGAAAATGAAATGGGAATTACGTCATGCAGACGCCTCATATTCTTACAAAGCTCTTGGGCATCACCCTCTGGTCTCTATAGTTCCTACACATGTCCACAGTAGCACAAAATACAATTAAGCCATATGTATGTAATTATATAATTTTGTTTTTAAGATGACATTAGCTGGGCAATTATTTTAGCACTTTGTGATTTTATCAAGTCAGTGAAATTGTAGGCTATATAGTAATTATAATACTAAAATTAAAACTGCAAGCAGTGATATGCGGGCCCTAGCAGCTTCACGTCGGGGATCCAGCGGGTCGGGGCCGCCGGCTCGGCATATTTCTGCTTTCAGTTTAATTTTTTTTTTCTCGATCTTGTTCCTTATTCTTCTTTAAAAAAAAAAAAAAAAAAAAATGGCTTTATTTGGCGGTTCAAAAACTCATGAAACTTGGTGCCTGACGCAAGTTTCATGAGGTTTGGTGCATAGTTTGACCTTAAATATCAACTTCCTGTGTCACAGTGAAACAACAAACTTAGCCGCATCGCCCTGGTTATACTATATACTCTATACTCTGTACTCTATACTCTATACTCTGTACTCTATACTCTGTACTCTGTACTCTATACTCTATACCAGACCTGGGCATTGTGTGGCCCTTTGGTTGATTCTGACTGGCCCGTGTGAGATTGATTGGAAATTACAAAATAAACATATTTTCTAATTTTACCTCTTGCGTGGACTAAAAGCTGCAGTGCTTTTATTTTGAAGTGTTTTATTCACGTAATGACGCAAACGTAAATCAAACACGTGCGCATGATTGAATCAAGTGTACGAGCAGTCACAAACTCACGAGACGACTTTAGCCCTCAAAAATGTCCACTCATGCTAAAAAAAAAAAAAAAAAAGAAGAAAAGAAAGGTAGACGCCTGCAGGGTTTTCAACAAAAAAATGGACTGCTAATTATTTATTTACTGAAGTCGGAGGTAAAGCCGTGTGTTTAAGGATTACAATCTTGAGTCGGCATTACGAGACGAAGCACGCGGAGAAATACAAAAAACTTGACTGACGCTGAAAAGACGGCGGCGTCGGAAAGCTTTGCTGGCTGAGCTACAAAAGCAGCAAGGCTTTTCTTTCTTTTTTTCTTTTTTACCAAGCTTCACACAGCCAGGGATGACCAACCAAGACCAGCTTTGTGATATCCCACAAAATCGCTAAAAACAGTAAAGCCAATTCTCGGAGGGGGAGTTTGTCAAAGAGTGCTTGGTGGACTCTGCAGCACTAATATGCCCTGGAAAAAAACAAAAGAAGCATTTGAGCAAATCCCGCTATCCAAACAAGAAGGATCGAGGACAAGAAGGACCGAGGACAAGAAGGACCGAGGACATGGCGGCGAATCTGGAGCTTCAGCTGCAACGTGAAGTGGTACGTTTTGACTTTTTTTTCCTCCTTGGCTTTGGACGAGAGCTGCGATGTCCGTGACACAGCCCGGTTACCCGTATTCGTCCGCGGGATAAAGGACTTCAAGGTTAACGGAGGAAGCTGGCAGCACTGCGGTCAATGAAAGGGACAACGACAGGGAGCAACCTTTTCACGGAGGTAGTTGCACGCGTGGACACGCCGGGTCTGAAATGGGACAGACTGGGAGGTGTCACAACGGACGGATGTCCCAAGTCTGACCGGGAAAAATGTCGGACTTTTGAAACGTATGCAAGATAAAGTGACTGAAATCGACCCAGATCAGAAATTGGTATTTTTACTAATATAATGAGTCACAAATGGTAAAAAAAAAAAATAATAATAATAATTCACATTTTGTTTGTTTTGGTGTTTTATTGAATAAATGACATTTTTTTTGTAAGGCAACCTCGCTTTTTCATTGCTTAATCATAACATGCAGTACTCTTACCAGTCTTACCAGCTTGTCAAAACAATGCTAGATACTGCTTTTATAAAGAAATCTAATTAATATTATGCAGAATTGAGTTCAGCCTTTTGGCCTGGCCCTCCACAATATTTTCTGTTTCTCATGTGGCCCCATGGAAAAAAAATAATTGCCCACCCCTGCTATATATCATGTTGTCCGAAATGTGAAAAAAAAAAAGTCACTTTTGGACTTTTTTTTTTTTTAGTTTTGTATTGTTGTTGACCTTTGGTTTGGTATTAGTATGACTGCACGTACAAACGAACCTGTGTGGCTCACCCTTAGAGGGACTTAGGAGGTCTCGCCCTCTGTGAACCACGTGGCTTACCCTTAGAGGGATTTGCTCCCTGTGAACCATGTGGCTTATTAACGCACAAGTAAACCATGAACCTTGTGTGTTGCCTCAGCGGGTAAACCATGTACCACGTGTGTTACCTCGGCGGGGGTCAACCCCGTGTTTTCATGAGGTCGTTTCCAGCTCGGAGTCGGCGTCGTAGACCCGCTGGATTATCTTCGGCGCCGGAGGATGAACCGCAGCAGTAGAAAAGAGTTTCACGGAGTTCACTCAGAGCTTCCAGTGACTCCACAGACAGTCTGGTTAACTCAACAGGTAAAAGATTCGACTTCACCAAAGGTTGCTATTAATGGTTCAGATTCCACCTTGGCCTGTTGATGGTGATTCAACTTTTAGTGAAGTTGAAACGTTTGGAGAAATTGAAAAAGTTTTGCATCCATAACACATTACATTACAATATTGTTGGTGCAGTGGTTAGCACTGTTACCGCTCAACCAGACGGTTAGGAGTTTGTTTCCCCCCCCTATGTCATGCCTTGAAATAAAGTCATAATATAGCAAAAAGTGACCCAAGTGTTTTTGTTTGTACGTCTAGGTGTGAAACACATGTCCACCGAATTCTGTGCATCACTAAAAAAAGAAAATCTTAAAATCTTTAGGTGAATTACAGTAACTTTATCTGTTTGCCTGTCATTAAAGGACAACTTAGACATTTTGTGAAATGAGTTTCTTCCACCACAGGAAACCCAGCAATTTCATTGGTTACAACTTTTTCACCCCAAGAAATAATCCAACGCATAAACTCTCACAAAATGATGGCAAAACTAAGGTAGTTGGAAACCCTTGAGAATGGTACTATATTAAGAAGCTAGCTCCCCCCTCAAAATACATTTTAATAAGATCTATAAATATTGTTTTCCAGACTTTGCCCAAAAGGCAAATTCATATAACCCCTTTCACAAAGAAAATGAACATATTCTTAGTGTTAAGAAAACCAAGAAGCATCGTGACAGTTGTATGTCACGAAAGAGCTTCCTCCTACATTCTTTGCACAGTGCTGATTTTACATTTACACACAGAATTCATAAAATGAATGACTGAATAAAGATAATATTCTGCTCCTAGTAGCTGCTGCTAAAACAAATTCTCACGTACCACCACTCGGTGCCGCTCTGTTTCAACTAATTTGAAACAGCCGCACCAAGACTGACTGAGCAGCAACCTCACGGTGTGCAGCTCCTCAAACTTAGTGGGGTTTCCTTTTGATTGCAAAGATCATCCAAAGCCAGTTTGTGCTGTCAGTGCAACAAACTCATGATGATCAGATGATGTTTTATATAATGCTGATTTCCTCCTCTCACATTTGTTAGAATTCTGCCGAATGTTTTTTTTTTCTCTTGTCTCCTGCAAATCAGCTTTCCCTGTTGAGACTCATCATGTGGCGATGGATTTCTGCCAGCAGTAGGACAGAGAGCGCAATAGGTTTAGAGAGTAAACTCGTAAGTGGCCGACACATCTTTACATGAAAAGAACATCATTTGCTTTGATTTATGAGTCCAGCGGGAGAAAAGGTGATCACTACTGGAAAAATGACCTCGCTCTCTCTCATTTTCCTCGCAGTTACTGCGCAATTGACATTGGTCTTCATCACTGTCCTTGCCATTATTACCTTCCTCTTTCTCCATCTGCTACCTTTTTCCTCCTTACAGTTCTAATATCCCATTTCATCACAACCACAAGGAATCTAAAGAAGCTTGTAAAGAAGCATTTCATGGTATATTCCCATGATGACAAAAGTATGAAGAAACACCACGCCAAGAGACACGCTGTTTTTATTTTGCAATGACACACATTAAGCATTTCTGGCAAGTGGTGATTACTGTAACTCGACTGGCAGCATAGTCATGCTGACTGGCAGCCACATACAAAGTCAGGTCCATTAGCTCACACGCAACCAAGCCTCACTGTACACAACCACAGATTCCTGCAGTGAGATGGAACCAGTGTGAGAGCCAGTACACACACATGCACGTACGCACACACGCACACACACACACACACACACACACAAACTGTTTCACACCAGTAGGAGCTATGCAGGAGCTCATTAACGTCAGGCATAAAATCAAACTTTGCAGAGTGCTGTAACAACGCCACTTAAATCAATGCAGAGTAGTTCACTTTAACTGCTGCACTTCAGAGTGAATATTGAATACCGGTGGAAAACTTACTTTATTCTCTGTGTTACCGCCAAGGACTTCGCCATTGATTAGCCAAGAGTTGTTTTAATATTTTGAGATTTTGGGAAGGGAAGATTAATTAGATTTAAGTATTGTACGTAAATTCTCCGATGCATATTTGATTTTTGCTCCTGATATGTTTTATTAAGATGCAATCATATATTTTGTGGGTTGAAAACTGAGAAATACAACATTAAGAAATGTTCTAAGCTGTATGTGAGCTACATATGTATGTGGTTGGTCCGCAGCGGGGACTGGGTCGTTCTTCTTTCCAGGCAAATGCACATCTGGATGAGGAGAAAATGGAATGTCCACTGGGCGTACTACATCAGTTGGCGTGTCCGTGGGATATTTTGTCTGTTGGACGATCAGTAAATCAACGTCAGACATGGAGCACGGCTGTGTAGATGGATAGATGGAGGGCAGAAGGAGCCCATATCACCAGTGTGTTACATTTTATCTGCGCAGTACAGTAGCTGTGATTTGTAGATGCTTTAGACGGTAGTGACATTGTAGTGTTAGTAGGAAAAGCCTGTTTTTGTGTCTGTCACCAGGTGCTCCTGAAGCGTCACTCTCGTTGGGTTTGGCAGGAGCTGCGCCAGCAATTTTACACCTGAGGTTGATGATTTTCTGTCAGTGTTCATGGCCTGTGATCTGTTACCATGAAGAATGCACCGGATTACTTTTCTTCTTGAGAAAACACTCTGTTTTTTTTTTGCTCTCTGACACATGCACCAAATTTTGAGAAGCAGCTTTGGGGATTTGTTTCATGTACACACATGTTTTTTGTGTGTGTGTGTGTGTGTGTGTGTGTGTGTGTGTGTGTGTGTGTGTGTGTGTGTGTGTGTGTGTGTGTGTGTGTGTGTGTGTGTGTGTGTGTGTGTGCAGCCGCCAGCGGGTTTTAACTAGGTGTGTTCCCTCCACCCGTTTCCCAAATCGCAGTGCTCTGCAACCAATCAAATGTCACCACAGCTCACCTTAAGCAGCATTACATGGCTGTGTCCATCCATGACATACTGGTCTCCAGTATGCTTTGGCGTGGTGGCTGTTTGGAGCCGGTCAAAAGAGGAAAGCGGTAAAGAGAGGGAGGGAGAGAGGAAAAAGGAAAGAGAAGGTGATAAGATTAACCTCATGTCCAGGATTTTTAAGTCTATATATTAAGGTCTCTAATTGTCACTGATTTAAATGCAGTTATTATTTTTTAAGATGCCTTAATCTTCCACCTCCTTTGATCTTCTCCCTGCTTCCCTCGAAGCTCTCAGAGATCACTTGACATTTTATGACATTCATGACTGAATACACTCATCTGTGTTTTCTGTGTGAACAATATGGTGATCTATTACAAACCCATGTGGTCACACTTGGAGCTGATTTACTGCCCGTGAACAAGGATAGCCTGCCATTAATGAAGGGAAAATATATTCAGTAAAATCAGTGCTGAGTCTTTTTTTTTTGGTAACTAAAATGTGACTGACTGCTCACCCTCTCTCTTAAATTGCACACACACTCGACCTCTCTCTTCAAACACTATCTTCCATCATCTCAGCGTCTCTCAGTCTATCCAGAGGTCATCGTTCAGAGTCTGTAATCATATTTGTTATTACATTCTTTATCTGTACAAAGACTTCATTTAGTCCACCTTCAGTATACTGTAGGACCATTGTCCTACAGAGGAGGAGGAAGTGCATGCCAGATCAGTGATATAAGTTCAGAGACTCTGAGTTGACAGTCAATTTGTAGATGTCTGAGCAAACTGCATGAAAAAACTTTTGGTCCCTGTGTTTAGGTGAATGAATCATTTTTATATATATATAAAATTAGAGTAGGAAGTTAAAAGGGCTCCTCCTTTGGTCTCTGACTCAACATCTCCATGTCTCTCGGTTGCACTCCTCTTTTCCCCAAATGGAAGGATTCTCTGCCCAGGATATTTTGAAGGCTGCTGGTTTGAGTGTCTTGTCAGCTGGCCGAGGTGCCAACCATAAACTCTTGATTTCCAGACTTCTTCCCATGACCTTTTCCTGCATGCCTTCCTCACTCTCTCATGTCTTTCCTGTGGCTTTTTAACTGTCAAACTCAAAATGCGTTGAAAAAAAAAAAAGAAGTGAATTTAAGATCATATTTTTGTATGTTAATGTGTGGATGTGTGCAAAGTTGTGGGTATTCAAGTAGACCAGTACGGTTGCTTGTTTCCACTGTAAACTGTAAGAGAAGCAGAGTGTGTGTGGTATGCCGTCATGTGCACTGTTCTTGACTAGTGTTTTACAATTATCATTTAATGGCACACACCTGCCACATGCATGTCCTTACGATGAACGTGTGTTCTGTGCAATAACAGACTATCATTATGGGAATGGGCCTCTTTTTACCCATTCCTGCTCTCCGGCTCAGCCTCCTGCAGGGCATTTTTCCATGAGGCCGCCTGCTGTACTTCTTTACTATCCAACCCAGAATGCACTTGACCCTTTTGCCGATAATTGCTTCAACCAGATCACAAATCATCTGTCTTGACTTTTGTGACATGCACTCAACTATGCAGACGCACACTCTACTCCTCCCTGCACATAAGTCACCTATCCAACTGCACCCTGAGTCATTCGTGGCCCCGGGGCACCTAAACTAACCTGCTCTCCCACAAATGTCAACAGCACCAACGTTTGGTTTCTAGTCAAATTTCAGTCCTATGGTTACCAAGATGGTGTCAGATTTCCACTTAACCCTGATGGATGAAGTGCACTGGTTATTCACCATGCAGATGTTTTGTATTTGGTAGGAATGCATGTGTGTGTGTGTTTAGCTTCTCTCTATAGTATATTACTTTTGATTTTGTCCAGGGAATGTTTGAGTGAAGTACGTTTGCCCCAACGTTGCCAAACTATTCAGATATTTTCTGTTCCTTGTTTACGATTTCTGCACACCCAACAACCTGCAGAAGTAACGATGCAGTCTGTACATCAACAGCGGAGACAGTGTGCTCAGTTGTTTTTTTCAGATGTTCTTGTGGTGTTACGTCTTTAAGAAGTTTTCACAGGTTTTCGGGCACCAGGTTGTTTGTCTGTTCACCTTTTGGTTAAGCCACAACCGTGTTTTATGAGCTGCATGTACAGTGTGAGTGTTTGATGGTATGTGTGAACAGTTCCCAGAATGTGTGTTTTTAGTTTGGTGTGTGTGTGTGTGTGTGTGTGTGTGTGTGTGTGTGTGTGTGTGTGTGTGTGTGTGTGTGTGTGTGTGTGTGTGTGTGTGTGTGTGTGTGTGTGTGTTTTTTACGGGGTTCCAGTGCAGGCTGGGCGTTTTGAAGGGGGCCAGACAGCTGCCTTTTACTGCCCCAGGGGGTAATAAACAGAGAGGGAGGGGTAGTTATTTACCTCTTTTATTAGGGCAAGAGGCAGTGACTTTATTGGGGTCACACTGTAACTACACACAGCTGCAGGGCAAGAAGAGAAATAAAGAAGAGATAGTTCTGGAGAAACGTTTTATCATCACCAAATTCCACTCTCAGGAATCCTTCCATGTCTAGTTCTTACTTGTTGTGTAACTGTGTGTGTGTGTGTGTGTGTGTGTGTGTGTGTGTGTGTGTGTGTGTGTGTGTGTGTGTGTGTGTGTGTGTGTGTGTGTGTGTGTGTGTGTGTGTGTGTGTGTGTGTGTGTGTGTGTGTGTGTGTGTGTCATCCATCCTTTTCCCCAGCCCCTTCTCCATTTCCAGGACCCTTAACAGCCCGCTTGTTGTTAAGCACATCTGCTGTCAATCAGCGGTACCCTGTAATCCAATTGGCATTTCCTGCCATTGGAGACACGGCCACTGACCTGCACTCTGACCTTTGATTATTGGTTAAGAGGTACACTGTCCGACCCCAAAAGATCAAAACGATGGCCTCTATTTGTCCTCTAACCCTCCATAACAATAGTTTAGGATGTTTTTAATGGAAAAGGCTGACATTTTAGGTTGAAGGTTTACTTGCCTTCTTTCCAAGAACAGAAGATCAATACCACGTGTGTGTGTGTGTGTGTGTGTGTGTGCGTGCGTGCGTGCGTGCCTGCCTGCCTGCGGGCAATTATCTTAGCTTTGCATAAAGACTGGAACAGGAGAAGACCACTAGCCTGACTCTTTGCAAAGGCAACAAATCCACCTCTTGAGCTCATTAATTAACCCGGTGAGTCTCGTGTTTGATCTCAACAAAACCTGACATGCACAAAGCAGGAGGGAGCGATAACCTTTGTTCCAAGTTACATCGCCTGATTAACATCAGCACCTGAGTTACATGTGTTTTTGTGACTGCTCGGAGCAGTCAGTGGGAGCCAAATCCAGCGAGCAGGAATGAGCAATGACTGTGTTGTTGCAGGCTAGAAACCTGCGGGCACATTATCATGTTTTCACGCCGCAGTTTGAGTCATTTGCACCAACTGTTTGTCCAAAACATCACAGTAGAACTCGGTGTTGACAGTCTGACCCCGGAGGGTGAATTCACAGAGCGCAACCCCGTGACTGTCAAAGAAAATCCATCTGGCTGTTTTTTTTTTTTTTTGGTCCTGGATAGTGATGTTCTGCCCCTCATGAAATGTGAATCCCACTCAGAACACCACAGCCGGATCATTGCTTCATTGCCATAGGCTTTCTGAAGCATTTCAAACCGATTTCCCAACTTTGACACAGAATTTGATTTGCGCCCTCTGCTCTTGTTCATGGTGTCATTGCAAATGCACATGTACCAGTGGTCACAAAAACATGGATAACTCAGGTGCTGATCAAGCAGCGGAACCTGGAATACTTTCTCACAAAGATTATAGCTTACTGCTGCTATGTGTGCGTCAGTGCTGCTCTCCATTCACACAAAACAGGAGCAGTTTTGGAACTTTTTGATCCCCCTTCGTAGTCCAGCACGTCATCACCCAGGTAAAACTGTGCGTTGTAATTCTTGACTTAAGTTTTTTCATGGATTAAACGGTTAAGATAAAACACATGAATTAATGAGCTTTACATGTCCTGGTTGGCCCATTTTTTTTTTTAGATTGTGTCAGGCAGTTGTTTCCAGTCTTTAGAATAAGCTAACTGCATGCTGGTCCTCAATGCAGATTTACCTCACATATGTGAGGGCGATACCAATCTTTGATTTCAATTTTGAATTCAATTTCAATATCAAACCATCAATTGACAGTAAAGTAAATACTTTGCTCAAAGATGACCTATTGCTTGAAATCAAGCAGCCAGAAGATGTGAAAACACATATGTAACCACTTGGCAAATAAAATATAAATAAAAGAGAGCAGTTTAAAACTGGCACTCCTGCAGCAGCCAGGTGAAAATTCCAGCATGAGCAGATCCACATTAAATGGGCGATTCGCAGCCTTGAAACAGAGTGAGACAGGAATAACGAGGTCATGTGGCATAGAGATGATAGACAGTGAGAGAAGGAAGGGAGGGATGTGAAGATAGAAAAGAGAGTGAGCGAGCGAGACTGAATGGGAGGGGACAGACAAGTTATTCTAGTTGCAGACAGCTGACAGAAAGCCCAAAATAAGATGGAGCCATCTAATATGCACACATTCTACAGCTACACTCACAAACCATAAAACACATGAACTGTTAAAGACTTTTATGTCCATAATGGTTTTCAGCACAGGAGAGCCAAGAGACAACTTCAAGCTGAGTTAATATTGTGGTTTATTGTTTTCCCATAGAAAGTGTTGTTTCCTATGATCACGTTTCGTATAAAAGAGACACAATGTAAAAACCAACCCTAGTGTAGTAATAAATATAAAATGTCATCATGAGACGGAAAAGGTTAAAGTTTTTGGGGCGGGGCTACAGAAACAGAGAGGACAGAGGGACATGTCAAAACTGACCTAAAACTGGAAGAGCTCGTAGATTGGTTTACACATCTACAAATATAGTCTCACACCTCGTCTGCTGCCACACAAACACTCATGCACACAGACGCACTAACAATGCCAAATACATGAACTGTCACTTAGCAAGTCAAACATACCATGCAGCATTCATTTTCATGTTTAAAACTCCAGCTGGACACGTTTGATGGAGCTGGAAAGACAGATGGATAAAACAGGAGCTAAGACTATAGTGTATACTGTATGTGACATGCTAGATACAATTACTACACTTATTACACAGTGAAGCTAACAGGGATACTGGAATAAAATGATAAACTTCTATCTCCCAGCACCAGCAAAAGGGGAGCATTGGGTGGGGGGCTAGAAGGACGAAAAGTGACAAGTGTTCTTGTTCATTGTCGTTCGTAGACTCTGGTGCATATCACATCGTCTGCGCTCATGGTCTGAAAAGAAAGAGAGGGCAACGTGGGCGTTTTAATAGAAATACTCACACGCAATGTGGTAAAAAATACTGACACATTATCCACAGTTGAATGTGTATGCATAATAAAAGTATTTAACAAAACAGTCATTAATGTTGATCCCCTCTAACCCTCCAAATGGAGGGTTTTTTTTTTTTAAAACGTCTGCAGCAGCTAAGACCAACATCACCTCACTGTGCCAAACTGTTTTGAACAAACACTTTTTATGGAAAATTGTTGACGTAAATATTCTCTGCTCAGCAAAACACTTATCCAACACACTTATACAACCACTGGCTTCTAAAAAGCAGCTGTGGGTTTGGTGCTTAAGAGCACGTCAGGAGTCTTAAATGTGAATTTACCACCAACCGTCAAGCAAGCAGCTCCCCATAAATGCTTTTTCTATATACAGTTTGCTCAATTTACTCCAGAGAAGACGATGTTAAACAGGTTTACTGGTGGAGCAGAGTCGAATAAGTGTTTGAAAGTTTGTTTTAATGAACCTGAAGTACAAGCTGGGTGGGGTTTCCTATTAAAAACAGTTCTGTTTCTGTTGTCATTAACAGAACAGCGTGTTAGTATCTGTCAGCAGCAGAACAAAAGACTGCAAACACGTGTTTAAAAAATAATATTTAATCTGTTCAGCAACCCTTTATCAGCCTTTACCATAAATATGAGATAATTGTTTGTTTTGTCCTGTTCTGTTTGATTTTTGATCAGATGCCGTTTACACTCTCGCTTTCATGACTTCAGGCTGATGCTTGTAATCTCGACAGAGGCTCGTTCATCCTCTGCCAGGAGAATAATTAGACATGGTACTTGAAACAAAATTATATAATTGTTCAATTTAAAGACAACACAGACTATAGCTTGCAAATTACAGTGCAATTTTGTCTTACAAATGTGGTACCAATAAAATTCTTACTGGAAGCTACCAGTACACAAATATCCGTATCAGTGGTTGGTAATAATAAAAATGAAAAACGCTAAGTTTGCACTTAAGAGTAGCATTCAAATAATAAACTCCAAATGTTTTAAATGTTGTTGGAGATGCAAGATACAATAATATCATAAATGGATAAAAAAAAAACAAGAAAAGATGCAAAAAGTGGGGTAAGACAAATAATATTAGATTATGATGTATAATATAGATTTGGTATAATTAACATGAAAAAATACTGAGCTTAAGTGTGGTGTACAGGGTATTTAGCAACTAAAAGAAGAATTAGCTTTTTATGTGGAAGTCCTCTCATTGTTGATGATAAATGTAGTCAATACATTATCTTTATCTATTGAACAAATAAATCTTAACTAGTGGACCACTTACTAGCTTTTTTTTCTCACGGCCTTTATCAGCAGAGAGTTTGCTTTGTTCCTCTCTTAGGTTATGTGACGACAACTCCGTTACCTACAGAAAAACAACTGTCCACTGTGGTATGTAAGATGAGGTTCAAACTAAAGCTCCAGGAAAATATAGGAAGTGGGCCTTGAGCTAAGATTTTATTTTGTTGTTAAACTATTGATTCCAAGGACAATCATGAACTACCCAACGCATACATCTTTTCAGCTTTCGGCTCTTGGAGGAGTCAAATTAGTCAAACTCAGGAGTCCAATTTAAGTCACGAGTCATTCAAATTAAAGTTAAGGTGGTTTGTAAATGTAGTCCAACTCAGACCAACAACTCTGTGTCCACAACTCTACAGGTAGCTATGGATACACATTCTTGATACCCAGTATGTATGACATAATTGCATTGTGATCTGTGGTCTGTAATCTACAGCAGAGCATTGGTTTCTGAATCTAAACTCTGGCCGAGTGGATAGTTGGTTTGTTTTACCAGGATCAGCTTGCCATCACTGGTGATCTCTCGGGTCCAGGACGTCTTAGGTCCCTCTCCTTTATGCAGAGTCTGCTCACAGCTGATCTTGTTGTCCGTTTCCCAAAGTGGAAAACTCTGAGGGTAGAGAGAGCATGAAGGAGAAAAACCATCAGAAACATTGTGTTATTTAATGGATGTGTTGGTGAATGGATCCATGGATGAATACAATGCCATTCAAAGGCACCTAATTAGCATGTGTCTAATGGAGAGAGAACATAAGAAAGCTGGAGCAGGGTGATCACCGAGAGGTGATAACTTGTCATGCGCTCATCGTTAGTAGAGTGAAGCACTGGCTCATAGCATGTGTTTGCTTTGGAGACAGCCAAACAGAGGCCATCTAAGGGAAAACGGGGAGAATTAGGGAGGGACACAGGACAAGGAAGGGCACGCTGGGGGAATGAAGGGAAGATGGGAAGTTGAAAGAGGTTGTAAAGAGTGTGAAGGAGTGTAATGTAGCAAGATAAGCCTTCAGAGACCAAGGGAGTGGTAGCTATGCTATCAGTCCAAATATGACGAAAAGCCAAATTAAACAGATTGATGTAATCTGGACAGTTTCCTCCCCCTACACTCGTTTCTTCTGTGTTCTTGCTGTGTGTGTGTGTGTGAGTGCTGTGTGTGTGTGTGTGTGTGTGTGTGTGTGTGTGTGTGTGTGTGTGTGTGTGTGTGTGTGTGTGTGTGTGTGTGTGTGTGTGTGTGTGTGTGTGTGTGTGTGTGTGTGTGTGTGTGTGTGTGTGTGAGAGAGAGAGAGCTTGTTTTTATATCCCGATTGGGACTTTTAACCTGAATGTACACCAATGCATGGGGAGATGTGTCACTGTGGGGACAAAATTGGGGTCCCTATGGGTAGAGTCTGCTTTTGAGGGATAAGACTTGGTTTTAGGGTTAGAGTTTAGTTAAGCTCAGGCATTTAGTTGTGATGGTTAAGGTCAGGGTAAGGAGCAAGTACAACGGGAAAGTGGAACTGCAGTAAATTTAGGCACATAGTCATTTCCATGTGTTGTTTACCGTGCAGGCACGTCCGTCCACCGTGCTCTCGTTGAATTCATGCCCCACGGTGAAGGTGATGTGGGTGGTGCGGACTGTGGTTGAGGTTTTAATAGACAGCGTCTCTCCATCCTGTGTAATCTCTACCAGAGGTTTGGAGGCTGCCTTCACTGCAATCTTGCGCAGCATCACATTCACACCTAAAAAAAACACATTTAAAACAAAAGGTGATCATTTGTGTGTGAGAATTGAATCATATAAAGGACAACAAGGACAAGTCAACAATGTTCTTGCGCAATGTGTTGTAAATATTTGCTCATTCCATTAAAAAAATGTATACATCAGTGAAAAATGGTCAACTCTATGGGGACAGATCTATTCAAAGTCAAAGTGTTGGTTTGTAGAATAGACCTCTGAGAGCTGTAAGGAGCTTGGCAAACTAAACCTGTTTTTAACAAAATTATGTAAAACCACAAGACGTAAGTCCATTTTGTGTGTGTGTGTGTGTGTGTGTGTGTGTGTGTGTGTGTGTGTGTGTGTGTGTGTGTGTGTGTGTGTGTGTGTGTGTGTGTGTGTGTGTGTGTGTGTGTGTGTGTGTGTGTGTGTGTGTGTGTGTGTGTGTGTGTGTGAGCCTGTTCAGTGTTCTCCTGCACACGGCACTCTCAGGGTAAAAGGAGCAGACTTGCATTGCACAGCTCTGTCCAATAATGATGGCAGAGGAAACAATGAGGTCATATGACAAAGCATGTCCGCACATCGGCATTCCCCCCAGATTAAATCATCTTTGCACACATGCAAACACACGCACAGATTTAAACACTCAAGACTTTCTGCAATACAATCTGCATTTTTCTCCTCTTTTCAACCTTTAGCAAATACAGAGAGACACAGCAACCGACTCATAATCACACAGCGTGGTTATGAAAGCAAGTTCCATGACAGTTGGGACAAAAGACACAAATGCTTGTGATATATTGATCACCCATATGTCTCTGGGATGCAAAGAGCGATAAGACACCGTCTAGAAGCAGGATGCTAAATCACTTACTATTTTGTAATTGATATTTGTCATGGTTCTGTGTTGATTAATGATGAATTTTAACAGCCTATATATATATATATAGGGTAAGCGTGACGGTTTTGAGAGAGAAGTGGAGAGGGGAAAAGGTTTGTCAGACACCGAATATCTGAAAAGGGGAAGGAGAGAAACGAATGATACAGTGTGGGAAAAGAGAGGGAACAAAAAGCAGGCTGGTCTGGAAGGAGGGAGGATGGGGTGGAGGAGGGGGTTGGGTGGGGGGATGGGGAGGGGGAGGGCGTAGGACAGTGGTCTGTGTGTGGTGTGTGAAGATCTCTGTCCAAGTGTGAGGGGAAGCGGGGGTGTGTGTGTGTGTGTGTGTGTGTGTGTGTGTGTGTGTGTGTGTGTGTGTGTGTGTGTGTGTGTGTGTGTGTGTGTGTGTGTGTGTGTGTGTGTGTGTGTGTGTGTTTGTGTGTACATCGCCCAGTGTGTATCTGCCGTCGAGTTGGGTTTCACACTTCTCACCTCTTGCACATTCCCACCTGTCACCAAGTGTAAATATATACACAGAGAAATGTACATTCATTCAGCATGCATCAGGATGTGCAGCGTCTCTACTGTATGCTCTGCATGGACAGCACACATAGCACCTACAGTATATGCATTGTCATCGTCTAGTGAGTGTGGATGTATAACATGCAAACTGCATTATGTGAAAGGGTGCGAGGACATATTCAGGAAATACTTGCACTTCTTGGCAGCATTCATTTTACATTGTTGAAGTATTGCTATATGTGATATATAATATTATACTTGTTACAGCACTATGTGTGTCTTTACACTGCGGTGTTGTGTCTTTTATTTAAGGATATACATTGATAATTCTTCCACCACTGCATCCAGTAATGTGCTGCTATAGTGCTGAAATAATTGGTCATTGATTAGTTGATTATAAGAATCCTTTAATTAATTTTAAGCAAACAGGTCCAATACTTGCAGGAAAAGGTTTTAAAAAAATATGAGGATTTCTTAATTTTTTTATCATCGTAATTTACATATAATCGGTTTCAGACATTTATCAACAATCTTGTTTTATGAATTCATCCTTAATATATTTCATTTTCCTCATTTGTCCCTCACAGGATATGTAGTGATTCCTGATATATTTAATGAAATTATCACTGAAAACTTGTGACACACGGGTCAAGTGCTGGCCTGTGGACCATTTGGGAGTCACAGAGATTTTTGAAGCTTCTCAAGTAACCGCCAGTTGTTGAAAGTTTGAAATTGCCTCAACAGACTTTTGCAAACCTGCAACCAAAATGCTTAAATTCACACAGACCTGACGACTGGGAACACGCACAGTCACAGTTAGACAGACGGTCAGGGTCAGGGGTCAAAGAGCAGAGGTCAGAGGAAGCATTTGGGACACAGGGAGATGAGGAGGGAAGAGGGAGGAGCGCAGGAGTGAGGAAAGGAAGAGGGGATGGATGGAGGGAAGAGGGCAGTGGGTGCTGACAGGCTGTGTCCAGCTGCACTTTGCCCCCAATGAAACCGAGGATCAGGGGCCATTCCTCTCTGTCAGTCATGCTGGTGGACATCATAGGAACAGATGCAGTGGTGTGTGTGTGTGTGTGTGTGTGTGTGTGTGTGTGTGTGTGTGTGTGTGTGTGTGTGTGTGTGTGTGTGTGTGTGTATTATATTGTCATCTTTCCCTTTATTACAGCCTCATCTCCTCCTCCTCTTCCCTAATTTCTGCCTCAAACACATATTTAAAAAGAGTGATGGAGACAGAATTTGAAATCTATTTGGTGAATCTGCGCTCCCGCCCTGTGGAAATGTGTCTTTAGTCGGGACAACACTGTCATTTGACAACTATTTCCATAACCTCCATATGCAGCTGATAAACTGTGTGTGTGTGTGTGTGTGTGTGTGTGTGTGTGTGTGTGTGTGTGTGTGTGTGTGTGTGTGTGTGTGTGTGTGTGTGTGTGTGTGTGTGTGTGTGTGTGTGTGTGTGTGAGAGAGAGAGAGAGAGAGAGAGAGAGAGAGAGAGAGAGAGAGAGAGAGAGATAAGGGGTGGCGTTGTTTGGTGCACTCAGACCCTTTGTGCTACGTGATGATATGAATTCCAGGTATGCATTGACAAGTCATGGTAATGGAAATTGGCTACTAACGACAGACGCCTGACTTCGCGCACACACACACGGACGCGCGCACACCGTCACGCCTGTCCAGACTCCAAACGCAGACAAAACAGTGTGACTCTCAGCAGCAGGTATTTGTCCTCCTCTCTGACTGTCACTTCGGATTACGATGCGACTGTCCCGCACTGTATTGTGTTTTAACGGTCCTCTTCGAAACACACCCACACATTGTGAGGTTGTGACACAAGACAGATGTGCCGCCGTTTGTCTCTATTGTGTTGGCAGAGGAGGCCAAAAGGGGAGATGAAAGAAAAAAAGGGTGAAACTGCCTGGGGGCCGAGCAATGAGTTTTAGGTTCTGCAGAATAACAAAGACCCCCCACCCATGCTGTAAACAGTGATCCTCGCTGGTGCATGGACGCAGAGGAAGATTTGACGATGTGCTGAGAAAGCTGCAGTTAAAGCTGACACATCTGATCTGTGTCACTGAAGAGAAATAAAAGCTTCAGACGAAACCAGTGATGCAAAAAACGATTCAAACTGCCACAGTAGGCTGCAGGGATATTTCTTTTTAAATTATAATTCCCGTTACTTACCCAACGTTTTCAAGAGTTCCTCAAAGTTTTCAGAGCTCTTCATCTCCCAAGTGCCGGCGAAATCAGGGATTTTGCGCTCCATGTTTGTCTGCAGGTAGTTTGTGGATTATAGGTGAACTGTCAGGTCCAAGTCTGGCCGGTGCCTCAAAAATGCCCCAAGTCCAACTTCTGAATCTTTGCGAGTGTGGACTGCCGGATGATTTGACTCTGTCTGTCCAGTTAGTTCTGCACTTTTCCCGGGATCAGTGACCGACTGCCAGAGCTCTTATCTCATCTATGTACCCGGGCACGTTATAAGCGGCTGCGCTTCAAATGAATGGCACAGCAAGCAAAGATACTTGTGCAGGGGTGCATACGCCCCTTTCTATACGGACACGCCCCGGGGGCTAACGTCCACAGTGCTTCAACCTGACCACGCCCCTGTCTGGAACATTTACACTTCAGAGCTGCCCACGCAGCCAACATTTGGAGACGCCTCTCTTTCATGCGCGCACCTGGAATCAGCCAAGCTCACCGCGCCCCGAGCGCTTTGAAGAAGTCTGATTTGATATAAAATATTTAGGCGGAGGACGTGCTTTTCCCAATGTGATACAGTCATGTGGTTAAATGGATGACTTCGATGCAGTCAACGCTATCATTGCAAAAACAGAGAGGTAGCCAGGCCAGTCTGGTCACAGAATATGTCATCTTGGCAGTGCCGTGAAGGAAGAGCAAGTCAACTGGCAGACTGGATGGTAGAGCGGTTGTGTGTGTGTTTGTGTTTGTGAGGTGAGTGAGAGAGAGACAGAGAGAGAAGCAGAGAGGCCAAGTTCACCCCCAGCCTCCTGTGCACCACGGCACTGTGTCATAAAAATAAAAGCGGCGGTAATGGGATACAGCTTCTGGCTGCGACTGGTGGGCTATCCATTTAATGGGGCCTGCGTCAGAGTAAAAAACAGCCCGAACCCATGAGGGTAGCTCACAGAGCGAGGCAGAGATTAAAATAAGAGGTGGGATCGGCGCAGGTCGGCGGTGTCTCCCCTTAGAGCTTTTCGCTCCCCGCTGCTCTGACGGAAGAAAGGGGAGAGAGGGAGGAAGAGGGGAGGAGACGAGGCAGACAGGCAGGGTCAGGGGCCTGCGGGGTCGGAGGTAGCCCTATAAAGAACACACACACACACACACACACACTGTATGTATACGTGCACGCACGCGCTGATGATTGATGGCAACTGGACAAAGCCGACGTTAACTATTGACTCTTGATGGATGATCCCATCCGCTACACTGCACTGCGAATTAGCGCGAAGTAACCCGGGCGACTCGGAGGAAGGGGGGGCATAAGGAGAAGGTCCCCTATAGAACCATGTAGGCTACACGCACACACCCGCTCAGTGTAAGACTTATGACAAAGACACACTGACTAACAAAGGTGAATAACAGCCTCATTGATATTTGGTAACGTGATATGCGCTTTTACGCACAGAACTGCGTCCAAATCCAGGGGATTGCATTTGGCCAGCAGGTCTGTTTGATGTGAACAAAGCTTGCTCACATTGTTTCCCTCACCAGCGCACGCCCAGACACACACACACACACACACACACACACACACACACACACACACACACACACACACACACACACACACACACACACACACACAAGTCATTGGCCACACACCATGTAACAATCAGAGCATGCCCTTACAAGACAGCCATATCAAAGCTGTAATTTACACTTCAGCCACTGGTGCTTTTCTTTACTGTCATTCACTTCATGCAGCTAACTTGCAGCTTTTTAACTCTTTAATATACACACACAAAAAAAACTTGTGAGGGAATTAGAAAATTGTAATTCATAAATTAGTCCAAAAAAAGAAAAAGTGCAGCATCAGTACGCCTCTCTGCAGCTGTGGTGGTCTGTCGAATGTGGTCTGCTCAGAAAAAAGGAATTGATCATGCCCCCAGTTTAAAAGTGACTGATTCAAACACAAAGGTTACAAAAGCGAGGTGGCTAGCTTTGGGAAAATTCATCCTCAGCCTCGCTGCAGGCTATTAGCATATTACCATGACATGCGTCAAAGGCCACTGAATCAACCAGGCAGGGACGCAGTATAGCACAGTGACAACCTCACCCATCTTGTGTGCATGCTGTTCAAAGGGGGGCTTGATAAAGAGCTCTGAAATGTGTGTGATGCTGCATGTCAGCACGTGGTGACAAAGCACCGCTCCGCATTCAGATCCACTCGACCGTGCTCTGCTCCTCTCAACCTTTCTCTCTCCACTCATTCCTTCCCTCCGTTCCCCCTTTTCCTTTCTGCCTCTGCTTCACCTCATGCCACTTTCTCCCCCTTTCTCCTCCTTTTCTTCCTCCTCCTCCTCCTCCTGTCAAGCTTTTGTTCTTTTGTGCTGCTCTGACACATTCCTTGAGTACGTTGAAGACAGGGAGAAGGGGAAAACAGAAGGGGAGAGAATGGAAAAGAGAAAAAAAGAAATGGGGGTAGGGGAGTTAGTGAGAAAGTTAGAGAGTGGAGTGCCTGGTCTTTTTTTTTTTTTTTTTTTTATCTTGTTGTTGTGAAGAAAAGGATAGGGAGAGTGAGTCAGCAAAGAGAGAGGCAGAGATCTCAGAGATCAAAAGCCAACAAATAGAGACAGAGATGGACACGTTGAGAAACAGTGAAAAAATGATGCCAACAGATATGGAAAGAGAGACTCTGTCTTTGGTGCTGTAAGGAGTATTAGTTTGCTCCTCCGCTGCCAACTTTATTTCACTCATCTTCATTTCCTTATGTTCCATCTATTATCCTGCCATATAGTGTTCGCTTCTTTTGTTCCGTCACCTTCATCTTTCCGTGTTTTTTTTCTCACCGAGATTATTGCTGATAACTGATATCCCCAATCTGCCATCACAGAGACTGAGAGGCAGGCCGTTTCTCATGCAAATTAACAAAGTCTATTGTGGATTGTTTACAATAATGTTTATCTCTTATCAGCCCAAGTTTGAGACAGAATCACACTTAGCATTACTCAAAAGAATAAGATAAACAAACTGCAATAACAACACAAGAGGAAGAAGAGGTTGACAACTTTTGGGTTTCCCCTTTGGAAATAGTCATACATGCTGAAAGTACTGAATTAGACACTTACTATTGGGGTTATTTAGGAGACAGTAAAGTCAACCATTTGCTGTCTCCAACTTCTGCAGTTTTTTTCTGCAGAATTTGCTGCTTATCATTTCACGCTGAACAATCATTTTTAGGATTTCACCTCTGAAACACTGAAATTTCTCACTATTTTCAGATATTTTATAGCTCAAGGAATGAAACATTATTTTAAAGAAAAATCAGCAGCTTCGTTGGCAATGAAAATAATGACTGGATGTCTGTAATTTAAACAGATGACTACAAATGAATCTTTTAAACAATCTGAGTCCAGTTGTGCCCGTGGCAAAGAGCTGTATTTCCTTCTCTGTTCGTCTGTGGGTTGAAGGAGCCTCAGTTCCATTCAAATCAGACCAAGCCTTGTATCAACACTCTCACCCGGGTGACCCATATCTCCACGCTCACTTCCTCTTATGTTGCTTATTGTTTCCTATTTCCTCTTCTCATTCAAATGACAGATTTGAAACATGTGTGGAGCATCCAGACCGTCTACAGAGTATTTAGTGTTCCAAATAACCCTGATCTGAACGTGGGATGAAAAACGACTTGCTCCATGCTACGCTTCATGCAACATGTGCAGTATGGTTTTTTTTTTTATACCGGTGCCCTACTTCAGATGTGGCCCTTATCACTTTTATGTTGCAATCACCATGTTTTTAAAAGCAGCAACATGTCAGCACAAGCCGGAGCTGGTGCGTGTGAATGTCGGCATGATCAGCCCTTAGAAAAGTCACACTTCAGTGGCATTCTCCACTTTATCATCCAGATGACCTCCAGTTAAAAGTCTCACCCCAGTAACCCCAGTAATCCCAGATGTGAACTTGGCCCTGGCCTTCCAAATCGCCAACTCCTGGAAGTCATTATTACTGACCTTTACCCTCATAGGAAGCCACTGGGCGAGACGTGCACATGTATGCAGACAAAAGCTCCCTGAATTACTGTATCGTTCTCCTGTGATTTACCTCTGCGTCAGTGTGGGCTTGGGATCTCCCCAAGGGGTCGTCAGAGGAAGCGGTGGTGCTGCCGCATGATTAACTGGACAGGAAAGGAGACCAAACATTTATGTGACGCGGAGTGGTGTCATTTTCTGTAATCTTCGCACTTTTATCATTAAACACTTGACAGCTGAACCTCTTTCGGCCTCTGAAAGTTACATTCTGCAATGCAAAAGACATTTTTCTTTTATGTTAAGGGATCACAAGTCAAAACGTTTGTGAACCACTGCTCTGTGTGACTTTCTAAACAGTTGCACAACAAACAGCCAGGGTGACAGACAACTCACTGTCACCGCCATAAGTGTGTGCAGTACTCGGGGATGCTGGCATGCTGACCCAGCAAACCATGTGGGTTTGATTAGAGAAGCGGAGATGGCAGCGTTTAACTACGTATGTGGAAACAGGAGACAGAGATCGTGGGTGAGCAGAGAGGAAGAGATAAGAACTGAAAAAAAGACTTAAAGTCAAAATGTCCCCGAGTATACTTGTAGGGCGACAACCCCCCCCCTCCCTCCCTCTGCCCCCCCCCCTCCCGATCTCCCCACCCCTACCCCCCTCCCGCCCTTCAGGTCTTTGTGGTTCTAATTATCGCGCTCATTTGTTATGAGTCGGTCTGGACAGCAGGAGAACGAGAACCGAGAGTGGCCTGATCAGGAAGGAAAGCAGCTGTATGCGCTTAATCAGAGCAAATAAAAGAAGTTTATTCAAAGTTCTCTTTAAGACCCCTTCAGATTTCCCTCCTGTTTTCTCAGCCTGTCTGTGTCAAAGTTTTAACGACATGAAAACAGCCTTGTAAAAGCCGATTGTGTGTCCTGAATGATGCTGAAGACAAAGGACAACAGGAAGGGATGAATTGAGAAGAAGAAAGGAGAAAAGGGAGGTCAGATATGCAAAGATAGGAAGTGAAGGAGATAGAGGTTGTGTGAAGTACAGTGAGATGAACTTGATGGGACAAGAGAAAGCTGAGAAGGAAAACAAGAGCCGGTTCCCATACTTCCCCTGCTTTTTCATCGTATTTTATGTCAGTGTGTTTTGTTTTTGTAAAAAACGCGAAAAGTTCAATAAAAGTGCAGCAGTGTTTTTATCGTATCACCCCTCCTTCTTCTTGCATCCTAGTGCTCAGCCCCTCCACCCTCAATCTGCCTCTCACTCTGCACTCATTCTTTTATTCTCCTCTAGCCTTTCCTCTTTGACCCGAGTCAACGATTGTTGTTCGCCTTTGCTTTTTCCTCAGCCGTGATTGTGTGTCAGCAGTCTGCGTGTGCACGTGTTCAAGAGACAGTGTTCTTGTATGTGTGACTTTGTGCATTTGTACGCATTAGACTGTGTGTGCATGTGTGACCCTGTGATGATGTCATGGATTAGGAATTGCTATAGTTGAATATTTGACTGAAGGCCACTGTGAATGTACATGACCAGAGTGTGGGCCTAAAGTCTCCACAACATTTCTTGACAATTTGGTATTAAAGTTATGTTTCATTTAGTTTGATTGGCTTGAATAGCAGCAGGCCTGCATATTGCTCCTTCTGTGCCTCAAGGCAGAAAACAGAAAAATAACATTAACTGGTCCTGTGATTTCTTCACGATCTTATGACTTTGCCAAAGGCCTGTAAGAAACTGAAACTCTAACGAATACGTTAGTGATAGTTGTATTCCTCTGCCTCTGCAACAGAATCATGGGGCAGAAAAAATACAGGCTATATGTGCAATCGATGCCTTTAGCTTCACTGTGTAAGAAACACAATTTGAACTAACAGCATTTGCATGAAGCTTTAAACGTGTGGTCACTTCTTTACAGCGATAGCCACAGTTGTCATATTCTTGTGACAGCAATATCTCAAGAATGCCCGAATGGAATTTCTTCAAATTTGGCACAAATATTCATTTGGACTCATATATGAACTGATTCTCAAAGATGATTGGATTTTGGTGTACAAAGGTCACTGTGACCTCACATCTTTCCCATCCGTCCCAACCATCTCATCTGTCCATCCCATTCTTGAGAACGCCTTGAAGGGATTTCTTCAAATTCGGCACAAACGTTCATTTGGACTCAAGAATGAACTGATTGCGGTCAAAGGTCACTGTTACCTCATGTCCATCTCATTCCGGTGAACACAATGCCATTACTTATGGATGTAAATGCAAGATTTTAATTCTAGTTTTTTCTTATGTGTACCTGGATGCAAAGATCATTCAGCAAAAATAAGAGCATGTTGCCTTCCTCTCACCTCCATTAATATAAATGCACTTAATGTATCGTAGCTTATACATGCAGTAATATACACACTCATATTCCAGTATTGCCCCATAACTCCAATATCAGCATTTGTCTTAAGATTGCCACATTATTTTCCATTATTTCCTCATTATTTCTCTACTTTTGGTCTCATGCTTCCTTTTAATATCCGTTATCTGGAAAAAAAGACAAAAGAAAAGTTATTTAACTCTAGCCAAGAAAGTCAAAGCATGTTTTTCAAATCTCTCATCTTCCCATCATCATGTTTTTACCTCTTGATTGAGGAGAAATTGTCAAAACTAATCCTCGAAAAGTAATTCCATGTTTTGAGAGCAAATTAAAAAATAATCTAAAAACGGACCAAATAGACCGGCTGTTTAAAAGGTGCTTTGCTGAGGCTTCTGTCTGGTCCTGTGACGTCTGGGGTGAGTAAGAAGAAACTCTCCTGCCATCTAGTGGTCACAAACAGGCGGTGTCTCCCTGATCAGATCTGAAACCTCGGCTCCACATATGGGATTTGTCTGGGCATGTGCAGCTACGATGACCTACTAATACCAATCAAACGATTGCTGTTAGTCTTTACTTCTGTTTTGGTGCCTGCAGGCCTATTCAAATCCCTGTAGGGACAGGTGCAGTCAGAACACTTGCAAGTTTGTCCAGAAAACTGTGTTCGTGTTTGTGTCTTTGTAGGAACTAGTTTTACTGTGAGACCTGAGTGTTGCAATCCATCCAGGCTTTCAGTTATTCTCATGCTTTTTTAGTGTTTAGGGTTTAGTTTTAGATGGTTAGGTCAAGGTTACACACATGTTGAACAGTGTAAATGGTAATTGCTCTGGGATCCCAAACTCCCAAAAGCTCTGCTTCACTATGTGGCAATTAGTTAATTGAAATTCTGTTTTTTTTTTTTTAAAATACCACTGCAGTACAGATTCCACTGAAAAGTTTAAAACAATAAACTGAAATTATAAAAACCTTAAAGCGTTACCAGCCTCATTACTTGATCTTGAGGCTCCATCTTGTTGAAGCCTCAAATACAATCTACTTTTATGGCCCTTTTTTGTATGTATGCAGTATATCACATTGATATAAAATTAAATCAGACCTACATGACAAACCTGACCTCCAAATTTAGACCTTTCTTAAAAAATACATGTTTTGTAAAAAAAAAAAAAAATCCCAAATAATAGAAAAATGTCTTATTCTTTGTGCTTTTATATTGTTTGACCATAGATTTGTGCATTACTGCCATCTTCTGCATTATAAGCGTCTCAGCATCTGAGACAATGGAGAGCAATTTAAGGATAATTAATAGTGTGTATTAGATGCTCCGCACACAACAACAACAACAACAACAACAACAACAATAACACCGTTGTCTATTTTCTTGTTTGTTTAAATATTAAAAAAATATTAAAAACTTTGCACTATTGTTTAGTTAGTTTTAATTTAATTTAATGATTCTATTTGATCTTATTCTATTTTATTGTATATACTGTGCATTTTTATATTTAATATTTTTTACTGTTATTTTATTGCTTTCCTGTATCTATAAATGCTGCTGTAGCGAAACAATTTCCCCTTGGGGATTAATAAAGTAACTACCTACCTACCTACCTACCTAATGCTTGAATATTCCACATGCCTTTGGGTTTCCACTCGACTCTATAAGCTACTGTTACTTTAGTCTTTTTAAGACTATTTAAGGCCAACATTTGGGCTACGTGCTCCAAGGCAAAAAGAAAATGCTGAGTACGAAGCAAATTTGAATTTCTCTAATTAGTTTAGAATACATTTTCTTAGTTTCAGCTGCATAAAGTGCTGTCATGGAGTTGAAACTTCCTCTTTACAGTTTAGTTACAGAACTGAACCTTGAAAAACTTTGAATGTTTAATTAAGGATAGACTTCATTTCTTTCGTTTTTGGTTTTGAACCAGAAAATCGTATCAGAGCTTTCTGTATAGTGTAGTCGGGTCTGTTTTTTTTTCTTTTCTGCACATTCTGTGGTTTCTCCATCATTAATGATGTGCATATGGAGCATCTGTTTAAATAAGATAAACCCTGAAACAGACTCCTCACATGCTGTTCCTCTATGTTTGGATGAATAACTCATTTGCAAACATGAATCATTGTCTCCTGGCAACATTTATGCTGTGGAAACTTGGACGTGCGTACAAAAAAAGTGGATGGATTTGTTTAAGTTTGCTTTTGGACCTCTCATTTAGCAAAGGCAAATGACGTGTCAAAGATTGGGCCAACATGTAAGACAATCTCCTTGAGCACCAACAATTTTGCCAAGTTTTCTGTTGATGACTTCATAAATGAGCATCTAATATGGATTTCAGCTGTCTAATTAGTTTTATGGTCAGAGTTAGGGAAACATGTTCATTACAGGGATCTGTATCACATTTGGAAAGTATCCAGAGGGGAAATTAGATGTCAAATGAATCCCATTTGTATGAAAATTTTATTCAAGCATTTTTAAAATTCTTATAAAGAAAAATAGCTCGCACAACACACAAATATTGAACCACAGCAGGTGCACGGTTGAGGCAAGAATACCAAAAAAAGTGGTTCTTTTTTCAAATTCGCACAAGAGTAAATGACTCAAATTCAGCATGGTTTGTGTTGTCCACAACTATTGAAAGCAAACTTACAGATTGACTGATCCATGCATATAAAAATGAAAAGTTTTGTTACAAAAACACATTTTGAAACATTTAAATTCTTCAAAAATATATGGCTGAAATGTTGGCAGTGTGGTTGTGATGTAATACTGTTTTAAAACCAAAAACTCCAATGAAATTTCAAGATTGAAAGAGGCGACGACTTCAAAAAGCAAAAGTGTCCACTGAGAAAAACTCCAGTTTCTCAAATAAAAAAGTTAACAGCCATTAATAATGATAGGTACAACAAACAACGACAACCAGAGCCATGTCGGTCTCAAACTGGAAGCATGACTTATGCCTGGGTCCTGGCAGTCTTTGGCGTTGTTACTAGGCTTTAGATTGTCAGGATTTCCCTCAAAATGGACCGGCAAGCAGTCATTTTCCAGTTGCTCACAGGCCAGGATCAGGTGTTTGGTTTCCTTTCGGACGTTTTTGATCCCGCACGTTCCCATTTCACTCCTCACTGTGACAAAAGTGAAAGGCTGCTCACTGATGCACATGTTCTCCTTGTACACTTTACCCCCTCTCTTGGTGCACACGGCCTTCACCCTCTCCACTTCCTGTGGAGGCAGGAAGGACTGTGTGGGTCTGTTGCAGCTCCCGAGATTCTTGATGTACCTCTCCCATTCGTTCTGATCGAGAGAAGTTGGAGTTCCAGAGGGAACGTGTCGTTTCAGAAAGTTGTTGAAACCGTTGTTCCACTTGGAGAGCTGGCAGGGAGCGTTATTTTTAGCGAAGGTTTGATGACCCAGCAGAAGGCAGACGGCAAGATAAAGGAAAGCTCTGAGAGAAGCCATTATCCAGCAGTCCTGTCATGAATCCAAAAATAAAAAGTAAAATAACAAAGTGAACAAACGCTTCACTTAACAGCCTTTAATTGCATAGTTCTTTGTTACTTTTAACATTTTACCAAATTTTAGATGACATGTCTTTAAGTAAACAAACAAAGCCACAGCTGTCTGTTTGTCCAGATTTTAAACCTGGAAGCAGGAGAGGATATAGAAAACAGCTGTTTCTCTCGCTGAGAGAACTTCCCTACCTCGAATTGGCAACTGTGGATGCGTCTGTGAGTTACAGAAGTGACCTAAAAGCTCCAGATGTGAGATCTCTCCTCTGTTTTTTAGTCGCGCTTCCACATTTCACTTCCTGTAACTAGGAGTGGGAGTGGCCATAATCTATGTTCATGATGCAATATTGTCCACAGAGCTGTGATTTAAAGCAGCAGTCATGGTGAGAGGAGGAGATCCAGTTACTGCTGTAAATACCTGTTAGAGGTCCAGGGAGTTATTTTTGAATGCTCACCGTGTGTGTGTGTGTGTGTGTGTGTGTGTGTGTGTGTGTGTGTGTGTGTGTGTGTGTGTGTGTGTGTGTGTGTGTGTGTGTGTGTGTGTGTGTGTGTGTGTGTGTGTGTGTGTGTGTATATATATTGTTTATATGATATTATTTAGTTTTATACATACAAACTTAAAACATTATCTCCTTCAGAATAAGTTTAACAACCTCATAAAGTCATCACCTAAAGTAGACAAAAGTAGCACAGTGGCCTCCTACCTGAGAAATTTTGCTTTCATAAGTACAATATTACCACAGAAAGCTTCCTCATTGTCTGGTCTCATTTCTGATTTCTAACTCATTCAACTCGTTTTTTCTTCCGCTCGTTCATTCTGTGCTGTAAAATAATCTTCAGTCTTCTGGAGCAGAAATAATGATACCATGACAATAACCATGATTTTCCGTTTATGAAATCATAAAAAAATATCATTAGCACATATGACACTGAGAAATATATGAATGATAAATTATAACTATTTCTTTTCTTTCAATATGCAAGTAACATAATGTCTTAATTTTGTGTTTTCCAAATAAATAAATGTCTTGCCCAATTCCTTTTAATTTGATAACCTAGTCATATGACATGGCAAATCTGTGAGATTTAGTAGGTAATTGTCTTTTTTTTTAATTCTTTGTTTTGTTTATTTAAGATTTATTAAGACAGCTTCACAGAGGTATAAATATCAGGGTACTAACTTTGTACTGTCCTGCAGATGCAGAAGCTGCACCTAATTTCTTTTTAAAAATTTACGGCATGAGGTGGTGATTTCTAAGGTGAACCCAACATTGTCAGACACTGGCAATGAAGATTTCAAAAACATGCGAGTTTGACATTCAGGTGTTTTAATGTGGTGCCCATGTTGACAAGTTAGATACAGCAAAATAAAATCGATAACACAAAGATGACATTAAGCACCCAAAAATCCTCTTTTCAACACATGGAAACATGCGTACATAAATACTACTCATCCATTTACAACAGGATCTGCTGATTTAAATTCAGAGCCACAATGTTTGGACAGCATCTGTATATATAAATCAAACATGCTTCACCTCTCATGTGCCTTAATGCCAAATTGTCTACTTTAAATTAATCCCTACGTTTTAGGGAAAAATAAAATATTAACAATACACTGATTATTAGTTCACCAATTAAACAAGTCTGTGACATTTCATATAGAGTGCAGTGTGCTTGTGTCTCAAGGAACAAGATGAAATAACATCTGAAATCTGAAAAAAAAAATATATATATATATATATATAGTATTTACATGAATCAATCATGTGCCCCAGGCATGCAAGAGCTATGCCTGAGCGTAAACCAGCAAAATGACATATTTACAACGAGTACTTCACATGCAAACTAAAAAATGTCATACATAAAGGCTACCAACGTCACTTTATCAGGGTGGAAAACGACATTTGACACAAATAATCTGGGCAGCAGATGAATTTTCCTGTGTCCAGGTCACTGCCACTTCTTACTACATGTTTTTTTTCTTGGTGTCTTTTTGTAACTGATGAAATGAAAACATTTTCTGTCCCCTACGGAGACATTGATCAACATCACTGATAAAAGGAAAGGTGACCGTGTTTGAGTGTCTGGCCTGAGGTGGACGGTGCTGTCAGCTAGGGCTCAGTCTCAGGGCACGGTGAGGGCTCCTCTTTCTTCTCTGTCTCTGAGGTCAAGTTCAGAGTCATGTCTTGTTTTTTCTCTAGCGCTTTTTCCATCTCCTTTATCCTAAAAAAAAACAAATGGTAAAATTATACCTACTGAGTTATCCCACCTGCTGCAAAACTGCCCTGAGAATGGTGTCAGTGTAATGTGTTGTCTTATCCAGAAGAGGTCTCTCTTTGTAAATAAATACAATTCAGCCTGAGTTTAGGGCTCCAGTATAAAATGAAATAGCAACTAGTGGTCCACCGTAAAATGATTTAAAACAAGTGTGTTATGGAAGACCATGTTTAAATGCATTAGTGGTAATACTGAATTAAAATGATTAATTAGTACAGTCAGTCAGTAGCAGGGAGAGATATGTTAACAAGAATGCCCACTGGATGGCCACATCTCTACTGCAAATTTCAAAAGGGTAGCATTTTACCTACAGCAGCCATATTATGAATATAGTATTGAGTTATAGACATTTTATTAGCGTACAGATACATTGTCAGCTAATTTAGATGTGGTGAGAGATGATTTGTGGCTGCATGTGCTCTGCTTAGTTTAATAACTGTACTACGCTGTGCCATTTTATTTTTATCTGTACTTCCTGAATAGTATTTTTTATAAATATTCTAGTGCCACAAAAAGTTGTCCGCGTCTCTCCGCCTCCATGCCGCTCTCATTTTTCAGCCAAGGCTCTGGGAATTGATATTACATGTGTGTTAATATTAGGAACACTTTTCAATGTAATGCAAGTAGATTGAATCACCTTATGACAATGTCAACAAAAAACTCGAACACCTAACGCCTCGGACTTAAGGTGTTACTCTCTCTCTTAGTATTGACTGACGTTAAAGGATTTCTAAACACTGGTAACACTGGGAATTTCCTAAGACTTCAGTCTAACTACTGTTTCCCTCACTGTGTGTGGAATTTCTTTAAGCAGTAATACTGTAAGACTGGTGAAAGGATAATTCACTGTGAATGTGGGGTTAAAACAAAGAGAAGTGGTCAGGAATCTAACTCGTGCTAGAGGTCAAAGTTAAAGTTCTGGGGTCAGAGGTCATTATTTCGAACAGTGACCTTGGCATGGGAGCAGGCCGGTTACTGGGCAGGACGTCCCAGCTAGAGGTAGAGCTGTCGCAAGATCAAAAGACAGGATAACATGATCAAAACAAGAAAGAAAATCGTGGCTTTAGCATTTCAAAGGGGCTACGTGCAAATATTTCAAAACCTCAATCTGGCTTCCTTCGCATCTTTCATTAGATGGAGGGATTGGACATGACGTTTTGAAAAAAGTACACATGGCTGATTGATGTTATGAAAGCAAGTGGTTCCCAAAGTGGGGTGTAGGGGCATCCTGAAGGGTTCTTGATAAGGATCTAAGAGACACCAATAAAATTATCATAAATCTACTATTATCATTTGAAGATTAGGCAGAGGTCTTTTCACCTTTACTTGTAACATTAATTCAATTATAAACAACAATGAAAATCATATTGTTATCCTTAAGACTGAGGACTGTGAAATAAGGCTACATGGTTTGAATAACACCCATACAGTAAATAAGAAGATACACTATATGGGAACTTTGGGAACCGTTGAAGGGTTAAATTACTCACTGGTGGGACACAGAAGAAACCCAGCACATATTTCCATTAATCATTGGTAATCGGGAGAGAAAGCAATAACGGATTTGAGAAACAAGCATGTTATTGCAGCAGAGGTCAGAGGATCAGATTATCCCCAGCGCTGATTTTAGGGTTGCATATGGCTTTTCATGAGGAAACATTACAGGGAGGATAATACACTATACACTATACGAGCCCGTCCCACACTGTTGAAGTTGAAGCTGATGACAATATTTATATTTGTATTTAAAAAGAATGATTAGAAAAGTGCAGACAGTTTCCAGGCTATGTCAAACATATTTCGGGTTTCTGTACGGCAATTTCTTTTTACTTATTGGCTCAAATGTGTGCCAACACCGACATATTGCCAACAATATGTTTTGGCCTGACTCCTCCCACCTGTTCACAGCTTCAGTTAACGCTGTGATTATAGTCCGGAAACCCTGTTTGCATGAAAGTTTGCTCAGCCACTCTAAAGGCCCGACCAATCACCGACCAATGGGGGTGGCTAAGGGCATTGACTTTAAAGTCAAGCATTTGTTTTTAAATGTAGTTCCAACAATGGCGATGGTTCACAGACATGGCGTTTCATTCTGCTCACATAGGGGGAGTGTCTCTGTAGTTTACAGTTTGACGAGTTTTGATGCACAACCTACTCATGGTGGTCTGATTGATAAAAGGCTTCCCCGACAGTTTCACATTTAACCCGAGGTCTCCACCCATCAAGGATGCAACAATTGGAAACAATCCCCAATGGAGCGTGACCAGACCAATGTATTCACAGGCCAAGTATAAATTTGCAATAGACAAAATAAGCCAACAATACGTTAATGTATAGATTGGGCTCTAATTTATGTCTGTTGTCAGCATGTATCAGTACTTTCTGTGGGAACACAAAACTTTTCAGTAACTTTTGTGGTGGTTTATTGAAAATGTATGTAAATAAATAAACAAATGTATTTATGTTCCCACTTTTATGCCTTGCATCCTTTGTTTATCATTGATCAGCGCTAAAGGATATCTGAAGAACAAGAAGAGAAGTCACAAGCAGTCAGTGCTAGCTGAACATCCTTGTCAGTAGTGACATCAGATAAACCACCTGTTTACCACGACTGTTTCGAGGTGGAGGAGTTTAAAAAATCTGCCAAGAGAAAGGAGATGGAGTGAGAGGGAGACTGGATTCTTCCACAGTGAGCTCCCGCAGTTTTCCACAAATCATCCAGTTAAACCAGAACAGCAGCAGACTGGTGATACGATCTGCCTCTGTCAGAGTAGAAAGAGAATAGCAAACTGAAGCAAATGACAAACGCAGCAGAACTCCTTACCGTATTGTCTTCACGATGAAGCGAATGACTACTGCCAGACCCACACAACCACACATCACTCCTATCACTATGGCTGTGACTTCACCTGGAGAAGAAACCAGAGAGAGGCACAAAAACTTCCAAAAATACAGAAATAAATCTGAGCCGTTAAGTGATATTATTACCAGTTACATCAGCCAGAGACTTTCTTTGTTTCGAGCAAAAGTATTCATGAAAATAACTTGTAGTCTTACCAGAGGAAAGCTCCTTCCAAGATTCTACAAAGTACAGAATAAATTATCAGAAAAATCACAGTAGATTTTTATCTCTGTCACACAGAGACACATACAGAGTGATTGGTTGGTTTATCACAGTAGAATCTGCTGTTCAGCTGTTTGAAAATGTTATGTCTACTTAGTCTTGCTGCCTTTGACCACAGTGCTGATATCACAGGCCTTCCAGTTCAGTCACTCACCACAATGAGCACTTTACACAAATTCTTTCTCCTTTGTCTTTGTCTAACACTCTGTCTCCCTCTTTCACTTCTCTGTCTCTCTTTTCCTCTCTGCTTTTCTCAGTTAGACTCCTGTGACAACAATGGAGTCAGTGTTTAGATTTTGCCAATCCTTTTCTCTAATCAGCTCGCAAACAAACACTGCTCTCCTTGCTTTGCCTCCCCTTCTCCTCTTATATTTCCCTCCAACTCGCTCTAAGTCTGCCTTTTTAAGGCTCTTTCTCTAAGACAAAGTCACTGGTAATTGTTAATATTCCTTAATTTCTCTCCACATTCCACATTTCACTCTCTGCGTGCATTGCACTAATTGCTAAGTTGGTCTACACAGTCACCCACTGGCTTGTTAATGTGGCAGCAGATTTATCACAATGAACCAATGTGGAAGTACTTAAGGGGCTGCAGCACTTGAGTTCAAAGCAGATTGGCTTTTGCAACTCAACATTAGTTCAGTCTAAACAGATATCCTCTAAGGATCAGATTTTATGTGACAGTAACCACGTAGCATTTCTACGTAAGCCATTTGCTTATCTTTCATTCCAGCAGTCAACATTAAAGAGCGAGTTTCATGTTTCTTTAAAATGGTGGTTTAAACCTTTCTGTCTCTGTCTAACCTGCAGAGAAGGAGGTGAGTATGACTCTGTGGTTGAGCGGATGAGTCGCACGGTAGTTGTCCTGCAGCAGCATCTTGTCTGGTTCTTCAGCTTTACTGGAGTAAAGGATCGTCTCCATCCTCAGCAGCTGGAATGGAGAGGTGAGCGGGAGAAGGGCGAGAAGAGCAGTTGCAGTGAGTTATAAGTGCTTCACATAAAAACACAGAGCAACTTTCTCTCCTGCTGGTTGAGTAAAAGTTGACAGACATGGTGTGGTACTGCAAAGTTAGGTAAGAGTCATAAAGGAAATGAATTTGTTGCAAATCATGTTGACCAATTTAAGAGGTGTAATCCAAGTTTACACATTCCAACACAAATAAAGACATTTTTTAGTTATTTACTCGTGTAATATACTGAAAGCATACATATATTTCCTGAAAGGTGTATTGTGAGTAATGACTTAACTTTATACACATTTTCACGTCAGCTTTCTCACATTCTACAAACAAAAATGATTTACATTCAGCATGTGTTTCATGTCGGAACTTTTCTTCAAAAATGTGGGTAAATTATTGAATACAGCAAAATATTCCCCAGTGCACAGAAACACAACAACAAAATATAATTTCTTTAGAAAAATCTCTATTTAATTAGCACTGATATGATTAACTCGGTGTTCAGCTCTGCTGGAATCGCATGACTCGGTGAGTTTGAATGTGAATACAGTCAACACCAAGTTCAACTGTGATGTCCTGACGTGTCTGATGGCACTTACAGTGGGTTCTGCAACATGACATTGTGTTTCCTACGAATTCTTTTTGTTCCCCAAAAGTTTGATACAAAATCTGCAAATCGCAATTGCTCAAGTACCAGTGCCACATAATTTGGAATACTTGAAAGGTATTGCTTCACTGCCCCCTGTGCATTCCTGTGCTACGATCCGTTCATGTGCAACAGGAACAGTCTTGGAACTTTTTGATTGCCCCTAATATTAAATAGCTACTTACTAAAAATTACCAGGGTGCAGTAATGTAGATGTATCAAGTTCAGTGTTATTGGGATGAGACAGCATTTTGATTTCATGCTGGATTATAATGGAATTTGTCTTAATGAACAATTAGCTGTGTTTCATCCAGACCTGTGCCTTTGAGATTTGAACCCTTTCATGAAACAGTGTCCAGATAACACTCTGGTAACACGGCGGTGTTGTTAGGGAGCCATTGTATCGATAGTAGCGTCCCAGATCCTGAGGGAGCAGAGACTGGACGTCGAAGGCTGGGATGGACACTTTCTGGTCTGATTGTGGATGAGAGGCAAAGAAAAATAAGGAGGCTGTTAAAGGAGGTTGTAGCATCACACAGAAAAAAAACAACCACTTTATAAATACTCAAACCAATATGTTTCTTTTTATGCCTGTTTGAGGACAAAATATTCTTATTGTCAAATTGTTCCCCATGACGTCAAATTTAGTGATAAACTCTGACTGGAGAGTATTGAGAATCAATTTACATTTAATTCACTCAGTCCAAAAATAGAAATGGAAACTTCAAATTACTAAACAGAGAATGCAGCACAAATGTTTGTCAAATTAGTTGGTTGTAAAAGAAATGGAAAAGCACTGTAAGCCAAACAGCAAGATGCGGTTTTAAAAACTACTAGAGGACGTACTGGCATGTCTGATGCGGCTCAGGTAGTTGAGGATGTTGTTGAATGACGGGTTCGTCTCCTCACCTGTCTGAGAAACCAAAACTCAGGCTTACATTTTTTTTCATTGCTACTCCAGCTAAAGTGTAAAACATGTATTCTTCGTGTTCTTTCCTTATTGTGTGATTTGCTACTGTATGACCGAATAGTTTTGTTACCACAATGAGAATCCCTAAAACAGCCAAGCCGTCTCTCTGTGTCATCGCTGCGGACATGTTGGGGTAGAGTTCAGAGTTGTAGTGCACCACATGCAGCTGGAGGAAGGAGGAGTACACTGTAATCACATCGATGACAAACAGAGAGACGAAGACAGACTTGTGTTGCTCTGTTCTGACAGCTAACGGTTAAAAAGAGAGGGAGAGACCAGCAGAAGAAGGATTGCGTGAATGAAACGAATGAGAAAGCACTTAATTGTCTCATTATGTAATGAGACCACTCGATCATGTCCGCTTCCTTTTTTTTTTTTTTTTATATATATATTTGTCCTTGACTTTATCTTGTTTCTACCAGCTCTGCAAGATTTGAGTCTTAAATTCCCTCACACCTCTTTTCCCTCCAGCCGCTAACCCCTGAAGGAGCTGGTCAGTGACAGATGGCAGAAACTGAGGCACTGAGGCGCCCGTCCTTACTGCACTCTTTACCACATGATATCTCAACAACGCCTTAAAGGGATTACTTCAAATTTGGCAGATGGGTTCACTTTGTCCCAAGGATGTCCTGATTCGATTATGGCATTCAAAGGTCAGAGGTGAAGGTCACTGTGACCTCAATTTCATCCCTCTGTCTGTAATATGTCTGCAACACCTTGACGGTATTCCTTCAAATGTAACGTGAAATTTTGGTGGCTAAAGGTCACTGTGACCTCACAAAACACATTTTATGCTAATTCTGAAAACATTTCCCACAAATGTGTAACACGATAAAATGATGTAGTGATGACATTTCATATACAAAAGGTAAAAGGTTAACTTTACTATGACATAATGTTCTACAAAAACCTTTTTGTGGCCATTATTCAACTCTAGAATGAATGGCCCACTAAAAGTAAGGTGGGGCGATTCAATCCCTGTTTTCTCCTGTCCAAATGACAAAGTTTCCTTGGGCAAGACACTGAACCCCAGTTGCTCCTCTCTAATCTTGGGTGTCCACCTTGAAACTGTGGTGATTGTGTAGATCTTCTGTGCTGTCTGGTTGAAGGTGTGCGTGAAGCATCCACGTTTTAGAATTTGTCGCTTCTTTGCAGCAACATCTGTAGTTTAAGCTTCGTCTGTTGTCAACAACAGTTGGCTACAACTTTAAGTTCTATCACAATCAGCTTTAATGGTCAAACTCCTTCAAAGCCTTGATTACATATTATATTATATGCGTCTGGACAGACATGAATGTAAAACTTGACTGGTTGGCAGAGGTATAAAACCACAAAGCAGTAATTCTTTGTTTTAATCAAAAATAATCTACCACAAATGTTTCCTTGTTCCCTTTCTCAACCTATACTCTCAATGACGGGACTTCAATGTTCTGTCTCCATCTTTATCGCTCTGTAAACCAGAATTGACTCAACAGAATACGTTTTTGTGAGAGATGCCGAGAAAAAAATAAGTTATTAGAGGGAAAGAGGGCTATAGTCACAGAAGAGAAGAAATACAGTACTAAGTATAGCAAAGAATGGTACTCAAATTATCCTTAAATCCCATAAATCCACAGTAAAGATGAAAGACAACAATGTGTTAGTTCATCTCTCAATACTCTGCAGCTGTGGAGTGCTCATTTATTCCTATAAAAGGGTGGTCAGAAACCCTGTAATTGATGATTATTTTTATCATTGAGCTGATTATTTTTCTTAATCGATTCATCATATAATCAATTACATGTTGAAAAATAGTTTAAAAAAATGGTACTAACAATTCGATAATGTCTTAAATGTCCATGTTTAGTCCATTTACAATCTTTAGATAGTCTGTTTACTGCACATGTTAAAGACAAACAGGAAGTCGTCACATTTGAGAGGCTAAAAACTGAAAATGTTTGAAAAAAATATTATTTTTTTTTGCTGGAAAAATGACTAACAACTATTTAATTGCCTATTATGGTTCTGTTAATTATCTCATGGATTGACAACCTGACTATTGCAGCTCTTAAGGGCACAGATATTTAGTTGACTTTTTTTTTTTAAAGTGATTTCCTAACCCAGCGTGGTTTTTAGCAAATGTTATTAAAACAGTGGACAGTGATTTTGTTTGGGACTATTTTCAGCTGCGGATTCCTTCCACATGCAGTGTGCCAGTGAATAGTTATTTATTCGATGACATGATCATTAAAGATAATAGATGTATCTGCTGTCTTGTTTCACACAATTGTGTTTGCTGACAATAATTTATGTGGTGTTTTTTTTTAAAAAAATATGTATTTAATGGCAGCTCCATAGAAAACCTATGTGTAGGTGTGTGTCCTGTAGTAATGTGTTAATACACCACAAATATCAGCCGTTTTAATCGATCGTAAATTCCTTGTATTATTAAAGGATTAGTTAAATCTCATTGAACTGGCCTGATTTTTGGCTTCTAGATGGTACACACTTCTTAATCTCTTCAAAAAGGACTGACTTTGTTGTTCGTAATCTGTTGATTATGTAATTGATGCGTCATGTATCGTCTGTGTTTTACACTGTCATCATCTCTTACCACTCCTGTGGATTTTACTATATACGTTTGGGTGTGTTTAAATGTACCTCTGCATCCGCACTCAGCCCATTGATGGTGTGTTCGCTACCCCCGTGACTCGGGCTGCCACTGCCCCAGTGGAGGTGCATTTGTACGGCTGTAAAGAGCCACGGCAGCCCCCCCAGTCCCATCCAGTCTGGCAGCTCAACGACCGCTGATGGAGAGAAAATGGGGAAAAAAACAGTTGACGTCTTCTCTGTGCTCTCGAGGAAGGCATTTGATGACAAACTGCAATTTTTCTTAAAAGTGGATATCAAAATTCTTCAAGTTTCAAAGTAATCAATGGGTAGTAAAAGTTTGCTGCTGGGTTACGTGTGAGTGCAGAATACACAAAGGCTGCTAGAATACACAGGAGCTGGTCACACTGGGAGCAGGAAATCAGCTGGCTGCCATAGTTACCTGTGTGTCCGTTATTGTAGAGAGTGAAAGGCCTGTTGCCATGCTGACTGTAGCCTAGCGGTGTCACTGGGATCAAACTGGGGTCGTATTTAGTTTGGGTGGTTATCACATCAACCGGGGACTGGGAAGTACCGCCGCAGTCAGGGAAATACTCGGGCCACTCAGACTGACCCACCAGGCCTTTGACGGAGAAAAGACAGAAGCAGTAATGTTACCCAATCACACAGGCCACTGGTTGTGAAAAGCCTCTATTGATCGGTCTCTAATTATGCAGGACAGTTATTACATTTTGTTCTTTTTAGATTTGCAGCCTCATGACAGCAAAGTGAACAATATTGGAGTGTCTTTGCACAGTTGATGATTCAGGACAATTTTTTTTTATCCTTTTCCCTGAAATATATCGAAAATTAGCCAAATGATCAACACTGCATTTCAGTGAATGCAGATATAACTGTATGAACTTCAATTGCATTTTCCCTTGTAGAAATTAATCCACGAAGCTTTTCTTTAGCCATATAGCAAGGGCCATCTTTCCAATATGCCTCCTAATAATGTTGAGCTCCATGCATCCATAACATGAAGGAGTTGGTATCCATAAACACACACAGCACCATCTCGATAAGTTTCACCTGAAGCTGGATTCTTTTGTTACTGTATGAATTTGTCTCAGGATCAAACTATCCCGTCATATCTTTACTAAATACTTAAAACTGAATCCAACCTTAAACACAGGTGACATGTAAAGACGTAGAAATGAACACAGACATGAATGGTTACCAACAACAAAAGCAGGTGATCAAGGCAATTCACTGAATAACTAATGTCAACATAATCAATACCAAATGTCACTTGAGCCTTATATTACCTCTTCCTACCTTGGTTCTACGGTATTATTCATATGACCTCATATTTTTCGTGTCGTTGCAGTTATAGTAAAAACATTTTTTTTAAATCGTATACAATTTAGATTTAAAAGGTGTCACAAATTACAGGATAATGCTTTGAGAGAAGATTTTTTTTTTTAAATACTTCCAATATATATTAATCTGCCATCCCATTATTCTTAATTAAGTGTCCTTTTCTTGCCACTAGAAATATGTTTTTTGAAAATATTAACTTTAGTATTATTTAGAATAAATCTTTGCAGTTACCATTTAATTGTTTTTTCATGACCCACATGAAAGATGTAAAAATAATTTAAAAAATTCAGAAAAAATGTGGTTATATAACAGGTTCTAAAATATCTTCTAATTAACTGGAAGCCACGGAAAACAAATACAAAATTACTTTGATTTGTGAATTGCAACTTCAGTATTTGAACATAATAAAAAACTGAGGAGTGGAAAAAATATAATAAAAATTTGGAGAAAATATTTTATAGTGTTCAGTCTTCTGTACATTTTTTATATTAAGCAATATCGGTGGTTACAGTTGGGTTACTGTAGGTTCCTATTATATAGCGTACGTCCTCGGCTATAATGTACTAATATCTGGTAATGTACTTACACTACTTACAGTTAAATAAGCTATGTAGTTTAAATTCCAAGAAAGACCTTGTAAAAAATAAAAAATTTATTCATTCTTAGACAACCAGACACATCTGCCCGAATTAAAACCCCAGGTGGATAGAGAGAGAAAGTAGTTGAGGGAGAAGAGAGCGACTGAGGCCTGAGTTCACTGAACAAAAAGAGACTCGGCTGCCCAATTGCATGATAAAAGAAAGTTACCCCCCCCCCCCCAAAAAAAAAAAAAAAACTAAACTAAAAGAAAACGAGAGTGACGTGTCAAAGACGCTAGATTTCAATTGCAAAGAGAGGAATGCTTTAGAAAGCAGGCGCACCACTGACGCGTTTTACACACAAAAATGCAAGTGTTCAGTCCCATATTTGTGGCTGCAGGTTTCACCGTACCATGATTTGTAAGGCATGGACCATGATTTGGATGCAACGCGTCACAACGCGATAATTTATCTACGGAACGCCTAGTTTGTCCCTCAATCACCTTTCTTTCTCGCGCACACACGCATATAAATGAGAGAAGGGAGCTTTACGTGAGTGATGTAAACACATACCACTCCTCCTCTCCCGCTGCTCTCTCAGTGCCTCGAACCCCCCACCATGCACTTCTAATCCGTTCTCTCCCCGCGACCCCTCTCTGCAGCAAAAACCCCGCACCGCGACTCAACTTCAAAAGTGAATCTCGCGGCCCTGCCATTGGTCGTCATGGAGGTCTCCATGGTGACCGGAGGCCGAAATTTCTGACCCTCTGCACCTACTCTACCTTTCCTTGCATGCTTACCCCTGTCCTGAATGCAGCCCCTAACAAAGACACGCACAACACGCACACACACACGCATGCAGATCCTAACAGCTCAGCAATGGCCACATCATGCAATGCAGCATCACACGCCATGCCTCACACACCAGCTCACCCTTGTGGATGGTCCCTAATGACAATATTTACACGCAAACGTGTTAGATACTAGATCACTCCGCATGTTGCTGCACAGCACACGAGCCTAATAACGCCTTAACAAACACAATGCCAATAGGCTCCAGGCACTGCTTCTTAAGTTTGCAGTGTATTCTGTAAGTACTGTACATCAGTGTTGCTCTCCTGAATGCACGCAGAGTGCTGGTAATCTGTGTGCCCCATTCATTCCCACAATGTCATTGTCCAGGGCATAGGCAGCCAGTGTGCGTCAACAACACAATAAACACATCGGTTATTGTGTGCTGCAACAATACAGTGCGCGATTTTGAATGCTTTTGCTTCATCCCGTCCCATCTCCCTCTCTCCGTCCAACACACTCATCCTCGTGCACCTGTCTCCCTCCGCCAGCCTCCCTCTCAGTCTTGCTCTGGCTTTCTTCCTCTCTATCGCCCTCCTCCCCTTCATCATCTCTGTGTGACTGCTGTGCTCATGCCAGCTTGTTGAACTGTAACTAATACAGACAGAGAGGGAAGGAGAGGCAAACAGAGGGAGAAGCAGTGGGAGATGTGGGGAGGGGGGACAGACGCAAATTCTACCCAAGTTCACGCTACCAAGCGTTCATTAAAGTGTTAATGTTTTCCTCTTTAACGTGTGCAAGACTAGGGCTGTTTTATTCAGAGAATTTTTCAGGAGAACGTGTTAAAGTTTGAGATATCAGCAGACTAGTTCACCACAAGTTAACATGTATTAGACATTAAAATTCCCCCAAAATTCCATCATTTCACCCCAATTCTCCAAATGTCACAATGCTTTCCGTTTAATGCTGAAGTGACTTTAGGATTTTGCTCCTTATTTGTAAAGCGGGTAATAGTCTGGCCCCACATTATACATTATATCAGACATACTTACCACTCTCTGCAACACTGAGTTGCTTTGATTTAGATTTTTCTCCATAAAGTAGAGTTATAGTAAATGTTAACTTACCAGTGTAGGTCCAGCTGATTTCCTCTGAAAAAAAAGAAAAGAACAAAAACTTCATGAAACTCCTATTTTAGTCATTTCTTGTTCTCTTCACTCACAGTGGCTCTAAATTAGTTTTTCAGCAAACACTGGCTGTGCTAAAATCATTATAAATAATCACTCCAGTAAAATTCTAAATAAGAAGTAGCTGATTATGTTCCACAACACAATAGCTCTCAAATACTATTCAAATCCCTTTGTTATTTCTGGAAAGGACTACTACTCCACGATTAAAACTCAGACTGAAACACCCAAACAGCACCAACATCAAGGCCAACAAAATCTCACATGATGCCTGTTATTATGTTAATAAGACCTTACCGGCAGTATGACCAGCCGTCCACTGGAAAAACATAAGTATTAGAAGGATAAAAAGACCCAAACAGTCCATGTTCGCCCTCTTTGCCCATACACAGAAATGAATAAAAGCGGACGGCGAGATGAGGAGCAAGTGAGGGAGAGACAGAAAGAGAGGGGGGGAGGACTGGGTCCAGCGATCCCACCTGCCACTGCTCTGTTTAACAGCCAGAGTGTTGATGCTGACTCCACTCCAGCATACAGGGCACCAGAGCAGGTCTCAGCAAGACACGGATGGACAGAAAGTAATAAAAGAAAAGAAAGCGGTAGATCAGGGAGAGACAAGTCCCCAAAGAAGGACCACTGAGTGATAATTAATTCACTGTTAGTTGTGGAAAGAGTGGGGGTGATAGAACAAAGGGTGAGAGAGATGGAGGGATGGAGGAAAAAGCAAGTGACTGCATGGAGGCAATAGGGTAAAAAGGGCAACAAAAAAAAAAACGGTGACTAAAAGAGAAAGCCATAAAATATAAAGAATGCACCGACCACGATGGAGGAGAAATGGACATGTGTGAAATAAGAGGAGTTTCTGAGAGGACGAATTCTAAATTTGAGTGCTTCTGAATTCATTCTGGGTGAGAGGAGCTTCCTTCAGTTTGACAACGAACTTCATTTGATTTTATTTGCCTTATTACTCTCGATGATTATCAGACATGACAGAAACAGAGAATAAGCCGCATCACTGGCTGCATGACTAACTTGTAAGTAGTTCTTCCCTTCTCAGACTGATTTGTTGTACTTTAGCTGACAGGTAAACAGCATCTTATATATTTTCTTATTTATGACCCACACTACATCTTTATACGTTACATCTTTTATTGTTTATTCTATCTTTGGATAATTGTATTTTTTAATTTGGAGTATTACGGTACAATAATTTCACTGCAGAGTCTTATGAATTCTGTATATAAACTTGAACTTGTAGTTGAACATGATTAATCTCAGAGATCCTTTCTGAAGTCCCGAGCCTCTGGTTGGAATCCATTCTGCTCCTAATTGTTCATTTTAAATGAATGAGTCTGTGTAATATGTTGGCTAGTCTCACCATTTACATAAGTAACCCATAACAAACATATGCAAGCTTATACTATATTTTATACTATGTTTTGTATGTGATGGTTAGGCATATGAAGTATATTTCATCTGCAGAGCAGTCACATTAAAGTGACACTACATTCGAATGACTAATTACTAACAATTCTTACTACTAACTATTAGACCCAATGTAATCTGGGCTACAACCATCAAGAGTTTTTTTGTTATTAATCAATTAGTTGATTATTTTACAGTGGTGGAATGTAACTAAGTAGATGTACTTAAGTACAAATTTGCCATAGTTTATTTTTAATTTACTTGACTACTGTATATCCATTTTATGCAATTTTATTCTTCCACTCTAACACATATCCGAGGGAAATATTGTTTGTTTGTTCCACTATATATTTAGCAGCTTTAGTTACTTTTAAATATAAATTTTCTTCGTTTGAAAAAAAAATTTTAGTTTAAAAAAATACAACATTAAGCCACTGAATCCCAGACCATTTTTCTGGCTTGTGACAAAAACATCACTGTCCAGTTGTGTCTCTTTGTCATGTCATCAGTTCACCCAAAAAACAGACATTTCTCCTCTGAATGCCTTAGATAGCTTAGTTTAAACCAAACTCTTCTATTTTTTTTTTTTTTTTCAAAAAGAGGCAAAGCTTAGAGAAAAGTCAATTCAAATGTATGTTTATTCTCCCATGAATTATCTCTTGACCCCTTTAGTTGGTCTTGCAACCCTTTGGAGGGGCTCAGCTTCTGTGTTGGGAAGCACTGAATAAACCAGCTAACTGTATCCAGTTAAAACATTCAAGGTTACGGATCAAACCTTACTGACACCTTGAGCAGTTACTGCATTAAAATGATGCATATACATTGATGCAACAGTATTATTAATGTAATCTATTAAAATATAGGAGTCGTAGGGACTGACATTCTGCAAATACTTTTGATATTTAGACTATAATACTTACTTTTGGAGCTACAGTATGTACGTTTACTTAAGTAGGATTTTCAATGCAGACATTTTACTTATAGGAGTATTTTTAATCGTGGTAGTGGTACTTTAACTTGAGTAAAAGATCTGAATACTTCTTTCACCACTGTTATTTTCATCGTTAAATAGTTCTATGATTTGTCTGTATAATGACAGAAAATATTGATAAAAGTTCTGAAAAGCATCCAAATGGATTTGTGACTTCAATTGTCTTGTTTTGACTGAATAAATCTGTGTAATACTGTCATACAGGACGGGAGAAACAACAAGTGCTCACATGAATGAAGCTGAAGAATGTGACTGAAATAATGTATTAGAAAGATTGCAGATGTATTTTCTGCTGGTTAACTAATCAGTGAATCAATCAGTGGTTGCAGCTGTGTTAGATTGGTCAGAATTAAACCCACAATAATGTGATTTTTTTTTTTTTTGTCTTTGATTTTTGTGTGTCATGAGGTGTCTTTACCGGCCTTTTTCACAGAGGACATTGTGGCATGTCCAGGGTACAAAATATTAGAAAATAATAATAATATAAATAATTTTCATCCCAAATTGATTGGCACTGTTTCATGTCTTTTTAGTCAGAACAATCAGCATTTATCGTTTTCTTTTTTTAGGATGCATCATTCTTTGTAAGAACCTGTTTAATGTATGGACACTATTTATAGTCTGAACAAAATCTGACTGATTTTGGGACGTACACTATGTCTCCATGTTAAAAAAAGGTTAGATAAACTAAGAATTTAGGACAGAAAACTTTTATAAAACACTTGTTCAATACGAACACGAGGGGGAGCCCTCTCCACGCGACATATTTTGAGTCCGTAAGCAAAAACACCGAAATGTACATATGTTATTCCCTCCTGTAACATTGGAAAGATTGGCTACGATCCTGGATCTGCTCCTTTAGCGGTGAATAATGGAACAACGACACTCATTTCGATGGAAAATAGGCATTCACGTAAAAAAAAAAACTAATGTGGGTGTAACAAAAAAAAAAAAACATTCCACTTCTGTAAACCACTAACTGCCACCAAATTACATCACCAATAAGTGTTGGTGCTCTGCTTTACGTTTTTAAACTAGAATATGCTGTATATTGTCTTTTAGGGTGCATTTTCCTTTAAAATCTCGGGCAATTCAGCCAAGAGTCTTTTGATGTAGATTACATCACGTGGAGTCAAGGATAAACTTAAAACATTAAAATAAAACTGCAAAGGTTACATCACTCACTGCATCATGTATGCGAAGTCTGGAAGAGAAACATGGTTGGTAGGTATGTAGGTATATAGGTATATAGGTATATAGATAGATAGATAGATAGATAGATAGATAGATAGATAGATAGATAGATAGATAGATAGATAGATAGATAGATAGATAGATAGATAGATAGATAGATAGATAGATAGATAGATAGATAGATAGATAGATAGATAGATAGATAGATAGATAGATAGATAGATAGATAGATAGATAGATAGATAGATAGATAGATAGATAGATAGATAGATAGATAGATAGATAGATAGATAGATAGATAGATAGATAGATAGATAGATAGATAGATAGATAGATAGATAGATAGATAGATAGATAGATAGATAGATAGATAGATAGATAGATAGATAGATAGATAGATAGATAGATAGATAGATAGATAGATAGATAGATAGATAGATAGATAGATAGATAGATAGATAGATAGATAGATAGATAGATAGATAGATAGATAGATAGATAGATAGATAGATAGATAGATAGATAGATAGATAGATAGATAGATAGATAGATAGATAGATAGATAGATAGATAGGCAGGCAGGCAGGCAGGCAGGCAGGCAGGCAGGCAGGCAGGCAGGCAGGCAGGCAGGCAGACAGACAGACAGACAGACAGACAGACAGACAGACAGACAGACAGACAGATAGATAGATAGATAGATACTGGTAAACTACTTTGCCAGTTTCCCTATTCTAATAAATTGATTAGGTCTATTATTTCTTTTATTTAATGTAATCTGAATGATGCAGGACTACATTAAGATATATAGCCTAAAATTAACATGTCTGCTCATATGTAGCTCTATATTTGCAGCGAGATGTTTTTCTTTGTCAGCACTTTACTGTAATCCATCAGATTGTCGCTATAGGCTATATTCCTGTTTTCACAACGCTTAATCTCAACTTCATGTTAGACTCTTTACTGCTCTCGATTTAGAGTTACTTGACAGTGATTTCTTTGACTGGTCAGAGTTATTTTCGACATAAACTCACATCTCTGGCATTAACACCACAGCTTTATTTGTTCTCCACATCCTCAGTCTATCTCCATGCTCTGTCTTTTTCACGCTGTGCACAGGACCGCTCAAACGTGAAGCGCAACAGCAAAATTATGCAACAGCGGTAGCCCTCGCCGGCCTCCAATTGGCTACCCAGCGTTCCCGAGGGGCGTGGTTAAAATATTTCTACATGCTATTGGCTACGTCTACGCACGGGGGGAGTCAGCTGATTTCATTCACAAATCTAGCAGCGGAGCGCCTCTCCGACATGTGAAGATCCCTCTGTTTATACTGTGGCACACATGTCTCTGCTCCGCCAATGTGAGCGGAGAGAACCTCTGCAGCCGTGGCAGAAGATGGTGCTTGACTATGAATAAAACATTGGTGTTTCATTTTATTTGAGAAGTTGCTTATACAGTCGTTTTTTTTTTTTAATTCCTTAATGTATATTAACAAATTGGTATCCGTTGAGGTAACAGCGATTGTAAATATTAAATCTCGACATCTGAAACGGGAGTATTATGCACGCGCTGTTGCACCAATGCAAATCCATCAGTAAAGAAATCTAACCGAAAGGAGGAGAGATGATGGTTGATAATTAAGAAGTAGGTGATCAATTAGGGCTTCAAACTAAATAATGAATGCTTTTAATTTGAAAAGGAATACTTAAGTGGAGCTGTCCCTGCTTGTCTTGCCATGAAATTAACTGTCAAGGCATATGCAAACACTACACGAAGAATACCAAATGTTTCCTTCTTTTCTTTTCTGAAAATTATTCAATTGCAATAAGAATGAATAACTACATTACCTGTAGTGATGAGGAGGCTGAAGAAGAAGCCTGGTAGATATGTGCAGTGCAGAGAGGACAGAGTAGCAGTGTGTAATTGCTCCCCAGCTGTAGTAGTTTCCAGGTGAAACTTGATATATTAATTAGCCTCTGCAATAAGAAGAGATAAAGTTTAGTCTCTCTCAGGGCTTCTTGTCTTCCCATAAGCGGATACGATTTCTGTTGTGGTGTCTAGCTCTCACCATACATGCCGAGCATTTGGCCTTACAGGAACATCTGCCCGCTTTCAGTACCTAAACGCTTGCATGCTTTCAGAGTGAACAAGAATGAAAGACAAAAGACCTTTATCATTTCAGAAATATTATTAATAATAATGTATTTAATATGTGTAAACATACTGTAATTAAGCTGTTTCAGCTTCCTCCTGACATAAATCTATACCATATGCTTTTGAGGACATACTACATACTTTTCAACACCAGTCTTAAATGACATTGCACCATACATCATTTCATAGCACCTGACATTTTTCCACTTTTCCACTCATCCCAAGCCGTATTTATTTATTTAATTTGATTTGTTTTTTTTGTATATATAGTTTGTGTGTGTGTGTATTTATTTATTCATTGATCTTATTTTTCTCTAAAATAATTATTTTTATCCATCTTATTTTATGTATACATATTTGTAAATGTTGTCTTATTGTGTGCCTCTTTTTTTGTGTTTCTTTGCTGCTGTAACAACAAAATTTCCCCACTGTGGGATTAATAAAGTCCAAATCCAAGTCTAAATCTAAACTCCAACATCTACAAATCATTTACACCGTAATGTACCTTCAGAGCTGGCAAAACAGACTTTATTCCATATGTGCATTCTTCCATTTCTACCAGTGTAACCCAATTGAAGAAGTCTCTGATTTCCACCCTTAGATACCAGTTTGACGCAACGCACTTTGACCCACTTAGGCTTAGGTTTGTCATGGCCACTCTTATTGGATTCTGAACTACGTCAATACAAGGGACGATAACGAGAAGGGGATTTAGAGAAAAACACACAGAAAGCAGGTGGGGGAAGGGGTTTAGGGGGAAGGGAGATGGAAAGATGGAAAGGATGGGGGTGGTCTTCAGCACCCATGAACTCAGAGTGGGTTCATTGGGTTCGTGTGCTGCAGAGGAATGCTGCGGGGGGTAGGGAGCTTTTTCAACCTGGTCTCTGTTACGCATACACAAGCAGGAACCTTGTCCTTGGTTTACCATTACCAAAGGTCAAGCATTATTGTGTTTTTACAATAAAAGGAGGTAGTTTGCTCACCTGGTCTTGCAGATACTGAGGGACTGTATAGTTACAGCTCTCAAACACAGATATTGTCACTCAAACCAGGTCACAGCCTGTTGTGTGGATGGTAAAGAGGGTCAGTAGGTTCATGTGTATGTTGTATGTACAGTGGGGGAAGGGCACGTCCTTCATTCCTGACTGCATTACCAAAGCTCCTAAGAGGCATCCACCGCTCTTCAAACTGATACTTTACGTCTAAAAATAACACTAAAAGCCAACATAACTGACCGGCAATTAAAGTCTTGTGAGGAGAGAAAATACCAATACATAATGAGTGTGACAGATGATGCTGTGTGGTCTATACATGCTGGTATAATGCACTGCATGTTTCAAGTGAGTGTCATTGGGTTCACTGGGAACCTATAGGAGGGGGAGGCTGTAGGTCATGGTCATGAAAACTGACTCGTGGTGTTATGGCCACTGCACTTTGAATAATTATTAATTTCAATTTAAAGATACAAGCACAATGACACAAAACCAAATACAATATCACATTATGTTAAATATACCAAAATATCACATTTGTGACGTCAAATGTTTCAGCTGTTTATCTATCTAGCTTACAAAGCAAGGCAAGAAAATACTGACCCTTTTTTTTAATTGTGAAAGTGCAGGAAAAATACTAAATGGAAGCAACAGAATAATTTCACCCATACAGTGACAGTTACATTAGGCAAGATATCGCTGACGGAGAGAATTACTTTGGGATAATAGGGAGACTTAGTCATGGCAATACTGAGAAGAAATATATGATATTCTGGCCTGTTCCTAGCTATGAGATAAAAACAGAAATATTATATATTATATATCTATGCTCTTATACAATCTTCAGACATACAACACAGACCTATTGAAACTGCCTGGAGACAGACTGTGCAATGTGATGCAATATAATTCCACATAGTGATAATAACCTGGTCTGAGTGGAAGTGTGGCTGAACTCAGTCAAAATATGTCACCTTTGAATTATATTTTCGATTGGCAGGTGTCAAATCTGCTCTACACAGTCCAGGAGAAAGGTGTTTATGTGTCTGGGTGGGCTTTCATCCCAATGCAGAAAAATGACTTTATGACCTCTCCCTTTGAATGATAGTGAGTGGAGGAAAGGTCATCAGGCTTTGCTGGATCTCCGCAAACATTTATTCTATTAAACCATTAATCGGTGAGTTGAGTTGCATAAGGTTTCTCATTTTCTGGCGCACTCACAGCATGCGCGTGTTCCTATGTTTTCGGTGGGAGTGGGCGGGGTCCTCATTTCTGTCTACATCAGATGCATAAAACATTGTGCCATCTCCTGGGCCGAAGCTCTTGTGCGTGCGTGCGTGTCCGTGCGTGTGTTTACACCCGCTCGCTGTAGTAGAGCAGCCCTGCCCGACACCATACACAACGGGCGACACATGAGTGGGCAGGACCGTGAGTGCCCGGACGGCCGTCCAATCAGCGGCTCGTAAAGCAATCACTGGCTGGACGGTTCGGCCAATGGCGTGCGCCGCCGCCGGGACGGGAGCCAATAGAATGCGTGCAAAACGTGGGCACGTGGATCAGCGCACATGTTGACGCTCGTAAACTGTCGAGAGAAAGAGCTAGCAAAGGCACAGACCGATGAGCAGCCGGGCGGTGAGCGTGTGTGAGAGCTGAGGCTGGGCGCCCCGATGCTGCTCCATCCACGGAGTGTGTGCTGACGGATCTGTCGTATTAAAGTAGGAGGTAGAGCCGTCATCGATCGTTTTTGGCAGCTGCTATTTTTTGTTTTTTTCCCCTCACATTACCGAAGGTGAGTATTTCCTCCGTCCGTTTTCTGCTTTGTGGCTAACGTCCCCCGAAGTTGGCAGGCTAGCCTAAAGGAATTTCCTGTCCCGCTACATCCTGTATGTGCTCCCCGTATTAAAGCTTATTTTATTTCCTCGTGGTGTTTTGTTGCAGCTACTTTCATTCACAAATTGTCATCGCTTTTATATTAACAGAACAATACAACGATACAAAAAAATAAAAACGTTTTTCTTGTTTGACGTTTGCTTTATGATCATGTTAGTGGGATTATTTCAGATTCTGTGTGTTTCAAATGTGCTGAGCACTTTGTATTAAAATGTGTGGCGTGTTAGTTCCCGTTGTTGGTATCGTGGTGCGGAGCAGACAAGAGGCAGGCGGCCAACACCTGAGACGCAGCCTCATGGTCCATGCCTACCTGTGCAGGCTGTGCCGCCGACACATGCACACTCCCACCTCTTATCTCCATCCGCCACAGGCTGAATAAGCCAAATCAGAAAGGGCGTGGACAAAAATAGGAATAAGGACCACATTGCGCTCTTGACACATTCGTGTAAACTACGCGACATCTGGGTTTTCCAGCCATCAGAGACACTCCGACGCATTCTGTGATCAAAGCAGAACAGGTTTAAGACATTGCATCCACTTTAATGAGCGGGTCTTTTCTCGCTTTGCTTTCTGTGTGGGCTGAATCTGTACGAGTTTAGACTTTTATTTATGATAAGATCTGTGTTGGGTTGTTCCTGTTCGCCCAGTAATTTCCCCCCCTTCTGTGTCGGTGGGATCAGAGACCAGCAGCAGGCACTCGGGGGATTACGCAGGACCAAGAAAAAGAAACTGAAAGACAAATGAGAGAAAGGCACATGGCCGCAGATACAGAATGTAAAATGTGAGTGAGAGAGGAGGAGGAGGGCTGGTTTGGACAGGAAAGGAAGAGCAGGGCACCACGCTTGTGTGCATAACGAACAGGATGAGCTGAAAGCAGAGCAGAGAGATGAGAGGCATACCGAAATGCAGCCGGAGAGGAAAGAGAGTGGTGTGTGTGTGTTGTGAGAGAGCGAGTGTGTGTGTGTGTGTTGTGTGAGTGAGTGAGAGAGTGAGTGAGTGAATCCAGGGGGGGATGGAGAGCGAGACAGAGAGGAGGGGCTAGAGAGAGCACCGGAGGCTGAGCGAGAGAGAGAGCGAGCGAGAGAGCCTATTCTGATTTCACTACTCTACAAGCTCCCATCCCCCTCACATTTTACTCTCCTCCAGTCTCCAATCTCTTCAATGGGAGCGAGACATGCACTACCATTGTGTGCCTACTGCCTACCCCCATTCCCACTCTGCACCATGTTAAACTAGGGCACCGGTATACCCACCATTTTGAGTAATAGGGGTTATTATTTTGGGGAGACAGGGAAATGGAGTAATGGAGGTAAGGCAGTTTTGTGCGATTAATTTGTTTCGGTGTCTCTCGCTTCATGTCTGTCAACATTTGAACCGCCTCCCACTTGAGTACCAACTTCAAACATGCTGGTTTTAGTGTTTCTGTCTAAGCTGAATTGTAATAATCCCAACCCTCTCCTGCTGCCCCAACAGCTATGCAGTCCCAGGGCAGCACTTCCTCTCAGCCCTCCTTTGATTCCCTGAGCTCCAGCGACAGCCTCGTGTTCAGCGACTCGGAGCAGGCGGAGGATGACGCTGACGTCTTTCTGACGGACAGCTCTTCCTCCATCATCATCAGCGGGGCGGGAAGGGCTACGACCAGCGGAGATGCGGGATCAGAGAGCCCCGGGTCCCAGTGGACCTGCGAAGGCTTCACCGACAAAGAGGAAGAGGAGGAGCCGTACAGGTCGGAGAGTGCCGGCAAAGCGGCTCACATCGGCGAGACGGCTCCTGCCAGCCAGACCCCAAAGTCACAGGGAGATCTGCTGTTCGCTCAAAAGGTAAGGAAAAGAAAGAGGGATGACATAGCAATGTGTGTGCAGAGGAAAGCCCAGCAGACAGCCTCGGTAGTAATCTATCTTCTCTCCCTCTTCCTCTGTCAGTGTGCTGAGCTGCAGGGTTTCATCAGGCCGTTGCTGGAGCTGCTGAATGGACTGAAGAGGGGCCGATTCGAGCGTGGTAAGCATCCTTACTTCACTGCCCCGGGGCGAGCATGTGTACACACTGGCGGCTAAAAGTGTAGATGCCGAACTCAAGTTTGCATGATCGAAGCGGCTTCAGTCCATTGCTACAGTGTGTGCTCCTTTTACGCAGCAGCCTGTATTGATGCAGTCCAAAGTGCAGCGTGGGTGAAACGACAGTTACAGTCGACAGCTGACTCATTAGCTCACGAGACTTTACCGATATCAAGAGCGAAAGTGGTGTCTGACTGCGCATGTCGACATGTCCATGCATTTCCTGGGAATATAGAGTCTCAGAGTGGAGATGCTGACTGCAGGATTATGTTTTTGATTGACAGGTTTGAGTAGTTTCCAGCAGAGCGTTGCCATGGATCGAATCCAGAGGATTGTGGGGGTTTTGCAGAGACCCAACAGCGGGTAAGATGTCGTCCACATTGTTCCACCGTCCGTCCTCCCGAGTTTCTATCCGTCACTCCATCTCATCATGTCCCAGCTTCAGTGCGATCTGAGAATGTACATGATTATTAAACTGTACAAGGGACGAGTGGGGGGTAGTTTTAAATTTCAAGCCTCATCTCCTGTTGCATGTTTTATTGAACAGTCCTGGGCGTAGGTAGAGTTACAACATTCACCGGCAGTGCAGAGAAAGACCAAACTTCAGGAGAACTTTTAACTCAATGTTTACAGTAACACACTGGCATTCCTGTTCCTCACTTAAGATGTATGTCCTTCTCTCTTCTGTTCACTGCAGGGAGAAGTACCTGAACACTCTGCTCCAGGTTGAGATGATGTTAAAGCTTTGGTTTCCCCAAATCTCCACTCAGCCTGTGTCTGCAGCCTCCAGCGTCGCCACGTCCCGTGCTCGCTCCCTCCAGGACACTTCCAGCTCCACTCCGCCGCACAAACACAGGGATCAGTTACATATTCCCGTCAAGGTGAGAACACTCGCATTCCTGGGTGTGCAAGAGCCTTGTTAGCACCCGCACCACCACAAATTGAGTTTCATATGGTAAATTACTCTCCTGTTCATTTTCCAGAAGCGCAGACTCAGCTGGACAGGAACAGACTCCCCCACGCCTTCCCCCGTACTTGTCAAGTGCCCTCGTATCAGCGCTGAAGAGAAGAGGGGGAAGCGGGATCAAGATGAAAGGGTTGACCCTCCTTCCTCGCTGCCACTCGCTTCCGATACGAACCAGAATTCGCCAGACGTGGCCAGTAACAGCCAGCCCAATAATGACACAAAGGGAAAAGACAGTGACAGCGACAAAGCAGGAAAGCAATCAAAGTACAAAGCAGGTCAAAGCTCCGAGCCAAGCCTGACGTGGGTGCACGTCGCCCCCATCCCGTCCCCACGGACGGCCTGCACCTCGCACGAGGGCTCAATAGCGGCAGGTAGCAACGAAAATGTCCTCATACCGAGCAGGCGGGGCAGTCCAGCTACACAAGACAGCTCCATCTCCTCCACCACACCTTACAAGCACCCCAGAAATCCGAAGCCGATCCGGAGCCAAAGCCAGCCTGTTGCTGGACAACAGAGTGAGAGAGGGAACTCTGAGACGTGTCAGGGTCAAAGCGAATCTCCTCGTGTCACACTTAAGCCTTTGCCCAGGGAGTCCGCCACCACCTTAGAGACCTGATGCACTGGACAAGCAAAGAGCCGGCAGCCTCGCTTTGTTACTACACCACCGGGCTAAAAGCTGCCGTGGCAGGAAGGAGGGAAGAGGCTGAAGGGCCTGTGATTATAAATGCATTAAAGAGAGAAGGGGAGGAAAGAATTGTTGGTTATAGATGTTGAAAACAAACGTTGGATCAAAGATAACCCCTCATCAAGACCACAGTTATTTCAAACAACTGGACATAATGAATCAAATCCATCAAAGAACAAGTACATAATGATCTAAAAATGTGGACAAAAGTGGTTGAGGTTGAAGGAGAAAGGAGAAAGGAAAAAAAAAAAGTAAAATGATTTACAGGTTATAATGACCAATAAGAGATTCTGAGGAATATTGAGGAGTAAATGATAGTTCCTCCTCAGCATGAAAGCAATCAATATATTGAGAGATGGCTGTTCGAACAGACCTCTAACTTGAAGGACACAAACTCTGAAAATAGCAAAGCTGATGTCCATATCAAGAATGAAAGCTTCAGTGTTTATGGTAATGAGGTAAGTGGAATTAGGATCCAACCCAGAGTTAGTGAGCCGATTCCAGCCTTACGGCAGGAGACATGTTTGACTTGACATTTACTTGTAGATAGGACTGAGGCATCTGGCTTGCAGAGGAAATATAAGTGACATTGAAGTCCTTGAAAATCTTGTAGCTAGTGATGTGAGAAGTACGGCGTAGAAAACAGCATTATACTGTACGTGTGGTGTGTTCAGAGTCATAGAAGAGGGGGGGGGGATGATGTCACAACTCACGAATGTAATCCAAGAATTGTTCGGGCACTCGGCCGGTGGGTTGTCGCCATCGAGAGGAGTGACATCGTAAACTCGTAACTTTTCCTGCCGCGCTGTGGATCGGACGTCTCCACTGGCTGCAAACTCGGCGGCAATCAGCGTCACGAAAATCCAAGAAAGACTTTAAAAAGACCAGCCTGAGTTTAAAAGCGATAAGATCCACTCAGAGACATGACTCTCAAGTCCCACCGTTAATTTATTCATGTGTTGATCTGATACTGCATCTATTTATTGTTTGTATTTATTTATTGAGCAGCTGATTATGGCCTGCGTGCGCCGGCACAGTTTGGCCTACAATTATTTTGAGGCGATTGAGAAGATGCTGTTGACATTTTGTTTGTGGTTTTTATTGCTACCATGAGGAGAAAAAAAAGAAGGAAGTGAAATCGTATGATTGGACTACTGTGCCTTTAACCAAATAGGATGTGTTCAGAGAAGCATTTGGTGCTTCCAGTGCATTCATACTGCGTTTCGATTGTTTGCTTGTATCTCACAAATACAGTACACGTTCAATCATGAAAGCCTACATGTAGTCATCTTCCATCTGAAGTCACTCACGGCATCAAAACCAACAGTGTGTCATCTACTGCTGACAAACCGGTGTCCAGCTCTGGTATCATGACATCTACAGTCAATCCAAAACTGCCTACATCTATTTTACACACGCCATCCGCGGTGGCTACTATTTGTCATGTAGTATTTAGTGAGTGTAGCCTTTGTTTTCGGTTCTGCTCAGTAGGGGAACAGACTGAACTGCACTTAAAGCTGATGCTCTTGAAAACTTGAAGAAAACCCAGAGAAATTATGAATAAATGTAAGGGAGGAAATCTTAATTTGCACCACCCTCTATCGCTGCTACTCTTAATTCCAGCTCTAATTTCGATGTTTCAAAATCTGCTCACAATATTCTTCTAAATGTGGAAAGGGGTTTTAGTGATGTAATTGGATATACCTTTATTGCAAGATGTACTGTAAATATTTAGACGACAAATATTTTTTTTGAATTGGTATGAGTGGTTCATGCACTCTTTAGAGATGGGGAAATATCCACATACCTCCAACAAGCACCACGTGTGAACTCAGCGCGACTGGCAGCCGCCACGTTACTGCCTACCTTTTTTTGGAGTAATGAGTGTTCAAACTCTTCAGTCGCAGATGCGGGGTGAGTCTATTGCCAGACCCGAGGCTGCGGGTGTCTTCCACCCCACTCCTGCATTTATACGGTTGTGGTATTACAGAGAAACCAATTGCACTTATTTTTCATTGTTTATGTCCTTCTTTCATGTATGTTTTCTACTGTGGTGACCACTTGCTGATTGGTCAGAAATAATAATAATAATAATGTCTTGTTTATTTTAGCTGCCTTCTTATAATGTAAAAGCTGACTGTAGCCCCCCTTCCCTCCCGCCCTCCCCCAGTCCCATCCCCCACTCCACTGCACTCGTCTGCCCATGTCTTCTCTCCTTCATCTCCCTCTATCCCATTTTCTTTCGAAACTAAACTCTTGTCTTTCTCTCACTCCCATCTTTACATGATAGCACTCTGCTGGCTTGATTTTTTTCAATTTGTTTTTTCATGATACAAAAGGAAAAAAAAATCTTTTAATAAATGACACATTTTGGAAAGCTGAACTGTCTGCCTGTATTTTATGGTACGTTTCACCTGCGTTCACCGCACATATTTTTACACATTCAGTTTGTGCTTTTGTTTTTAGCCGGATATAACGATGTGAGTAAGACTTGGGCTTTGGAAAGCAGCTCTCACTAAACAGATGTGTGACTCAATGGGGTTCAGATTTAGAGACTGTACATTTTGAAGTGTGTGTACGTGGGAGTGGGGGGAGGGGCAATGAAGGGAGAAAGACTAGGGGAGTGAGGAGGGGCAGCAGGGTGTGAGACTACAGCCACTGTAATCGGACTGAGAGTAGTGGGGGGGATGGCTGATCCTCCAACCAGCTGCTACTGCAGAGTGCTTACACTACTGTAGTTTGTGTTGATCCGAGTTGGTGGTTTATGTCGGGAGCTCACAGAGTCAATACCTCCTATAAGTGGAACAGAGAGGAGCCTGGCATGGTGGCGCCTCCGCTGGGTTCCTGGTGACAGAACAGACCAATCACACATCGGCCCAAACTGATCTCTGTATTGGGGCATTGTGAAAAGTCAAAAAGTCAAAGTGGGCTGTGCTGCCCACTGAGGCTGCAAATAATTATTATTTTCATCATCGATTAATCTGTTGATTATTTTCTCTAATAATTGATCAGCTGTTATTTAAATTGTGACAAAATGTTTCCCAAAGCCCAAATGTCTTGACCAACATTCACAGCCAAAAGATGTTCAGTTTATTATCATGTCTCACAAGAGGAACCAGAAAAGAATTACATTTAGGCTGAAATCTGAGAATTTTAATATTTCTCAATTATAAAAATAGTTGGCGATGAATTTTTTTGTTGAACAACTACTCGATTAATCATTGCAGCTCTATCAGCCACACCAGCACACCAGGGGGGATTTTTATTTCTTTGCAAAGTGATTGAAAACAAATCAGAAGTTTCTGTAAACACAAACATACACTGGCTGCTTGTAAGTTTAATATTATGTAACATGTTGTGATTTTTACTTCAGACTTGACTGCAGGTTTGTGATGAAAATCATCTAAATTGTAAACGGCATAAAGCTGTAGACTATGATGTACAATAAGTGGTTAGAAAAATTAAACAATTTTGATTATTGATTAATCATTTTAAGTTATTTATGAAACAAAAAAACCCAAACATTCACTGGTTCCAGTTTCTCTTCTTTTTTTTTTTTTTACTTTATATCTGTGGGTTTTGGACTGTGACTGGTAAATTGTGGTGGGCATTTTCACTAATGCTGACATTTTATAGACTAAATGAAAAATGATTTAGAAAACATACTGATTATTGATTGTTATTTTCATGTAATTATTTATTATCTGACTCACATTCCTGAACTAGAAAGACTTTTACCATTTTCTTCCCACTCCACCATAACCATGGATACTGCATACACATGGGCACAAAAGTGGCAAATTTTAAGAGGGTGTGGTTTGACTTCACCCTGCTCAGACGGGATGAAATCAGCCATGCCGCACACACACACACACACACACACACACACACACACACACACACACACACACACACACACACACACACACACACACACACACACACACACACACACACACGGTCATAAACACATGCACACGCGGGTGCCACTCCCCGTCGCACGCTCTAACACACTGACTGGCTGATTTTGCAATGGGCCTGTCTCTGACACACTGACTGTGCTACGTTACAACAACAACGGAGACGCCCCCCCCTCCCCCTCCTCTCTCCCTCTCGGCCCCCCCTTGTATCCATGCAGTTTTTAGCAGAGAAGCCCTTGCCCTCCATCTCCCCCCCACCGCTACCCCCCACCCCCCACACACACACTCTTTCTCCTCTGGAGGATGGAAACGGGGGAGGGGGGGGGGGGCAAGAGGAAAAGGACTGGAAGAGGATGTGTGGAGGGCACGGGAAGGAGACCTGACCTCACTGCAGTTTTTGGGAGCGTGGTGGACATTTGTTGTTTTCCCCTCTCATTCTCAATACTATTTGTTTCCACCAGCTACATCCTTTTGTTCTGAGTTCATTTGTTGGCACGTGGTGATCCGTGTAGCATGTTGTGTGTTGTTTCTATTACGGCAGAAGGTGGAGACAAACCAGTCATTGTTATAGCAGTATTAACGCTCTCATTTGTTTTCACTTCTCTCAGTATCCAACACGCATGTGTTGGATTAATTGAGCATGTGTGTCCGTGCATCAATAGGATTGCACATAATTGACTTACTGCGCCTCTTATCCCTTGTTGTGTAGGTTTTAATTTTGGGGCCACGTCCCCTTATTACTTTTAACAAGTTAATGATTTAAGGGTGTCTGTCCGGTTTTTCTCCATGTGCCGTGCACATAATGAAGGGAAAGACACTATGAGACACTTGTTCACTTATTCTAAACTCCCCTCCCCCATAATTCACTCGCTGCACTCCAGTGAAACTCACGTGAGGTGAAGCCAGACTGTGACTTTACAACCACACACACACACACACACACACACACACACACACACACACACACACACACACACACACACACACACACACACACACACACACACACACACACACACACACACACACACAGAGGCTTTTACTCACCCTAAATCCACAGGGTTTTTTTTTTTTAGTGCAGAGTAGTCCCAAAACAGCCTGGATGCTCATTAAAATTGCACAGTGGCCGGCCCTGCGATGGAAATCAGAGCGATTTCGAAGTCATTTCTGCCTTGCCGGAGATCACAGCGATGACGGGCCTTGTGTGTGGGGGGTTAGCGGGGTGGCTCTGCCCACCATCTGTGGTCCCCATTGCTGTGATGTCACCAACAGGGGACACGGTAAAGACAGCGATACCAGGACTACATTTTCAAGGACGCACGTGTATCTCATGACATTGTGTGTGTGATATTTGGGGCACGGCCGAGCTACAGGCAAATAACATCCTCATCAGTTTCTTTGGCCTGGATGTGTTCTCGGCAGCCTGCTCGTGATGACGCCATCTTACACGACTGCTCAATTATTCACGTACATTGAGTGAGAGGGAATCACCAGCTTGGATATGCAGAGAATAGTAAAAAAAAAGAGAAAAAAAAAGAGGGGTGTGTGGAGAAGGCGATGTTGGCAAACAAACTCATTATGAATGAGAGAAAAGTGAGAGATTAAAGATTACACTGTTGGTAGATGATTTGGGATTTAGCACGTGCACGTGCACTCGCACTGATACCCAAACCGAGGTCCTGGCAGTCCATGTGTGAAGTAAAGACAGCAGATTCCCTTGAGATTGTATCTTCCAAGATGATTTACAGCTCCTGTCAGATAAAATGAAGTAAAACTGGGTCAGCATGATGAAATATACCATAACCGTACACTCAAAAAGGGGGATATCTTAACTCATAAATAATGCTCTTATGTAATATTTAAAGCACAGCAATAATACACATCGTTATATTTAGCTGACATCATTTTGGGAGTTGAGACGACTGTTGAAAGATACACTTGTGAGCCTGAACAATTAGTGCTTTGCAGATGTTGGAAGGGGATTACTGAGTGCACACTAAAATACTTGCCATTCCAGTAATATAATAGATGAATTCATACAGCTCTCACCACATGCACTTGTTTCCGCTGCCCAGGCAAGTTGAAATCACTGTTTGCCCTTGCTGGTAAAAGCATGTGTCCGTGTGCATGCGAGCCCGTGTGTGTTTTGTTTTTCTGTCTGCATATTGTATAGAAATATCTGTGGTATTGTCATATTATGTGCTGAGGTGTCATTACATAATAGAGTTGGCAGGAGAGAGGGGGTCAGACAACACATGTGAGGTGCCAACCAGGAATTCAGGTTGATCACGGGTGGCGGTATACAGCTGTATACGTGCGTGTCTGTGTGAGTGTGTGCTGTTTACTGGCTCGCTAGTCACTCGATCACAAGCAGATTAAAGCATTACTCTTGGAAATGTCATGCAAATACGTAAACAGGTTGTTCTACCAAAATTAAGGACAAAGCTGTGTGGAGAATTCCCAACCTGGCAGACCAGCTTTATACTGACATCATGCAGTTAGCGTCTCATGTTGTACTTGTTTGTTGATCAACAGAAAACTGACCAACAGCGACTTTCACATCATTTAAGCCATTTATTGAACACAGATATCGATCAGGTTTTTTTTCCAGCTTTGTAAATGTGAGGATTTTTACAGCATTCTGTTTTAAGTAGTTAAAAATGCAGTATTTTTAATTTTTTTTTTTAAATTTTAATACTGTTCATAGAAAAGCAATATCAGTCTGAATAGGACTGCGTCTTTAGAAAGATAGATGCCCATCACACATTCCCAGAGCACATGATAAAGTTTTTAAATGTCTTGTTTTGCCTATGAAACCAAATGGTTAATTTTAAAGAAAAGATGAATAAAAATAGTACATGTTCTCTGCAGCTGACCAGGCCTCCCCTCCTCCCCCACATGGACCAAAACACTCAGCAATCACTCCATCGTGGAGCAAATAATCTACAAGAACCGAAGTAGCGTTGTGTTGATTGCAAACGTTTAATGAAGAAATATATATATATATCTTTTTGGGGAACTTATTCGACTGAATCGTTTCCTGGAACGATCTGTTCATTTCTCACTTCAGTTGAGCTCTCAGTCAATTGCGAGTGAGCGTGCACTCAGTGAGTGAGCTGGTGGCTAATTTGAGCTCTATCAATTCTTTATGTGGTTACACTTACAGTACAAAGCCACGTGAACATAAACACTCACAAACCTGCAAATGGTCTGTTCTTTTAACAGACTTCCCTGATTAAACACAAAGAGCAAATGCTACGCTGGCCCGTTTGAGAGGAGAGCGGAGACCCACTGGTGTTGCTGCAGCTGCCATGACGGGAAATCCCCTCACTGCGAGGGTTCAGCGGATCGGAATAAACAGTGAACGTGAGCCTGATTGACATTCAGTAGCTCAAAATGCAGAAATAAGGCCCAGCAAGTTCAAGAGAAATGCTGAACTGAATATCAGTTTAAAAAAAAAAGACTGGAAAGTATTTTAAAACAAGCGTTCGTCTCTGATATTCAGTAAGAAAACTTTTAAAATATCATTAAATATAAACGGAATTTGGCGTTTTTAGCAAAGCAACAGCACTTTAGTGAACAACTCTTTCTAATGAACTAATTATTGTAATTCGGGACTCTGAAAAGCATTGCTTTTAACATTAGGAGACCGAAGAACAGCCTGGGCATTCAAAAAGCAGTCAGCCAATCAGAACAGATGGCCATTGATATCAGTGTCTTAAAGTCACAGACACAAAACAGCCTTTTCTTGTTAGAGCTCCAGAAAGAGATGTAAAACTATTTTGAGATGTTTTTGGTAGTTAAAACCACAAAAACGTCTTTTTTTTTTTATGGATCTTAAGACTGCAAAATAAAACATTGTAAAAGAATATAATATGGGTTCTTTAATCAAATTATTTATGGTGTTTTGACTCTGCATGTCTACCAGAGGTCAGAGTGACCTGAATCCAAAGCTGTGTTTTATACACACAGGCATTTGTGGTGTTGGAAAAAGCAGAGATAGAAAACATACAAAAGTTTCTCAAATTTCCATAAATTATCCTGTGGTACTAATAAGAGGTTTCCTTTACACTACCACACATCCTGTCATGTACAAAGCTGCAGTGCTGCAAACCATGGAAAACCTCTTTCTGGTTACTGTGTGCTTGTAAACATGGTTGTAAACAGTAAGTATGTGGGTGAGTGAGATGGTCAACGGTGGGTGATGTAGTGTTGTTGAATCTGGGGGGTTGATGGTAGGGGTGCGCTGTTTAGTCTGAGTAAATGATCGTGTAGCTGTAATCAACGGCAGAGTTTGTGATGAGGCAGAAAGAGCACGTCTGGCAGCTATAACGTGCTGTGTATGTGCATACAGTTAATCCCGACGGGTACACATAACATAGAACTGTGAGTGAAAGCATGGATGTGGCTTGTCGTAAAGGGAGGGGGGAATTTGCAGACTGGTGTAGCCTCAGGCTCACTACTACTGATTCATGCTCACGCCACTAAAAATGCACTCTGTTGACCCACATCACGCAAGGAGAGAAAAAAATGAGGGGGAGGGCCAACAGTGGAAGGAAATGGAGATCACATGATAATCCCATGTTTTTGCCAGGGGAATGGGTTCATGACTAGTCTGTGGTGAGCTGGGCAATAATCACGCAAAGTCCCCTTCCACTCAAAAACACGTTTCTTTTTGTTCCTACATTTGATTGTTTGAGCTTCACTGTGCAGAAAATGTGTGCGCAGAGTTTAAAACTAAAGGGCGGATTTTCACATTCATCTGCTTAAAGTGCAAAGTTTCTATGCGCTCATTGAAAATCTGATTTTAAGCATGATTTGCGTAATTACTAATAGTTTGGAAGCCGATCGTGGTCCATTATTCAACGTTTACCTTTTAGGCCGATTGAATGTGGAACAAACTGCCAGAGGAGCTGAGACTTGAGACGATTCTGACCACTTTAAGCTCTTAATTGGTATCTCTGTGTTTTTGATTGTTTACTTGTATTGTTTTTATAGTGTGCTTTTGATTGTGTCTTTCTTTTAATACATTTCATCACTTCATTTTCCATGTATTCTGTAAAGTACTTTGTGTTGCCTGGAGGTATGAACGGCGCTATACATATACATTTTGCCTTGGCTTACAAGTGCTTTGTGGAAAACTTGAAGCCTCCCGTGCATACACTGCACCTTTAAAATGCGTTTTCTTTAGTCTATATTTTATTTGAATGTGTTGTCTTGTGTTTAATTTGATCTGTTCATATGCATTGTATTTCTTTTCTTAATTTCATCCTAAATTACATTTTTATGTGAAGCACTGAATGCAATTTTCTTACTGTAAAGCACTTTGATTGCATTACTTGTATGAAAGGTGCTATACAAATAAAGTTTATTATTATTTTAATACACAGAGAATGGGACTTTACAGTGAAATAAGAGACATTGTGTGTCCTGCAGTTAAACTTTAGAAATTTAATATAGATTGTGGGATTTTCAATAAGGGACAAAGAGTGGAGGTCTTTCTAAGTTGAATTGCTCTTCTTTTAGTGGAAAAACCACATCAGACACACATCATTGTATTATCAGAGTCTTTTTTACATGTTTTAATGCTTGTCTGGAGCGGATCTTCAACCCTAGACTGACTAAGACAGGTTGTGGAGAGGTTGCAAACCTGAACCGGAAAGGATCTGAATATACGCCTCCTCTCGACAATTTGAGGTCAACAATTGAAGGAAACTTGCATTTCAAAGTGGTGCATACATGTGTTGAGCATGAGTTAATGCAAATGAACGTTTTGTCTCGTAAATTTGAAAACACTTTGGTGCTGGTAGTTAAAAATAAAATTGCTTTTAACCGTTTTACCCAATTCGGTCATAATGCGTTTCAGTGTCACTGTTTAACGTGTTCACGTTTTGGTTACATACGAACTGTAAAGGATTCATAAGTTCTCTAAAACTTTTATTTGTAATCCTCGTTTTTGAACAAACCAGTGTTACCTTCAGACAGGCAGGGACAGACGGGGTCATCGTTCCTCGTGGTAGCAGATAGGCGGAAACATCGTACATTTAAACAAAACGAGTGCGTGGAAAAGTCGCGAAGAAGAAGAAGCAGCATCCCATTTCCGGTTCCGGGTTTTGATACAGAAACGTCGTGCGAACGGCGCGACCAAACAGAAAGTTTTACTGAAAACCTAGCCGTGTGACTGTTTTACGCTTATTAAACGTTGTCGTTTCTGTTTGGATTTTATAGCGTTTGCGTACTGACAGATAATACAGACAGAATTTAAAGGTTTGTAAGTCTAATTCAGCCCTTATTCGCTGTTGTTGGTAGCTCGCCTACAGTAGTGTGCTAACGTTAGTTAGCAGGTAACCGGGGAGTTTCGGCGGATGTTGTATGTTGGTCCGGGCCAGCACATGTATTGACCTAATAGTTAAAAACTTAATAAAGAGCACCAGGTTTTGTGTGTGAGTTTGGATGAATTAATAACTGGCGAGCGTTTGTGTTTGGACGGAGGTTGTTTGTGCTCGTGTAGCTACTTGACACAGTCCCAAACGAGGCTGGCGCTCAGGAAGACATTTTGGTGAAAATGTGGATAACAAGCATTAATGAAAGGTGGTGTTCCGTGTTGTAAATTGTGTGTTGTTTTTGCAGGATTGAAGGATGTCTCTTCCTAAGCGGGAGGTGGAGGAGTTGAGGCCGTGGGTGGAGCGCACGGTGAAGAAAGTGCTGGGTTTCTCGGAGCCCACTGTGGTCACTGCAGCTTTGCACTGTGTGGGAAAGGGACTGGACAAAAGAAAGACCATAGGTAACTCTGCTGACCAGTTGAGACCACTGTGTTAGGACGCTTTGACTTTTATCAGTAAGTGTGTAAGTCCCTCAGACCACCAGTCCAGACTGGACGACCAACATTTTATCTAACCAAAACATGTGGTTTTGGTCTGGGTCAAACTGAACCGCTGTTTGGTTTGTTGGCAGTGAATGTGCAAACCAAGGTAAATTTGTTTGTGACTTTGTGCACAATTGAGCCGGTCCATTTTGGTTCAGTTTCATCCAGGCAGCAACCACCGCTTTCGGTCAGATGAGATTTTGGTGCTTTGGTCTGGACTGTGGTGCGTGGCACATTTCACACCTTTCTATTTTAGTTTCAACTAAACTGAAAAGTCCAGACCAAACAAGGTAAAGCACTTGATTGTCTGGATGCTATTCACAGTGATCATGCTTTTTGTGAAGGTAAAGGTGCTCTGAAATAATGTGTTTTCATTGTGACGGTGATAAAAGCAGGACTGGATTTGTGCTAATTACTTGACACTCGTTTTCCCTCAGACCAGCTACGTCCGTTCCTCGATGACTCTGCTGGAGGGTTTGTGGAGCGGCTTTTTGAAGCGCTGGAAGAGAGCCGCAGCTCCCGTGGGAACAAAGGAGCAGGAGAAAAACACAGAAAGAGAGACCTTAAGGTAACCAAACACCCTAGCAAATGTTCTGACTTTGTGTTGGCACTGTATCTATAAATGATTAGACTTGACGCTGATCATTTTATTGACAAGAAATTACACTGCCTACATGAACACGCTCTCATACATAAGTGATTAAGTAAAGTTGGAAAATGTAACGCCTGAATAGAATTAGTTTGATTAGTTTAAACCTCCGTTTACGAAGGGTGTTGAGTAACCAGACTTTTCCCCTAAAGCCTAGCATCAAATTTAACTGCACATCTGGGCCAGGTCGGAAACTGGGTTTAATATTCACATGGTTTCTCAAATCAGATGATTGGCGAAAGCAAAAAATAACGAGGACACCAATTGTAATCACCCTTGTGTTTACTTTAATGGTGTTATAATGATTTCCTTTTATTGGTATTTCTGTTGTGGCTGGTTGGACTCAGGATGTGTTTGGTGATGAGACGGAATCTGGTGCAGTGCGAGAAGCTCCTGAGACAGTAGATGGCACAGTGGCAAAGCGCAAACGGGTCCCTCGCTTTGAGGAGGTGGAGGAGCCGGAGGTCATACCTGGACCTCCATCCGAGAGCCCCGGCATGCTCACCAAAATGCAGGTAAATGACTGTTGGTGTAATTTACTGAATAACAACTGCTTTGTCAATTCATGAATTGTTTTTAGATTGTTGTCAACTATTTACAAACCCTTTTGCTCCACTAACAGATCAAACAGATGATGGAAGCGGCCACAAGACAGATAGAAGAGAGGAAGAAACAGCTGAGCTTTGCCTCTTCAGTTCCTTCTGCAACAGTAAGAAGATAAAACTTTTTTTCCAAAAATGTAAAGACTACAGACTAAAAAACAAACTATCACTAGGACATTCAATATGAAACTGCTCTTATTTCTGTCTGACTTCAACGATTGCCTCTTCCCTCTTCACAGTCGCAGCTGGACGGCCCTCCAGTCTCACGGCTTCTGGGCACTTCCGCTGCTGCAGCTGGTGGTGGTGGCTCATCCATCGCCCCTTCGCAGGCTGCCAGCTTTATGAATGATGCCATCGAGAAGGCCCGCAAGGCTGCTGAGCTTCAGGCCCGGATCCAGTCCCAGTTGGCTATGAAGCCTGGCATCCTTGGAGCCCTGGGGAACACTGGGCCTCACAACCTAGTGGCACTGGCTAATCTTCATGCCATGGGAATTGCTCCACCGTGAGTAACGTCACAGTTAATACAATTTTAAAATCTACAGAGAACAGAAAACACGAGTCAGATATTTATTTGCTCACTGCAGCGTTAAAATAAACAACTCTCTCTGCATGTGTAACTACAGGAAAGTAGAAGCCAAAGAGGTGAACAAGCCAACACCTCTTATTCTGGATGACAAGGGAAGAACTGTAGATGCCAGCGGCAAAGAGGTTGAACTCACACACCGTATGCCCACGCTCAAAGGTATGTATGCAGGTCCAATACCTGTAATCACACATCATGTTCATTTCTTGTTTAGGTGTTTCTCAAGAATTTTTTTTCTCCCTGCCTAGCCAACATTCGTGCGGTGAAGAGGGAGCAGTTCCGTCAGCAGCTGAAGGAGAAACCCGGGGAGGATTTGGAGTCCACGTCCTACTTTGACCAACGAGTGTTTATTACACCAGCGCAGCGACCCCGTAGGGGCTTCAAATTCCACGACCAGGGGCGCTTTGAGAAGATTGCTCAGAGAATTAGGACTAAGGTTGGATATAATACTTAAACTACTCCATGTCAGCTCAGCAGTTCCTTCAACTGGTTCATTTGGAAATAGAATATTTTTGTTAAAACATGTTTCAGAACATGGCATTTGTCCCTCACGCATGAATCTTTACCCGCATCAGGCCCAGTTGGAACGGCTGCAGAATGAGATCGCACAGGCAGCGAAGAAGACGGGAATCCAGGCGTCCACCAAGCTGGCGCTGATTGCCCCAAAAAAAGAGATTGGAGAAGGGGAGGTTCCTAATATTGAGTGGTGGGACTCCTTCATCTTGCCCTGCAACATGGACATGTAAGAATGTACATGTACATACTTATTCTTAAACACTGAGTGTTGTGTTTGGCTTCATGTTAACAACCTCACAATGTTAACATAGTGAAGTTATGTTATGTAGCTCAATCTTTGTGGCCTAATGCAGTTTTTACAGTTGACCTGTTGAAGTTTACTGACATGTTTTTCCTTTTATTTCATGAAGAAATCTGGACTCAAAATTTGACAATTTAGAGCTTTTTGGAGTCACCAACCTGGTAGAACATCCCGCCCAAATTAGCCCTCCAGGTAAGTCTATGGAAGGTAAACATTTTTGTTTAAACAGGAAAATTTCTCTCCCACAAAGATATTAATCATAGAGGTAGAAATAAACCTAGTAGGAGCTAGCTATAGGTGGTGAGATTTACATCAACCTGAACAGTTAAAAGTTAATATAGTAGTAATTTGAAATAATCTGATTTCATAAATGGGGGGAGGGGGTGGGGGGACACCTGTGAAAATATGCAATTCATCATGAAATTGACTCTTCCTGGTTGTCTACTGATTGCAGCAATTTTCACAGTTTATGCTCCTCTTTGATTTATGGCACAGCGACGCTCACTGTCAACAGAAAGTTAAAAAAGCACTCCCCTGAGAAGATAACAACAGAAAGCAAAATTGCATTCACAAGCATTTGCATGAAAAACACCAGCTGTGCATACTTTCATAGTTAGGAATGTGGTGTTCAGATGCAGGAAGATGAATCTGTCTTTGAAACGGATCAAATTTCCCAGCATCATCCAGTTTTTTTGTATTCACATAAACTTCTCCAGCAGCTGGAATTGAAGATGTCTATGTTTGTTTTGGTCTCTCAGACTTTGATCCTTACTCTGTGAAACTGTTTGTAGCAGATACAATTCATTATTTTGCATTTGTGCAGCAGCTTTTTAGGACTGTGCAAACTTTTATGTACTTTTGTTACGTCTGTCGTGTCTCTGAGCAGTGAGATGTACAGTATTTGCTCTAATTTTTGAAAGACGTTATACATCTTTACCTCATCTGCAAGCTCTTTTTTACACTCTTTCACCTGTCTTAATGGTGTCCATTTCATTACTAGACATTACTACATATATGTGTTTTTCTTTTTCTCAGTTGACACAGATAAGCCAGTAACGCTGGGCGTATACTTGACAAAGAAAGAGCAGAAGAAACTGAGAAGACAGACACGGAGGGAGGGACAAAAAGAAGTGCAAGAGAAGGTCCGTCTGGGCCTGATGCCCCCACCAGAACCCAAAGGTAGACGCGCACAAATCCCTTTTATTACAAACTATCACAGTGCCAAGTTAAACAGAATGTAGCTGATATTTGCTTTCATTTCCTCAGTTCGAATCTCAAACCTGATGAGAGTCTTGGGAACAGAGGCGGTTCAGGACCCCACAAAAGTAGAAGCCCATGTCAGAGCACAGATGGCCAAGAGACAAAAGTGAGTAATGCGGTTAAAAAATTTCCCCTCGGGGATTAATAAAGTATATACCTACCTACCTACCTATCCCCCATCACCTTTGGTGTATTCTTGGACCTATTGGATATTGTATGATAATTCATGAAGAACAAAGCCCTTTTTTAAGGTTGTTCTAAATCTGTCCTTTACTCGCAGGGCTCATGAAGAGGCGAATGCGGCCCGTAAGCTCACAGCAGGGCAGAGAAAAGAGAAGAAGGTGAAGAAGTTAAAAGAAGACATCACTGATGGTGTTTACATTGCAGTGTACAGGTTTGTGTTTGTCGCACATGCTTTAGATATATTGCATGGTGCAGCGATTGTGTGTCTAATTTAAGCACCTTGCCTTCCATTTACAGGATCCGTAACCTGCAAAATCCTGCCAAGAAGTTTAAAGTGGAGGCCAATGCCAACCAGCTGTACCTGACGGGCACGGTAGTTCTGCACAAAGATGTCAACCTTGTTGTGGTGGAGGGAGGTAAGGGACATCAATTTTGTCCTTAAGAGCTTAATGATTTGAATTTTTTTTTTCCTTTACTTAAATATTTTCAGCTGTTTGATATATTTCCCCAAACACAACAACCTTATTCATTTATTGTGTTTGAATACACTTGTATTCGGTAAGTGATGCACAGTTTGATACATTTACAACCGTAGAGAGTGAGAGTATAGATCCCCCCCCCTAAAAAAAGGACTAGCAGTGCAAATAAAAATAAATGTCTGCTTTGAATATGGATTTTCTTCAGCGCTGGATCTAAAATGTAATGTTTAGATCAATAGTTATCATGGCAAATGTGAAAAATCATGATATGGATTGTAGGTGATATTGCCCAGCCTTGACCATTCAGTCCCCACAGCTTATTAGTATGACTTGCAGACCTTCTTTTTTCATTTAATCTGCAGTACTAATAAGCTGTGTAATGTTAAGTATAGCTCCAGTGTATGAACAGAAATGACATAGTTTCACTTTCTCAAGGCCTGATGTCAATTTCATTGTTTTATCTGACCTGTTACTCACTGGGAAAGTTAAGCTGTTGGATGATCAAAGTCCTACTTAAAATCTAAATTTCTCTTCTTTCAGGCCCTAAATCCCAGAAAAAGTTTAAGAGGTTGATGATGCACAGAATCAAATGGGAAGAACACAACAGTAAAAGAGATGGTAAGATTGTCTTACTTTTGGGCCTTTCTGTGTCATGTTTGTAAGTATTTCAGTAATATTAAACTCTTTTTCTTTTATTCTTAATTAGATCCGGATGGTGACGACGATACAAAGAGGAACAACAAGTGTTGGTTGATTTGGGAGGTGAGCGGTCACATGTTTTTCTTTTTTTTCCTGTTGCATGCTCATGTTGTGTCACTTTAATGAAATTGGATGATGTTTTTGTTTGTGATCTCATTCGAACCTACCGATTCCTCTTGGCTCTCCAGGGAACAGCTAAAGAGCGTAGCTTTGGGGAGATGAAGTTCAAGCAGTGCCCCACAGAGAACATGGCCAGAGAACACTTCAAGAAGCACGGCACAGAACACTACTGGGACCTAGCGCTCAGCCAGAGTGTGTTGGACTGCACAGATGACTGAGACCTGCCAGTGGGGTGCCGAGTTTCAGTCCGTGCTCCCTCCTCACGAGCCTCCAGATCCAGAGCCTCCCAGCCAGCCGGCCCTCACACTCCTGACTGGCTGGCTTCAGCTCTTGGGGACATGAGCTTCACCAAGAGACTTGAACATTGAAAAGGAGCAACAATAAACCTGTGTGGATGTTTTTGTGAGGATGCGAGTCAGATCAGGGTGCGTGTAGAACAGTATGTGCGTGTAGGTCGGCAGCAGTGTTCTTTTTTTTGGTGGTAGACCTTTTCTGTCAGATATTTTGTCATGCATTATTGAATAAAATCTGGCAGATTGCATATAAATCACGTACCCAAGGCTTTATGTGATCATTAAAAATGGTGTCAGATTGTTACAACTCAATTTTTGTGCTAAAATCCCAGTCTCCACTGATAATAATCCCTGTTTGAGTCAAACAATTAATAAAAAAAAATTTAAAAACCACCTCATCAGTGTAAGACTGAACACTTGGTTAATGTTGTAGACATTGCAAATACATTTCAAACAACTGTAAAGTCCCCAAATCATTTTTTATTTTATTTTTTATTTTGGGGGAAACAAGCAAGTCTGATCCAGCTGTAGCTATATCTGTAACATTAGTCCCCCGTCTTAAATAAACAAAAATTAAAGCGACCGTGTGTCCGTTTTTTCGTCACATTTAATGTTGAATTACTCCCAACGCGAGACATTAGTCGGCTGTTATGCAGCGTTAACTGCCATGACTAGTTTTTATTTTTTATTATTCTAAGATGTCCCGATAAAGTGAAACACGGGGGGCGTGTTTTTCCCGGGTCGTCCTCATTACGTTTCCTCCTTCATCCCCATCAGCAGCGAGCGATCTGCAGACAGCTCGAAAGATGGCGGCCGGCTCAGGGGCTACCAGCGGCCACGGAGCACGCAGCTCCACCGCCGCTCTCGAAGCGTCTTTGGACCGGCGATTTCAAGGAGTATCCAACACTATGGAGTCGATACAGGGACTTGCCAATTGGTGCATTGAAAACAAGAAGCACCACGGCCTCGTCGTTCGCTCCTGGATGAAGTGGCTCAAGAAATGTGAGTAGCTTCGCCGCTGAAGCTAAAGCCGCTGGCTAGCGCACTTTTAGCTACGAAAAAATACATATATATATATATATTCTGCTCGCCAAACTAAACCCTCTTTAAAAAAAAATAAAAAAAAATGTTTCGGTAAGATTTGCGTGAAGAGCAAAGTAGTTTATTTGCACCGTAACACAATAACCGATTCCCAAAAGATAATTGTAAACCTCGCACCGACAACGTATTTAAAAAAAAAAAAAAAACTAACGCAGGTGCTGCTGCCGCTACGTAAAATTAGCTGCTGAATGCTAAGCTAAGCTAATCGCGGCTGTGTTTACAGTCGGGCCTCCTGGTTGTTCTCCGGCTGCAGACCGACCGACACGCTGCTGAAGCTTTGCGCCAACTAGAAACACAAGAGTGGCTCCGGCGTGTTTTGCAGGTTTTTTTATTTATTTTTTTTTAGCTCGGTTCTGTCTGAAGGTTATAGTCGTTGCGTGATTTGATTGATTTTTTTTAATTTTTTTTTAAATGATTTATTTATTTATTTATTTCGATCCCGTGGCTTGTAGCTTTGTGGCGGACATAGTTTAACAATGGAAAGCGTTAAAGTCCACTTTAACCTAATTCACGCAGCACCGTCGTGTCACGCCTGACGTATGGGAGTATAACGATGGGCCACTTCTCGCCCCATTACGTTGTAAATTATTCATGCACCTTTGACTCCCTCAAACTTCACTTTTGTCTGCTTCGCATTTAAAACGACGCTGTACATTTGTAGGACAGCAAAACTTATTACAAATCCGGATTTTATAATATGTGTGTTGCTCGAGCAGGTTTGTTAACTTCGTACGGAGGTCCTTGATTGGTTATGTTAAAAAAACAACAACAAGAGTTTTATTGGATGTACTTTAGAGGGAAATATCACAAACTACTGGAGATCAAATGTTCCCTGGTGGTGGGGACACTTTATGGTTATGACCCGCCTTCTCTAAAGAGCCATGTGCCGATTCCTGGTGGTATACCAACTCCTTCAGGGGTTATGTACCTATCAGGACTTGAGCATGCCGCTTCCTTTGCCGCATTAAAGTGGCGTATGCTACGTCACGGTAGACAGGCCCCGCCCCCTCCGGATGCATATGCAAATTTGGCGCGATTTTGCCGAGTACTGCCGTAAATGTGTTCTTTTCTCTGATCATCTTCAAGTCTGTGGTGTTTATTATGTTAGCGCAACAGCGGGCTGTAAATAAAGGCACGTACATGTTTCTCTCGCCTCTTTATTAGATGTTGGAGCTAACGTTAGCCTAGCCACCGTAAACAGTCTGTTAATGCTGTCTGTAGCTGATCATAAACAGCATCCGGTGTCAATGCTGGTGTTTTATGATCGGCTGGGTTTACGTTTTACTCCATCGTCCAAGATCACCTCTAATGTCACTTTTGGAGTCGCAATCAGAATCTGAAACTACTTTACTGTCATTTGAAAATCATTGCGCACATCCAAGCTACAGAAGAGCCGAGAGCAACATGTGCGTCCTTTTTGTTTACGGCGATTTGTTGCGCTAACATAATAAAGACCGCAGACTTGAAGACGATCAGAGAAAAGAACACATTTACGGGCACATTACTTGGCGTGACCCTCGGCAATTTGCGCCAAATTTGCGCCAAATTTGCAGATGCATTAGGGGGCGGGGCCAGTGTACAACAATAGACTGCAAGGCCACTTCAATGTGGCAAATGCCATCTGCAGACAGTTTGTCTGAGGGGTCGACTGATCTGGCTTTATGATACCGATAAACCGATATTTGGAACCGATGTACATTTGCAGTAAAAAAAAATTTGGGGTATTTATTGTGAAAACAAAACAAAACAAAAAAATCCTTTATTGAAACACCAGCAGAATGTTTGATACCCGATTTTAAAATGTGCTTTGTGTTTGTTCATCGATAGCTTAACTTTGCGCTTTTATTACGAGCCACGTAACGAGCGCAGTTGTTATCGCCTCTAGTAACGTTCACTTGCATCCCCTCTTCTGCTCTGCTGCAGTGTGTCTGTGTGCCCTCCATGACATACAGAGAGTGAACAGAAAAGCAGCAGAACAGAAATTAGAGCGGCTTCCGGCGACAGAAAAATGCACGAGCGACTCTCGCACTGAGCTGAAATGCAGCGGGAGCACAGGGACTCGGTAAATAACAGAATCTATTATTTGGTTCTGGCGGCGCGGGAGGTCCCATTGGCCGGGCTGCCCTCCCCGGACGGCGGCGGTGGTGGTGGAAACACTTAACGAGTTGCTACGGCGTGAGACGAATTTACGAAACGCACCGTGTGCCATTAAACTCATAAAAAGAGCAAGTAAATATGACGTGGTGGTGTTTCTGCAACTTCAGCCTAGAGGCACGGCGGTGTTTTAACTTCTGCCGTCCTCTGAGCTGCTGAAAGCAAAGAAGTGCTCGGCGTTGATTGGCCATTGCTCACGAGGTGTAACCAATCGGATAAAGTTGTCGTGATTGCTCCGTTGTTATGGTGAGCGTTACAACCGCGCAAACTCCATCCAGCGAAGAAGGCTGAGAGATGTGGTTGAAAGCTGTGGAAATGGTTCCAAACTGGATCTTGTGTCGGAAATGTATTCGTCAAACCACACTTGCAGTGTTTGGAGTATTTGTTGAGAGCCGAACGGTGTCGCCGCAGTATATTTAAGTGATACATATGTCTGACAGTGATCTTCTTTATTCATGACTAATTCTTTATTAATATAAAGGAAGCCAAGCACGAGTTCTTCAATGTGAAGCAGTAGTACTCTTAACGAAGCCACCAAACTGCTCTCATTTCTTTTAGCTTGTGTGCTTTTAACAGCACGCTCACTATCTGCAGACACACTATCTCTTACTTACTATCAAACACTTTTTCTTTGTCGCTTTCATCTCTGTCCATTCTCACTCATAAATAATGATTTTAATGTTGTTGTTTAGTGTTTATGTGGTTAGTCATCTTTTTACTTCAAACTAAAGGAACTTTACAGAAAGCTGCCTCTGTCTAACTTAATGTTTTGTAGAAAAATTAGTAGAAGACTGATTGGTTATAATCGGAATTTTTTTTTAAAAAACTTGGGAGTCATGAATGTTTCAGCAGATTTAATCAGGTTCTTGGCGAGATGTGGGCTAAACCGAGCACACAGTCTCAGATATCATGTGCTCGGCCATTGATGTTGGCGAATGCAGGAATAAATGTAACGGCTTGTTGCAAGTGCTTAATGAAAACGTGATTAATAATTTTAGCTTTTTTTTTGTTTGTTTGTTTTTGGTAGAAAAGTAAGAAATTTAGTGAATTCCCAAACTAAATGTTGGAGGAGTTTGTCTGTTGGCTGATTACTTTGTTAATCCCTTCAGGGATCATTTTGTAGTCACTACATAGGTCAGGACTAATTGACAACATCATAAGAATTATGTTTTTGTGTTTATTCATTACTGTGGTGGGCGTTGGTAAAGCTTAATCTGTTTTTGGAAATACATTTCAGTTGGTAGTTTAATTTGTGTGAGGATTGACTTGTAATCACAAAGTGAATACTTGTGCTGCGATATACCAAATATTTGTTTTTAAAAAAAATTATCAGGTAATTTTTTAAGATATTTGGAAATTTTGATGCCTATATTTGACAGGTGTAATTGACAGGAATAGCATTTGCTTGAACGTTGTTTGCATGATGCGGATTTTTATGTCAACATTAATGGAGGTTAAAACCACCATTAGTCATCTTTAAAAAAAAAATATATATATATATTTAAATTGTGGAAGCAATAGTCCGTTTTTAATCCTTGAAGCGTTGATTCAAAAGGTGTTTTTCCAGTCTTGTCCTAATTTAATGATGTTAACTGTGTGAAAAGAAATCCTTACAAGTGTTGACAGAAAGAAAGAAACCACACTTTAGATTGGCAGAAGTGATTTTTCTCCTAAATGTATCTTCAACAACATCAAGAATTACAAATATTGTACTGCAGATCTTTTATAGGTCTCAGCCCTAAGATTTGGAAAACAAATTAAAACTCCAGTGGGGTATTTCTCTCTCAGCCACATCATCATGTAGACATTTTTTTAATCCCCATCCTGCATCACTGCTCAAAGAACAGTGATAAAAGCTTATGCTGACAATACACAATGAACTGCTGTGGGCCGAGTCGGCCTTTGTATTCTGGTTGAGGGCCGTGCCAACAAACCAAGAGGCAATCTGCTGATCATCATTTATTGTGTGCTTTTGGCATTGACATGTTGGATTTATTTAAAAATGTTCAACCAATCTTTGAGTTGTGGTCATTTTGAGTGAAGACAATCTATGATGGTTAAGAAGACACCAAATTGTATTTCTTTCTTTTTTTTAATATCTTACAAGTAGACATTGTTTTCCTATCATTTGACCATGGTCATTTCATCTCTTATTTTATTTCAAAGTTGAGATTCATCAATTTTGAATGGTAGTGCAGTTTTGTGATAAAAGGATCTTCAGGTGTTTGTGGTAGTGACAAAAATGGTTTTGTGTGCGTTGTGTTTGTTTAAACCACAAGTCCGCCAGTCTTGGCTGTGGACTCCTTTCCGGTGTGTATTGATACTCTAATGAGGCAATGACAAAGTTTATCACATGGAATAATAAACATGTTCCAGTAAGCTGATGGATGTTACAGATGTGGAGATCTGTTACTTTCAGAGAGGATGATTAAACTGCTGGATGGGTCCTTTTTTAAAGATACAATATAATTTAATGTGAACTGTGCATTCGTCTATTATAGTACAGTGTTATGGGATATGTCGAACACAATTGACTTGGATATTGACTTGGATAAGACATTACTTGGGTGTTAAAAAAATGATCTGAATTAATGTGATTTGTGTATGTGATTGATCTGAAAATAGTCTCAAAAAGGACCAATAGTGTGAAAATTGGTAATATTGTTCAGCTTGAGAATTATAGATTTTTTTGGTCAGTGAGTTTTTAAAGTATGCGAGAGACTATTCGACTCACAAAGGATGTTATGTACAGTGTTCATGCAAAATTTTAGGTGATGTAAATCTATCTGGTTAAAAACAATTTCCTACTCAGACAGTTAATATTTATATATATTCAAAATGACTAAACCATGTATCGTTTTACCCTTTGACAGCATTCAGTTAGTGTTGTTTAAAAACAATCTAGGAAAAATCGCTTGTTTAAAATACTCAATATTGAAAATGAACAGCAAATAACTCTTGATTTGAAAAAAATTGTAAGTAGAACGATATTTAGTTGATTAAATATTCTTTCTGCCTTCCTCAGTTTTGAAATGATCTCCTTGTAAGGCAAACAACAGTACGTTTTGTAACGTTAACTAATCCAGGATTTCCCTGCTATTGTAACGTAACGCTGCCCCCCAACTGTTCAGGCTCCATCACTATCACTATCTAAGTGACTTCTACTGATCTAAAGCTCGCAGTTTTGTCCTTAAACCATTAACACAGATATGATAGTATAATAAGGGTCGAAAATGAAGTGAAATTGCATATTTCTAATTGAAAACAAAGAAATGTAGTGGTTGAGAGCCCCATACCGAATGTGCACAAGTCCTCCAAAAACGGAGGAAACGCTGGGATCATAAGCAGACGTCACAAATTCAGGTGTAAAATCTGAAAATGAGATGGATTCCAGTTTAATGTATGATCTTAAAATGCTGCACATTTTGTCAATGTTTTTGAAATATATAGGCTTATTCAAGTTACAAACACTGTTCTCTCTTGGTGTTGTTCTGTGTGTTTTTAATGAAGTTTTATTAATTTATTCCTTATTATTTTTAAGTGAAACTCCCCCTCAGTAGAACGGTGGAATGAAACCAGATTAAAGTGGGATCTTCTGTACGGGAATCGATTTGAGACATTTAATTTTACTGTTTGGTTATCATAACAGATGCTATATAGAAGTGATTCATGTAGTGTGTTTGGCTGCGCGATGTACACAAGCGTGTTAACTCTTATTCTCAAAGGTCCCATCTACATCTCGTGTCACCCTCGTATTATTTGATATTTTATTTTTGTATTATGTTTGGTAATAATTTAATGTCTGGCCAGGTAATGCTGACTATTGGCCCTTATTGTTTCTTTAAAGAAATTCCCTGTTTTTTTATGTTTATAAATTTTAATAGCCTGAAAGCAACTGGCTCATCAGTGATGATGCAGATAGTTAAACGATAGCTCTGAAACAGATTATGAAAGGAAGAGTGAAGATCATGTGTGACATACTCATTTAGGTTTTTGTTCTCTTCTTTTTTTTACTATTAGATTAAGCTAAAACTTAACATATAGAGAAATCATTTTATTTTGGTATTGAGTCTTTAATTAATGTGATATTTTTCAGACTATCTGAGATGCAAACATCTGTTGACATATAACAAAATGTGACATGGGGAGATTGAGTGTTATTTCTGAAAATCTGAGAATATTCTCCAATAATGTAGTTTACTGACTTTAATGGTATTCTGTTTAGTAAAATCCGGGTAGTGAATAATCCTTTTTTGTTCGCAGCAGAAATCATTGTGTACTTAGTAGTATTGTATTGCTTTTAGAAATGGAAATGTATGACTAATACTCCAGTTAGGTGACTATGGAAACACAATTACAGATCTGTGACTGAAATAATCCATGCCAACTGAAGCAGACGGAGACTTCAGCCTTCTATCTAATCATCATTTTGGTTCACTGTATTGTGGATGGGCTGATATTATTTACTGATGTTGAGTTGTAATAAGGTATTTTCATCAGTGTAAATGAGGACCCATATACAGTCATAAAAATAGCACATAATGCAATTGTTTATTTGTCATCATATTTGATCGAGCCTACATTTGACCCTCTTTGAAACAGTGCCTACAAATAATGGTGAAACGCTCAAACAAATGACATAACATTTTGAATTTTTTTTATTCTTTGCATGATTGTAAAAAAATAAAATAAAATTAATCACATGGTAAAAGTACCCCCCCTACATTGATCACACCTTTAGACCCATCATTTAAAAAAAAAAAAAAAAAAAAATCAGGCTATTTAATGCAAAAACAATTCTCCAAGAACCCCAACATGTCACCACAGGAGCTGCAGGTATCTCCTGCGATGGTCAAGGTGCATGTGTCTAAAATCAGAAAGAGATTGCTCAAATTTGACCCGCATTGGAGGCGTGCCAGGAATAAGCCTTTGCTGTAAAAATAACAACATGGGCTTTTGGGAATAATGTGCTCTGGACAGTCGACTCAAGGATAGAGTTTTTTTTGGCCACAGTAAAGCCACTTTCCACTCGCTGATTATGACTGCACTTATAATATATAGTATTTTGGTCAACGTTGGATTTTTACCATTTTTTTTTTAAACCCAAAAACTTCCAAACAACCATCACAGCTCCTCTCATGGGCACCAGTTCTTCTGGTGCATAATCCGTTCCCTCTATATATTTTCCATGGCTCTTTCCTGTTCTTGAATGTACTGCAGAGCCTCTCCCGGCTGTCAGGTTACCTTGCCAGCTAAGTAGTGTACCGAGCATGCCGTTTGTCCCTTGTAATTTTTTTAAAATGGATAATTGTTATTGTTACAAATTGTTTATGTGCCACAAATTGTTGTGGGCCACCATGCTTTGCCCTGTTAAAGAGAGTTAGTTGTGCGTTATTAACTGTTTTGTTGCAATTAGTTTAAAGGATAGGTAGTTAAGTGGGGTGACTAAACTGTACTCTGTAGGCTTCAACGCAGCACAATTGTAGTTACCTGGATTTAACTTTTAGTTCTCTGAGTAAATCCTGATTTCTGCCAAAAGTTAAATCACAGCAGTTGTTTTAAGTGCACCAGTATGTTCATATCATACGAGACATGGAAACCAGAAAAACAGGCTGAACCTGTACACTCCCCAGCTGATTTATCAACATCTTGGCGTGGACTTGCTTTGTCCTGTTGATAATGGATGGAGCAGCACAAGTTTTGTTTGAAAACATTTTTATTTTTTTTATTGTTTAAAACATTGCTCTGGACAATGGCACTGGAGTTTAGCTGGGACAGTCTGAATTTCTTTCTAAAAATAAACTGCGCCAATTTCAGATACTGTGATAGTTCTTAAAGTTTCACAATTTCTCGCCCAAACTGTGTGATGTTGACAGATCTAGTCTCTGCCATCTTTTTGAAATTGTGAAATTTAGCTTCCCAGATACGACATGTAGCTACTCCTGGCTTCCCCTCTGATAACTCTCTTCGCTGTAGCATTATACTAATGACATGGAAACCTCCACCCAGCAAGTTGACATGGCTCCTTTGGTTTGTGACATATGAAACACGGGCTGTCTGAATCCATGTTTTTGAGACCGTTCTCGGTTGCTGAGCTGAAATGTCCAACCATGGTGTTGTGACTACAGCATTTCTGTATTAGGTTCATTTTAAATAGGCTATGAGCCATGGGCAGAAAAAAAAAATTTAAATAGTCATCGGAAAAACAAGTGAAACGAAGTAAAACATCCACCAGAATGTCTTCGGTCTGCTGTATGGGCACATACGGGTTTAGTGTTACCTGTGATGATGACAAAACAGCTACTGTGTGCAAGCACTGTTCAACACATGTTGGTTATGCTAGTGGCAGTACTTCCTATATGATTAATTATTTAGGAAGACATCGCCCCTGTGTGTCACTTGACAATGCAATGAAGAGAGTGTTGGGTAGGAAAGAACCACAGCTTCTTCCTGCTAAGTTTGAACAGCCTCTACATGCAGACTCCAGAAGGGGCAAAATCTCAAACTAAATAATGGTGGTAACCCAGCTCCTACAGACAGATGGATCTCCAGGGCTACTGAACCGTGACTGCCAACTTCATCACTTCAAAGTGGGAAATAAAAATCATTTTCGTTTTACTTATTTAATGACGTACTCAATCTATGAGATATGTTATACATGAAATATCTGTAAAAACCCAATAATAGTCCAGTAGCCCAATATTAGTACTTATTACTGTTTTTTTTGTTTGTAATCTTATAATTTCTTATTCGTCCGCTCTTTCTTTTCTTTTTAGCTGACAACAATCATCGCTTGAATCTTTTCTATGTTGCCAATGACGTGATACAAAACTGCAAAAGAAAGAATGCCATCGTCTTTCGTTCGGCCTTCGCTGAGGTCCTTCCTAATGCTACTCTGCTCATCAAGTGAGTACTAAGTTTCTTTTCACCTGTACCACTCAGTCAACTTTGCATTTGTTTTTGTTAAATTGACGTTGCCATCTCGTATCCAAATAAAAGTTGCTGCCTGCATCTCTTCTTTCTGCTTTTACTGAGGTGTGTTTGGCGTTTTGTCATTCTGATGTTTCAGAGACGGGAAGGTCCGCAAGTCGGTGGAAAGGATCTTGACGATTTGGGAGGAGAGGAGCGTGTATCCCGAGGAGGTCATTTCCAAGTTCAAAGCCGGCATGAATAAAAGAGAAAAGGAGCGAGAGAAGCAGAAGGAAAAAGAAAAGGAGAAAGAAAAGGAGACTCCACCTGTAACTGGTCAGTTTATTAAACTTCATAGAAATCTGTTTCCAGATGCACCAGTTTTTTTTTTTTTTTTTTAAGGTCTTTAAAAAAAATATATATATATTTATTTTTATTTATCCTGTAGCTCCTACCAACGCCAAAGCTGCCCTGAAGTCCAAGATCGTAGCGGAGTTCACTGTAAGCCTTTTTTTATTTGTGTTGTTTTGGAATACTTTTTCTAAACACGTTTCTTAAACCGTGCCATTGACAACGCAACAGCTTTCCGTCTTTATTCATTTACACTTTGTTTCTTTTCTAGCCCCACTCCTTCATCGAACAGTTGTCGAGATATAAGCGAGCTGTCGCTGAGGAGGAGTTCAGGGAGAAGCAGCTGGCGGCTCTCAGGGTGGATGTCTGCAGCACGGAGGCCCTCAAGAGACTTAAAGGTCAGACGTCACTGAGCTTATTTCTGTATCACCAGACACCTACTGTCCTCTGTACTTTATGTCTCGAGTCACAAACACGCTCGACATATGATACGATATCCGTGTCCTCTTCAAGACGTGTCAAAACACAGGTTTACACATCAGCGGTGGAGGTGTAGCAGTCCTGTACAGGGTTGACTCTCGTGTGAACACCCAGTGCACGTTTAACACAAGCAAACTGTAAAAATAGACTTTCAGTTGTAATGTTTGCATCCATTTTCTGCAGAAGTGCATCTCCATATTTCTTCAGATGAAAGTAAGTCTAGTGAAACCTGGAGAGAGACGTTGCTTCCGTTTTCCTTCTTTTTTTTCTTTTTTTTTTTTGCTGTTGGTTTAAAACACGTGTTTGGATATAAATTTGAAAACATTGAATTTAATCTTGACATTGGTACGGTCTTATATTTAAACATTAGAAACTTAAGGAAACCTTGTATGTATCTTCTCACTTGTTTGTCAACTGTCTGTTTGGTTAGACAAGGCTGGGGGGAACAAGTTCGCCAAGGACTTTGAGGATGGCAGTCTGAAGCTGCAGGAGTTTGTCAGCTTCCTGGAGAAAGAGTTGAAAACTGGACCACCTCTGCTGGAAGCTTTGGGAAATGCAGATATTTTCTACGAAATGCAGTACAAGGAGGTTAAGATTGTGGCCAATGTGAGTGTTGTGTACTTAACGGATGGCATGGTAGAATGTAAAGACTCAACAATGTTTAGGTTTTTTGTGTGAAATGGTTTCTTGAATTAAAATTAAGTTATTTAATTCAACTAATAAATTGATGATCCAGACATGGGATGTGAAGGTTATGTTTCTTTGTTGCTTAGGCACACTGACCATTTGAAAACAATAGAAAACTCTACTAATGTTGTCATGGATACGAATTCGCTCTAACACCTTTTTTTTAATCTTCTTCATATCTTCTTTCTTTCTGCCGCTCTACTCAGGCATACAATGCCTTTGCCAACCGTGTGGCCAGTCTCAAAAGGAAATTGGATTCCCTCAAGTCTACTATACCTGGACCAGAGGACTCTCCCGTCCCCTCACCATCGGAAGACGCCCCCTCTCCCACTGGCTCTGACTCACCCTTTCTGGGAATGGGGGGTAGCAGAGCCGAGGTGGATCCAGAGCTGGATGGCAAGGCCATGGATGAAGGAGAAATTGTGAGTGACAACAGAGACATGGAGGACATGGATCTGTCTGACGAAGAGTTTAAGGCTGCTGCAGCAGGAGGTAAGTGGCTACAGAGTGTTGCAGATCTAGGGTTGCGTTGCGGTATAAATTGTATTCTCCATATGAATCCATTTTGACCTGCTGTGTTGTGATTTCAGATTTGTAAATATATAGGCTCCTTGAATTTTGTTCTCTTGCAGATGACAACAAGGACAAACCATCCACTGCCGTTTCCAAGACTACAAAGTCAGAGGCGCCGTCAAAGCTCCCAAACACACCTACGAAAGCCTCCAAGACCAATGCTTCTGCTGCTGCCACGGCAACCCCGCTGACTCCCACATCTGCTACTGCTGCAAGTGCTCCAACCACTCCTCTGGGAGTCAATCTGGCCAAGGTGGACCTGGGAAAGATCAGCTCCATCCTCAGCTCACTCACATCTGCCATGAAAAATACAGGTGTGTTTGTGGCTAGGAGAAGACGAATAGCAGAAAAGTGTATTTCAATATTTCTGTGGGATCATTAGTCATTGTGAGACATAAAGAAACACATTGAAACATTGCTTTACAATGTTTTGGGAATTGATTAGCAATCATTGTACTATTTTTACTTTTATGTGCTAGAAGTAACTACAGTGGTTATCCGTTCGAGCGTGAAAGGTATTTTTCTTCTTACTGTAGCACCATGAGGTATGTAATGTGATGGACTGTATTAACAGTTTTGAAAATAACTGACTACTGCCATGACTAGACTAATCCAGAATTATTTGCTCTCCTAGCATTCGGTGGATAAATGAACACTAAATGTCATCGTCCCCTTTTTTACAATATGCACACATGTCATTTTACAGCAGTTTAATTATTTTTTGAACAGACGTTAAATAAATGTGCATTGATATGAGAATATGAGCGCACAGTTCAAATCTGCTTTTATATTTGATAAAAAATAAATTCTGCAATAATTCATTTTTATTTTGGACAGATGGTTTGTGCGGTCATAGAAAACGTTTTGGTTTTGAGATTTCCTTTCCTTTTTTTTTTTTTTTTTTTTTAAATATACTACTATGCCGATAGTCTTTGTAATGAAAAAACATGTCACGTGTGGCAGCCATGTTTTCATTTGAATACTTATAATATTTATTATTTGGACAAAAATTCAGTCAGGGTTAATACTTGTTTGTGTGACAAATTCACTCTTATTTTCATAGGATTTGTTGACAATAAAAAAAGGATACTCACTTGCCTTTTTGTTTAAGATTCAAGTCATTTCTGAAATCTCCACTTTGGCTTTGATCTTCATATCTTTCTATCCTTGCCTGCCTCTCAGCAGCTAGTCCATCACCTCGGCCATCTCCTGGGACACCCACCACCCCCTCTGGCCAGTCAGCTGCCTCCAAAGCAGCCCCCCCGAGCCCTGCCCTGGCCAGCATCCTGTCACGTGTTGACATCACACCTGAAGGAATACTCAATGCTCTGTCTAAAACCAACACACCAGGTAAGAAACATGTATCTATTTGCTTTTTGTATTGTAATACAAAAGGACTTAAAAATCTTTAATGTTCTTTCATTTGTCACCTCTTCTTTGTTTCTGTCTCGGTGCAGGTTTGTCCTCTCTCCTCCAAAGTGTGACTAACACCGCTTCTGGTACTCCCACCCGAACCTCCCCAAATTCAGCAACTACTAAAACCCAGGTGACCCCGACCACCCCAAAACCAAAACCTGTCCTGGGGAACAGCCTCAAACGAGACACACCTGGAAGAACCAGAGACTGGGAGAAAGGGAGACAGCTGTCCCCTCCTCCTCCACCCCCTCCTCGTTCCTCTGCTCCTTCTGTCTCTCCCCCCAGCTTAGAATCCAAGATCAACAGCTTCTTGCAGGGTAATCCAGGTTTTAGTCTCGCTCTGGGTGACGTCAGTCCCGATGGGGTGGATGGGACCCCGGTCAGAGACGAGGCAGCTGGCACCCCGACCCAGGATGAGATCATGGACACACCTGGGAGTGTGCCGGATTCTTTAGGCTCATCTGGAGGTCATAACCTCTCACCCACAGCCTACCGCAGTGAACCCTGGGATGCCGTGATCACCCCGTCAGGAAGCAACAGTGATGGAAACTATCTGAGCTCCTCGTCGTCCCGGTACGGAGCTGGGAAAAAGAGCGGCACGAAACTGAAGGATGAAGAGGTGATGAATGTGAGGAAGCGCGTCTCCTCTTCTCCCTGTCATGATATGAAGGGGAAGAAAGATGAACACCACAGCCAGCTAAGGATGATGGGAAACAACAGAGCAATGGGAGAGAGGAGACACTCTGCTAGCTCTCGTAAGGCGAGCACGGGCTCAGATGATGGAGGTCTGTGTGGAAGACGAGAGGAGAAGGGAAAACGGTCTCCAGGTGAAGGGAAGGCGGGCCAGTACCACCGTATTGAGACACTTGTGTCGCCCTGCACTGAAGGGGCACCCATCCAAACTCTCTGCTACTCTAACCGACCGCTCGCTGGAGAACGCATCAAGACGGTAGAGAGCATCCGCGTGATTGGTCGAGGCTCTCGGCGAGGGGAAGGGGCCGGCAGCCGGCCGGGTGGAGCGATGTGGTACGAAGAGGAGGAATACCTGGAAGCTCAGCCTCCCTCACCCCACATCGGCCCCCCTCCTCTTAATATTGGCCCGCGTGGCCCCGAGGAAATGAACCCCTCCATGCCTCTTCCTCCCCCACATCTCCTCCTCCAACATCTTCACCCTCCACCCTCCCTTCCTCACCCACATCCTCCTCCTCAGACCCCGTTCCAAATACCCTACCACACAGAGAACATGCAGACTCCTCCCCCATCGCACCTCCACCAGCATCTTCCTCCTACATCCCCTTTCTTCAGCGGTCCTCCTCCACCAATCCCTCGCCCCCCTCCGCCTCCGCAGCGCCTATCCCCTCCACCTAATCATTCTGCTGTGCCCTCTGCAGTCATGGTGGGTGGAGTATTGGTCCCTGTTGACCGTCCCTTATCTCTTCCTCACCCGATCCGACCTGAGGGTGTAGAGCGAGGCGGAGTGGGGCCCAGAGGAAACAAAGCGGCCCCTCCACCCCTCATGTCATCGTTACTCGGCGAGCCCCCAAAGCTCCCCCGTCCCGGCACAGTCAAAGAGCCTTTTGGCCCCCGCCATGCACCCCCCCTCCACCGCCCAGGAACCCCTGGTGTTCCTCCACCTTTACTGGGCAGAGTGAAGGAGCCTCTAAATCTACCTCTTCATTCCCCTTCTCCCTCTCCCACATCCTCCACAACCTCTCCCTCCACGCCTAACTCCCCTGCAGTTGACACTGCTCCTGGTCGTTCACTCGCTCAGTCCGCTGCCCTTCCTCACCAGAAACCCCCAGCCAGCCCTCCAGCTCAGCCTCGCAACCAAACCTCTAACCCCGTTCCCCTCCTCACCTTGCCCACTCCTCGGCCCCCAATGCTCTCCGTCCCCATCCCACAGAGACCCCTGCTGCGAGGCCGAGCCCCCTCTCACCAGCTTAATCAAGATCTCCCCAAAGGGGGTTTCCGTGGGGGGAAGCGTGCCGGTCCTCCATTCACAGGTGGTCCCTTCCATGCACAGAAGAGGCCTTTCCTACCCCCACGCTACTGAAGTGGTCGTCTGTGACAAGCTGAATGAGAAGTGCAAGCCACACATCTAGCAGTGCTGTGTGTGTTAGCCCTGCTGGTATGAGCCTAGGTATCTTTTCTCTGTTCATTTAGCTTGAATTAAAAATACTTTAGGTTGTGTGTAAATAGCTGGTAACTCTTCATGCTTCAGCTGGGTAGCCAGTCACCTTACACTGTACAGTACAGCTAAGAGGTTATTTGTTACATAGTGCAGAGTGTTGTGTAACAACCTTCAAATCTCTCTTCTTTTTTTTCTTTTTTCCCCCAGGCATCCATACACAGTGTATAGAAGTTTCATTAGGTCTGATGCAAGAGTGATATAACCGTAAGAAGCAAACACAGATAGTTGAGGTCGACTTAAACTATACTGCATTGAGAGTTTTCCTACTTGTGACGAACAGACAGTGGAACAGAAAGGCCTTGGTCTCTTGGGATACTGAGAGGAAACTAATAGCAGCAGTTTGGTATTTTGGTAAATATGCTTGTTACATTTCTTGCTAAGATTTATATAATAAGATTATTACCTCTCATCAGCCCGCTATACAAGAAGCTTGGCATGAAGACTGGAAACGGCAAGAATGCTTTGCTCTTGCCTAAAGGGTTAGAAACTATATGCCTACTGACCACTTACACAATATCTCATTTGTTTCATCCACATAAAAAGAAAACGACTTTAAACTGAGCCAGCATGTGTCGCGGCTGGTTGCAGTGACTTAGAGTTGCCCCTGGTTGCCCGGCAACTTCGGCAACAGAAAGACTCCAGGAAGTCGCTGTTCCTGACCAAAAAAAAAAATGTAGGCAACCTTAGTTACCATGAGACTCTACCAGGCTAGTTGTTTGCCTCCGTTTCCAGTCTTTATTCTCAGCCAAGCTGATGGCTTCATATTCCACAGATAAATACGTCCTCTTAACTCTTGGCAAGAATAACCGCATTTCCCAAATTGTCAAAACTATTCCCCTAAAAAAATTTTTTTTTTAAATGGTTTGATCGAAGTGATGAAAGCAGGTTCCAAAGTAACTCTTCTTCGATGAGTGTATGGGTGTGTGCTGTCCATCCTAAAATGGTAATTCTCATTTTGAAGTGATGAGATTTGTGTAGCAGCTGAAGTTAACACTTGTTCTTATTTCCAGAGGAACTGCTGTAAATACTATTACTCTCCTGCTCAACCTCTTTCACCAATCTGTCCTTCTCACTGTATATTTCTAAGCTTGTAAATATAAAGACTGACTGAGTTGTTACAGCCTTTTCTCTTCAAACTCTTATTTCTGTAAATGAGGACAATGATCGTCACTCACGCAGCTCGTCTTTACTGTGGTTGAGGCCATCGATAAGCTTTAGCCCCGAAGAATTTCACTGTAGTATCTTATCGTACCTTTCTGCCCTCCTTTTGAAAGCACCACACTGAAGAGGATGGTGAAGATAATGTATTTTATTTCAGACATAAATGTCTGCCTGTGCGCGCTTGAAGTTAGACCGAGTCATGAAGATACTCGGTAGTGGATGGCCGACGGGGGGAAGGCATTTCAGTTTGAACCACACTTGCTAGGCTTCAACATGTACTGACTTGAATAAAATCCAGAGTTTCAATTCAACTGGGGGGGGGGGTTATTTTATTTGGTCACTATTTATCTCTTGAATTGCGTTGTTTTTCCTTTATTTTGCGCTGTTCTGTTGTATTTTCTGCCTGTTTTCAAAGAAATTGTCATATTCACACAGCTGTTGCCATTTTCACATTGCATTGACGTCTTTGTGTTTTTTGCGTTGTGTTTTTCAACTAGATAGAATTGGCAATTTTCCATTTGCAGGCACTCGCTGGTGGATGTTGGGGGGGCGAATACTTTTGAGCCGATTAGGATCGTGTTTAAAAAAAAAAAAAAAAAAAAAAAGGTTTATTTAAATACTCCAGTTGGTTTGGCCCCTTTCTCTATATTGTTTCTTTGCTAATTTCATGCTTCCGCCTTCAAGCCCCCTTTGCTTACCTTGCGCTCACATGGCTTTGTCCAGAAAACACCGCTGCACCTCTCAACACTCGGCACAGGCTCAGCACAATGGCAGTAATCCCCCCTCTCCTGCAGGAGTTGTTGCCTCAGTCCTGCCCTCTGTCAGAGAGGTGCGGTCTGAGTGTTGCAGCCAAAGGCCTCTGTGTGTGTGTGTGTGTGTGTGTGTGTGTGTGTGTGTGTGTGTGTGTGTGTGTGTGTGTGTGTGCGTGCGCGCGCGCGCTTACAAGTTGAGTTTGAAATTACAGTTCACCTACATGCTGCCAACTTTCCTGTGTAAAGTTGGTGACTAGATATATTGTAAAAAGTGTAACAACAGAACATATTTTTTTCTCTCCAGTGTTGACGCACCATCAGAGTTCTGACGTTTCACCGAATGTTCTACATGTCTGTTACTTCCCTCTGTAAACTCTGTTAACTCGGTCACAAAGTGGATCAGCTAATATTATATCGGCTTGTTGTGTTCACATTGCTAACTGAGAAAGTTAGATCATTGTCATAGACATCTTTCAACTTATTAATCACATTTTAGTTGTCCTTGTAAATAATACCCTCTTTCTATTCTGTTGACCTCAAGAAAGCATTTGAGCTTGAAAATGCCTGAAGATGTGACAACGCTGATCTAGTGTGTGTATATTTGATAAGTTTAACTGCTATGACTGCTGTTCTCATCAATGATGCTATATCACTGGTCTTTGAGTGTCCAATCTTTTCTGATGTGATGAACATGCACACATTCTGCAGCAGTTATTATTTGAAGAGGAAAATACATTTATATATATTTTACAAATCATAAACAACCATTAGTAAGACTACATTATTAGTGCCTTTATTAAGTGACCTGCTTCAATTTTCCTCATATTTTGCACAGCTGTCATTTTGCCAGTGGTTGCACTAGTCGATGCTCCGTCTTAATTTAACAACAGAGACAATTTTATATTTTGTTTCTTTTTTCTCATTACTTCCTTGAGATTTTTTTTTAAATTTTTTTTTATTTGATTGTTTTCACTTAACATTTACACACTACACAACACACTGTTTTTGTAAAACCACACTTTCGATATGCAATTTAAAACATTGTTGTTAGCTTTACACCACAGTATTGCCCCTGACATGGGTCACATTTAGAGAACTCTCGTTAGACGATGTGATATTTCTTTTGATGACCTAGCTCCAGTGGGCCAGCCAGTAACAAACAGAAAAACACAGTTTTCAGTAAATACATGCTTTTACATTCTTTTATTAATCAGTTAAAATGACAAAAAAATAATTTAACTATATGCATTCATGTTGAGGGTCATGTCATCAACACATTATGGCCTCTATGCCATTATTCTTCGGTTAGCAGTGAAAATTTAAATGTTAATTGTACAGCTAAACTTTTGGATCTTGAATACTGCACCATTAACCAAAAACACCTGATGCCATATTTAGTCAGGTATTTGACAAAAGGCCAACAATGTTTGCTAGTCAATAAGTTGCTTATATATATATATCTATATAGCTATGTATATCTGTGTGTGTGTACAAATACATACATATACACAAGGCTTAGTTTTGTTTAGCTTTGTTGAATACATTTCAACAAAGGCTTAGTGAAGAGACCAAACGCTGAAAGCGATCCCATATATTAAACCATATATTAAATGTAGGATTCAGCCAAAGCAAAATTGTTTAGGTTTTGCCCATTAGTGATGTCACTAATTGATCAGTGTGACAAAAACTTGTTTACAGTGGTCTGATTGTACAGGATTGTACTCTAGTATTGATACGAGTTTTATCTCGCGATTAGGCAGACTTCTCAAAGAGCTGTAGCTCCCCCAGGTGGCAGATCAGTGGTACTTCAGTCCAGTTTGTTTACAGAGTAACCTCTGTTGGCTAATTTGTTGAAATCAAAACATAATCACGTCCCTTTTTCGGAATTAACTGAGCTATTCGTGTAGGACAGCAGGTTAAGTCCATTTGTTAAAATGTAATCCAGTTATCACTGCATTGACATGTTGACGTTAAGATTTTAAGAACTCTTTACATATTTAATGTGATAGTTTACACAGGGAAGGCTTTAAATGTGTCAATGATCTGAATAGTAGAAACAGTGAAGATGTTTTTTTGTTACGAGTAAAATATTCGTTATATTCCGTTTTATTTTTGTCACGTTTACTTCGTGGTTTAAAATAGTATTTCTGGCACTAAACCGATAGATTAAACGCATTTAAAACTACAGCAGGCTCTTAAAGTGTTCAGCTCCATTTTGGAGCACACCGGCTCTGCTGCTTAGCCATGTTGCGGTCGTGATGCGTCAGGTCGGTTCCTCTCTGTGTAAAATGACTTCAAGAGTTTCACACCAGAGTGTCACACCACACGAGCTTGTGTTTTGCATCGCTTGTCGCCAACTCCAAACGCATGCGCTGTTTGGTTCAGATTTCATTATATTTGAATCCAGTCTAAAAAAAAAATGACTGATTTTGACTGTGCATGGTTTCTTCTGGACATTTTTTTTATTTTTATTTTTTTTATTTCACTTTGCAATAACTGGCAATGCCTCGATTAGTATTCATATGTTCAGCTCCTGTGTGGAAGCGCGCGCTCTTGGTCGTAAACGCCCGGAGCGCGCACGGTGCTCCGGAGCTGCGTCACAAAGTGTTAAATCCACGACGTCACCGCTGCCGTCTTATAGTCCGTGCTTCCGGTGATATGGCGGCTCGCAGGGCACGGGGGTGGGGGACAGTAATGTAGGATATTTGGAAATGACCGCTTGTGTGTAGGAAGGTGTGTTTTTTGGGGGGGATGGCGGTGACGCAGCTGTTTCGGCTGGTTGTCCGTCGGTCGGCAGCTCGTGCGACACTCCGCGCGCACAGGAGGTACAGCAAGGTGCGCTGGCTTTGTTATTACAGGAGTACAGCAGCTGAAGCTAACGTTAGCCGCCAGTGGAGTGTGGTCAGTCAGTGTTGTGGAGCTGCAGCTGATCTCCTTCTGGCCTTTCTGATGTGGGGTTGGAAATACAGCTGTTTTGTGCCGTGACGACCAACGTAGCCGTCGAGTTAAACTTTACTCCACAGCGTTTTTGGTGAAGTTGGTCTTAGTTTTGTCACTTCATTTTTGGGTAGACAACAGTACACCTGGGATCAAATGTAAAGTGTATGGAAAGTACAATGTTTACAGTAGTACTTTGTATGAATTACATGAAGCCAGCCGTGCCATCCTTTTCCTCTCACTGCTCTGTCTCTATTTCGTTTGGTTTTGTGGTCACCTTAAAACTAAAAGTAATCAAAATATTGTATACTGAATACTTTAATGTCAATACTCTGATAATAGTATGGGTGTGGCTGTTATGCTGTACCTGAAATGTTATCATTTCTGTGAGTTCATGTTTTATTTAACTATGAGTGGATGGAAAAGATTTAGGCTGATTCATTCATTCATTTAAAACCAGTAAAATAGGCTCCAGTTTATTAGGTACACCCAGGTAAAACCAACACGGTCTATTACAATAGCTCTGCCTTTATAAAGGTTATGATCCTCAGTTCTTCTTGTCTTAAATATGCAAATTCCACTTTGAGGGCATTTTAGTGGTTTTACTTTGTGGAACTGTTGAATGACGTTGCATTAAACTGACATGTGTTTCTCAAATTTAGTGAACCGCACATGTATCGTTGAGGATATTATGTAGTCTAAATTAATACAAAGTAAACTAGATGCAGATATTCAAGAAAAACACATTTTATGTCCATATTGTTATTCAATGCTGAAAAAGTAAATAAGTTCAGAATATGACATTATTGGCTTTTAAATTGAGGGTAAGGCATTCATGCTATTTCAGCATTGTTATTATCAAATTCCCTATTAAAAGTATTTTTATGTCTCTTAGCTGTACTGTACATACACTCCTTCCTCCTGGCTACTGCCTTTCACTTCATATTTCTCTTTTGTCATCCTCTGCAGCTTTTCACCCCTTTTTGACTCTTAATCTTTTTTTGCCGTGCTACAGGTGTCCCCAGCTTTATCTGAGCAACTGCGAGTCTTCGAGTCTCTCAGGGAAAAACAAGGCAGTAAGAAGAGAACTGAAGCTGCGGAGAAACCCCTCAGTATCCGACTGGCTGACGGCCGGACGGTAAAAGGAAGAGCTGGTGTCACCACACCTTCCTTTGTTGCTCAGAGTGTGCGGTGAGTGCACAATACATACACGGCTGTTTTTGTTAGTTTTAACTGCAGTGATGTAGCAGTGTAATTGTGTGTGTGTGTGTGTGTGTGTGTGTGTGTGTTACTGCAGAGTGAGAGGAGCGCTGGTGGGTAAGGTGAACGGGGAGCTGTGGGAGCTCGGACGACCTCTTGAGGCAGACTGCGAACTGCAACTTCTGGGATTTGACACAGTCGAGGGAAAACAGGTAGTTATTCCTTTCACTGGAAACTACATGAGGCTCCTTGAGGTTTTCTGAAATGTGCCACAGCTGCATGGAATGACTTCTAACATGGATCTTGATAATCAAACGGACGACATCCTCTTATCTTAACCACTTTTATTTATTTATTTATTTTTTTAACTGATTTAACCCTCCGAACCCCACGACCAGCCTGTGGGTTTGTCAGGCATGTGTTCTTATTTAAAAATGTACAAAATTACACCATTTATTATAGCCAGAAACTGTTTAAAAAAAAAAAAAAATTGAAATTACTGTCAGATTTTAAATGTAACCAAATGTTCGGTGTGCACGCTGGAGCGCCGAGGAGAGGATGGAGAGAACAGAGAGCGTTGTAGAGTTTGTAAAAAAATTAACATTTGGGCACATTATTTTTTTCTATTTTTGTGAAATAAGTTATCAAAAAATTGTAACAACATTTTCTCCTTCTTTTATTATTTACGACATAATAACCGTGTCATACTGCACAAAAGACATTTCTGAGTTCTCCCTAATTCTAGCCGCAGTGAGAACAAAATATATCTAACGTTCCCCCCCCCCCGTAGTTCTCCACACCTCACCATCTCTGTACCATTCTTGATTTGTAGGCAGCATGGAGGACAGGAGCGTGTGTCCTGGGTGGTGTGTTGGAGGGGTTGTTTGGTGCCGAGGTGTGCAGAGAAGGAGCGTCGGAGCTCGGGCTCTTCTGTGACCATCTCTTGGATAGCGGGTAAATATTTATGTGACTACGTCTGCCAGGTTCTTTCATCAGTTATGAAATCTGTCTAAAATATTTTGTTTGCGTGAACAGCTCGAGTTCATCAGCAATTTAATCTATACAAAGGAATTCGTAGTTCTTATCATATTTGTGTTTTTAAGCTTCTTTTGTTACAGATTTGTCCTGACCTTTTTAGGACTTTTACTCATTTATTTTCTCTTTATGTGTTTGATCAGATCATTGTCATTCTCTGCTGCTTTAATGTCATAATATTCCGGCTCCCTGACCTCTTTGTTCCCTCATTATCACCTCGGTTTACATTTCTTTCCTGCGCTCTGTTCTGTGTAAGTGCTGCTGGTTTTCTTGTTTTTTTTAATGTCTTACCTGAATGTGACTTGGCCCACAGTTCCTTGTCTCTGAGTGATGTGGAGGCGAGGTGTAAGAAGTCGGCAGCCCTCAAACTGCCTTTGTCCAGACTGGAGCTGAGTACAGACGAGGCCCAAGAGCTCTTCCAGGTCAGCAGCTCTTATTCCTTTTAACATCCCAAAATGATAATAGACTTCTTTTTTTTTTCCTTTTTTTTTAACCAAAGACATTTTAGTTGTCATTGCAGGAAAAGCGCAGGCGCAAACCTATAACATTTAATGAGGGCTCAGGTTGTTCCTGTAAGCTGCTTCAGGGAGCCGACATGCACAGGAGCAGGGCTCTGAAAATGGCACCGCTAACAGACCCGTCTCACAGCGGACGGCTTCACTTGTTTTAACCAGTGAAAGCACAAGTGATTCTAATGAGATTAACGATGGCTCGGTTCCGTTTAACGCACCACACCAGAAGCCCAAATTTGCGTAGCAAAATCTAATTGAATTGTTGCTGAAGACACAAACACCTGTGTTCGCCGTCCTGGATTGCTCGGATACTCGTTCAGTTGGTAATCGAAGCTGTTGGAAATGAAGCGAGTTTCCACCCGTCTTCGTCCTGCAATGAGTCAAAACGTCTGCAATGAAAAGGGTCTATCAACCTGCAGTCGTTACTATTTTATTAATTGCACCTGTGTCTTTCCTGCATTTATATGTGCAGTATGTGCATGATGTCTGCTCCGAGGTCATAGTCAAGCCAAGTCGAATTTACTCATAAAAACTAAAAGGGTTGACTGAAGTGGTGTGCAGAGAACTTCCTGAAACGGTTAAATAATTAAAACACAGACACATTATACGTTTTGTCATTATATTGAAGGTGTTTCAAAGGCACTCTTCTAAAGGTTTATCTTAAACTGGAATGTCTGAACCTCTGCTTTTGATCATGTTGTTTTGCAGACTGCCCATAATTGAGCAGTCAAGTGAATAATGAAAATCGCTGCCACTATAGCAGCTTGGCAAGTTAACAATGGTGGGTTTGTGCAGGACGTCCCGTGTCGCACACACAATGACACAGTAATTGTGATTTTATTGTCTCTGACCAGTCAGAGGTCTGCAGTGTTTTCACATCACCTTTTAGTATTGGCTCAGCTCAGAGCCCCGAAAGCGGTGATATTTAAAAAACAGTAGAAGCTTCTATCCACAACCGTTTCCCAGTAGAAAACCGTAAAAAAGACGAGCAGCGGAAAAGCAACTTTACTGAAGTCAGACGCCTTCCTATTGTCCTGCTGTGTGTATTGATTAATTCATTTTCTGTTTGTTCTGTGGATGTTTTTGTTCTAGAACAGCAAGCTGAGGTTGCAGCTTGTTGAAGAGCAGATGAATGACTCCACTCTCACAGTATACAGGCATGTATCAGTGTATACACACACACACACACACACACACACACACACACACACACACACACACACACACACACACACACACACACACACCTCATGTGGACTTAACTAGCATGGTCACCAAAAACTGAACATGTTTCATCCTTTCTGTGTAACTCAGGTGTGGGGACAGAGTCGGGGTCTGCAGCGGCCCCCTCCTCCCACACACAGGCCTCCTCAAGGTCTTCAAGATGCTCCAGGTGTGTGTGTGTGTGTGTGTCTGTGTGTGTGTGTGTGTACCTGTTCTCCGTTGTGGTTTTGTGTACTCTTTCTGTTCTCTCTTTTTTTTTTCATTGGCTTTGTTTTGCACAGCTGCTCCAAAAATTGGCCTCGTGCATTAGTCGTGCATTAGTCGAGCATTGAGCTTCCAGATTGATGACTAGTCCCTTGAAAGACAAACACATTTCATCTATGGTAGCTCTGTCATTTTCTTTTTTTTTTGTTGTTTGAGCTTCAAACAATGGGTTCAAGAATTTACGACACGCACCATAATGAAAGCGGCTGTGTTAACGTCGTCTCATCAGTAAAAATCTGTTTTATTTGGACCCATCTGGGACACATGCTGCGTGAATGGAATTTCCCTCCTCGTCTTTATTGATCCGGAGAGAGGGAGGTGTTCCCGTACTGGGCTGTCACTGGGCAGACTGGGATTGCACAACAGCCTACGGCTGGAAATATCAGCAGCAGGATGTTGTGTTTGTCAGAGGCCAGATTCCTGTTCTGGGCTCTTACAAACACACTGCCATCCGTCAGACGGTGCTGTCACTCTCATCTGTTCACCCTTCCTCTTCTGGCTCGCCCTCACTTTCCCGTTTTATTCTTTTACCGCCTCTTTGTTCGTTCGTTACGTTCTCTCTCTCTCTCTCTCTCTCTCTCCTCACCATCCTCTCCGTGATACATCTCTGCACCGTCTCAGCTGTCCTCCGTGACCCTGGCCAACGAGGCGGAGTCCTCCGGCTTGACTCGGCTGTTAGGTGTGGCCTTTCCAGGAGAGAGGGAGAAGGAGGAGTGGGAGAGAGAGCAGGAGGAGGCGAGGAGGAGGGACCACAGACGCATCGGGACGGTGAGAGGATAACTTCGTTAGGAGAGGTCTTCCACCTCTGAAGGAGACCCGCTGAAAAGCAAAAGCAAATAAATGGTGACGTCCGGTGTTCCCTGACAATAATCACATTTCCATATTTTCGCACAGGACCAGGAGCTGTTCTTCTTCAATGAAGTCAGTCCAGGCAGCTGCTTCTTCCTGCCTAAAGGAGCCCACATCTACAGCACTCTCACGGACTACATAAAGGTGCACCTGACTTTATATTATTATGAATGATTATGAATCGGATGTTGCTTGTAGAACTATTAAGAGTAGAGATGTTTGCATCCACGACCAAGCAGCGGTGTCAGGAAACAGATCGCTCACTCGCAAAAGCATGACACTTAAAATATGCCTCTTTTTTTTTTTTTCTCTACAATTATATTCTGGACGTTAAAAAGAAATTACAACCCACACAGAGACGGTTTATTTGTACTTACATTGGCTCACAAATGATTCAATTGTATAAATATACCATAAGAAAGCCTAAACCAAGGATCCTGAATAAAGCTGCAGATACTGTGTCGGTGTGAGCAGGTGTCATTAAACATGCCCGCTTAACTTTGGTGTAAAAGAGTGAACACAGACTTCAGTAATACAAAGACACTTTGGAATCACTATAATATTATATATAATCCATTTGTCTGTATTTTGATTGGCCATCTCGGACATAAATACCACTTTTTGTGATAGATTGTGAGATGTTGCCTTGATTAAAAAAAAATAAAACAGAAACACTACACAGTGACAGCCTGTACTCTCTGTCTGCAGCAACCAATTTAAATTAAATGAAATTCAATAACTCCTTTCAGCACTGTTCGTGCAACTAAAACCAAAAACCTCATGTGCATGAATTTGATCCCGCAAACTCCAACTCTGACCTTTCAGTTGTGTTTATTTAATCATAAAATTATGCTCACAGTGCAGCTTCTTCCTTCAGACTGTTTCCTCCATTGGGATTATAATGAATATTGTCCATGTAAACATAATTCACGCACACACACACACACACACACACACACACACACACACACACACACACACACACACACACATGCTTAACATGTGCTGTGTTGATTGTAATCCTCAGGGTATATGTGTTCATGTTAGTCGTCAGGATATTACTCTCGTTAGCCTTCAATTATGACACTGTTGTGACAGTCTGACCCTGTCCTGCACTCGCTGTCACACACATCCTTCCTTCCCGACCTCTCGCAGAGCGAGTACCGAAGGCGAGGCTTCAATGAGGTCGTGACCCCGACTCTGTACAGCACTGCATTATGGGAGCGCTCGGGCCACTGGGAGCACTACAGCGAGAACATGTTCACTGTGACGTCGGAGGGCTCTCAGACCTACGCTCTCAAACCCATGAACTGCCCTGCACACTGGTGAACACTCATACACACACACACACACACACACACACACACACACACACACACACACACACACACACACGACACTCCTGTCATCTTTACAGCGACGGACTCTCCTTTCTCATGTTCAGCCTCATGTTCGAGCAGCGCGTTCGCTCGTGGCGGGAGCTTCCCTTGCGCTGGGCCGACTTCGGGGCGCTGCATCGTAACGAGCTGTCTGGAGCTCTGGGAGGTTTAACTCGGGTTCGCAGGTTCTGCCAGGACGACGCTCACATCTTCTGCACACCTGAGCAGGTACACATTAACGTACAGACATTCGTTTCGTTCTTTTCTCTAAAACACTGTGTGTTGAGGTGCTGCGACTGGGATAGAAACTAAAGGGGACGCATGTGGACGCATATTACAGTGATTAGATGGACCGCACGTATAACTCCTGAGACATTCCAGGAGGCCTCCGCCTGAATGAATGAACGTCTTTGTCCTGTTCAAACATTACACCTCCGTATGTGCGTCTTTACAGTAATCCTGATCCCCCCCCCTTAGAGTCCTGCAATGTACCATGTTACTGCTCCTCCAGCCCTGTTTGCAATCCTGTTAATGCACAGAGATCGTAGTCACATGATAATCATCACTATGTCTGAAATTCGAATTAAATCCCGGGAGCACTCGGGAGAACGCACGTGCTGTTTTCTTTTTTCCTTTTTCTTTTTCTCACCTCGGTTGGGATGAGCCACTTTTAATTTCCTCCGTCTTAACTCTCATCTGTATTTGTTTGATATTATCGTGTCCTCTCGTTGCTCTCGTCTTGACCTTTTTTCATTCTTTCACTCCCAGCTGGAAGAAGAGATTGTGGGTTGTTTGGACTTCGTGAGGAGTGTCTATCAAGTGTTTGGGTTTTCCTTTCACTGCCTGCTGTCCACACGTCCTACGCCGTGCCTCGGGGAGCCTGAACAGTGGGACAGTGCTGAGCAGGTAAACGCACACATTCTTTTTTACAGCGGTTCTTTCATGAAAAGTTTTAGACCGTCAGCAATAGGTTGGAGGAGGCCGTAGGGCCCAACAACGTTAGGTCCTTTTCGGAGTTGTATATATCCTAGAACTTTTCGTTCAACTAGTGTGAGGAGTGCTACAGCTAGAAGGATAAAAACAATAAGGATGAGGGGGTTAAAAATGAAGGAAACGAGTGTGGAGAGCATAGTTGAGGAGAGGATTTGAACCTCTATAGAAAGAGCTTAGGTCTTTTGCAATAGCCGTGCACACTGTAAGAGGCGGGCAGTTTAATCACAGCTATGGGAAACAAATCTCTAAAATTAAATGACGGGGTGTAATGATATCCACTTAAACAATCAGTTATACGAGTGGTACTTTCCAGTAGAGAGCTACTGAGTAGATGTATATCTCCAAATCCCCCGTGGACGCCTTTTTAAATAGGCACAGCAGCAATTTAAGCTGATTCAATTGCATGTAATTGAACATTATGATGGTTCCCAGCTCCTACACACACACACACACACACACACACACACACACACACACACACACACACACACACACACACACACACACACACACACACACAGTAAGTAAGTAGGCATGGAAGAGATTGTAAGTACATTAGTGCACATTATGATCGCCATGTTGGTCCTTGTGTGTGTGTGTGTGTGTGTGTGCAGCAGTTGGAGAGGGGTCTGCAGCAGTTTGGTGAACATTGGGAGTTGAACCCAGGAGACGGAGCCTTCTACGGACCGAAGGTCAGTGTGAAGAGCAGCATGAAATTAAGAAAAGGGATTTCCACACTCGTGTAAATGTTGTTAATCACAGTCTTTGCTAACAGCTGCCAAAACATCTGAGCTGCTTCATTCAGTGCATTCACTTTTTCGTTTTGTTCTTTACTCCTCTAAAGTACTTTATTTTAAATCCTGAAAGAGCTTTTGATGAAAGCTTTGATACCCCCCTCTCACATTTCTTGGTAAATATTAAGTTGCAGCCAAGTATTGGTTAGCTTAGCTTGGCAAAAACACGAGGAAACAGGTGGAAACAGCCAGTTCAGATTCATCCAAAGATCACAAAATCCACCTACCAGCACCGCTATATTAATAAGTGACACATTACATTTGATTTGTTTAATCCAAAGAAAACAAAGACAAGCAGTGTTTTTATAGGCGGTTTTATGTGGGACTATTTCTTTGCTGAGTGCAGCAACTTTAAGGTGATGAAAAAAAAAGTGTTTTCCTTTGCTGTGGATTAAACAAACAAGATATAAAAATGTGTTGCTTCTGAGGTGCTGTTAGGTGGATTTTTTTTTTTAAACTTCTGGTTAGATCCACGTTAACTTTTTCTTTTCTCTTTTTCTCCTGCTGCCACTTGTTATGCTTTTCTTTAATCTAATTAGCTGCTGGCTGGAGCTTCATTTTTAATATACAGTCATGAGGGTGGTTTCAGTCTCCTCATCCAAATCTCAGAAAGAAAACAAATACAGTGTGTGTGTGTATGTGTGTTTTGCCAGGTTGTCAAAAATATTAAATCAATTAAGAGTGTAGATTTAATGATTCACAGTCCGATTCTTCCATCGTCAGATTAAACGGCGACAGACATCTTTTGTTTCCTTCTGGCTTTGCAGAGAGAATCTTTGAGCACAAATGATGCCGTTCACGCGAATAAAAAGCAAAATGTGATCGTTTTTCATGGGTTATAACAAAAGCTCCCTGCGGTGGTGTGTAAAACTGGAAATGGCGTAACCTGGCAAGCAAACCTTGGTTTTTCTTGGCGCGGTTTCATTTTCACTTTTCGTGCAAGATGTCGGCGAGCACCAGGAGGAAGTCGGTCTCGGGGAGACACGATTGCGCTCCTATGGAGGCACAGAGGGAGAGCAGGAGGGAGGTCAAGTCAGGGCTGGAGTCGGACACGCGCCGCCGCGCTCCATGAAACAAACAAACATTCCTCGCAGCCGTCCGGCTGCGGTGCGTTGGCTACAATTTGACAGATCAGCTTCTCTTGGAAAACCATTTGTAACCATCTCTTTTCACAAAGACGCTCTTTGTCTCCAGCAGCGTCTCAGAGCTCAAGATTTGTAGGAATTTGTCTGGAAAGGAGAAGCAAATCCAGATACTAACACACTCGGTCATGCTTCGTCACAGATTGACATCCAAATCAAAGATGCGATCGGCAGACAACACCAGTGCGCCACGATCCAGTTGGACTTCCAGCTGCCCCTCAGATTTGACCTGCAGTATGTCGGGTGGGTCGGTTTTACATTTCTGTACTTGGCAATCAGTCTCTTCAGCATTCCTACATCCGTACTGATTTAAACCTGCGCTCTTGTGGCACATGCTTCTTATCTTTTTTGGAAAACTCACATGTTTGTACATAACATCTTATAATTCCTCAGGTTAAAATGGCTCAAGTCTAACTTCACAGGGACCTAATTTGATCCTGAATGTTTAGTCTTTATTGAATTTATCGGCCACAATGAGCACACTCACTGTTTTTGCCTCTTATTAGCCCCCCCCCCCCTGCTTTCCTCTGAGAGGACTTGATCACTCAGTTCAGGAGAGACCAGCATGGATAAAAGCCTCTATTATCTATATCTGTGATTTTTATATTGCAACATGAATATATGTAACGATATAGTACAATTTCTGGACAAAAAAAAAAAATAATTTAAAAAGAGAGACAGATGTTTTTGTTAATTTAACAGATTAGACACTTTACAGATGAAGATACGTCATCACATTGATGTAAAAATCCAATTTTTTTTTTTTAAACTCGTCTCAGACGAGACGGACAGTTGCGCAGGCCGGTGATGATCCACAGAGCAGTGCTGGGATCACTGGAGAGAATGATCGCCATACTGGCTGAAAACTTTGGAGGGAAATGGTGAGCTAATGATAAGAGTCACATTGAATCAGACGTGTTCTATTGAGGGATTCTGATACTGTTGCTCCACCTTGACCCATCTCCTCCTCTTTGTTTTCCTTCCCTCAGGCCGCTGTGGTTGTCTCCAGCGCAGGTCATGGTGATTCCTGTAGGGGGCAACAGTGAGTCATACGGCAGACAGGTTAGTCTCTGATGGAAATTAGCTTCTAGTATATCAGAAGTGTACTTTTCTGACTTTTTTTTTTCTCTCTTTCTGTCATGACTAATTTGCCCACTAATGTGAGAATCACATTGCAGATACAATCTTAAAATAAGCCCCCTCTCTCTCTCTCTCTCCTGTTAAGGTGGTCCGGCGGTTCCGTGAAGCTGGCTTCATGGTTGATTTGAATAATGATCAGGGAGCGACCTTTAATAAGAAGATTCGCTCTGCTCAGCTGGCTCAGTACAACTACATATTTGGTAACGATGAATAACTAAGGAAGAAAGCGGAGGCTACTTGTAGGCTTGACTGCCTGTCACCGCTGATTGGTTTCATTTAGTGAACAATCTCCAATTTTTCATTGACATGCAAACATGTCTGAGCATCTTTTCCATGTGTTTCTGTGCAGTGGTGGGGGATGAGGAGCGCGAGAGTGGAACAGTGAATGTGAGGAGCAGAGGGGGTAAACAGATGGGGAGGAGGCCAACTGAGGAGGTGCTGACGTCCCTCACGCAGCTACGAGATACCAAGAGCAACCAAGATGAGTTTTGATGAGGTAGTCCTGGAAATCTTGAGTCACTGAAGTAATAAATGTTCTTTTTAAATGTCCCAGCTGTTATAATTTGGCTTTGTCTGAAGAAATGGCTGGGGAAAACTGTAATAAAGGTATATAAATCACTAATGTTTACAGTCTTCACTCATTGCTGATTTGCCCTTTAATGGACTCTGCCTGTATATCCTAAAAAGCACAAGAAGAAATTGAAGGCTATTTAAAGATCGCTATCTGTCTAAAGTCAGCATTACTCAGCTACAGATGCAATTTGTTTGCTGAAAGCATTAAATATGCAAACCTCCCGCTTACATAAGTCTTGTCAGGATACCAGAGTAGAAAACCAGGCATACCTTTAAAAGACTGGAAGAAAGGGAGCGTACGGAGGAGGATTTGACTAAAATAGGAGAGAGAGCAGCCGAGTCAGGGCTGTGTGTTTTCATGTGTGTTTAGTGGAAACAGCCAAGTCAAGGTAAAGGTCAAGAGGATTGGAAGTTTTTCCTTTTTAATTGAGAGAGGGCAGCAGGATGGAAAAGACATCAGTCACAACAGTGACACAGACAGACAGAGGGAGGTGTCGGCTCCGACATAATAAACGGAATCGACTGGACAAAAGCGGCCAAGGTGGTTGAGAAACAGGTAGAGAGGGTTGAGTGTTCTTTATGCAGCGAGAGAGACAGAAGCCAAAGCAGGTTCACGATGCCGTTGGATTGAATCGGTTTGAAAACAAAGTTTAAATCAAACTCGGATCTCACTTAAAAAGTCAGCATCTTTAAACCTTTAAATTACATAGTTGTGCAGATAATAGATCATAATGTGCAAGAATGGAGCTTTTAAATAGGATAAACGACATTAAATCTAAGTCAGAGTGAGATTGAAAGAGGGTCAACGGCCTTTGAACAGAACAGTGTGGGTCTAACGGGGATGTTCACCCCTATTAAAAAAAACAAAAACATGTTCTTATTTATCTTCAGGTTTTAAGATTTACATCTGAGATTTCTGGTGTTTCTAATATTGAGGGCAGTGAATGAACTACTTACTGGTGGTGGCTGTTTTTACAGTGAACTGAAAGAAGTAGAAGTATTCAGAGGAATCGGGATGTTTATTTTCAATAATTCCATTTATTTTACTTGAGTGTAGTATCACCACGTAGCGTGGTCTCAATACACTTAACTGAAAAACACCATCATAGAATAAAAACAAAAATGTCAAGGAAAAAATTAAGAGAAGAAAAGTGAACAAACACGAAAGAGATGCTACTGTTGAATTTTATTTTTTTTATTTTATTTTTTTTAATAATGTCATTTTTCATCGGAGAAAGCCGTGCAAAGAAAATTCATTTCACCTTGAAGCTGTTGCAGCGGCGCCACAAGTCTCGGACGCAGTTCTCAAAACGCGGACAAATAAAAATATCCGCACAACGAGTAGCTACAAGTCAAAACTAAGAAATTAAGTCTTTGGAATTTGAATTTTAAAGGAGCAGAAGTTGTTTCTCTGAAAATGAATGGGATTGGATTATCGATGCATAGTTTTGTCAGTGCCAACGGTCCTGGTTGGTTTTCTTCATCTTCGACTTCCCTTTTAAACAAAAACCGAGTATGTTTGGATTTTGAAACGTTGGCCGACTACCGACACGTTTGACGACGTGCCTATTTTGTGACATTTTAAAAGGGAAAATAATCAGCTTATTAGCTTATTAATGGGAGTATCTATCAGCTGCAGCCCTTGATATCATTCCGCATTCATCACGGTGTTCGTAGTTCTTTAAGCCGGCGCTCTCACTGTTGGCTCGGTCCAAAATGTGGAGGTGAAATGGGGCCCAGACGGCACCGCTACCAGCCAACATTGCACAGTAGTTGCGTCGTGATGATATAGACCGTTAGTTCCAGTAAACACTCCTCAAATCTTCACTAGATAACAATATCAGCCCGTCTTACTTCCTCGCTATACCCACCCTCTTGCCTTTTTTTTATTTTTTTTTTATCTCCTCTGTGCACGCACACACACACACACACACACACACACACACACACAGCAATCCCTCATTCGACTGATGGAGTCGTACAGAGTTCAGAAGAAATTATTTTTAGCTCAAGGGACTTACCACAAAAGAAAGCTACTGTGGAGATGGTCCACAGAAAAGCTTTTTACTGCATAAATAAGCGAGACAATGAAGAGAATTAATTCATGGTGGCACAGCTGGATATCTTCAGCAGTGTGAAGTAAGTTGAGTCCCGATGAACATAAAGAACTGTCCATCTATTTAAAGTTAAAGACCCTGTAAACCTATTCTCTCTCTGTCTCAGCTTCTCACGAGGAGTCACCGCTTCCTGCACGCAGTGTTTTCTGCTTCACGAGAGGGACTCGATAGGGAGTCCAAATTTAGTAACATTTTAATCAAAACCTGATGACAGTTGTTCGAAGTGTTCATAATCAATCTGTAGAATTGCTTATAGAATGTCAGAAGATAGTGAAATACGCTCTATACGATATCCCACAGCCCGAGACGACGTCTTCAGAGGTCTTGTTTTGTCTGAACAACAGTCCAAAACCCCCCAAAATATTCAGTTTAATATCGTGTACGACAAATCTGAGAAATGTTTGCGAGTTTTGATCGATTGATTGTTGCAGCTCGACTGCCGATCCAATCTGATCAAATCTCTAATAAAGCGGAGACATTTAAGTGTTAAAACTCTTATTGAATGAGACCTGTGTTTCGTTTTTAACTTGATATATTTTTCCTTATCTGCAGTATCAGTAATAGAGAACTTGGCTGCATGTCGTACACATGCAGCCAAGTTCTCAGGGGCTTTAAGAACACCCTACAATGACAAACAGGGCAGGAATGTCAGTGGTGGCAGGAAAGTGGTCGGAGAAACTATTTAATACTGGAAAATGACTGTCGTTGCGAAACAACTGATTTGAGCTCGCTGTTGTCCTGCAAGTTCCGTTTTCCTGGAGGGAGGCAGGGTGACGGTGACACAGGCAGGGAGGCAGAGTTTAGCGGGCCGGCCGGAGGAAGATAAACAGGCCGCTCTGTATTGTTCTCCTGGTATCACTGAGAAGCCATCGGCCTGAGTGATGGAAGGCCGAGGCTCCCAAAATAGGCACTCAAGGCCGGGCTGCCTTTCCCTTCCACCCCGTTATAAATAACCCGTGTGTGTGTGTGTGTGTGTGTGTGTGTGTGTGTGTGTGTCATGTCTGTGTGTGTTTTAGAGAAAGGGTAAGAAAGAAATGAGAGTCTGAGAGCAAAGGGAGAGAAATGTGGTCAGTGCCAAGGCGGTCTTAGAAAGTGAAGCCACTGAAAACAATAACAGGAGGTCTGAGAGGCTCGGAGCCAAATGGAGACGGAGACCCAGTGGTCAGGACCCTGCACTGACCTCTTCTAAACACACACACACACACACACACACACACACACACACACACACACACACACGTGCAGAGTCTTCACCATGCTCGCAGTAATCGTACACTCCCTCTCCATCCAATATTCGGGCCTGACTATTCCAGGTCGTCTGTGCGTGTTCGTGCGCTCTTGCCTTTGTGTGTGCGCAATTACGTCAGTAATGTTTGAACTGGGGCTCGTAAATGACCACCTGAGGGAATACAACCGGATCATTTGGACTGTTTACTCTGTTCAACAGGTGTGCCGAGGGGGGGGGGGGGGGGGGTAAATATTTTTCGTGCAAATATATGACAGTATGGCAGCACTACTGCTCGAGCACACACAAGAACGCAAAGCGCAGCCTCGTGCAGCTGGGTGGGGAATCATTTTCCTGTTTGCGGTGCCAAGCAACAATCAAACAGTCTTTTACATAAGACAGCGGAATAAAGCTGGCAGAAAGCGCTGTACTTCGACTGGATACCCCAAAAACCTCAGCCCACCCGCGCTGCCTCGCCTCCTCTCTTTTCCAGTAACTCTGCTCAGCTCCGCACCAACTCTCAGCTTCCACTGAAACAGTCTCTGGGTATGTGGCTCCTTATTTGATCTGGCTGCGCTCTCAGCCCGTCAGCCGGGCTCCAGTCTAATCCGCCAGTGCGCCGTTCGCACCTTTGATTTAAACGTGCGCGTGCACTTGGGGCTTTAGATTGATTTCAAAGTAATGGATGCTCCCTCGTGCGCGCACACTCGCATTCGTAGCTGCCGATTGTGCCAAGCCGAAAAAGTCGCGCTCACAAAAGACACGCAGATAACTCACAACTCGGCACAGTAAGCGTACAGTCTCGGGCTGGCCTCGGTCCGATCCAAAGTATGTCTGCTATGCTCAACGCACTGCTTGGCCTGGTTTCCCATCATCAGAGCGGGATACCTAGGGGGAGCAGACGGAGGCCACAGAAAGAAGGTCTTTCTCCAAACGAGAGCCTCTTTGTGAAAGAGGCATTGGGTTTTATTGTTCTAGCCAACCTGTTGAATCGCTCTCAGAAGGGAGGAGTTTACGGGTTGAAGGGAAGGTCAGAGGTCACGTTGACTCTCAGGCCAGTTTAGCAAGACAAGGAGAATAAATCAAACCCTCTTTAAATTGACAAATATTTATACTGCCTGTCATTTTCCTCTGCAGCAGCAGCTCCCTGTAAATTCTTATATTTATTTTTATGAAGGGGAGCGAAGAAAAGAGAGGCGCTCTTGGAAGCAAGCATCGGTTTTGAATTTTCTTACATGACTTCGTGCCAACCCGTGTGGAAGACGTTCATTATCTGAGATCCCATAGTGCTGCTCCTTGTTGTTCAAATCCTCCGAGATGCAATTGAACTAAACCAGAGGCAAGTTCAAAAAAATAAAGCTGTCAGAAAACCTGTGGGAGGGAAATAAATCTACACCCGGACACTTCCAAGATGCAAATTGAGTTTTGCATGTTTGTGTCACCAAAGAAAATGAAATAACTATTTTATTATTTGCAAACCAGACATTATTAAAAAATAATATTCATTGTCAAAAGCAGTTGAAATAATTCACAAAAAAACAAACTTCACTTTAAATATAAGACATGATACGAAAAAAAAGAATTTGTTTTTCAGAAATTCAGGCCACTGCAGCCACTTGTTGAGTATGATTAATCTACTGTGCATGTTGGAAACACTTCTCATCTCGGTCTGCCGGTGCAGAAACTAGTGAGGCCTCAGGGAGAAAGAGGAGGAGCGACTGACCTCAGACTTTGACCCTCAGGTTGTTTTCAGGATTCCTGCTTTTCGGGGGTAACTTAAACCTGCTGAAGGAAGGAGAGACGAACCTTTCGGTTCATACGAGGCTGAAGAAAGGGAGGGAGGGCGGCGGAGCGCGCAGACGAATCTTTGTTGTAGTGGTTGTTCGGGGCGTCTTTGAAATGCTGCAATGATTTATCGTAGAACTCGGCTATTTCACAACTGTCTCGAGTTTGATGTAGGTATAATCGTATCTATTTTGCTATTTTTAGACCTGCGTATGTGTGGTGTGGAGCAGGCTTCTTTATTTTTTTTTTTTTTGTAGTCGTGTCGAACCCGCTTAACCCTCTTTTTGTGCGTCTGTGTTTTTGTAACCGAGTGCATGTGTTGCGACCGCAACCTAAGAAATATTGTATTCAAATTACAGATGCAGATGGATCAAGATTACCTAACACGGAGAATAAAAAAATGTAAATTAAAGGAGCAGTTCCTCGTTTTGGGAAATAAGATTTAAATAAAAAGTATGATTCTTGTTCTTATGTTTCTACGTGAAATGTAAAATTCAGCAAATCCCTCCAAAGTTCACAAATGAAGTCTTTATATCTTGTTTGTTTAATCTGAGCAAAAACTGAAACCTGAAATTTACATGTTGCACAATAAGCACTTTTCTCAGCACGTCTGTCTGCTCACATGAAGTCAGTTCTCTGACATATCGGGTGTAATCCTCCGCAGTGTCTCACAAATAGAAAGTTTCACGTAGTGTCCAGAACTCGGATAATATTTAGGGAGAGTTGTTTCTGATGAGTTCGGATTGCAACGCAAGCAGAGCTGTCTGCCTCCTCAGGGCCCCAAATTCCTAAATTCACCTTCTATCATTTGTTGTGTTGTAATTCGATTAGATGCAAATTTTTGTGGGAATATGCACAATTCAGCGCGCGCTATCAACTCGGATGATCGGGGCCTCTCTCCAGTCCAGCATTATTAACGAGCCTTGTGTCTCTGTTGTGTCGAGATCTGGGCCCCACGACTCAACAGTTGGTTGGGGCTCATGGTACATTTCTACCCTGGGACTTACCCTGGGACAGGTTAAGCTGCAATGGGTTTATATGCATAATTGAATATTTTTTTTAAAAAGCACTTTCGATTTATTTTTATTTATTTTTCCCTCCTTTTTTTTTTTTTTTTTTTTTTTTAAGACATGTAAGATTTAAGTCTCGTCTTGTATTATCACTTGATGTGTTCGGAGGCGATAGTGAGTCACTGTCGTGTTCAGTCTGCCTTCAGTCTGGCTTTCAGAGTTTTGGCAGTTTGGTCGAATTGTTCGGATTCTTGAACAGCCGTTATTTAGTCAGACTTTTTTTTTTTTTTTTTTTTAATAACTGATGATTGTATGTACTTGGATTGACTAAAAAAAAAAAGAAAAAAAAAGAAGACAATTATTGCTTGCTTGTCCCCATTTTTAGCCATTTTCAACTTCTTTGAAACGTCTTCTTCTTCTTCTAATGATTCTCTTCACAGTGACTCACTATCACCTCTTGAGGTGTGAGGTGGTATTAACCGACAGGACAGAGTCAGGGCGAGCTGGTTAGTATGCCAACTTCAGGAGTCATGTAATGTCAACACTGCTATTTCTTCACATTCTGTTGAGGGATTTTAGTTCATTTTTTAATCTAAAAGTCGTACATATTGTACCTTTATATCTTTATATTGTATTCATATCTACATGGAATTAAGTCATTTAACAGAAGTTTTGGAACATTTTTAATCGTCTCACGCTAAGAGTTTATTCATGGTTTGTTATGGTTCTAGAGATGTCGTTGTCTGTCAGTTGATCACTAATGTCATGAAATTTTGAACAGATTTTCATGGTTCACACAATCATGTTCCCCTCAAAATGATTCCGCTTGACTTTGGTGATCCATAACTTTTCCGTTAGCACTATTATCAGTTCCAAACTTTTCATGTATGTTCATTTGTGACCAAATACCTGCAAAACTTCTGAAATCCCCATCAGTGTCACCTGCACTTCATGATTTTCATCAATTTGCACGTCGACTTGTTAATGTGCCAAACCAAGACAGCCGGCAACATATTAGCATGTCATTAGCATTTATCTTGAAACGGCTTGAGCCGCTGCAGACTGTGGGACTGTCGACTCTTTCAACAAATCCTGTCCACCTTCACCATCTCGGATCAATCGGGTTTCGGTCATTTTTATTCGTGGTAGTTAGCGGTACTGCGTGACAGCTGTCCCATCAACCACTCCGGATATTTTGTGCAGAACGTCATTGTGAGTTCCCCTTTGTGCGCCGAACGCAGAACGGCGATTCAAAATCAGTCACAGCTGATGTGACCAAATTCGTCACCAGTGGCCGAGATCTTGATGAATGAGCAGGACAGAAATTCGTCGACAGCAGCGGTTAATCGAAACGCAGGCCGCGCTACAACACTTAAGTCGGCCGTAAACATACCGAAGCACTTATTACCCAGCTGCGTCGTTCTGTTTTATCTCTGTGTCTACTGTGCCAAAAAATGGCAGAGCGGTGCCAAGCCATACCATGCGGGCCCGTTCACACAGACATAAATCCTGTTGTTTGTTGTTGTTATGTGTATATGCTGTATGTGGCCCAGTGGCTTCTCACAATGGGCAACAATTGCTCTTTGTGTAAATAATTGGAACAAGGTTATTTCAGCAGTTTCTTGAGCCAATTAGGGCCAAACTGAGCTGACCTCTCTTTCCCCCTCTCAAGTCCGTGTCTCGCCAATGACGACGGTAAATCCTCATTAGAGCGCTCCACCCATCGACCCTCTTATCCTCCCTCTTTTACCCCTTTTTCGAAAACCCTCAGTTTCCTTTTCCTCTTTACTCTCTCGACAATGATCTTCCCACTTGAGGTGGTTCGAGGACCTGCGCAGGCAGTGTGACTAAAGTTAACTTCGAGCTCAAACACTTTCAGTGAAATAGTATCTCTCATGACTCTTTGCCCCATCGAGACCAGACTGTAAAGATGTCAGCCCATTTCTCCTCTGGCTCTCTGCGCCTTTTTCAGAGAACACACGCCCCTGCTTTGATCCGGACGCTGGCACAGGATTGGTGGAATGGAGCAAATATTGACTCCATCTGAGCCAGAAAAATCACTCCCCCTTTCCTGCGTTCTTTCTCTTTCAGTCTCCTTTGCACTTGCTCGGTTCCCGTCTAATCTGCCATTACCTCTTTCTCTCACATTCCCTTTCATCCCCTTTCTGCTGCTGCCTTTCTTTTCACTCCCTTTGTCTCCCTGTCTGTCATTCTCTCCCTCTCCCTCCACTCGAGGCTTCTCAGGCTGTCAGTACTGTTCGGTCAGACCTCTCCTCCTCCTCTTCTCAGCTGCCTTCACAGAGTTCAGTCCGTGCATCTCAGTCTCAGTGTAAAGTTTGGATTTCACACTGCCCACATGAATATCTGTCACCTGCGTGTACTGTATGCTGCAGCCTTAAGCCTGCAACGTACTTTTTCATCGGTTAGTCTGGAAACATGCACAGACAAAATGTAAAGGTATTCTTGATGGTATGTGCCAACATACTTTCATGGGATGTTCATATGTGCTGCAGCTGGCTACAGTCGTGTACTGAGAAAAAGAAGGAGTAATCCGAAAGTAGAAAAAAAAAATTCTTTAACTGAAATAAAAAAAAACAAAAAAAAAACATTCTGCTTTCACCATTTGGTTCTTTATTTTTGCTTTCATGTTGGCTGTAGACACAACCCCAGTTTTTTTTTAATCTACAGATCATGTGAAACTTTACTCTTTCTCATGTGACCTGTAGTTCCACAACAAGACTAACACTGTAGTTATACTTCTGCAAAGATACGTGTAAACTTCTTAGCAAACATCTGAAGACAAAGGTGTTACGGGTTACTCGGGCTCTGCCTGACTGTGACTCACAGCTTTAGTCTTTCTTCCGATTATATTCTGGAAACCCTGTTTGCATTAAGGTTTGCTGAGTCACTGAACGGTGGACCAGTCAGCGACCACTGGGGGCGGCTGAGCGGGATGATGTTGAAGTTCCAACAATGGAAGCAGTGGTAGAGTTTCGATGGCCAACACACGTCATTTGATGGTCAATGCCAGTTGGTTACAGTCAAGGGGCATTGTTGGTTGCAAACGGCAACACTGTAGGACAAATAGTCACTTTGATCAGATGATTGCACTACAGGAAAAGTCACATTATCATCAGAGTCATTATTTATTGTCTGGCTGGCATGATCCAGAATTTGTGCCACTGCACACCAAAGTCTGTAATACACCCGTCAGTGCACCACAGAGCATACTGTGTCAGACTCATGCTTTGCCTCGCTCGCTTGTGAAAAACCGTGGTTAAGTTTAACGGGAAAAAACCTGGTTGGGGTTTGAGACAAAAATGAATTGTTTAGGAAAATCTTTTTTTTTTTTAGTAATCCACGTTGTTTTCTGACTTACTCGAGCCGTGGTCTCCTTGGTTGAAGCCCTGGCTTTGATCCTTCCAAAAACCTCCCACCTACATCGGTACTGTAGCACTTTTGTACTTTTGTCTTCACATGACCTCTTTCTTCGACCCTGGTCATACATGCAAGTACTTTGAGGCGTAAGCAAAGTGTTACACTGACAAAAAAAAAAAAAAAAAAAAAAAAAAATCCTCTGGATGGACATTTATATAGCAGACTTTGGTGTGATACAAGGCTGAAATATTTTACTAGATATGTAAAAACTTTGGTGGTGCTAGAGGAGAGGTCAGAAAATCACTACGGCGATTAAGCTTCATTCTAGGCACCATGAATATATCTGCAAAATTACAGGCCAACCCATTAAATAGTTGCTGATATATTTCCGCTCGGTTCAAAGTGGTGAGCCGACCAAAGATAAACCTCAGTGGCAACACCTCCTCCTCCTCCATCCTACGCAAAGGTGACCGCACATTTTTGTTGAAGCATGTTTCAGCCCGACTCTTCTCTCTGTCAGTAAGTGAGTTTGAAATGAGCTCTTCTGTCATCATTTCTGGAAAAGTGTTACATGACTAGGACTGATCTGTCCCAGGTCTGCCGTCTTTGACCTATTTAAGTCACTGTCCTGCAGCTGTCTTTACAGCCCACAGAGGTCAAACCCTGAGCCCCGACCCCTCTGCTGATCTGAAGAAGCCTGGGGGGCCTCATTAGCTTTAGCAGTAATAGAGTTGTGGGCCTACTGTGTCTGAAGCCTGAGGCTGGGGTGTGTGTGTGTTTTCTGGAGGCGGGGCGTGTGTACATGCGAGACGTTTTTTTCAACTGATTTATCACTCCCACGGGGCGCTGCTACTCTGAGCTCCAGTGCTATTACTCAGATCGGTCAGCCGAGACAAATAACAGATCTGCTGCTACATATAGACCTCCCTGGACACAAACGCACAACATCTGTGTGTCGTGGCGACGAGTTAGGGCAGAGATTTTGTTAATCAGGGTCCTGTGGTCGGTGGTGCGTGTCGGCAGGCCGGCACGTAAGTTATTGCTTCTCAGGGATCTAGAGAAAGAGAGATAGGTAAAGAGGGAGAAGAAAGAGAGAGAGATAGAGGGGAAACGGGGAGGGAGGAAAGGAGCAGAGGGCTATAAGTGGTCACGGACCACTGGTGGCCATGGCAATGACCTCTAGCTAATTGTAGTTACTGATAGACATGGTGCTTAGAAGTACAGAGATATCCATTTCACTATTCACGCACACAACACACACAAACATATCCTCAGCTACTGCATATGTGTCTGTGTGTATTTACCCTCTGGAATCCGCCCTCCTCATTCTTTGCACGCCTTTTACATGCACATTTTTGTAATTTTGACAGATCAGATCTTAAGCTCTCTCCGTAATGTGGTTAAGTCTTCAATTGTTGGCTCTCTGTGGGCTTTGAAGTCGCTAATCTCCATCACCATCGCTGCGTCTATGTCGTAGGATGCCGGTCCAAGAAAAGCAGCAGCCTGGCCCTGGGTGTGTGTTAATACGTGTTCGATCGTAACTCACCACTTACACGCCCTCCTTTTCCCCTTGACGGTCTCTCTCTCACTTTTCCACCATGTCGCCTCTCCACGCTGTGGGGAGAAATGTTAATGAAGTTCAGAAATGTCCTTGAGCAAGTTAATTTCTTACAAGCTTAAGAGGCGCTGTGATGTTTGTGTTTTGAGCCCTGATCTCCAGAAGATGCATCGTAAACATGCTCATGTATTGAGTGTAATAATAATAATAATCAGTGATACAGTTCATCCTTTGCCTTACTTCTGTTTCCTCTTGCTGTCCTCTCATTCACATCCTCCTCTTCTCTTGTCTTTACTCTTTACGTCATCTGAGCGCTCGAGTCTCTTCGTGATGAAGATGATCATGTTTTCTATTAATGTGTCATGCAGCCCTTGAGGGACTTAAAGTTACCTGAAATGAATGTAAACCAGATCCAGAATACAGCACACATGATATGTCTAATTACATATTATTATCAGAAGAAAGAGAAAGTAGTCCTTTTTCATCCTGACTTAAATGCAACTTTAAACACCTTTGACAGTTTTTCATTATGCATGCTCAAGATTGTTTCCTATGTTTAACAACCAATGCTCTTAAATCTGTATTGTAGATTAGAAAAATCCATTTCTCTTCGTAATGCTATTGAAACTGTCAGCCTCAATGGATTGAGGACGAATACCAGGCCCTATTTGTGCAGCTAAAGATATTTTTAAGTGAGCTTTGTTTGTATGCATTCTGTACATTTCCTGAACACAGTTTTCTAAAGGATCTTTCTTTAAACATAGATAAAAGTGAAGTTTTAATACTTTAAAACATCACAAGAGAGGCTCTTACTTTATCAGCCTCCTGAAAAATGTAGTGAAGTCAAAATGCCAACAGAGAAGCTTTAATTTTTTTTCCACCTCTGTGTCGCTCTTTACCCCTTTCTGCCTTCTGAAGGCTCTTTCTTCTGTTTTAGAAAGTTGTACCAAATGGCTAGAAAGGTTTGTGGATTCCAAGCAGATAAATAACATGTAAACAAGTCGGCATCAGCCACTCTCCACATCTGCTTTAGGCCAAAACAAGTGCACCCCCCCCCCCACACACACACACACACACACACACACACACACGCACGCACGCACGCACACACACACACACACGCACACGCACACACACACACACACACACACACACACACACGCATACATATATACATACACAGAGTCCTAATTTGTACTCAGAAGTGGCATGTCCCTCGAGAGCACTTATCTGCGCACCAAATAGTTGAAGCATGTCTGGTGTCTGGTGTTTAAATGTGATTAAACGTTTGCGAGAAAACAGGCATGTCTGTATCATGTAAAAATATCTCCTGCCAGTAAAGTCAACAGCTTCATTTCATCCATGCACTATGAAAGAAAAATCATTTTCCACTTTGAACTGGTGTCGGCAACTTTGTTACAGAACTGAGTGTTTGTATTGGCACAATAGTAAGCTCATAATGCTTTGTACTTCCCCAGCAAAGTGTTGGTGCTGCAGATGCTGCCAGCTCAGGGCTGCTTCTGACAATGAGTAGATCATTACTACTGATCAGTGTGACCAAGTACAATGGAGCATTCTTATGTTGGATTGTGCAACTAAGAAAGCGGCTCTGAGAGTTATTATAGCTTAGTCAGGGCCCATAGTGTCTCTGTGTGTGTGTGTGTGTGTGTGTGTGTGTGTGTGTGTGTGTGTGTGTGTGTGTGTGTGTGTGTGAGAGAGAGAGAGAGAGAGAGAGAGAGAGAGAGAGAGAGAGAGAGAGAAAGAGAGAGAGAGAGAGTGTATGCGTGTGAAAGAGTTAGAGAGAATTGTGTAATCTGTCCATTTTGTGTCTCCTTTCTCTCTCCCTTTCTCCCCTTGACCTCCTGGCTGCCAGGCGTCACACCGGTTTATAATAAGGACCCCCAAAAAAGTTGTCGAGTGAACGGGACTGAAAGAGAGAAAAAAACGGAACCCTTCCCACTCTCCAGAAATCACGGGGAGTGACTGTGACAGGAGGAAGGGGACAGACAGAGAAAGAGCAGAGGAATCCCTCGCAGGACTTCACCACATTACTTTCAGGTCTGCACGCACCGGAACGTACCACCAAACTGGACTGATAATCAATATCGGTTGGCGGACTCGGAACTGTGCGCGAGACTCTTGGAGCATGCGGCTCGGCTTACTTTTCAGGTAAAACTTTGACTCCTACAGCTGCACCCTGCTGCCTCTCTCAGCCTGCTCGTACACAGCACCACATGGGGTTCTTTTTGCATCCTCCTTTGAGCGGGCAGCGTGTTTATGTTGACCGTGGAAGAGATTTTTAAAAAGTTGTTTTGCTTTGTGGTTAAGTTTTTGGTTTTACGCACGATGCCGCCTTGTTGCGCACTAGGCGCCGCGCAGGATATATCATATGAATTTACCCGACGACATCTGGGTTTGGGTTAGCGTTTCTCCTCAGGGCCGATTTCTTTGAGTTTTCCCCCTCATCTAAGCCTCTCCCTCTCTCTTTCCTTGTCCCCGTGGCTCTGAGTTTATTCTACAATGTGCCACTGTAGCGGCCAGGGAAACGTGGACTCGGGTAGGGGGTCGTTACTTCGGCCTGAGCGGCTCTGTTGTGTCGGACTGTGCGGAACCTTTGTCTGTGTTTTTCGGGGTAATTGTGTAGTCTGGTGTGGGGAAGTTTCCAGAGACCGCGGCGGTGCACCACACTGGGAAAAAGGGACCAATTACTCTGACTACATGTGGCTTGCGGACTGGTGATTGCAATGATGGTTTGGTTCTCGTGGTGAGCGCTGAAATGTCCATCTTAGCAGGTCGTTGAGCATCATGTTCGGGCTGTTTTCTTGGCAGATGGGAAGATGGTGTTCCACTTGTTCACAGGATACACTTGTCTCTGTTTTACGGGGGTTGATGCGATAATTACAAACAGACTGACTTTCTGCTGAAACAGGTTCATTTATCTGACATTTTTCATCTCAGGAAACTTTTTTTTTTCCCATAATGGATGAAATTCCTTTTTAGATCAACAGCTTTTGCTCAGCTCAGTCTTGAGTAAGTCAACGTGATTGCTAAAGTAGTTCCATGCCAAATTTAAGGACCCCACACCATCCACCTCTTTATACATCAGTCCTCAAATCAAAAGTTTCTCACAGTACAAGATGATTTTGGATGTTGTGCCTGAATGCGCCTGCGGTGTGGTTGATTTGTTGCGTGTTAAATCCACATCCTCAGGGTGTGTACAGTCCCAGAGAGAGGCATGCGGAGGGAAAACGTGCGTGCTGTTTAAACCCATTAGTTTGTTAGTGGCTCCCAGGCTTTCCCAGATTGATTGAGATGTTTGCCCGTGAACTTTGAAGGGAAAAAGAAACTTTTGTTCACCACCCCCTTTGAGCCCACTTGCCACCTGTAGTGGGAAAGAAAGTGGTATAATTGGTTGCTAAAGTACACTTCGGTCACTGGAACATTTGATAGGATGTTCACTCAACACGTCTAACACTTTTCTAAATAAATGTACAGTCGAGGGAAAAGTTCAAGAAAGGTCGATGATCATGGGACGGAGAATAATGAAAGTCTCTAAGTTTGAATCTCATACAGCAGCGATTTTAGTTGGAACAATTATGTGCTCTATAAAAGAAATCATTCAACCTGCTAATATTTCAAATCCCGTGTGTCTGCCACTTGTTTCACACTCTGCTCTTCATCCCTGCAGGCTCTATGTGCTGTGGGGCTTCGTGGTGGTCACGACCTCCGTGACGAAAGCTGCCAAGAGGAAGGTGAGTCATCAGATCAACAAATAGGTCAAAAGAAAGCACAATGAAGGGGTGAGGGGTGACAGCAGTTACAGGACAGGATCCTGTTTTCCAACTCTGTCGTAAAGCATGATGCCCATATAAACATTTCAAAGAGTTACAGGATACTGAAAATGTACCGGACATGAGGAGTTTCAGTTTGAAAAAGGGAATAAAATCCATAGTTTTTATGCTTTGCAAAAATGAAAGCCAAAGTTCAGCCACAGCTAATGTGGTCAAATGAAGCGCATCTTCCAGCGTTACAGACTTTTTAGGAGGAAATTCCCTCTTTGTGTTATTTTAACGACCTCACACTACAACCAGACCAGAAAACTGTCCAAGACTACTGAAACCTCACATTAGCTTTATCTGAAGTTTCCAACAGATATCATCCTCTTTTAATGCGCTGAGATAAACAGCTTTGTGACAGCACATTTTACAGATAATTCAGTGAGCTGGTAGCACGGCTGGTGGCACGTTGTTTAAGGTTACAGTCTTTTCAGACCCCAAAACACAGCACAATGATGCAATGCTTTTATATTTCATTGCCACAATTGCTAAGTAAACAGTACAAGTACAAAGTAGTAAGACAATCCACAGGTAATATGTGTTTGTGTGTGTGTGATTGGCCTGAGCACTTTCCAGCCAATTGATGTCACATTGCATTGCAGCAAAAATAGGGCCTGGTTCACCTTCTTTGGTACACTACCCTGGGTTGGCTGCCCTGCTGCACCTGTTGACTTCTTTGAAGTGAATGTGAGGGCTGCTTTTTATCACGCAGGAAGATGAAGAAGCTTCCCAGCCCATATAATAACGCTTCATCTTTCAGTTTATCTGAGGAATTTGAAATCACAAAATCTGGAGAGACTTCACAGTAAACACATACAGTATGTAGGAAGATTCACTCTTGACAGTTCTGCATGTTTTATTCAATCAATCAGTCAGTTAATGTGCTTCACAGCTGACCTCTGTGTCTGACTATTCTCAGTCCTACCCTGCTGTACACACTATATATTCAGTGTTATTTCAAAGAAATAAACACATCCTGATGTCCAAGACAACAATCTTTAACTTAAAATTGTTTTTTCATTGTCATCTTATATTGGATTTTTATCTTGAGGACACAAAATATGTCTTTCTGTGAATAAAGGTGTTCCATCCATTATCTATACCCGCTTTATCCTGAATAGGGTCACGGGGGGCTGGAGCCTATCCCAGCTCACTTTGGGGCGAAGGCAGGGTTCACCCTGGACAGGTCGCCAGTCCATCACAGGGCCAACACATAGAGACAGACGGAAACAAAGACCATTCACGCTATCATTCACAACTAACGGCAATTATTTTCTAGAATCACCAATTAACCTGAGATGCATGTTTTTGGATGGTGAGAGGAAGCCGGAGTACCCGGAGAGAACCCACGCAGGGAGAACATGCAAAACTCTGCATAGAAAGGCCCAGAATTGAACCTGGAACCTTTTCGCTGTGGGGTGACAGTGCTAACGACTGCACCACTGTGCTGCCCAAATAAAGGTGTTATTGAAACTGAAAATAAAGAAACAACAAGACAAAAGAAGAAGGAAAAACCTTTCTCTCACTGGAAACTAGTCATAATTAGTGCCACTACTGACTCTTTCTTCGTAAATTGGGCGTGTGAACAGACTTCAAAAGCCCTACAGTTACACCAGTGTGAACACCTTCTTGACAATTGATTTAACTGGAGACCCAGAATTCATAGCTGCACCCCTGTCTGGTCCGGGCCTGGCAATATGGTGTCGCTGGAGTTTAACCAGTAGCTCCAGAGGTCGACAGTGGCTGCTGCGGGGTCACTGCGCGGAGCTCATTAATGGTCCCAGTTATGTGGCAGCTGTGTGTTTGATGTCACTCATTACGACAGAGCACACCTCCCCTCTCCACACACACACACACACACACACACACACACACACACACACACACACACACACACACACACACACACACACACACACACACACACACACACACACACACAGAGACACGCACATCCGCACCCCTCCTTCCTCCCCACTCCCCCTCCCACACACACACACACACACACACACACACCTCCCTCCTTCATCTCCTTCGCCTCGCTCCTTTTCTCCCACCCTCCTGCCATTTTATCCCAGATGGGGACAGGAACCTTTTTAATCAGGCACATGCGTAGGAACACACACGAGTTTTCCGCTCACACCGTGTCCCCTCTCTCCCATCCACAAACTGTTTGTACAGTATGTTTACTTGCATGTTGCTGCCCACGTACGCACACATTTACACACTCGGAAAGAGAGAGGAGTAAAGTGGAGCTCGGATTTGTGTTTTGGTTCTTTCTCAATGGAAACTTTTGTTGAGTCACTCTGCCAACCAGGCCGAGGCTTCAGTGACGAAATGAGTGTCGAAACATTTATCTACAACCGCAGAGGAAGACATCAAAGCATGACCTGGCACCCACATACATGCACTCACATGTGTTTATGTCTATAAACACAAACACACTGCGCTGATGTTGTTGTTTCTGCGCTGCGTTCATACAACACCAACTCCACTGAATTTGTCCATATACTCTTAAGCTCCTGGCAGGTGACCGAGTCTCGGCTAAGCTCGAGTGAAGTATGTTGGATTTAAATTTTGGCTTCAGAGGAAGGAAACTCACGAGACTGTAGCTCATCAGTGGACTCAGTTTCTGTGAAGAAATAAGTCCTTCCAGAGATTTCAGATTTTGCAATGCCAACATTTTTACAAAGTTAAGTACTTCTTTAAAACACTGCCCAGCCTGTCAGGTTTCACTGTTTTTTTTTTTTTTTTAAAGCAGAGTTCCAGTCAGTACAGTGGTATTGTAGTGGACATTCAATGACAGTCTTTTTTGCTCAGCGGACTTATTTTATCAGACTTAATAATTTTCTCATTTAGCCACAATGTTGACCTTTGAATTGTTTTTTTCAGAAAATGCCAGGCCAAATAAAGAAATTCGAATTAAATATCCACTGGATTAAACCGTGGGTCCCAACATTGGATCCATTTTCAAAGCTAAACCCATTAAAGATGCAAAAAATAACCTCATATAGACTTCTTAGCAACACTGGTACAGTCATGGTGTCACACAGATTACCATGCATACAGAGGATATTTCATTAATAATCAGAATAGTGTAGTTAGTCTCAAGTTTAAGGTAATTACCACAGAAAAAGTTTAAATATATGATCGCTTAAGGCATTATGAGAGCTAATTAATCAGCAACTATTTCACAATATTTGATGATCATTTGATCATTTCAAGTGGTTTTTATTGCAAATATATACATACATCACTACTTCAAGCCTCTAATGTGAATATTATCAGATTTTTTTTGGTCAGGCTTTTGGACTGTTGTTGAACAAAGAGATTTTAGTTGTGACAAGCATTCTTCTATTTTATGACATTCTTTAGACCAACCTTCATTATTCAGGAAAATATTTGGTAGATTAAACAATAAGTAAAGTAAGTGTTTAGCTGCAGCCTTAACCAATTATATAATTAACACTCAGCACCGTAACAAAGGTCTTGAATTCCATTTAATGGATGGTTAAATAAATACATATATAATGAATTGCCCTTTTCTCTCTCTCTCTCTCTCTCTCTCTCTCTCTCTCTCTCTCTCTCTCTCTCTCTCTCTCTCTCTCTCTCTCTCTCTCTCTGTGTGTGTGTGTGTGTGTGTGTGTGTGTGTGTGTGTGTGTGTGTGTGTGTGTGTGTGTGTGTGTGTGTGTGTGTGTGTGTGTGTGTGTGTGTAGGTGGCAGGTCGAAGGTCCAGACAGGTGTTTGAGGCGGAGCCTGCGGAGGGCGTCTGGTCTGTTTGGGGGGAGTGGTCAGAATGCTCTCAAACATGCAGCGTGGGCATCTCACAGAGGAGCAGGAAGTGTTTGCCTCCTCCTCCTCCTCCTCCCCTCACCCCTCCCCTCCAAGGCTCTCCACCCAACTGGGCGGGTTATCTGCCCGGGGGTGTCGGCGGTCCTGTTATCTCACCTATGAGCCCCTACTATCCTGCTCATTATCCAGGGCAACACCCGTCTTATCACTCTCCATCAATCTCCACCAATCGTAACCCAGGGTTGTCTCTGTATCGGAATTCACCCGCTGGCGGAGGAGGGCCTCCTTTACCGGGACAGACCAATCGGTCACCGCCTTTTTACCAGCCAGAGTTCTCCCCACTCAATCAGGAACATGTGCCCATTTACCGATCTCCTTACCACGCGCCATCACATGGCTACAACCAGCCAGGACGGATCATCAGGAGACCAACCAATCCAGGAGCAGGGAGAGCTGGTGGAGGTGGGAGCAGAAGGTCGGTCTCCGCCAGTCGGGAGGGTTTGACTACGAGGAGGTGAGTGAGAGAGGAGGATTAAAAATCAAACTAAACCACCTTAAAAAGTAATTTAAGACTGGGCTGAAAAGTAATGTTTCTGGAGGCTGATATTACCAGACCCAAATCCACCTTTTTATTAGACAGTCTGTTCACGCTCCATTGTTTTCCATCATTACATCACTAGAAGGCGTAGATCTCAGGTGCATTTTGAAAGTATGAAAGCAGCCTTTAATCAATCATCAAGCTGTAAACAACACAGACCCTCCCTCATTGTGAGCAGAGAGCATCGCCATGTTGGTAAATGACCTTTACAGACTTCCAGCTTCAATCCCCCAATATGTACTGATAAATTGATACAACAGTTCGTATGACTTCGTCTATCTCTGCCATCGCTGCCATTATTGGAACTACATTCCAAAACGCTTCAGTGTCATTGCTCTTAGCCATCCCTGCTGTCCACTGATTCGTCCACCCTTTAGAGCAGCTGAGCAAATCTTTAAAAGACCGGAGTCTCCAGACTACAGCACACAGCAAAGAGAGAGCAATAGGTGGGCGGAGCCAGGCCAATATTTCTCCGCCTCTTTGCTTAATGTTTCAAGCTCTTTCGCTTATGACACATACAGTATATCAGTATTGACCTACATGTTGGCTGATAGAAAAAACAAGAAATTTCAGTACTGAAATGCCAAACATAGGTTTCAGGTGATTTACGACCCCTATATAGTTAGTCCATCAGAAAACTCCCTAAATATGAACTGATTTTACAGGATCCTTATCAGAAATTTATATTTGTGTTACGTGTTCATGTTGAAACATGAATATCAGCTCATATTTCATTATTAGATGTTATGTTCTTAATTATAAATGATGACACAAATATTCTCTTATCCGTTAGGATCTAAAAAAACAAAAGTGGAAGTTGGTTTGAAAAGTGATAACATTTTCTAATTTGAAAATGTATCTCATTGCTGAAAGTCAAAAGTCAGTTGATAATACAGAAACATCATTTTGGAAGCTTTTAGATGTGCTTTGCTCAGCAGCACTGAGTTCGCTTTTTCTAGGAAAATGACACATGCATAAAGGAAGTGAGTTTTGCATTGCTGGCAGTAGCAACAGCAGTTTGTTTAGGATAGATCGAACAACACAGTTGTTAGGATGAGCAACGATAGCCAACACAATCTGAGCTGACAAAGAAAAGATTTGTATTTTGCCACACAATAGGAAATGGGAAGGAAAAAGGGATTTCTGGGAATTTTAACACAGAAAAGGAAACAACTTATCAACGAAGATGTTTCCAAAATTAAAGAAAATGCTAATTTGTCAGAGAACCACTCCATTGACATGCTAATGGTTTATTCAAGGTGCCATTAGTTAAACTATTGACATTGTTTAAGCTTTAGAGGGTTTGTTATGACGGTTTTAGTGTTGGGAGTTGGAGTTATACCGGCCTCTGGTATCTGCTGTATTATTGCATCATTACTTCTGGTTTTTGTCATTCAAGCAGGCATAACATTACCCCGCCCTCTTACCACAGTCTGCTGCCCCCATGTTGTGTGTAATAACTTTATCTTGCCTCTCTGTCCAACTTTAAATCTTCCCCTCTAAATATTCACTATCCCTTATTCGTCTTATCTTCTTGACTCGCAGGTCTTCCGCCATCCGTCCGGGTCAGTTCGGGTATGGCCGGGTTCCCTTCTCTCTGCCTTTGCATCGTCCCAACCGGCAGGCTCGCCACACTGCTAACGGCACTGACGATGCAACACCCGCACCCAGACTAGCGGGCGCTGACGACAACGCGGAGAACAAGAGGAGAGAGGAAGAGGAGAGGACGATTGATGAAGAAGACGGGGGGGCGGGGAGGAGAAAGGAGACGGAGAACACTGAGGCACTTCCTGCTGAGGAGGCGGCCACACTGCCCACCACCACCGGCAGCCCCCGCCGACACGTGGACAGACCCTCGCACACCCACACGGAGCGCGGGAGGGTCCGAGTCCCGTCCTCGCATCCCTTCTTACGCTCCTCGTCACCATCTGTCCACAGTAACCGCCACCGCTTTGACTGGCACTCCGTCACCGCTCCACCTCCTCCCATCCCTCCTCTCTCGCGCCCGCACTCCCCTGCTCTCGCCTCACCTTTTTCCCCTCCTCTCCACCGCCCCGGCCCTGTGCATAGAGACAGGGAGCTCCACCCAGGCTTCAGCCCCCAGACCCCTCCTGCCGGCAACATCTACCCCTTACAGCACCCGCACATCCCGCACCTAGGAGTCGAGTCGGGCAGGGATGGGGGAAGTGGAGCTCCTCGGGTTTTCAGATGCTCAGGGCCTGAGAAGGAGTACCACAGGTGCTTCTCACAGGTAAGACCCACGAGTTATGTCAAACTCTTTACCTATAAGTCTCAGAAGCAAAAGAAATATTCCACTTCATTTACTGGCTTCACACTTGTTTGAACCCTGCTCACCTCCATTTTATTCAGCCCCCAGTCGTGCTAGATTTATATGCAGGCCGTGTGCTGAAAGGAGCGATTAGGCGGCTGCGAACAGAGGACTTGAAGGTCAGCAGAGTGTATTTGATAGGTAGATCATTCCCCAGCTCCGACACTAGCTGGTTGTTTATGAGCATTCGGATGGAAACTGCTTGCCAGTAACTCTGTGAGCCCAAGGCATGTGTGTAATCTCGGTCACAGCCGGAATACACACACAGAATATGTCTGCATTCAGTATCCCTCTGATTGATTGCACATATATGTGAATATGAATACGTGCCAAGACCTGAGTGTTTGTGTGTCTACTGATGTAACGTCCTGCCTGGCTCTGGGCCTGCGGTGTTGATTGGGGTTGCAACCTGCTCCATACCTCTCTGCGGCACAGTGAGAGCTTTATCAGGAGCAAAGTATCCGTATGGGCTGCCAAGACGAGCAGCCGGAGATGCCTGGTCGTGACAGATGGGCAAACTCACCCTTAACACACAGGTGAGAGTCTGAGGTTGGCCTCGCAGTAAATCAGGTGTCTCTGAGTCGAGAACGCCACGTTTGATTTCACTCACTTAAGGTTTTAGAGAAAGTATTGTGGGTAAAGTTTCCCGACCATAGTGAGTTTTAAGTGATCAGATGTTTCTCCTAGAGACTGAAACCAAATCAACTGCATCAGGCCGGTAGAGTCAGGCTTGGCGAGCGCATACATTTTCCACCTTTTGCTCAGCCTGCTTTAAATTAACAGCAGGCTTCCACCCAACCTGCAGCCATCGCTGCCATTTTTAAAACATCAGTCAATCAACCCTGGAGAGGGTGACAACATATGGAAAAACATCATTTTCAGCTCAAATGTATTCTTTCGCTGCATCTTCCTTTGGCCGCACAGCCCCTCTTGAAACATGAATCCCACTCAAAACACTTCGCCCAGCTCACTCCTTGATTGTTTTAGGCTTTCTGAAGCATTTTAAGAGCTTATATTGCCAATTTTTGTTATAGCGTTCCCACTCCTCTGTGCATGTAACGGTGCTGCACTCTGAACTATCCTGTACCGCAGAAATGTGTAGCCTTTTTTTTACTTATTCATTGAGTCTTTCAATGCATAACAATCAGCATTTCCATTTGTATCATTTACTGTTAATTTCATCAGTTTTTTCATCAGGACCAAAACTCTTATTGGAAACTCTGTCTTAAAACTTTAAAAATATGCCTACATATATGGATGATAACTCAACTTGCTCATGATGGATGGACAGATAATTAAACTAAACAGAAGGAAACATGGAGTTGAAATCATTTAGACAAAAATAACTCAAGTGACATATTTACTGGGTTATTTATTCTAGCGGGCCACTTGTAGCACATCTATCTTAAGTAAGAGCATAACAGGGACAGATGATAAGATTGGGTTTATCAAATGCCACACACACACACACACACACACACACACACACACACACACACACACACACACACACACACACACACACACACACACACACACACACACACACACACACACACACACACACACACACACACTCGCTCACCAAACATTTCACTCTCATATCACATCTACAACTCAGGTGGAAGTAGACACTTGAATTTGGGGCCAGGTTGGCACTTTTAAGCCCTTGACTTCTCCCTCTTTCGATAAATTGTCAGCCTGTCTTGTTGTCCTTCCTCCTGTGTCGTGCTCTGTGTTGGGTAGTCCCCATGTTAAAACAGATTTAGTCGCTGGCAGTATACATGCTGTGTGTGTGCCAGCAGTGCTAATAGCAGTCCTGTGATGGCTGAGCCTGAGTCATTGGGTTACATATTTACCCAACATTAGCGTCTGCTTTAGCTCTGTTTGCTCCTGCACTAGATTGTTGCTTTTATGCATCTTAAAATAGGTTTCAAGTGAATGCAGGACTTTGCCCAGGCTTGTATGTACTGCATATGTGTGTGTTAGTGTGATTTAGGGAGTGAGCCAGACTGAGTGTGACACATCCTATTATCCGTTAGGTGTGTTTGTCATAACATGGCGCGCCTGAGGCCCATCACAAGTGTGATTGGCTGTGTATACGTGTGTGTTTTTACTGTTGCGTTGAAGCTTGTGGGGAACCAAGAGAGGGACAGAGGAAGTGAGAAGGGCAAGAGGTGAGTGTGTGTGCATGTGTGTGAGATGAGGGTGTAAGGGGTGGGTGGTTACAGGAAGTGACGCAGTTAAGTAGTCGTGAAAGAGAGCACTGTTTTACTGTTTTTAGCAGTTCTGCAGACAGTAGTGGGAGGGTGAGCTGAAGGACAGGGGGCGAGAGGAGGTGGGGAGAGAGCAAAAATGGACAATGAAGAAAGAGACTTTAGGGAAGGAGGCAGAGGAGTAAAGGGAGGGATGGTCAGCAGTGACAACAGACAGTGGGATCGAGGGAAAAAGATGCTGCTGGAAGACAAGAGAAAGTTTGTGACAGAGGAGGAGAAGGATTCATGGAAATATGTGTGTGTTTGTGTGTGAGAAAGAGTTCATGTCAGTGTGAAAGCGCAGTGTAACAAGAGAAGTTATTCTGCAAGAGGGGGAGAAGGGAGAAAAGGTGGAATTTGAGAAGCTGCTTGAAAAAAAAAATGAAAAAAAGAAGAGACACACCAGCTTGAAGCAGACACAAAAACTCATCCTGTTTTTTCCTTTCTTGAGTCTGTCGCCCTAAATTTCAATGATGCTGATGTCTAAGCATTTCCTTTTTTCTTGGCTCGTCTCCCTGTCCTTCTCTTTACCCAGAATCACTGACACTAAATGCCTCTACAACAGCAAGTGAAGGAAGCATGTGGATCTAATGTTTGTGTTCATTTAATATTAAATAATATTTGAGGTCTAATATTAAATCTGACCTCTTTAAATGTTTTGTTTTATCTTACCAAAGGTCCAAAAAGCAGCAAAACTTCCCATTGGAGAAGCTGCAACCAGAGAATGATTAGTAAAACGTTTCTGTCTGATAACCTGATCAATTAATCAAATCATTGCTTCAGCTCTAATACACTAATACACTAGGCTGTAACCAACCTGAGAGGAAAACTGCAGCCACTATTCAGGTTGGTTTAGAGCATCAATATCACGCTAATTGTTTTCTGGACTGGCTTAAAGTTACAGTATGTAAATGAAGAAAATCCTAACTTTTATCCTGCCCATCACTTCTGAAACCAATTCTACCCTCTTGAGCAGACAGGACCAAAAACAAATCAAAGTACTTCTAAAGCAGGGGTGTCAAACTCATTTTAGTTAAGGGGCCACATACTGCCCACTTTGATCTCAAGTGGGCCAGACCAGTAAAATCATAGCATAATAACGCATACATAACGACAATATTTCTCTTTGTTTAAATCATTGGTGAAGGTTTTTGGATGATAAACCCTGTTTTAAGGTCTTTCTACAATAAACTAGAAACATAAAGACCAAAAACTCAGACATCAGCCCACTGTTTATCTGCCCCGGCTCTCCTCTGCAGATTCCCTCGCTTTGCGTCACAAAGCGAGCAGCGAGCGCTGCTGCCTCCGGAGCAGACGTCGCATTTACGCTGTTTTTGAAGCAATTACTGGATCGATTAAAAAAAAAAAAAAAAAAAACGTTTGTACTCATAAACCTCCATATTCTCATAGAAATGCAATTTATGTCTTTCTGTAATTTTCACACTTAGCAAAGTCATCCGGCGGACCGAGCTGGACCCCCTGGCGGGCCGGATCCGGCCCACGGGCCGTATGTTTGACACCCCTGTTCTAAAGTGTACAAATAAAAAAAAAGTTTTTATTCCATGGACCTCTGTCTTGAAGCTGAAACTGGAGTCAAAGTTATAACTAAGCAGCCAGATTAACACGGCTTCGGGCGACTGCAGTAAGTGTCAGATGATCTAACCACAGTCTGTCATCATTACACAGGCGTTGTTGCACAGGAAATATATGATTATGACTATCAGCGCAGAGCCACACTCATCAGCTGTAACAACTGCGTGCAGGCCCTGCCACGCTCACTGCTGCTCTCATCAAGTGATGAACAGGCCCAGATGTGTCCGGTTGTAGCACGCACACCAACACAAACCACATGGACTCAGTCAGACTTGAGTTGTACCTTATTTGCTTCAGTGTTTTAACAAGCAGAGATACCTGCTTCTCTATAAAAACCAGGTGCAGTCTGTTTATATCAGCTCCTGTGTGCTTTGAGTTTCCCTCTGTTTCTGTCGTGTTCCTTTTCATCCCTTCAGTCTTTCTTCTGTCACTTCACACATACTTTTTAGAATTTCAACATTATTTAAAAGTATAAAAGGTTATTTTGGGTAATACAGTCACTGGCTTATTTGTCGAGAGTTAGGTGAGTGGATCGATACCACCGTCATGCTCTATGATAAACATGAGGTTACACTCAGCCCCTGGTTAGCTTAGCTTGGCATGAAGAAGGGAAACCAGAGGACCATGACCATCTCTAAATCGCACTAATTAACGTATCAGATCAGGTTTGTTGTAATCCATACAAGTCTGAAAAGAGTCTCCGAGATATAACATGTTAATGTGTCAGCTGTGGAGGTGCTGATAGGAGGGTTTTGTTAGCTTTGGACAGAGTCCGGCAAGCTGTTTCCCACGTTTCAGTTTTTACGCTGAGCTAAGCTAACTAGCCTTATGTTAAATTAAGTATATGACAGACAATGACAGATGTGAGAGAAGTATTAATTTTCTCATCTATATCAAACGTCAAACTACTTTGATCACCTCATTTTGACTGAAAATCTCCTCTTCCTATGAGCGTCTTAGCACAGATAGGAAGCAACCACCGAAGAAAGAGAACACACGGTATCCCACAAAATCAGAAATGATGAAAGTAATGTCCATACGGAATCACAACAAAAGATTTCATCTAAATGACAGATTATAACAACCACAAAGACGTCTCAACCCAGCAGCCAAAAGGAAGAGTACAGTTTTCTAATAGAAACCAAAACTTTGCATTTTCAGATTCAGTTGTAGGTTTTCAGCAGAAGAAGCTGTGTTAGTGTGTTCAGTGAAAGCTTTGTTCTCATGTTCAATGTTTTTGAGGGAATCAGTCATGAAAGAGAAATGAAGAGCATACCTGTTCACACTTCCTATTTCTCTTTCTCTCTCGTGTGTTGTAATAAAATTCAGGAGTTATCACTGTTCAATAATAATGCTCTGGTTTTAATCAATATGATGGAAGATTTATAGAGCTGCTACATGGAAAGTGGAGCATGGAAATTTGAGCAGAGTTGTGTTTTTATTTATTGACATTGTGACATTATCATTTTTCTTTTCTTTTCTTTTCTTTTCTTTTCTTTTCTTTTCTTTTCTTTTCTTTTCTTTTCTTTTCTTTTCTTTTCTTTTCTTTTCTTTTCTTTTCTTTTCTCTTTTCTTTTCTCTTTTCTTTTCTTTTCTTGAGCTTTGTATGGAACACTTAAGCTGTTTTGAGGCTCAAACCCACGTTTCTCCTGAGAACAACACCGGCATTTGTCGCCTTGCCCTGTCCTTCAGTTGTCGCCTGCTGCTGATGGATGAGCGGTGTTTCCTCTGGAGGACTCCTGACTTCCCCCGGGCGGGGGGGGGTCAATGCTGAAAGCCGGGTGGTGCCCTGCAAAGCACAGGCGCACGGCCTCGGTCACAAGATTAGCCCGAGAATGTTAATCACCGAGAAGAAATACATACAGCGTACCAGCGTACAAATTAACATATGTCATTTTGCGCATGCACCCAGTGATTAGTCCTGCTATGTGTTGATTTATGGCTGCAGGGGCCGGCGGTCAGTTGTTTTGTCTGTGCAGCGTTGCAGTAACGCTTGAGGAATGACCGGCCAGCCTTAACCTGTATGTGGTATTGAGGTTATGTGGCCAGCTGTGCAGGCATAGACTTGCGTGGGGAATAACTGAGCAGTGAGCGGGATGACGGCGAGGTGTCGTCCTCCCTGCTGAAACACACATGGGGTGAAAGGTTCCTGCTTTGCCTCATAATCTGTTCCTCCTCGAAACTCATTAGTTTTGTCTTGGTGTTTGCGTTTCACATAAGAGCGTTGTGTGTGATCAGGACCTCGGCTTGTGTGTGCCGTGTGTGTGTGTGTGTGTGTGTGTGTGTGTGTGTGTGTGTGTGTGTGTGTGTGTGTGTGTGTGTGTGTGTGTGTGTGTGTGTGTGTGTGTGTGTGTGTGTGGGGCCCTCAGGCAGTAGCACCCCCTCCAGCTTAACATGATCCTTTACATTGCACATAGACCCCCACCCCTCCTCCTCCCGGCAGTAAAACACATCTATAACTTTCACAGCTCCCGCACAAAAACACGGACTGTCCCTCTTTCACCAGCTCCATTCACTTCTCTTTCACCTGCTCTCTGCATCTTTCACCCTGTCAGTCTGACACTCAGTAGCAGCCACTTTTGACATTTTTCACTTCATCCTTCTTTTCTACTGACTGATCGCTGAGCCACTCTGAGCTGATCGGAGGTGTTGATAGCATTTCATGAAGCTGGAAGATATTTCCACTGTCATACAACTTGGGTCTTAATTTAATAAGTTTTGACTGTCACTCCTATAACACTGCATTTCCCAGGTTCGTTGCTGAGACCTGAAATCTCTGAAAGGAAATTAAACACAGAAGAAACAGAAGTAGCGATGATAACAGGGGTGTTAAAAAAAATGTCCACAGGTCAACCAAACTTATTTAAAACCTGATGGTAAATCGAATCTCCTTCGTTCTCCACTGTTGACCCGTTCAATTACTGCCCCTCCTCCCTTCACCCCACCCCACCCCATCCTATCCTTCTGTTCATGCTCCCTTTGACGGTTAAGAGGAGACCCCCTAACCCTGCACTCACAGTATACCAGTCCCTACAATAACACACAAATTCTCCTCCACAGCCATGAAACACCAGCGAGCACGTCTCCTCTGTCCTGTTTTTACTCTCACTTCACCTCCCTCCCTCCCTCCCCTCTCCACTCAGTCCATTAGCCTCCCGATGTTTTTACACACCATAAACTCTCTCAGGAGGAGAATCCATTCGCCCTGTAGCGCTCCTACAATCCAACGCATGAATGCACACACTTGACTTTTTCTTGCAATTTCTTTTTTTTAAATTTTTTTTTATGGAGGCTCTTTCTTTCAATTTTACTGTACTGCAGCATCCCTTGCAAACATGTGTCCTTTTAGGGTTGTTGTCCACTTGTGGTCTTTCAAGCGCACACACACACACACACACACACACACACACACACACACACACACACACACACACACACACACACACACACACACACACACACACACACACACACACACACACACATGCCCTAAAGCTAACAAGTTTAAAACGGGGCTCCACATTTTTATGTCCTGCAAAAATATTTACGATTACCAACCGCATTTCACACACACATCCGGGCAGATTTACACGGATCCTTGAAAACATCAGGTTGTACACTGACCTTCAAGGCCCTGCATACACGCCCGTACTCAACGGATGTAGCTCAAACACACACACTCTCGTATAAGTGGTTTAAACCAGTCCGCAACCCTTAAATAACAAAAATCCGTCCGCTTCAACAGTGCGAAGCTGTGGCGAAGGGAAGCGCATAAAGTTTCACGAGCTGGTTTCACACTTTGGCAGAACAGAAACAACTGATTGTACTTATGATTGCCTTGTGACACATACTGTACATTCCTTCAACACTGTGAAAGGGATGAATTCAGTAAGGCTGGTGTCAATGAGTGCACGCTTTGATGGTTTATACATGAGATTCTTTTAGTTGCACTTTGTCACCAGGGCTGGTTCACATGGGAACAGTCAATCTATGTGAGTGTGAATGTGTGTTTAAACTCGACTATTCCCGTCCTCTAGTCTCCCCAGACGAGTGATTAGGAGCTTTCCAGCTGTTTGTGACAGCTGTGTGAGTGAAGAGAGGTCCAGACAAAAACAAAAGGAGAGAGGAACGAATCAAAGAAAGAGAGGAGTGAAAGACGAGAAGACTGTGGAGCTGACAGATTAGAGTTGCAAGGAAATATGAGATCTGTGTGTGTGTGTGTTTTGAATCCAGCTGTATATCATTGGGCTGTAAACTCACCAGGCAGGGTGATTGTGGCTTCCCACGAAACTGATACCTGATGAAGCTGAATGTGTGTTCAGTGGTGGAGGGGTCTACAGCCTTTACTCAAGTCAAAGTCCTGCATTTAAAAAGATGGTTTTAAGTCCCAATCTTAAGTCTTTTCAGTTTATAAAATGTCAGTTAAAATGTCACTGTATGTCGCAGAATGAGGTAACACAAAGGTGGTGGAGCTTTTGGCCTATTGATGAAGGCCGTTGAAGTGTTACAAACTGAGCAAGCTGAGTGTTGGTGATTAAATTACCGGGCAAAAAAATCATAAGCAGCACACATAGTTAGTGACACGTTTTTCATCACTAAGCAGTGGTTGTTCGGCCAGAGACTGTAGATGAAGGTAAAACAACATCCCGATCTTTAAGATTGGAACAAAGTAAAAATTGCAGTCTTCTTCCTCCTGTTTATGCTAAGCTAAGCTGATCAACTGCTCTCTATAGCTTCATAAAGTTGCATTAATGCATTTTGCTGTTTTACCTGCTTGAGATGAAGCTAGCTTTAACTACTTCCATTCTCAACCCTGGGTTGGGGCCCCTCTAAAGGGTCCCACAATGTGAGGGGATGTGAGATCTTTCAATGAGGTACAAATGAAGAAAAAAATTACATTCTCTGATTTATTTAATATTTTTTCTCCTTTGGGTATAAAACAATTTATGTAAATGAAACCGTCTGGAAGTTTAGAGAGGAAATAACTCTGTTGGATCTGCTAACAACTCAGAAATCTGAAAAGTAGCAAGGGGCAATGGAAATTAAATGGGGGCAAGTATAGTACTTGAGTTAATGTAATGTGTGTGTGTGTGTGTGTGTGTGTGTGTGTGTGTGTGTGTGTGTGTGTGTGTGTGTGTGTGTGTGTGTGTGTGTGTGTGTGTGTGTGTGTGTGTGTGTGTGTGTGTGTGTGTGTGGACGTGGAAGCTCAGTGAGTTATAGTCAGTATTAAAGCAGCAGTCGGGTCTTCCTGATGTTTCAGCTGTCGTTTAACTTCAGGTGTGCTAAAACTCTTTCCACTGTACGACTCCGTAAGGACTCGACTTGAACGAGCACAAGTCGGACATGTGCTCGTGCACTCATGCACACACACACTCGTACACGTGCTAACACAGTTACTGGCATTCTGTGGTCATCCACTGAAAGTCACGGTGGATTTATGTGAGCAGCCGCTTCCAAAAAATCTATTATTTCCATATGGTTCTTTTACACTCATTGGCTGCCTGAAGCAGCATGGAGGCTACATGTGGGTGTGTGATTGTCCATAATGGCATAGCATGTTTGTGCTTACCCTTACGATCTCAAGTTAATTCTCCCCTTCTTTATTAGCTGTTTTTCCTTCGCCTTTACTCACTACAGCTCGCTCCACCCTTAATTCTCCAGGGGCTGAACAACCCTTGGTTTAATAGCTAGGTGATTTCATATTAATTCAATGTGTGGCACTGAATTTTCAATTTTTCTCTCCGTCTCTTTGTTTTTTCTGTCCTGCAGGTGTGTGGAGGAGGTGCGTTGGACTCCAGAGCAGAGCAGTGTGCTGCCTTTAACACCCAGGAGTTCATGGGTCGCCTCTACAACTGGGAACCTTTCACTGAAGGTGAGGACTTAGTTAACACATACACACACATACACACTCACACACACACACACACACACACACACACTCACACACTCACGGTATTTTAGGGTTTAACTGCACAGTCTTCAATGTGATAATAGGCTTATCGGGAGAATTACATGGTACGACAGGGAGGAGGGGGAGGGAAAGCGTTGGTAAAACGGGTGTTTGAGAGAGAGTTACATTTCCCTCTGGTATGAGTGTGTGTTGGCCGACCTCCACTGCATGCCCAGCCCACCACAACCCCCACTCTCTCATTGGAACAGGCCTACACGTACATGCAGCATCGAGAGTGGTGAGAGTCAAGAGCAATAGAGAATGACTGGAACTCGGTCTGCTTTTATTCTTCGCAGAAAACACTTTCCCTCGTCTCTTTTTCCTCCCATTTGTCCAACATCTCCCTTTCGCCCTTCCTCTCCTGCCAAGCTTCTCCTCCCAGCTCTGACTAAGTACACAGATTCCTACTGAGTGAGATAAAGAAAGAGAAAGAAAGAGGGAAAGAGAGAGAGCGAGACAGAGGGAGGTGAGAGGTGATGGGATGCAACCACTGGGAGCAAAGGGAGAAAACGTGGCCTGTGTGTGTGTGTGTGTGTGTGTGTGTGTGTGTGTGTGTGTGTGTGTGTGTGTGTGTGTGTGTGTGTGTGTGTGTGTGTGTGTACGTCTTTGTCTCTTCATATGTGCGAGCGTGTAGTTAAGTGTGTTTTGTTTTTTTTACTCTTCAGTGTATAATAGTTCAGTGCAGCTGAGTTTGTGTCTATTTATCTTTGTTTTCCAATGCTGGGGCAAAAGAACGAAGAGGGAGAAAACACTTAACGGATATTTGAGGAATTTGAGAAAAGGAAGAGTAAAAAGAGAGAATATGACAAACGTGGGAGTGAGAGAATGAAGGAGGGAGAGAGAGAAACCCAGCTGTGGGATGATATCAACACTATTTGTCATTAGACGTAGAAATATGTGCATGAGCCTCTGTGTATTTACAGCATGAGCTTACTGGCAAGGGTGCTTGCACTGTAGCTTAATGGATCTGAGATAACATGTGAAAAAATGTTTGCACATGTATGTTTGTGTATCCGTCTGTCTTTGCACTTGTGATTACTCCCATCAGCTGGCTCAACACACACAATGTGAGAGTATAGACCCAGAAGCAGTAGATCAGCAACACCACTACAATGTATTACTTTGGTCTTATTCTGTCATAGAATAATACACACTCACCACACTAGTGTAAATATACACTGTACACAAAAGTGAAACCGAAGCTTCTTTAGAGCACGTTAACACAAGCAAGATTTCAAGTTTTAAAGAGGAGCATGACATGATTAAACCACTAAATGTTCAAGTAAAATCAGTTCATATTTTCATGTTAACAGTGGATCAAAAGAAAGGAGTTTGTAAATCTCGCCTCCTGAGTGTTTGATAGACTTTCAGTCCGCTGTCTTGGTTTTCCATCCTGCAGTTCTACTCCAGTTTCAATACCTAGCTTCATTTTCAGCTGCAGTAGGAGGCTGTTTCAGTGAAAAATCTGCTGAAAACTGACTGTAGCTACCTACTTAGCACCAAACCACAGACGGACAGAGATAGCAACTAGCTGATGAGATGACAGTGGAACATTTAGAAGCTAAAGCCAGATATTTCCTGCCTCCAAAAAAAACTCTGGCTCCAACAGACTCCCATTCAAAAAGCCTCAACTTCTCTCATTAAATACAAAGTCAGCAACTCTTTTTCAGAAGTCATTATAATGTCATTTGCTAAATTCCTTCCTTCTGAAAATAGTTCCATCATTAATTAGATATTAGTCCTTAAAAAGTGGTATCTTTTGGGGTGTGTCTGGTTTGATTGACATGACCGGAGTGCAGTCAGGTTTCCGGTGTAGGTGTGCAGGCATAGTGTCGTCGGGTTATCAGTCAGATCCACTGTTTGCTCCACTTCTAGCTCCAAAAAAAAAAGAAGTTGTCGACAGTCCAAATGTCAGACTTGAGGCAGTTAAAAGTTTGACACAATTTGAAACTGTATGGAAGTAGGTTGCATTAACTTTTAGTTTATTTTAGTGTCATGATTAAATTAATTATAAATGAATTTATATAATTACAAAGCATAAATTGTGTGGGTTTTCCTCCTGATACTGCAGCTTCCTCTTGAAACCTCTGAGGAGGCATGCTGTCAGGAGCAACGGATATGGATAAAATCCTCCTGTCACTGAATATGAGTTGCCATTTTGTAATATATCACAATGTAGATAACATTTTCAATGAAATTCAGTCAAGAAACTTGGAGAATTTAATCAAGTGTCAACCATGTCCTTGTTTGTCTAACACAGTGAAATAAATAGCCAACAAATTTAGGGAATAAAATAACACCATGATCCAATATTGCACTAAATTGGCCCTTCTCTATGATTTGCATCAATTCCCAAAATAGCTCGAAACACTTTGATGATTAAAATGGTATAAATGTTGTAGACACATCATTGTATCCCCCAATCCAATGTACAGGTAAATTTAAGTTTCTAAATTGAATTGAATGCTAGAGTGAATGATTGTCTGCGGTATACCAATCAGCTTCCACATTAAAACCTCATAAAGTCAAATACAACAGCCCAGCGAGAAATCCTCCCCTCACAAAGATTATAATGTTCAGTTGTTAATCGGTCTGATTGAGAGAGCTGTCGATTTCTTTTAATGGTCATTTTGGAGACTATCATTTTTGGTGAAGTTGAACTGAATTTATAAAATACTAGAAACACTTGTCAGTATAAGCCAGCACAATTCAAGCGCACCTCAAATTACACTCTCCAAAATGACTATTAACATAAAGCAACACCTAATAATAGTTATGAAGAAAGGATTTATTGCATTGTGTTGTACTTTTTGCTTCAACTGTCAGAGGTTTTAATGTTGTGGCTGATCGATGTATGTGTGAGCCCTGAGACGGCCTGGCAGCCTGTCTCTATGCACCCAACCTCTCACCCGATGTAAGTGACCTACGATCCTGCGGCAGATAAAGCAGATAGACGGATAACAATTTTTACCATTAGCCGGGGGAAAAGTCAGAGGCAGATATATTTCTTCCGGTCTTGCCTGAGGGAATACATAGAGTCAACCTCACAGGCTGTTTTAATATCTTGCTCAGGCTCGGGGCAGTTGAGAGGATAGAGGTGGGTCTCTGTGATTAATTCTGTATGTTTGCACCAGGAGACATCGCCGGGGTATCAGGTGGAGTCAAACTGTCTACATAAACACACAGGGGCTTTCCCTTCACCCACCTCTAACACCACCACGGTTCCTGTGTGTTTGTGAAGTGAAAAAAAAAAGAAGGAAGATAACTCCATTCTGAATTGAGCTGCTCTTAAATGTTCCCTCTCGGCTGTGCGTCCTCGCCCTCTGATCCACTCCGGCTTGTTTTAAACCGCTGCGTCTTTGAGGTCTACTGTGAAGACTGGACAGACAGAGAGAAATAAGGGAGGAGGAGAAGTAGAGATAACCTCTTGCACAGACGTATGTGGGTAAACAGTGCTACTGGCATTAGAGGAACACATTTCAGTGGTTTTACTGTGAATGTTTTTGGACAAAAGAAGTCACCAAATGTCCAATGTATTGGCTGCTGTGGTGAGACTCTGATGGGGGTCGACACAGCACTGAAGGTAGGTGACGTCAGCTGGGTCAGACACTCAATCTACCCTGGAGATGATCCTTTTCCACTCTGCTAAGTAAACTGTATCACACTGTTTACTTCAGTTGGCCAAACCTTCATATCTAGCTTCCCATCAATTCGCTGGAGGCTGCGACAGAGTGTACGTGTGTTTTTAACATTGACAAGTGTATTAGTCATTTTTCTCCAGCTGCATACATCTGTTCAGGACTCTGCAGCACTGCGTACATTTCCAGTGCTGTGTATGTATTTCAGCGTGATGTGGCCTGTGGTTTGAAAGTGGAAGTTTAAACAGTAAAGCTGCGACTGCGGTTATAAACTTCAGAAACGATAGGCCTGATTAATTTCCCCCCCGACAAGCTCCGCTCCGAACTACAGCATCTCTATGGTTTGTAAGCGCTGCACGTGCAGGTGTTGTTTTACTTGAATATTCCCTTTTTTCAGGCCTCATCCCCTCGCCGCACACCCATCCTCCCCTCTTCCTGTCCCGCTGCCTCTGTCTTTCTCTCTCCCTGTTGGAGTTTGTTTAGATGGAGAGATAGTGGGGAAGTATATTTAGACAACATATATTCCACTGTCTGAACACTAAGCTCAGAGAGGGAGAGGGAGACAGTGGAAGCGAATAACAGACCAGAGATTGACGCAAAGAGGGAAGCAGAGAAATAGCAAGAGACAAGAAGAAAGATCGAGGCCAAAATATAGGAAGACAAATAAAAGATGGTTCGAAGTTGAGATGTGCTCGAGTGAGCCTTGAGGAGATGAAGAATGAGGAAGGTGAAGAGGGAGAATGCAGAGAGAGAGGCAGTGTGTTTATGAGTGGCAGCACGTCTCCCACTTTAAGCTCCCCCTCTCTTTTTCTGTCACTGTCTCCAGTCTAATCTCTCAAAGATAACTATGACAGACGGATAGACAGAACAAGAGTGGAGTGAGAGAGGGTGGGAACACTGACTCCCTTTCTCTGCTTCTCTCTTTGCCTTTCTTTCTAAATATGTACTGTAGATCTGGCTTTCTGCAGATATCAGACGGTAGTAAACAAGTGGGAAAATCAGTGTTTCAAAATAAAGTAAAACAGTACAAAATAAAAGCACATTTTGATGGTAGCGATTTATGCTTTCATACAAGTTATTGTGCAGTAGTTTTGTTAACTTTGCAACATTCATGCATTGATCTAATTCAGCTCAATTAATCTCAAGCTCAAGTTTGTATTGTCATTTATCCACATACAAGTACACAGCTGAACAAAATGTTGTTCCTCTTAAGAAATAAATCAAACAGAAATAAAAGATCAACTGTGCCACATTGTGATATCAGGGAATTAAAAAAAAAACACTCTTTTCCCAATGAAATAGAGTCCGAGTAAAGCCGATAATTGGAGCTGCTGAAGGTCAGAGGTCGGCTTGAAACTTTGCAAAAAATAGTTAATGATATAAAATCGTCTTTATATTTATATTGTTTATTTTTGAATACTCAATAATAGCTGTTATAGAGAATGGACTTGTTTTTTTGTCGCCTCTTCTTTCTCTCATTTGCACTTAGGTCTTCACATATGCCAATGACATATTCTTGTACGTTGGTAGTATTTTCTTTTGTTCTACACGCACTCACCATATTTTAGAAACAGAATTTATACTTTATTTTAGAAATGAAGGAAACTCTGGTGAATCTGCTTCACTGTTAAATTCATTACTGCTTCCTTGTCTCTTTAAAAAAAAAAAGTAAATCTCTTGAAACTGCTGTTTACCCACACTGAAGGACCACTGCTCCATTTTCAGGGTATATTTACAAGCAAACTCCTGCACCTGTCAACATACACTACCTTCATTTCTAGACAAAGTTGTGCCACTGTAAACATCCAGTCTAGGTCAGTTCCTTCACATGCGTGACCTCCTTACCACTTCCACCCATTTGATGAGACGAAATACACTCCTTAATATTTGTTTGGGCAAAGAACGGAGGATCAGGATGTCTAGGAAAACTCAAAGGTACAAATGGTCCAAACTTAAGTGTTTTTTTTTAGTGTGACTCACAACATGGCTCATTCCTGATGCAGATAAATTTAGGAGAAAGCCTACAGAAGGCCACTTTTTTTTTTGTCATTAATGTAATGTGTCACTCTGCCCTCCCACTGAAATACTCCACGCTTTTGTTGCCCCTCATCTTTTGATTTTTTTTTTTAGATTTGTCCTGCCAAAACAGAAACCAACAAAATGATGACATGGTGTCTTTACAGTCCACTTTTACTAATCCGTCTCTTCTGTCATCTTCTTTTGTGATGACTTGTGTACCATTTGAAATACACCTGGCAAAGAGATTTTAGGAAAGCATATGGAGTTCCTCATGAACACAAAAGGTGAAACAGGTTTGGTTTTGTCTTCAGCTATCTGCTATAAACCCTTTGACCTTGAAGGTGGTGTAAACTTTGGATTATTTGCTGCTGATGTGTTATTGAACTGACAGAAGAAAGCTTTCCATGGTGAAACAATCTTCAGCGTTATTATATAAAAATGTAACCGGATTGCTGCAATATCATAACCACAACTTAATTGGTAAATGTTAAAAAAAATGTTCACAAAAGAAAGGTTTTCTTTCTAACTGCCCCAAGGACAGAAAAATATAATCGTTCGGACCGCTCTGGGTAAAGTTTCAAACTGTTCATATTTGTGTTGAATTTAGTAATGGTTACGTTTTGTTTGAGAAATATGACAGAGCAGTGGGAAGTCACAATTTCAGGAACAAGGAATTCACCTTTTTAACCCCCGAACTGAAAATCCTCCCTATCATTTCCAGCTTAATCTACGACCTCTTACTCATCCAATGAGCTCATATCTTTAGCTCTATTTCACACACGTACACAGTCACAGCCCTATATGTACACACACACACACACACACACACACACACACACACACACACACACACACACACACACACACACACACACACACACACACACACACACACACGCGCGCGCGCACACACACACGCACACATCTCTGTCCAAGGCCTTTAACCCCTATTACACTCCCGAACTTTCTCTCAGAGAAAATGACAAACAGTGGAGCCACTCGCTGCTTCTTTCTGCTGTTTATTGGACATTGCTGTCTTTCTCTCCTCTTTAAAGAAATAGTTTGAAATATTGGGACTCACTGTCTACTTTATCCAGAGTTAAAAAAAAATATATATATACCTACAAGCTTCTCTAAAGTTCCCAAATTTACTTAACAAATCTCAACTTCAGTTTTTCAGCAGTTTTACATGGTTTAGTAAAATAATTGTGCAAAATGTGTGTGACTTACACTCAACTCTGTCCCTGAACGCTTCCTGTTAAGGCTCATCTGGAGGTCTGACGCTGCTCCGCTCATGTGCTGCTCACTCTACACCTCTTATGTTGAGTTCTTTTCATTTTTCCCAAAACTATCGTTTAGTCCTCTAAACTTTCTTGTTGTATTTCACCACACAGATGTACTCTTCTCACTTTCTCCACACATTTTCCTTGTGCCCCATCCCTGTGAGGTTCTCTATTCTCCACACGTCTTTTTGTCTTCCTATTCTGCCGGCACTGAAGGACCTTTTTTCTTTTTTTGAAGCAGTGCTCTCTGTCTTTGAGTCTTCCCTGCTGTTCTCTCGTTCCACGTCCATTTTTCTCTGCTGTGTGCACCCGATGAGTTGCACTCATAAATCTTACCTTTGTCAAGCTTGTGCTTATACCTCTCTTCTGAGGACGCATCTACTGGGAAGGTGCATCAGTAAGCAGCACGGGAAATAGTGGATCACTCTCGCTGTCAGTCAGGGGTTATATGGTCTGGCCTTGGTTTCCTGACCACATGGAAAGACATTCATCTCCCAGCCGTGTCTTCTCCACGCTAGTGAGACGGACAAAAAGAAGTGCACACAGTCACAGTTCAGACAAACATGCATGTTGTGCAATAATCCACCTGCCTTCTGTTTCTGTGTTGCAGTTGGTGCAGACAAGCAGTGCGAGTTGACCTGCAGACCCGCCGGCTATCGTTTCTACGTACGTCAGGCGGAGCGCGTCAGGGACGGGACCCCCTGCTTCAATGTTAGCACCAATGATGTGTGTGTAGAAGGACGATGTCTGGTGAGTGGTATCAAAAGTGCATGTGTGTGAGATTTTTGCTTCAGGTGACAAAGTCCAGAACCTGGCTCTCTTCGTCTCACGTCTGGTGGCAGATTTAAAGCGGGGTGTCTCCATTGTCTTTTGTCTTCATGGCCCTTTTCTGGGCCTCCTTTCTCTGTATCTTCTCCTCTTCTCAGTTGCACTCTGTGATTTTGCTCTCATTCCACCCTTCTGCTTTTGGCAGTAGTCTAGCGAGCAACAGTAACCAATTTACACAAATAGCGGTGAAATAAACACTGGCAATGGATGTGAAATGTCAACAGTTTTGAACTAGCCTTTCTCTGCTCTGTCCCCACCCCTCCTCCCATGTACCACTGGTTCCCCTACCCTACCTCCCCCATTGTCTCACCCATCAATCACATCTTTTCCCCTTCTCCTGCCAGACTGAGGGCTGTGACGGGGTACTGGGCTCCGGCTCTGTGATTGACAAGTGTGGAGTGTGTGGTGGGCAGGATTCCTCCTGTCGAAAGGTGACGGGGAGCTTCCAAAATGTCACCGTTCCTCTTGGTTACCACAAGATCCTTGACATCCCGCCCGGAGCCACATTCATTAACATCACGGAGAGACGAGCAAGCCCCAACTACCTGGGTAAGATGGAACAGACAAACTAAATCGTACACACACACACACACACACACACACACACACACACACACACACACACACACACACACACACACACACACACACACACACACACACACACACACACACACACACACACACACACACACACACACACACACACACACACACACAGAGTTTCAGATTTCTTGATTAATGCTGGTTGCAGCCCCAGTAAAAGTGAAATGTTGGCGAGGGAGTTGCAGATTTCGAAATGAGATTTGGACAATGATTGTGTGCGTGCTGGCTTTGAGTAAGACTGCAGATTTTTCAGCCTTGCAGACTCGGAGCAGATAAAGCTGGTATTGTTAGAGCCCACAAGGAATCAGTGAAGTGTGTACATGCATGTGAGTGTTTGTCTTGCCAGCCTCCTGTTTGTTAATGAGACAGCACTCCAAAGGCTGTGTTTGTCTGTCTGTGAGTGTGTTTGAAAATATGGGGCATGCCTAAAGATGCAGTAGACTAATGAAGGTCTGAAAACATAATTTAAATCCTTCTGACATTCCCACCTTCATTTCTCCAGCCATGAGGAGTGGCACAGGGGCTTCAGTGGTGAACGGGCGCTGGGCTGTGGACCCTCCAGGAGAGTACCAGGCAGGGGGGACCACCTTCACCTACACCCGACCTAGAGCCCAGGCAGAGGGAGAGGAAGAGAAAGGCGAGACCCTCAGGGCACCAGGACCCACCACAACACAGCTCCATCTATATGTAAGTACTGCAGCAGCACAGGAAGGCATTTATTTTAACCCTGTAAGCAAACACGAACCAGGCCACAGCAAAATTAAGTTAATGATAAGAATCACTCGCAGACACATAGAAACATGTGTATACACAGAAGACTTCACATCTCTACATCATTGTTGTGAGCCCACGGCTGTGCTCCCCTGCTCTATGTCACAATTCTCCAGATAGGCAGCATTATTTTAGCATTATGGCGGGATAAATACAGTTACACTAAAGCTCAGCCTGAGCCACAACATACCATCCAGGGCTTAATAATAACAACGCAAACCTCAGGCTAAGATCTTATTAAAGAATAGGAGTCATGTGCAGCTTTACATCCAGCAACTTCAGGGCGGGAGGGGGCGGGGGGGGATTAAAATAGCAAGTTTGACCTCTTCAGGAATCACCTGTATTTTAAGGTTGGATGGGAAACTAAAACAAGACATAAAAAAGTGTATAAACTCTCCAGAAGCACTGTGACACTGTAAGGCTTATCTCATGCTCGTAAAGAATCTTTTTGATGAAAAGAAATGGGAACACAAGTCTGCTTCCTCTCAATCTTTGCTACTGCTGGGAAAAAAAGAATAAAGTTCATGGCACCCTCTGAAGCTTGGGGTTAAGACACCGACCATGAAGTGCGGGGTCCTAGGTCAGGGATTTTTGTATCTATCCTCCTCATATCCGGTCATCTGTCTACTGTCCGTATAAAACGCTAAAAAAAATACCAAATAAATACTTTTAAAGATGAAAGTTGATGTTGGTAGCACAGTAAAAATCCATGTTGCTACCAAAATCAGGTTAAGTGACTGTAAAATGGCCAAATTAGGACGTGACTGACTCAGTTTGTCAGGTTCAGCTGGGGACGAGGGAGGAAGAGTTAATTTATGGCGGGTAAAGCACAAGTTCAGCTCAGAGTTACACCCACTGCATACTCAATACTTGCAAATTTGTTCCTGGGCTGCATCAACATTCAACTACTTTTCTTTTTCTTTCTTTCCAAGCAGTATATGGCACAGCAGCGTAAACATGGGCAGTCAGAGAAAACCACGAGCAGCCAGTTAACTAAAAACTGAGGGAACAGCTTGCCTGGCTCTGTCCAAAGGCAACAAAATCCACCAACAAGCACCCCTAAAGCTCACACATTAAAATGCTTTGTCTTGTTTGTGTAATATGTACAAAAAACACAGAGCAAAAACACGTTATGTGGCAAAGCTAACAGCCTGCTGGTGACAGCTACTTCTCTTTTAAGCCTTAGCATGTTACCATATTTCTCAAAATGTCAAACTATTCTTATAATACCTGTATTGTCTTTGTTTTGAAGTGAGGTATCAAAATTGAAACCCTCAGAGTTCTTACGGTGTATTCTTTGGGAACTATAGCTGCAGTCAGTTATCGAGACATTTCACTCCGCAAACAAATCTTGCACTGAAAAATGAAAGCCCTGACTGAAGGACATCAGTAGCGGCTGCAAAATATAGCAGATCAAAATGTTGTTGCCACTGGACTCCTGCTGATTAAGTTTAGATAACCTTGACTCGATTAAGTCTTGTAGACGGGCTGCAGGATTTTGCAGCAGGGGAGTCCTTGGGCGTGACACTGACTCCCGGACAGGCTCATCCCGACCGTTGTCCTCTGACTCGTACATTTCTCTATGGGGATCTGTAAATTTGTCTTTTCTCCAGATCATTTTCCACAAGGAGAACCCAGGCATCGACTACGAGTACTACATCCCGGTGGAGAAGAAGGAGGCAGAGAGGGAGAGAGAGAGGGAGACGCCCAGAGAGGCACCCAGGGAGAGGCCGAGGGAACGAGAGCCAGCCAGAGCACCCCTCCGCAGTGAGTCCATCACACCTCAGCTTCCTGAACTCCTCTCTTCTATTTGACAATATGTTTTCTGCATTTTGCGAACAGTAGCGCAGAGAGCAGCGTTCTCCACAATGCAGCACATAGCTGAAGCTTGTCAGTGGATAAAATGAACTGTAAATCAAACAGAAGATCTATAGATCCATTCTTTCCAAATGACTGAAGGAAACATAACTGCAATACATATCTCTGGAGAGTGATTGATGTGTTTATGGTTTAGAATGGGTGTGGTTGTGGAGGGATCATTGCATGAATGTGTTTGTGTGTGTTTGTGTGTGTTTGTGTTTGCGTTTGCCTATGACCTAGATGGGAGGCTATCTGCTCCACATGTTTGCTGTCATGAGACCCTGACCTCATCATGACATCATTAGCCTCTGACTCACTGCCTTCCTTCTATTTTCAATATTTCAAAATGTTTTGCCTCTTTCCTCACTCGTTATCTCTCCTCGTGCCTGTTTCCCAATCTTTCTTCAACCTTTCGTGTACTTTCTGATTTGTCTTCATGTCCACCTTTGTTTTTCTTCTCTCGCAGGTTCTCTCACTGTGTCAGTAGAAGATCCCCCTCCTGCTCCTCCTCCTGTTTCAGTACCTTCTTTCCCCTCCTCGTCTTCCTCTATTTTTTCTCCCCCATCTTCGAACCGGTGGACACCCGAGAGGGCACGTCCTCGGGGATCCGCACCCAACAGGAATGCTCGGATCCCCCCTCGTACCGACCTGCCACCGGACACTCAGCCGCCATTTGTGTGGAGGACAGGTGACCTCACAGAGTGTTCTGCTTCCTGTGGCAAAGGTCAGATTTTTAATGAGCCTTCATATATTGTATGTGTCACAGACAAAAAGTCTTACCTACTTCTATATTTTCAATGATGGGATGTCGCCCTCCTCTGGTTTATAGCTGTAAGTACAGGAACATGGAACTGAAGTCTGCGTCTCTGTCCGTTTCTCTGTAGGTTCTCAGTATCGAGTCATTCTGTGTATAAACCGCCACACAGACGACGAAGTCCCGGAGAGGAAGTGTGACTCTGCAACCAAACCTGTTCCTGAGGAGGAGCCTTGTAACACACACTCCTGCCCACCATTGTAAGCAAATACAAAGTTAACTTAAGAGATATTCACATTATGTGGAAAATATTTGTACCATATTCATTTCCTACAATCAGCTGCAGAAAAGACAAAAAAGCATTTCCTTCATTGCGCAAAAACCACACTGCAAAGTAATTTGGGTCCTTAAAAGTAAGGACAAAAGTAAAAAAGGGTATTTGTATTTATTTCTGTAGAAAATCTCCTTATTTTCAAGTATTTACTATAATTATATTTGATTCAAGTGGAGCAACCTGCCTTATGTTTTTCTCTTTTTCAAAATACAGACGTAGAAATTACTTGAAATGAGTGTTGATTTCTGCCATAAACAGCTTGACAGTATTTCACTGCAATGCATGGTTTTTAGGCCTTAGATAAAGAAAGAAAAAACTGTAGTGCATGTTTTGGCAAATAAAAAGCGTAAGCAGTTGATAAATTACAGCTAACTTGTTCAGGTTGGCTGTATTTGGTAACATGTAACAATGGTGTTGACTGTTGACCGGCCACCGAATTCATGTTTTCATAAATACATGTTTTATTATTATGAATGGAAGCCAGTGGCTGGCAGAAAAGACACAAAACATGTCTACAAAAAATCTACAGATCCTTAGCTTTGTTTGGATAATTATGGGTGTGATTGTCAGTGTGTGCATGCAGGACTTTTAAATACTATTTAAAATTTCTGGGAGGATTGACATTTCTGAACAGAATTGTCCTTTAAACAAATGGTCACATTAGTGGTGGACAAATACTACATTTTATTTCAATGCGAAGGCGTTTGACCTTGTGTGATATCTCAGTATCTCTGTCTTTCTCTCCTTCGCTGTCTTTTTGTCAGCTGGGAGGCCAGTGCGTGGTCGGAGTGCAGCGTGTCCTGCGGTCCCGGCGTGCAGCAGAGGCAGCTCCAGTGCAGGCAGAGCTTCGGCGACCGCTCCACCATGGTCCACCCCCAGCGCTGTGCCAACCTCACCCCGCCGGAGTCGACACAGGCCTGCCAGCTCCGCCTCTGCTCCCACTGGGAGGTCGGAACTGACTGGAGCACGGTAGGTCAACAAACACCAGCATGTGACCGACAACGTCATCTGCTGCTGTGTCTACAGTCATGGTTAACAAGAGGCCAGGTTCTGTATCTCCAAATCTCCGCAGACAACCCTTTCTTGGAGAACTTAGTTTCCTTTTCATTTAAGCATGACACTGTGTCTCTGGTTTTAAAAAGCCCTCATCAGGTTTGCATTCAACTATTTATACTAGTTTTCTGTTATTATTATGTCTTCCTTTTTTACTGGTGCACAACTAGTTGCCCTTTTGGAACAAATAAAAGATTAATTCATTTATAGTTAAATGTTTTTTTCCATCTAGTATTGAATCATTTGGTTCATTCTCTTTGGTTTTCCCTCTTCATTTGTCTCAGTGCTCAGTGGACTGCGGAGTAGGCAAGAGGAGTAGGAGCGTGCATTGCCTGAGCGATCAAGGCAGCGTGGTGAACGATAAGGAGTGCAACACCAGGCTGCGTCCACAAGGAAGTGAGGAGTGCAACATGGGCCCCTGTGTGACCAACTGGTACTTCACCGACTGGTCCAACACTGTGAGTAACATGCACACACAGGAGCAAAAAGGAACAAACACGCACTTAACGGTAATCCTCAACATGATCTCCCACTTTGTGTCCTGAAGTGTTCGGCGCAGTGTGGCCCCGGGGTGCACAGGAGAGAAGTGGTGTGTCTCACCAGAGGAGGGGTCAGAGAGGGTGGAGGAGGAGGGGACTGTGTTGGGGAGAAACCAGCAGAGATGAAGGCCTGTAATGGGGGCCCCTGTGTGCCAACAACCATGTGGTACAGCAGCCCCTGGACAGAGGTAGGATGGAGTGAAGAAAGCAGAGAAGAGGCTTATCTTCTTTTGTATGTTTGTCTGTTTTATTTAAAATTGTGTCTCTGGTGTAAAGACATTGTTGCTTTATATTGTGAGTTTTGTGCTGAAATTGGGCAGGTATTCAAACTTTCTTTATTCAATTCTTGATTTAAAAAAAAAAAAATTATTGATCTACTTAGAGTTGTATTTGATAAAGTCTTTTTACCCAGCTGGTGTTGAGTATTTGACTGATTTCTTTTTCCAGTGTAATGTCCCATGTGGAAACGGAACTCAGCGACGAGACATCATTTGTGTCCAGAAGACGGGGAATGATTTTACTGTCGTACCAGCTGCTGAGTGTTCTCATCTGGATAAACCTGCACCAGTCCAGGAGTGTGAGATGGGCGAGTGTCAGCCCCGGTGGTTCACAACGGAGTGGAGCGCGGTGAGCCACGACGGGACATGTTTGAGGATTCGAAAATTGTCCAAAATATTAATTACAAAGCACCTTCAGTAAAAGTGTTGCAGTTTTATTTACACTCTCGCTCTGTGCGTCTGCTCTCAGTGTTCACGCTCTTGTGGAAAGGGCTTACAGATGAGGGAGGTTCGATGTCTAACACCAGACAAAAAGCACAGCCATGACTGTGATTCCAGCCCCAAACCTGAGCAGGAACAATTCTGCAACACAATACCCTGCAGCCCACAAGTTTCAGGTTGGTGTGTGCGTTCAAGTGTATTTCTGTGTTTTGGTATTTCTCTTTGACAACATCTCCTTCTCTCTGTCCACAGATGAAAACTGCCGGGACAGAGGTCACAACTGTGTGATGGTGGTGCAGGCCAGACTGTGTGTCTACTCCTACTACAAGACTGCCTGCTGTGCTTCCTGCACCCAGAGTGCCCAGCGGGCCAAGAGGCACTGACCAACCAATCACAGAGAGCCGTGGTGTGCAGGCAGTCGAGGATTAGGTCGAAACGGGCTGATCATCCCTGACAGGACGAGTCTGTAGAAATGGACAGCCCAGAGTAGACGTGTGATGGCGTTCAGATAACTTTCAGCTATTTTCTCCTGTTCCTTCAGGTAAAACACTGTGAAAGCAGCTGGTTCCTTTTAGCAGTACTCTCTGTATGCAGTCATATTTGATAATGTCTCTTAGAACCACATCTTCAACTGAGCTCGCTTTGATTTACAATGCGCATTAACTTTATCGGGTTCATAATGCTGCTTTTGCTGTCACTTCCACTCTTGGAGCTTCATTTCTGTGACTGATTGGTTGTAATGGAAGGTGCTCACTGAGGACACAGCCTTTGTTATGAGTCCTCCTCATCCACGGGATCTTAAAGCAGACGTAGTCAGACATGCATACCACTAATTATGAGCTAAAAGAATGATTACTGTGTGTGCTAGATAAAGTCTGTATACTGTAGTGCTATGTGTACTGAAGATCTACTGGAATAGATCAGTACATAAGTCCCCCACTGAGCTACAGAGGCTGCGCCCAGCCAAGCTAGAAGGATTTTATTTACATATCGTTTGTCTTTTTCTGTTTGCCAAAAAAATATTTTACTCAAGTGTCCTCTTATTGTTCAGTTCGGTATTTGGACAGGTGAACCAAAGGAGTGGGGTGACCATGGCAGTAAAGTGACCAAATATAACTAAGTGCGAAGGCAAAGATGAGAATCTTCCTGAATAAGAAGGATAGCTGACATGGATGTTGAACAGCGCAGACTCTGTACAGTCTCTGTTCAGTTACATTTACATGCAGGTTCTTAACATTTGCTCCCTTATTTTTTTACTAAAAATGACTAAAAGCACGTAAGAATTTTGTTTGTTGTACTCTTACGATGAAAATGATGTGCAGCATGTAGCGATTTAACGAGTCTGTCCCCCTACTGAAGACAGAAAATGTAAGAAAATATTGTTTTGCTGTGTCCACAATCCTATTGCAAAATAACTGATGCAGCTGTGGTGTTGGTATCTTAAAACACCTTACAGAGTTTGAATCGAGAGGCTTTGTGCTTTCAAACGATGGATAATCGGCCATCCAAAACAGAGCGGCAGAACTTTGACTCTGGCCCGTGTTGGGGACAGTGAGTTATGAAGGGGTTAAAACAACTGGTTAAAAAGACCTATCTGAGATGTGTTAAAATCTCCCCTCTGTGTGAAGACTCACATTTGCATTATGCTTTTACTAAACTAAAGATGATGCTGCGAACTCAATAACAGACATGATTTATATTTGAAAAAAGAAAGAAGTGACAAAACTGTTGTTGCTCTATCCTTTTCTTCTCGTCAACAAATCAAATGAGAAGACCAACATCGTTGTCAGTCTGTCTGTCTGCCGTCTAAGTTACTGACCATGTGTCTGGTATTTAACCCAGAGGCCACTTGTCCCCTCGAAAGTCATAAATCTTTAAAAGAAAGATGAAGTAATTTCTTAAAACAGGTGGTAACTGTCCTTTTTAGCAAATGTAACTTAAACTGTAGTATATAGTGCTTTTGTTAGAGGTATTTTCAACTGCAGATTAATACTTGTTAGTGATTATTTTAGTTTGTGTATGAAGGATTTACTAAATAATTGATCAAAATAACCTACACCACATGGGTTTATTGGAATTAGACCCAACACTCTGTGTTGTAAATATTTTTGGGGATATTAGTGGAGCTTTGTGGCACAGAAGAATAAGCTAGATCACGCTTTGGCTGCACAGAAAATTATTTTTGTCAACATTGATTCATTGTTGGTTTTGTTCTTTTTGTGGGGTTTGTTGACAATAAGAAAAATGTAGAATATGGCCTTTAACCACAAACAGCTGACGGATTTTTACAGCTGTGCTAAAGTATTTAAAAAAACAAAAAACATCTGTGTGTCATCACCTTCTTGGCAGGGGATGTTGAATCTGTCCTCTGAGAATACATCAGAATTCGGAAACCTTGCGGAGACTGAGAAAGCTGCTTTTTTTTTTTTTTTTTAAACAATTGAATAAGCTCAGTGATGATACGGCTCAAACGCAGTCATCCTGCTTTGACCTGAAAAGTACATATTTTGCATATTGAAGTGGAAACCTCTGTATATGTGTGTAAGTACTCTTTTGTTGCTCGTTCTCTCTTCCTCCTGCTGTTTTTAAGTTGCGCTCTTTATATTTTTTTTCTTCCTCTCCCCACACCTCAAACCGAGACACACTCACACCCGGTCACAGGTGAGGAATCTGTATATTTGTCAGATATGTTTTAATGTCTATTATTTCTTTGAACATAGTCGGTGCTTACGTTTTATAACTGAGTAGAGTTATCAGAAGTGTTGTTGTAGTTTGCATTTATTCACATCTAACTGTCATATATCGACTGTACGTTGCCTGTATGTTACCTTTGAAAAAAGAATCAGTGATGAATTGTGTACGTTTGCTTGTGTATGTGTGTGTATGGTCGTGTGTTTTGCAGTTGTGGCTTTGAATGTGTCATTCTCGTCTCTAATCCCTTGTATTACAAATTACATTTTTATATATAAACACAAAAAGGATAGTAATTTATCTATTATCTAAAGAACATGTAATTTATTTTCTGTCTTGAGGAGCTGTAGCATTTTTTGTTACCACCAGAGTTTATGAGATTGTTTCTATCAATATACAGACATTTTTTTATCATGCAAAAACAGAAATCAGTGTGGAAAAATGATGATCTCAAAGCTTCAATTTAAATAAAACTGAAATAACTGAGACTGTAGGTGGTGTGTCATATTCATATTTTGTCCAGTGAATGAGGGTGGTGTAAACACTCTTGTCCAAATGGTGGCGCCATTGAGTCTTGTAAATAAATGACTCGGCCCAGTTTTCTTGAAAAATTAGTCACCCACAGGGGAAAAGGAGTATTTGTCTGTTGTTCTTTAAAACTTGATTTCTACTGCCAAAATATTGAATGTACAAAGATGTTTTATTTGTCATTTAATGTGGGAAGTGCCTTAACGTACAATTTATCTTGTATAAAAGATACAAAATAGCACAGTAAAGAATGAATACACTTGTTTTTATCAGATTTACATCACATAATTAACATTATAGGACATTAAAGACAGGAAATAAACAAAGACATTAATTAACTAATAATATAAGATACACATACTAAAAACAGTATAACGAGTAATATTCACTACACTTTGCTACATGTTAAATATGACAATATCAGTCTATTATGTGCACTCTTTATAACCTACTTTTTATTACATCTTGTATTATTATCATTTGAATTATTCTTAAATTAAAGGCCAATGCAGTTGCAGGAACTGTACAATTGGCTGGATGTTTAGGTGAAAAGTGACTGGGCCATGGCCAGGAGCTTAGAAATCCTCATGTGAGTCAATGATTCCAAGTTTCTGTTGTTTTCCAAGAACAAGGTTGCACTGCTGTTTCATCATTTTTTAGAGGTCTTTCTGGAGGACACATACTAATTTCACGTGATAATCTGTGGTTTTAATGTAGTTACGTTTTTAACCTCAATGTACTGAAATCAACCTATAAAATATTCATGTGAAAGGTTTTAATTGTTTAAACTCCCTCAGGTTTCTGCAGGATCTGAGACTGTGTCCTTAATGGTCCTGCTATGATTCCTTAATCTTTAGACATTTAAAGATGCATGAGGTATTGTCTTCAGCAGAAATATTTCCATGCATTCAAGTACAAGCCTAAATAAAATTCACATCTTTAACTTGGCATGGATCTGTTTGCAGGTGCTTCCAAACAAGTAGCTATAAGACAGACCACTGAGACATCTTCAGGGAAAAAACAATGTCTGCTCAGCCTACAAAGAGCTGAATCACAGGGTGTCTAGGGGTTTCTCTCCTCAACACCACTGATCTTACACTTGCGTGAGTTGGAGCCAACTACTCTTCTTCCTCTTCTTCGTGCAGGGAGAGTTAACAGCTCTGATGGCGTGCGGCCCCGGTCCCTGCACACCGTCCACATCATCAGGGCGCAGAGGGCGTTGCGTGCTTGACCTGCCGGGGGCTGCCGGGCTTGTCAGAAAGCCCCTGGTGTGGTGATATACATGTGAGGCTGTGTGGGTGGGTGTATATATGGTGGATGGATGTGGCGGGTGATGCTGGCTCACAGAGGGCACGAGGCAAAGCAGGCAGATGGTGACCTTTTGGAGTAAATTACCATGAACCCTCACTTTTCCCTCAATCGCTCTGCTTCTAAGACTGGGCACGCACCTACACTTCAAGGATAAAAAAAAAATAAAAATAAATAGGAGGTGTGCTGTTTTTCGCAATAACACTGGAAGGTGCCTGCTTTTTTTTTTTTTTTTAATTCAAATTTTTTTTTACATATCACAGTGAAATAGCCCCAATGTCTGCCGGTTTTCCAGACTGTAAACTAGGCCAACTCCAACCCGGAGCTATCTCTCCTCCCTCTGTCACACGTTTCAGTTCGTGTGGGTGTGAGCGTGATTTTGGTCTCGGGCGTGAACAGCTGTAGTAGTCGTGACTGCGTGCTCGTCGTCGTCGGCGCGCTTCGGCTTCACGTCAAGAAGCATCGTTTCAGCACCAAGGCCAGGGCTCGCGGCGAGAACAATAGGCGGCTCCGCGCACGGTGTACCCTAGGTAACGTCCACAAATATTTTCATCCGCACAACACCGCACAGCCGAGATAATTAAAAAAACATTTGAAATGCTTCCGAAAATTCACATTACGGCTTCAAACACATTACGCACATTCTTGCATTTATTCAGTGAAGCTGTAAACGCGATTGAGCATTTTTACCCCCATATTTATGGTTTTTTTGTGCGTGAGTGCAGTTAACATAGTTATTGACGGTCCCTGGGCGTTACGTCACACGCTAGCAACCGCTTCGGGAGAGGAGGGGGAGGGGGAGAAAGAGAGCAGAGAGACACCGGTAGATGTAGGACGAGAAAAGACACACAGCCGTTGGACGAGTGAGACGCTACAAGAAATAGAAAATAGCAAGAACAGTGAAAACAAAACAAAAAACAACAACAACAACAACAAAAGCCCCGTAAACGACTGGATCAATCACGGCAAGACAGAAGCTGTTTAAAGAGGCCAACCAAGTTTGAACAGTTGTAAGTTAGTCGGATCGAAGCAGCTGGTTATCACTTCGTAATTAAATAGGAATTAAGAGTGGGCTTTCGTGAAAGTGATAACGAGCTAGCTCCGTCCGCTCCGGGCTCTTTAAAGTCGAAAGGTTTGGTGAGATTTCGGAGGGACCGGTGACGAGCTGTGACTCACACCTGCCAGGACTCTCCTCCGCCCCGCTTCCACACCCGGAGACCGGGAACCACGGGGTTCTGTTAAAAAAAACACAAAAAAACCAAAAAAAAAAAAACCACACACACAGCCGAGCCTGTGGTATCTGCACCGAGGAGCGAGGAGGAGGGAGGCAGGCACAAAGAGCGGAGAGCATCCAGAGAGGGGAGGAAGGCGGACGGGACGGAGACAGAGCGCGGCGAGGACAACAACGGGGACCCAGCGGAGAGCATCCAATCTTTAATATCTGATCTGCACGGGCGACACTCTGCTCAAGCTTCATCCACAAAAGGTAAGACTCATAATGTGTGCAGCCTGTATATTTCCATGTGTTGTTTTGTTCTGGCGTTTCTGTGTAAATGTGTGTGTGTGTGTGTGTGTGTGTGTGTGTGTGTGTGTGTGTGTGTGTGTGTGTGTGTGTGTGTGTGTGTGTGTGTGTGTGTGTGTGTGTGTGTGTGTGTGTGTGTGTGTGTGTACATTGAAGGGGGATCGGACAAAGAGCAAGGGAGCCCCATGACATCCGTGTGTATGCTGTAACCTACAGCTGGCTAAACAAAGAAACCGCTCTATTGCAATGATTTACCCCCAATCATGCTGGTCCTTCTCTTTTTTTTTGTTTACAGGAATCCTGAACGCCGTTTATCCACCGAAAGGTAAAGTATGCTCACAGATGTTTTCTCTTTATATACATATATTTAATTGGGGGGGTGCCATTATTGTTTTTTGATTGGCTAATTAACATTTGCATAATTGTTTTACCAGAAGCTGCTGGAGCCCTTTGTCATCAGACTGGGCAATAAATACTCAAAATAATGGCACAAATAATCCATACTTTTATATACATAATAGAGTTGTTGTTTTTTTAGCCCAGTATATTGAAATGAGGCATTTTATTAAATATCAACGTTTACAATATTTTTTATTATTGTTTTTTCAACCTTAAAGCCAGAAATATGTTAATTCTGTAGTAAATGTCTATTTAAAAACAAAAGACCCCAATATAATACTACACATTTTACCATAATATTGATCTATGAAATTTACACATTTTACATCTCATTAAATAAATATTTGTTTAAGGTCTTCCACTGTTTCCTTTTTCTCCCCCCCACCTTTCTGACTATGACCCAAAGGCATCAGCTGCTCCTCTCCAGGGATACCTGCTCCTGATCTGTTTGCCTCTCAGCCCGTGCAGTACCCAGTCGTCCTCTCCACTTTGTCCCGATGAAGGAGGCTGACGCCATCAAGTTGTTCGTGGGGCAGATTCCCCGGAACCTGGAGGAGAAGGATCTCAAGCCTATCTTCGAGCAGTTTGGCAAAATCTATGAGCTAACTGTGATTAAGGACAAATACACTGGCATGCACAAAGGTAAGTCTCGCCCTCATAACGCAGCTTAATCAGAGACAGGGATAGAGAGACAGATACCTAGATAACCATGTGACAGGCAGATAGATGGGCAAATTTCTCTGCACTGAGTGTCACATGTATCCATGGAAACTGTCACGGCGCTTCTTGTCTTCATCTCTCGTTAACGCTGCAACGTGAGATCAGGAAGACAGGCAAGCAAACTCAGTCGCTGCACGTACACTGAGAATCAAAATGCTTTTATGCAGCAGTTTGCTTGTGGCAAATGTTATTGGGTGCCCATAAACAAAAACTGACTAAGATTTATAAACATGCTTGTTTATAAAGGTGTGATGAAAAGGTTTATATATGGTTTGTAGAGATAGAACCTCTGAATTATGTTAATAATTTGGAGGCTTTAAATATATTTGAATAGTAATAAACTGTAGAAAAGACACATAACCTCTCTCACTCTTTCTCTCTCTATCACACACACACACACACACACACACACACACACACACACACACACACACACACACACACACACACACACACACACACACACACACACACACACAAATACACACACAAACACACGCACAAACACATGCACAAACACACGAGCGCTGACCTGGGGTCCTGTGTGTTGTGAACCAGATTAGGCTGTATGCTCCAATCAGTGTAATGGGCCTGTAAGCCTGGGTGACACAGGGGAAAGAATCTGTTGTTTTGAGATTCCCCACGGCCACAGTAAGCCCCTCTTAAAAGCAATGAGATGGACCATAAGATGCATGTGTGGCTGCGTGTGTGTTGTAGTTTCCAGTATGCCATTGCGTGTGCTTTATCATTTTTTTTTGTATATTTTTTTTTTTTTGTATTTTTTTCCATCTTATGACATTATGTTGAGTCATCATCAGTTATTTAGATGTACACTGTGTGTGTTAATTTCTGCTTCTCTCTTGTCAAATCTTTTCTTTACTTCATTTCCTGACTCTGACTCTACATTAGTCTGTCTGAGATGTCACTGGGATGCTAACCTGCTGCTAATCTTGTTGTCTTAGTGCTGGTGACAGGTGTAGTAAACAGCTCTGGCCAGCCAGCTCTACTACCTACCCCTCCCTCACACACACAAACACAGGTACAGCACATAGGAAAACAGAGGGAGTGTATTTGGAGTGAGTGAGGCATGCATAGCTGTTGGTTTAGGGCAGGAATCTGACAGTGGCAAGGTTGTAAGGCCTTCTTAGACCCGTGCACACGTCTGTGGTGCTGTCATGTGTGCTGACTCGTGCCGTGCCGTTCTGAAATGTGACGTGCCGTGGAGTGTCCTTCTCTGCTTTAGAGTACATCATTATGGTGTTGTCAAGTATAGTTACTATCCAGTGCATGATTATCCATATTTTTAATCGTTTCACAAGAGTTATCCTAGTGATAATTCAGAATAGGGGACAACGTGATCAGGGAAGGCATTGGAAAAGGAAACATTTAAAAGATTAGAAGGGTTTATGACAGCGTGGCTGTGTGTGTGACAAGTGTGTGTGTTTGTAGGCGGGAAGTACAGAGACAGAGATAGAGAATGACAATATTAGAGCCATTCACTGACCTTTTCTACCGTTGCTCCTCTCCCTCTCTTTTTTTTTTTTTCTCTTTCTCTGCCTCTTTCTATCTGACAGGATGTGCGTTTCTGACGTACTGTGCGAGAGAGTCGGCGCTGAAAGCCCAGAGCGCTCTTCATGAGCAGAAAACACTACCAGGGGTAAGTGCACATCACAAACAGACATGAGCACACAAATCCCCAGACGATACACACTTCCAACTCATGCAACAATGCACACAAGCTTGCATGTACATTCGTATCGCTGTACGCGCACAGACACTGGCATCTACCTTGTACATATACACACACACGCACGCACGCACGCACACACACACACACACACACACACACACACACACACACACACACACACACACACACACACACACACACACACACACACACACACACACACACACACACACACACACACACAAGTGGCCTGACATCGGTGTGTGTCTGTGTGATTGGAGGTTCAGCTCACATTAGTAACACTGTGACATAACTCAGGAGCCAGCAGGCGTCTTGCTGCTCAGGACAAACACTCCCTCTCACAGGAGACACATAGCGCACTCCATGTGCATTGTCATCTCCTTCTCTCCAGCCTTCTCTGTCTCTCCATCTCTCCGTCGGCCCCTCAGTTAGCCTCCGGTGATAGCTCCCGCCTAGAGAGTGTGTGTAATTAATGTGGCCGTTCCCCTTTGTCTCATCCCAGTCTCCCTCCAGTCTCTCTAGTGAGGGATCGTGCGCTACGCCTGTGCCGGGGTAGGACACCGTTCATTATGGATGGGGCACTGTGCGAGAGCAGTGTCTGTCTCGTAGGCTGTACCTCGCTGTCACTCCCTCTCTCGTTTTTTTTTTTTTTTTCTCTCTCTGACCTGGTTTCCGCTGCAGTTAAAAAACAGATTTGACAGTATTTGAACATTTTTTTTTTTACCTTTTTAAAAAAAAAAAAATTTAAACGCCAAAATAAGCACGATGCCCAACAAACACAGAGCGCTGTGAAAATACAGGATGCTCAGTAGAAATCTCTAACTTCTGATTTGCATTAGTTATAACAGGACAGTGAACGTGCCTTCCTCTATCTCATTCTCTCTGTGTCGCCTTGCAACTGATCAGAGTTTCAGCCCATGCACCTTCTCCGCAAGCTGAAGTGTTGATAAGATCTCTGTGGGAAAATTGTTGAAGGAGAGCCTGAAGAAAAAGGCGTAGGGGGAGGGGAAATGTTCTGACACACACAAGCACAAACCCTGCATATATGCATATTGCAATCATGCACGCTATTTCTCATAACTGGTTAAAGACTCTGCATTCGCCCCCCGCATGCACGCACACACACACGCACGCACGCACGCACGCACGCACACACACACACACACACACACACACACACACACACACACACACACTCACCTACACAAACACGACATGTTGATAATTACATTAATCCAATTAGAGACGGCTAAGGAGTGAAACCTTTCTGTGTAAATCACCTGTCTGCTGTCGGCTGTGTCTCTCTTTTCTGTCCTGTGCTGATCTTTGTCCTTTGAGTCATCCTTATTACCGTCTCCACAGGGTTTTACTTTATCCTTTCCCGCTGATGACATCAATAACAGGATCATTGCAGCAAAGGGAAATTATCCATATTCCTGCTTTACTTTTAAGTAGATAGTTGCAGTAAATTTCCAGATAGATTGTGATGAATATTCTGGAGACAGAGAGGAAACATTTGCTGGGAGGATAGTCATTGGCGGTGGAGATTTGCTAAAGACTCAGCAAGCAACAATCAGAAGTACCACTCCCCTGAGGACGGCTAGTGCTAAAACAAGGGTCTGGCTATTGTGTGCTTGGTTTTTAATAAGCCTGAACTGTTACTAAAGAGAGCTACTTTTTCTGCATGTGGCTTTTCTCAGTTTGGAGCATCTTTCCAACTTTGAGGTTTATCTGAAAAATATAACCTCACTGGTTCTGTCCAGTTGGAGCCAGAAGTCTTCAGAGTAAAGTACCTGATTCGATGAATGGTTTATTTTGGCATGTTTGTCAAGTGAATTGGGTTGTGAATAACACCAAAGGAGGGCTGACACAGTTTGTCATCAACACCTGTCTTTACTCAAATCATTTCCTAATGTAGTCATTTTTATTAAGCCTATAAATTCTTGTGGTTTTTGGCTACTGCTTAAGTTTAAACTTATTTTCAGAGGATAAATTAATTATTTTGGTGGCTATATCTTAGCTTGGAGGCCACAACATAATGCGGCTCCCCCCCTACTCTGTCTTCTCTTAGGTTTAGCTCTGTTATCACTTTGCACTACCTATCTACATCTTTTCTCCATCCTGCATGTCTCCCTTCTCCTTCCTCCCCCTCCCTGCCTATATTGCCTTCTTTGACAGGATTTAGAAATGACTTAAGAATATTTTTTTTTCACTCTCTTTCACACATCGTCCCATTGTCCCATTCTTTTCTGTGCCGCAGAAATGCATTTTCATCTCTTCCGTATTCTTCCTTCTATCCCCCCCGACCATATGCGTTCCATCATACCATTTTATCTCTTTTTTCCCTCAAATCCTCTCCGTCCTCTGTTCAACTCCTCCTTCTCGTGTCTCCCAGTTTCTCTGCACCAGTAGAATATTATGAAACGTTCTCTTCGCTACCCACAGCCCTTTCATTTCATGGTATCCCTCTCTCATACCCCCTTTTCCCTTCCTGCTGTCTTCTACTTGTTTTTTTTTCTCTCACTGCACGCTAGCGCTTCCTCCTCGGATTCTCATTTCACAGTCATTTATGGTAACCCTTCTAAGTCCTCCACTCAACGCCAGTCCCCCTCTCTCCCTCCCTCTCTCCCTCCCTCCATCCCTCCCCCTCTCAATTCCTCTACCCCTCGTCTCATTTCCCCTCCTCTTGATTAGTTGACCCTTTTGACCGTTTCACACCCCCATCTCCCCCCTCCCTCCCCCCTTCTCCTCTCCTTCCCTGGCTCTACTTGTTAAGCTGCATGATGAGTTTATCACAAACTCATTTTCATAGTCAGATTCTGGGCTCACTGTGGGGCAACAGGGCTCAGGTGTGAGTACATGTGTGTGTGTGTGTGTGTGTGTGTGTGTGTGTGTGTGTGTGTGTGTGTGTGTGTGTGTGTGTGTGTGTGTGTGTGTGTGTGTGTGTGTGTGTGTGTGTGTGTGTGTGTGTGTGTGTGTCTGTGTGTGTGTCTGTCTGTCTGTGTGCGTACGGTAATCTCAGCTGTGTGGGACTTGAATCTTGGAATCGCTCTAAATTGCAGGCGGCGGCGGAACGTCAAGCACCTCATACAACTTTAATGCAACTGTAGCGTCACACACTCATGCAGATGTGTTTCTCTTACACTCATGGGCAAGCAATTAAGGGTGTGGTGACAAGTCCAAAGCTACTGCTGCTGTCTGTCACTCCCTGATGGGATTCAACAGAAGCCAGAGAAGGAGAAAAACACATAGAGGCTTGCAGAAAAACTATACCGCACATGTCCTCGCCGGCTTCAGCAGAGGCAATAGATTGTCAGATTGGAAAATGAGAAAAAGTAGAGGGATTGAGAGAGATGAACAGATGGCCTTATCAGAGTGTCCTGCGCCTTGTGTTTAATTTGGACACAGAGAGGGAAAGAAAAGCAGAGAGGGAGCATGACATGAAGAGAGAGGGAGAGTTACATGATATTAGTCACAGTGACAGAAATTTTACAGTGGAACCTCCAGAAAGTCCC